>NC_067399.1:401362516-402072516 GCF_016432865.1 Antechinus flavipes | reverse complement strand
TTTTGGCTTTTATAACTCTAAGTGGAAAAATATTGCCAAAAAGGTTGTCCCCATTATTCTAGACTCTATCTCAAGAGAAATCTTGTCCTCCTAAGATTTATAAGCTGGGGTTTCCACACTGGATAAAATCCAAGCAAGTATTGCTACCTTCTAGCTAAACAGTTAGGCCACAGCTATTCATTTTTTGGTAGAAATAATGCAGGCACCACCAAAATTTTTGTCCAGTTCCTCACATTTGCAGAAAGGTGAACCCACTTTCTCTAACACTATGCCAGAGGCAGATCTGTGCAAGCTAAAAAGACCTTGAATGTGGTTTCATCAATTAATGTTTGTTATCAGAAGACTGAGTCTACTTAAGAACAGAGATACTTGTTATTAGATTGGCGATGGGGTAATAGCTTTCTCAACAACAAATATCAGAGTCTTACTTGGGGAAGGGTTATAATTTGTATTGCAGAGTAAATTCCCCACATTAATGGAATCAAAGAAACATTAATGTGTAATAACAAACTCCAATCTATCTCCCCAGCAGTCAGAGAACAAAATACAGGGATAAGGTGAAAAGAGGGACATTTTTTAATGAAACAATTTTTCAAATTAAGGCACATGGTTTAATCCTTAATGTGGCTAAGAGAGACACATTTGGTAATATATCAAGTGGAATGAAGATTTTAAGCTTACGAGGGACGATAATACATGAGGGTAAGTATGGAGTGTGGTCAATTTTCACAATTATCATGTCTTAACTGTTTTCTATCCAGACTTGGTTTTTAATTTCAGCATTGCCACAACTACCTGCATGATCTTATACAAGTCACTTCTTTATGGGATTCAGTTCCTTTCTCTGTAAAATCAGGAGATTTAAATACAAAGAATCTACAAAAGAATCCCTTTTAACTTTGAGGTTCTATAGTCCTTTCTCCTATGTCTCCCATTCACATTAGTTATAGTCCAATATGAGCTTTAAATATTTCTATCTCCATTTCTTTGAGAGACATATGGTAAAATGGAAAATATCATAGATTTGAATATAGAAGAACCTGGGTTCAAATGTAACTGTGTGTCCTTGAGCAAATGACATAAACTTTCAGGGTCTTAGTTTTCTCAGATGTAACATTAAACAGACAAACTAAATAGATTAAACAGCCAAACTAAATAGTCTTCAAGGTCCCTTACAGTTCCAACTGTATGTTCCATTCTATGTATTTATAGGAGTTAGCTGATTCCAGCAGCCAGTATTCTTCTATAAGTTTTACTTTGTTCTGAGATCCTGCCTATTTGATCAAATTTCAAGGGTAGCCTGCATCACAAACTAGACAGATGTTCACCCTCTCATCATGTTTGAACTTTCCAATGTCTGTGCCTCTGCGTAACCTTCCCCAAATTTCCAAAATGGACAGGGTATGCCTCCTCCTCCCAGCCATCTTGATCAAAGTCACTCCCTTCCTTTAAAGCCAAACTCAGGTGCCACTTTCTTCAGGAAACCTTTGTTTGGTCTCCTCACACACATGAAAATAACTTCTTACTCATCAAGTTCCTCATGGTCCTTTTCCTGTACTTTGAGAACCAGAACAAGATTAAATATCAGAGTGGGTAGTAAATCAAAGTAGTTGAGTATACTCATTAAGAAAAACTATCAACTAAGAATTTATCCTAACAATCCATACCATTGGTACCAATAAAGGGCCTTACACAAAGTACACAGAAGACTTAATTTGATTAATTACTTACCATTACTCCCTTTATTCTTTCTCCTTCCTTTTCTTCTCTTACTTTCCTTACTTTTCTTTCTCCCCCTCTTTCTTTTCTTTTTTTCTTTCCCTCTTTATTCTTTTCTTTCCTTTCTCTGACTCTCTCTCTCACTTTATTGCAGTGTCTGTCTCTTTCTGTCTCTGTCCTTTCTCGACCCTCATCCCCGCCCCCATATTACAAGTGTTACAGCCATTTATTAGTATGATCTCACTTGTACTGATCAGTATAGGAACTTGATATGCTCCTACTTAGACTAATTTCCCCCCACTAAAGACAAGCTGGTATGCCTTTCCTTCCTAATTTCCTAGGACTCACTATATTGATGCTAAATTTAGTGCTTAGATATAATCTATAGTAGTCCAATGCAGCTCAAATTTCTCATTTCAAGAGATCTTAGACCTTCTTGTAGTTTGAAATCTACCATACCCAACCTGAAAGTATCGTTACAGGATCTGTGAACTGTTCGCTCACTTTTGTAATTAAACCTACAATTTATTCAACTTGTACAGTAAACAAACTCGGTCATGAGTGACAGAACATCAGCACTTTGTCCCAGTCCCAAACCAATGATTGCTCTCACTTTAACTAAATTGTATCATTTTTTCCTGCTTCCTTCCCTTTCTGCTCTTCCTCTTCTTCCACCTCCCTTTCCTTTCTCCTCTCCATTCTCTTCTTTTTTTTCTTTTCCTCTTTTATTTTGCTCCTTCTCCTGACCCCCAAAGACTTTCCCCTCTTCTTCTCCTGACCCAGCCAATCTTAAATTGGAGCAATTACTTTAATAAGCCACAGCTTGGCACTGCGGAAATGCTTCCTTCCCTCCCTGCCTTACAAGAGACTTTAATTACAGTTGTCAGTGGCAATTAGAAAGCTAACCAAGGAGCAGTGGGAAAGGGGCCTAGTTATTGGGCAATGGGTCATGCTTGGACCCCAGGTGCATCACTTCCTGTTAGTAGGTTTGCTGAGGGCCTAGAGCCCAAATGGAACATAAAGGAGACAGGTCAACTTGTCTTTTGGGGACAACTCTTCTCTGAACTTGCCCTTAAACGCTCAGCTACTGAACAGCCATTTTTACAGATCAAGCAATGAGGAGTGCTCCTTCTGGAATTTCCAAGATAATTATAACAACAGCAATAATAATAACTCACTCCTATATGGTGGCTACACTTTGACTCACATACATTTGATCTTTAGAACTGCCCTACACGATAGACAGTTAAAACATTACTGTTATCACTATTTGATAGAAAATTGAATGAAGTTTACAGAGAGGAAATTACTTTTTCAGAGTCATGTAGCTAGTAATAATAATAGAATATATATACTATAGTGTTTTAAGATTTGCAAAGCTCTTTACATAAGTTATCTTATTCCATCCTCAAAACAAACATTTGAGATAAGTGCTGTTATTATTCTTATTTTACAATAGAGAATGCTGAGGCAGACATAAGTAAATTGACTTGCTCAAGATCACACAATTAATAGACGAGACAAAAATTAAATTCACGTTTGTTTTTTTCTTTTAAATTCGCCAGCCACTTTAGCATTTAGGTGCCAAGAAATGGTAAGCAGGAGAGCTGAGAATCAAATTCAAGTCTTTTTAACTCCTAAGTCAGAATTTTTTTCTGTTATATTACACTGCTTGGTCTCTCTTTGTCTGTCTATGTATGTCTCTCTGTCTCTGTGTGTCTCTCTGTCTCTGTCTCTGACTCTCTGTTTCTCTCTTCTCATCTTTGTGTGTATCTCTGTCTCTGTCTCTTATCTCTCTCTGTCTCTGTCTCTGTCTCCTCTTTTCTTTCTTTTGGCATCTCAGTAAAGGATGATTTTTTTTTTAAAGTCCAACTGATTAACAGCAAGACTTTAATGCAAACATAAGTCAATTAAAGCATTTAATGAATACTTCTACTATTAATTTCATTATGATAACCAATTAGGAAAACCCATTGCTATAAACTCAGCTGGCTAAATGTAGAAATAGGAACAATAATTTAGAGACTAATCCTTACAATACCTTCTTCACAGGCTTATTAGGGGGGAAAGTGTTTGAAAATCAAAAAATTGGAGCTGTAGCTAGGGCAGGAACACTAGAGCTTTATCCCCAGAGCAGTTTCCTTCTTATCATTATAAAAGGACAGGCCACTCTTCTTCTCCAAGGAAGCACACTTCTTTTCCAACGTGGACCAGAAATTCTCAGCTTATACTTGTCATCCTTAGATAGCTTATACCATGTGGTTCAACCCTGATCAATATATCAGGACCCATTACCTGATCCCAAACCCAAGAACCCATTGTCATGACACACATTTCAAAGGGCCCCAGTTTCCTTCCACAACAGGTTTATGAGGATGAAAGTAGGTCTTCTTCTGGGATAGTCAACTTTCTCTCTTAACTCCATTGCATCCAGAGTTGGCAAGTTGTTGCTACTGCTAACCCTTTTCCTCATGTGGGAGTAAGGGAATAAGCATTTAAATAGCACCTCCCATCTTCCAGGCAATGGGATAAATGTTTTGTTTTGTTTTTTTACAAATATTACTCATTTGATATTTATAAAAACTTTATGCTATTATTGTTTTCATTTTATGGTTAAGGCAAACTTAAGTAGTTTAAATTAAGCAAACAGAGATTACATAACTTTCCCAAAGACAAACAAGTATTTCAGTTTGGGTTTGTACTCAGGTCTTCCTCATACCAAATCCAGTATTCTATCCACTGCACCATTATCTGCTCCATAGGATTCTCTCCTATGCCAACACTTTCCCCACTTTGCAAGTTCTTCTTAGTATCCTTGCTCAACCATCTTTCAACACAGATGAATAAAGGCCTCATTTCCAAAATATATAGAGAACTGACTCAAATTTATAAAAAATCAAGCCATTCTCCAATTGATAAATGGTCAAAGGATATGAACAGACAATTTTCAGATGAAGAAATTGAAACTATTACCACTCACATGAAAGAGTGTTCCAAATCACTATTGATCAGAGAAATGCAAATTAAGACAACTCTGAGATATCACTACACACCTGTCAGATTGGCTAAGATGACAGGAAAAAATAATGATGAATGTTGGAGGGGATGCGGGAAAATGGGGACACTGATGCATTGTTGGTGGAGTTGTGAACGAATCCAGCCATTCTGGAGAGCAATCTGGAATTATGCCCAAAAAGTTATCAAAATGTGCATACCCTTTGATCCAGCAGTGTTTCTATTGGGCTTATACCCCAAAGAGATACTAAAAAAGGGAAAGGGACCTGTATGTGCCAGAATGTTTGTAGCAGCCCTGTTTGTAGTGGCTAGAAACTGGAAAATGAATGGATGCCCATCAATTGGAGAATGGCTGGGTAAATTGTGGTATATGAATGTTATGGAATATTATTGCTCTGTAAGGAATGACCAGCAGGATGAATACAGAGAGGCTTGGAGAGACCTACATGGACTGATGCTAAGTGAGATGAGCAGAACCAGGAGATCATTATACACTTCGACAATGATATTGTATGAGGATGTATTCTGATGAGGATTTCTCTGACAAAGAGACTTAAATGAGTTTCATTGGATAAATGATGGACAGAAACAGCTACACCCAAAGAAGAAATACTGGGAAATGAATGTGAACTATTTGATTTTTGATTTTCTTCCCGAGTTATTTTTACCTTCTGAATCCAATTCTCCCTGTGCAGCGGGAGAACTGTTCGGTTCTGCAAATATGTATTGTATCTAGGATATACTGCAACATATTTAACATATATAGGACTGCTTGCCATCTTGGGGGGGGGGGGAGAGGAGGGAGGGAGGGGAAAAAATGAAACATAAGTGATTGCAAGGGATAATGCTGTGTAAAAATTATCCTGGCATGGATTCTGTCAATACAAAGTTATTATTAAATAAAATTAAATTTAAAAAAAAAACACAGATGAAAGAATTTTTGGTTTTAGTTCTACACGAAGTACTATAGAGATTGTTGTTCTTCATCCTTCATTCTGGAAGATAACAATGGGATGGGATTCTATGACATACAAGTGATTTAGACTTGAATGAGGGAGGGTTGTATAAGGTCACCTGCCTCACTTTCTCCTCCAGAACTATATAGGTTCAATGACCTAACAGAAATCAAGATAAATGAATAGGGTCCTAGAAGCAACAGAGACCTTGGCATTTTATAACTAAGGTGTTGAACAATTTTTGTTCAACAAATCTAAGTTTAAGGTTGCCCATTCAGTGATGAAGGGTAGGTAAGAAAGAAATAAAGCAAAGAATGATCTTTTTCACCTAGCCAAAAAATATTGCTATTTAAATTCATTCTGAGGAAAGATGAAGGAAGGAAAGAAAGGAAAAAAGAAAAGGAAGGAAAGAAGGAAGGAAGGAAGGAAAGAAAGAAGGAAAGAAGGAAGGAAAAAAAGGGGGGGAGAGAGAGAGGGGAAAAAAAGTTCAATGAATGGGCAATTACCTCAATCAAACTAAGACTGTTTCTCAGTTCAAGATCTTAACTTAAAGAGGGAAGATCTCCACTGCATCCAGAGCCATCTATATCTGGCCACTGGATCCAGATAGTTCTGGAAAGTGAGACTGGTGACTTTGCACAATACACACACACACACACACACACACACACACACACACACACACCTTACTCAAATCCAATTAATTTACATATCATGGCAGCATCTCCCTTATGTTGTGGTCATCTTCCAGAATGAAGGACAAACAACAATGTCTGTGAGTAACAACTGCCCTACTGAGAACCAGACAGCTATAGAGATAGAAAAATTGACTTAAGAAAGAAATCATCACAGGAGTTAAGGAGTGGGACACTTAGTACATAAAGGTACATAAAGAAGCAAAAAAAAAAAAAATCCTTACCCTCAAGGAACTCATAATCACAAAGGAAAAAATATGTCCAAATAAGCTTTATACAGAGTAAATAGAAATTAATTAAAAGAGGAAGGCACTAGAATTAAGAGTGGTTGGGAAAGGCTTCTTGGAGAAGGTAGAATTTTAATTGGGACTCAAAGGAATCTAGGATAGGGAAATGGGGAAAAGAGTAGGGAGAACATTTCAGATATGGGAGACATAGAGAGCTTCAAGATTGAATAGCAAGGAAGCCAGTATCACTATACAAATTACATATCAGATTGATATGATCATAACCACCAGGTTACCTGATGATATAATGTAAGTTCTCAAGTTGTCTTAAGAATACTCTATTTCTACCTTTAGATTAACCTGACCTAGTGTACATTTTGTGGCCAGGATGCTGGTTCTAAAAGAAGGATGATTTTCTTTAATCTTATTTTATGTTCAGCTATGATGGGGAGCCTGGAGTAAGTTGCCTAACCTTAACCTAACCATTCCCCAACTCCACTTCTAAGCCTTTCCTTTATAAAAGTACTTGTTTGCCTTCATCCTAAATCATGACCTTGACGCAGTAGGAGGATGAGCTTGCCCTCCACAGTAATAGAGAATTTAGGAGGGGAAGATATATAAAGAGGTTTAAGAAGAGGTAAATTTGAAAATCAGCAGCATAGAGATGATAGTTACATCCACTGTGAGTTGATGGAATTGCCAAGTAAATTAATATGAAAAGAGAAGAGAAATGGTCCTATGAAGGCAACCATGGGATACCTGTATACAGGTATATATATAAACCCATTAAGGTTTCCTTGGCAGAGATACTGGAGTGTTTGCCATTTCCTTTTGCAGCTCATTTTATAGTATCCGCTATACATTTCTGTACATTTCAGGTCCCTACCTTCAACATATTTCCTTGGCTTTATAAATTTATCTGATAGAGGCTTCATTTCTCAACTATTTAGAGATATAAGTTATCCCCCCCATTGATAAATGCACAAAAGCTATAAATAGGCAGTTTTCAGAAGAAAAAAATTAATTATCTATCATTACATTAAAATGCTCTATATTACTATTAATTAGAGAAATTCAAATTGCAACAATTCTGAAATACCATCTCACATCTATCCAATTTGCTAATATGACAAAAAAGGTAAATGACAAATGTTTGAGGGAACATGAGGAAAAGGAGACACTAAAGCACTGTTAGTGGAATTGTGAACTGATCTAAAATTCTGGAGAGCAATTTGGAACTATGCCCAAAGGGATATGAAACCATGCATTCCCTTTGACCCAGCAATGTTACCATTAGTTATATAATCTAAAGCATAAAAAAGGAAAGAGACTTATGTGTACAAAAATATCTAGAACAGCTTTTCTTGTGGTGGCAAAGAATTTGAGGTTGAGGGCATGCTCTTCAACTGGGAAATGGCTGAATAAATTGTGAGTCATGATTGTGATGGAATGCTATTGTGCTATAAGAGTTGACAAGCAGGATGCTTTCAGAAAAACCTGGACTTATATGAATTGATGCACAGTAGTATGAGAAGAACCAGAACATTGTACACAGTGCTATGATCAACTGAGAATGACTCAGCCATTCTCAGTAATTCACCTAAGACAATTCTGAAGACTTATAAAAATATGGTCCACCTTCAAAGAAAGAAATGATGGAGTCTGAATTCAGATCAAAATACATTCTTTTTTTAAAAAAATGTTTTTCATGAATTTTTTATTTGGTCGATCACAGCATGACCGATATGGAAATAGGTTTTGTATAACCACACATGCATAATCTATATCAAATTGTTTAATTTTCTTTTTTTAATTATAGCTTTTTTAGTTACAAGCTATATGCATGGGTAATTTTTCAGCATTGACAATTGCAAAATGTTTTGTTCCAGTTTTCCCCCTCCTTCTCCCCACCCTCTCCCCGAGATGGCAGGTTGACCAATACATGTTAAATATGTTAAAGTATAAGTTAAATACATGTTTCCATGTCCATACAGTTATTTTGCTCTACAAAAAGAATTGGATTTTGAAATAGTGTACAATTAACCTGTGAAGGAAATAAAAAATTCAGGTAGACAAAAATAGAAGGATAGGGAATTCTATGTAGTGATTCATAGTCATCTTCCAGACTTCTTTCACTGGGGGTAGCTGGTTCTATTCATTACTGCTCTATTGGAACTGATTTGGTTCATCACATTGTTGAAGAAGTCCATGTCCATCGGAATTGATCATCATATAGAATTGTTGTTGAAGTATATGATGATCTCTTGGTCCTGCTCATTTCACTCAGCATCAGTTCATGCAAGTCTCTCCAGGCCTTTCAAAAATTATTCCGCTGGTCATTTCTTACAGAACAATAATATTCCATAATATTCATATGCCAAAATTTATACAGCCATTCTCCAGTTGATGGGTATCCACTCTGTTTCCAGTTTCTGGCCGCTACAAAAAGGGCTGTTACAAACATTCTTGCACATACAGATCCCTTTCCTTTCTTTAAAATCTCTTTGGGATATAAGCCCAGTAGTAACAATGCTGGATAAAAAGGTATGCAGTTTGATAAATTTTGGGGCATAGTTTCAAATAGTTCTCCAGAATGGCTGGATGTATTCACAATTCCAACAATGCATCAGTGAACCAGTTTTCCCACATCCCCTCCAATATTCCACATTATCTTTCCCTGTCATTCTAGCCAATCCGACAGTTGTGTAGTGGTATCTCAGAGTTGTCTTAATTTGCATTTCTCTGATTAATAATGACTTGGAGTACCCTTTCACATGGCTAGAAATAGTTACAATTTCTTCATCTGAAAATTGTCTGTTCATATCCTTTGACCATTTATCAATTGGAGAATGGCTTGATTTCTTATAAATTAGAGTGAATTCTCTGTATATTTTGAAATGAGGCCTTTATCAGAACCTTTGACAGTAAAAATGTTTTCCCAGATTATTGCTTCTCTTCTAATCTTGTCTGCATTAGTTTTGTTTGTACAAAAATTTTTCAACTTGATATAATCAAAATTTTTATTTTGTGATCAATAATGATTTCTAGTTCTTATTTGGTCATAAATTCCTTCCTCTTCCACAATGCTGAAAGGTAAACTATCCTATGTTCTTCTAATTTATTTATAATCTCATTCTTCATGCCTAGATCATGAACCGATTTTGACCTTATATTGGTGTATGATGTTAAGTATGGATCAATGCCTAGTTTCTGCCATACTAATTTCCAATTTTCCCAGCAGTTTTTGTCAAACAGTGAGTTCTTATCCCAAAAGCTGGGTTCTTTGGGTTTGTCAAACACTAGATTATTAAAATTATTGACTGTTTTATCCTTTGAACCTAACCTATTTCACTGATCAACTAGTCTATTTCTTAGCCAATACTAAATGGTTTTGGTAACCGCTGCTTTATAATATAATTTTAGATCTGGTACAGCTAGGCCGTCTTCATTTGATTTTTTTTCATTAGTTCCCTTGAAATTCTTGATCTTTTGTTCTTCCATATGAACTTTGTTGTTATTTTTTTAGGTCATTAAAATAGTTTTTTGGGAATCTAATTGGCATAGCACTAAACAAATAGATTAGTTTAGGTAATATTGTCATCTTTATTATATTTGCTCACCCTATCCAAGAGCATTTAATATTTTTCCAATTGGTTAGGTCTGACTTTATTTGTGTGCAAAGTGTTTTGTAGTTTTTCTCATATAGTTCCTGATTTTCCATTGGCAGATAGATTCCTAAATATTTTATACTATTAGTAGCTGCTTTATTTTTTTTATTATTATTATAGCCTTTTATTTACAAATTATATGCATGGATAATTTTACAGCATTGACAATTGCCAAACCTTTTGTTCCAATTTTTCCCCTCCTTCCCCTCACCCTCTCCCCCAGATGGCAGGTTGACCAATAAATGTTAAATATGTTAAAGTATAAATTGAATACAATATAAGTATACATGTCCAAACAGTTATTTTGCTGTACAAAAAGAATTGGACTTTGAAATAGTGTACAATTAGCCTGTGAAGGAAATCAAAAGTGCAGGTGGACAAAAATAGAGGGATTGGGAATTCTATGTAGTGCTTCATAATCATCTCCCAGAGTTCTTTCCCTGGGTATGGCTGGTTCAGTTCATTACTGCTCCATTAGAATTGATTTGATTCATTTTGTTGCTGAAGATGGCCACGTCCATCAGATTGATCATCATATATTATTGTTGTTGAAGTATATAATGATCTCCTGGTCCTGATCATTTCACTCACCATCAGTTCATGTCAGTCTCTCCAGGCCTTTTTGAACTCATCCTATTCGTCATTTCTTACAAGACAATAATATTCCATAATATTCATAAACCACAATTTCTTCAGCCATTCTCCAATTGATGGGCAGCCACACAGTTTCCACTTTCTGTCTACTTTCTGCTCGGTAGTTCCTTAAATAAAATTTTTCTTTGTAACTCTGTTAGATTTTGTTACTGATATATAAGAATGTCAATGATTTACGTGGGTTTATTTTGCATCCTGCAACTTTGCTAAAGGTGTGGATTTTTACTAATAGCTTTTTAGTAGAATCTCTGGGGTTCTCTAAGTATACCATCATATCATCAGCAAAGAGTGATGATTTGCTTTCCTCATTCCTTACTCTAATTCCTTTGATGTCTTTCTCAACTCTTATTGCCACAGCTAGTATTTCTTATACAATATTGAATAGTAATGGTGATAGTAGGCAACCTCGTTTCACTCCTGATCTTATTGGGAATGGTTGCAGTTTGTCCCTATTACATATGATGCTTACTGATGGTTTTAAATAGATGCTACTGATTATTTTAAGGAAAAGTCCATTTATTCCTATACTCTCAAGTGTTTTTAATAGAAATGGATGTTGGATTTTATTAAATGCTTTTTCTGCATCTATTGAGATGATCATATGGTTTTTGTTAATTTGGTTATTAATATGGTCAATTATACTGATAGTTTTCTTAATATTGAACCAGCCCTGCATTCCTGGTACAAATCCTACTTGATCATGGTATATTATCTCTGTAGTCTTTTGGCTAATATCTTATTTAAGATTTTAGCATCAATATTCATTAGGGAGATTAGTCTATAATTTTCTTTCTCTGTTTTCAACCTACCTGGTTTAGGTATCAATACCATGTCTGTGTCATAAAAGGAATTTGGTAGGACTCCTTCATTCCCTATTTTTAAAAATAGTTTATATAGCACTGGGGCTAATTGTTCTTTAAATATTTGGTAGAATTCACATGTAAATCCATCTGGTCCTGGGGATTTTTTCTTAGGGAGTTGATTAATACCTTGTCCTATTTCTTTTTCTGAAATGGGACTATTCAAGCAATTTACTTCCTCCTCTGTTAATCTGGGAACCCTATACTTTTGAAGTTAGTCATCCATTTCACTTAGGTTACCAAATTTATTGGCATAAAGTTGGGCAAAGTAACTCCTTATTATTGCTCTAATTTCCTCTTCATTTGGTGGAAAGTTCTCCCTTTTCATTTTTAAGACCACTAATTTGATTTTCCTCTGTCCTTTGTATTATCAGATTTACCAAAGGCTTATCCATTTTATTGGTTTTTTTCATAAAACCAACTCTTAGTTTTATTTATTAGTTCATTTTTTTACTTTAAATATTATTAATTTCTCCTTTTAATTTTAGAATTTCAAATTTAGTATTTGATTGGGGGGTTTTAATTTGGTCTTTTTGTAGTTTTTTAAGTTGCAAGCCCAATTCATTGATCTTCTCTTTCTCTATTTTATTCAAGTAAGCCTCTAAGGATATAAAATTTCCCCTTATTACCACTATGGCTGCATCTCACAAATTTTGGTATGATGTCTCATCATTGTCATTATCTTGAGTGAAATTATTAATTGTGTCTATAATTTGCTGTTTCACCCAATCATTCTTTAAGATGAGATTATTTAGTTTCCAATTACTTTTTGGTCTATTTACCCCTAACTTTTTGTTGAATGTAGTTTTTATTGCATTGTGATCTGAAAAGAAAGCATTTACTATTTCTGCCTTCCTGCATTTAATTTTGAGGTCTTTATGTCCTAATATATGGTCAATTTTTGTGTAGGTTCCATGAACTGCTGAGAAGAAAGTATACTCCTTTCTGTCACCATTCACTTTTCTCCAAAGATCTATCATACTTAATTTTTTCTAATATTCTATTTACATCTTTAATTTCTTTCTTTTTTGTTTTGTGGTTTGATTTATCTAATTCTGAGAGTGCAAGGTTGAGATCTCCCATTATTATAGTTTTGCTGTCTATTTCTTCTTGCAACTCTCTTAACTTCTCCTTTAGGAAGTTAGATGCTATACCACTTGGTGCATATATGTTTAGTATTGATATTGCTTCATTGTCTATGCTACCATTTAGCAAGATATAGTTTCCTTCCTTATCTCTTTTAATTAGATCAATTTTTATTTTTGCTTGATCTAAGGATGGCTACCCCTGATTTTTTTAATTCACCTGAAGCACAATAGATTCTGCTCCAGCCTTTTACCTTTACTCTGTGTGTACTTCCCTGCTTTAAATGTGTTTCCTGTAAACAACATATTGTAGGGTTCTGACTTTTGATCCAGTCTCCACCTCTGCTTTATGGGAGAATTCATCCCATTCACATTTAGGGTTAAAATTACTAATTCTGTATTTCCTGCCATCTATTATCCCCAGGTTATGCTTTTTTTTTTTTCTTGCCTCCCCTTACCCCCTTTCCCAGTACTAAACTTATGGGCCCCACTTGTGTCATGCATGTCATTCTCCCTTTTTAGTATTCCTCCCACCCCCTTTGAATTCCTTCCCTTTTCTTGTACCCTGCCCTTATTACTCGTTTTCTTTTCCCTTTTCCTCTCCCATTTTTGTTAATGGGGTGAGAGAAGTTTCTCTGTAACTCAAATATGTCAATTATTTTCTTTTTGAGCCAACTCTGATGAGAGTAAGATTCACACAATGTTCCTCCTCCTCTCTAAATTCCCTCAGATATGATAGGTTCCCTTTGCCTTTTCATGGGATGTAGTTTCCTTCTTTTTATCTCCTCTTTTCTCTTTTTCTGACATTATCCCCTTTCCATTTCTACTTTCCTTTTTTGTTATATCAATAAAATCAAATTATACATGTACTTTTTTATGTATATCCACAACAGAAATACAGTTCTCAAGAGTTATTTTTACCTTTTTTTTGCTTCTCTTGAGTCCTATAGTTGAAGGTCAAATTTTTTGTTTAGTTCTGTTTTTTTCATTAGGAACAAATGGAATTCATCTGTTTCATTAAATGTCCATCTTCTTCCCTGAAAGAAAATGCTCAGCTTAGCTGGGTAGTTTATTCTTGGCTGCATTCCAAGTTCTTTTGCCTTTCAGAATATCAGATTCCAGGCCCTTTGATCTTTTAATGTGGAAGCAGCTAGATCTTGAGTGATCCTTATTGTGGCACCTCAGTATTTGAATTTTTTTTTCTGGCTGCTTGTAATATTTCTTCCTTAGTCTGATAGTTCTGAAATTTAGCCACAATATTCCTTGGAGTTTTTATTTTAGGGTCTTTTTCAGAAGGTCTTGGATGAATTCTTTCAATGCCTATTTTACCTTCTGATTCTATTACATCTGGGCAGTTCTCTTCAATGATTTCCTGTAAAATAATATCTAGGCTCTTTTTTTCATTATAATTTTTGAGAAGTCCAATAATCCTCAGATTATCTTTCCTACATCTAAATATCCAAGTAGATAGTTAACATTTTTTTCTATTTTTTTCATTTTTTGGTTTTGCTTTACTGATTCTTGATGTCTCAATGAATCATTCATTTCTATTTGTTCATTTCTGATTTTTAATGAGTTATTTTCTTCATTAGCTTTTTTTTTTACTTCTTTGTGTATATGTCCAATTGAGTTTAAATGAGTTGTTTTGCTCTAGGGAATTTTTTTTTCCATTTCACTAATTTTTTTTTTTTTACTGAATTATTTTCTTTTTCCAATTCACAAATCCTACTTTCTTGGGAGTTTTTTACCTTTTCCAATTCACATTTCAGGAAATTGCTACTCTCTTGCATAGCTTCTCTTTCCTTTCCCCACTTTTCTTCTAGCTGTCTTTTAAGATTTTTTATAGTTTATTCCAGGAGAGCCTTGTGTGATTGGGATCATGTTACATCCCTCTTTGGGGTGTTGTCTGGAGACTGTCTACTATTAGTCTCCTCAGGGATGAAAACCTGCTCTCTTTCTGTGTAGAAGCTATTGTCCTTTTAATTTTTTTACTCATTTTTTTTTAAAGCAAGTAGGATCTGCCTTCAGGGCAAGGAGGTTACCAGCTTCTTCTGCAGAGCAGAAATGGGTATAAGGACAGTAGCTATCCTGCCAATGGACTGCAAAGAGCAGCCAAGCTGCGAGGGTGCTCTGGGAAAAGCTCCACACTAGAAGCAACTCAGGCCTGGGTCCCATGGGCTGAGCTGCAGAAAAGTGCCCTGGGAGGAGACCTGATGTGAGGATTAGCAATTACCTTGGGGCTAGAGGTTGAGCAGCAAAAGTGTCACTCCCCTCCTCCCCCTCAAAAGCCCACTTTGGGTATTAGCAGTTGCCCTATCCCTCACAGAAGTGTCTCTGCCTGGGAAGCACAGTCTCCCTGAGGAAATTCTATTGCCCTAGGCTGAGCCCCACACTGTGCACATTAGAGGCTGCCCCAGGCTGTGCCCCTCTGCCTTGCAGATTTGTGACTGCCCCTGTGAAAGCCTCTGCTGCAGAATGCTGCTGCACAGTTGTGTTGTGGCCATCCCTAGTTTATTCACTTCTAGTTTTGAGTGGATATAGCCAGATCCTGTTAGGTTCTGGCATTTAATGTCTCTGCTAATCTACTGCTTTGCAACCAAAACAGAACAGCCAAATCTATGGTAGAGTCCTCTATAAATTTTCCAACCACAGAGATCACCCCCACCCCTGATCTGCTCTAGAAGCTAGCCTCTTATTCAATTCCAGCTTGGGCTGGTCTACTTCTGCCACTCAGGACAAACCTTTTCTGGCAATCTTCCAGATTATCTTCAGCTGGTAAGTTGTACTTCCAATCTTTGTGAATTTTACCAGTCAAGCGCTATTTTTGAGGCTGATTTTAATAATTAGTAATGAGGCTATGAGAGAAGCTTAGAAAGTTACATGTGCCTTCTCCATCCCCCCAAATTGCTTACATTTTCAATGGGGAAGGAGAGAGAGTCTATTTGAAACTCAATTTTTTAAAATAATGTTAAAATTCCTTTTAAAAATAATTGGAAAAAATAAAATATTTTTAAAAAATTTTCTTGACTTTAAACTATGATCTGTACCCAAAATATCCATCTGAGCTTCTTACATGTTGGAATCCTTCAATCATCTTTGCAACACACTGGTCTGGCTCTTCTCTTTGGATCTCACTTTTCCCTCCACTATCAGAATTGCCTTTCCCCCTCCTGGGAATTATCTTAATTACTGCCATATGCTAATCCTGCTTTGAGGAACATGTTATTATAGGACATACATCATACAATGGCACGGCTGCCTTTCTCCCAGAAGTAGACAGCATAGAAGCTGAAGCTAAGCCAACAGTTAGCTCAGTTCTTTGAATAGCTAACCATGCTAGCCAGGGTCCTTATAGTAGAATCCTGATTCATAACTGGGAAAATACTTGAGAGCAATGGTAGAGCTTTGAATAGTACCCAGAGTCCTCTAGACTCTTTTTTTTTTGTCCTGAGTAGGTGGAGGACTTTCCAGATTTCTGAATCAATTTGAATTGTTTATTGATCAACAATGCTTGAAATTTTATGTGGATGGAACTATTCTCCTAGCTTTCTGAGTTGGTCCTTATTTGTCAACCTACATCTTGAATTCCCTGAGAGAAGCTATAGTGTTTGTCATTGCAAAAAAGATGTAGGGAGCTACCACTCATACACAACTATGTCGTTCTTAAAAGCCATTAGAACTACAATTCTCCATCCTTAATCCATGCTTAACCTATGGGATATTTAACAGAGAAAATTATATTCCCAAATTTGGAGAATTGTCAGGAGAAGATAATACCACCCTGTCCAGATCTAAAAAAGGCTATATCTAGAAGGCAAGTTTTCAGAATCATTATAGCCTGTCTGAATAATAGTTATGTTATTTGTTTTGAATAATCCTCCTATAGTTTCTTAGAGCTTCATTTATTCAGTGTTACAAGGCCCAATGGACTAGTGTAAGAGGAGGGGATGATTTTCTTCCATCATGCTCATTTTTCTTTCTAATTTTTCTTCTTTCTATCACTTGATTTTAAAATCCTTTTTGAGCTCTTCCATGGCCTGAAGCCAATCAATACTTTTTTTCTTGGAGATTTGTAGGAGCTTTGACTCCGTTATCTTCTGAGAGTGTTTTGGTCTTATAACCGTAGTAACTTTCTATAGTCAATATTTTTTTCTGTTGTTTGCTCATTTTCTCAGCCTATTACTTGACTTTGAATGCTTTGTTAAATGTTGTTAAAATAGGGATAGAGCATGTACTGTCCTAAACTGAAGGGATTTTGTGCAACTGTATTCAAAAATACTTCTAGAGACCTGTAAGGTTTTAATTTATCCAAGGTGGTTTCATCTAAGGAGAAATGAGTTTACTCATCTTCTGGCCTGTGAGTGACCACAAGCATTCTTTTCTGATCTGGAATTGTGAGAGAGTCCCTGCTCCACTGTGTCTGTAAGCTCTGGTATGCTAGTGCTCCTCCTCACCTGGGACTGCCATTCAGGACTTCAACCTGGTTCCAAATATGTACAGAGAAAGAGAGTTCTACCTCAGTACTAGCAAAGAGAACCCTGTAATCTCCTTCTTACTAGTTGTTTGACCTACTTACCATCTGTGGGCTGAGCAATCCAGAAGCTGCTACTGGTGATTCAGTGGCTCTCAAAGCCTGCTAAAGTTTTGCTGAGGTTTGAAACTAGGGGTTTGCTGAGGCGAGGTTACACTGGTGTGACCTGTGCCAGACTGCATGCCACTCTCCCCCCAATGCAACAGATCTTTCTCGCCAACCTTGCAAGTTGTTCTGGAGGGGAGAATTGTTTCACTCCATCTTTTTGTGGGTTCTAATGTTCTAACACTTGTTTATAGTCATTATTTAAAGGTATTTGAAGGCATTCGGAGAGCTCAAATTAGTTCCTACCTTTTTTCCTCCCATCTTAGCTCTGCCCAGGATGTTCTTTCTCAATGAACTATACCTGTTTCCTAATCCACCACATCAAATTAGTCCTAGCTATCCTCTGCACCTATGTGCAGCAATTTGAAGACATGCCAGTTTGAGAAAGAAGAGATAATGTTCCCTGTATGCATTTTAGTTTAGTGAGATTTCATACAGATTCATAAAAACCAGAGCTCATATTACCTGTTGGGACCACTAACTTCAAGGAAGAATGTAAGAATTCCTTACAGTGGTCCTTTAAGGACCTTAGAATTCAAATGAGAATGAACTTCTGGATCTTGTAGACTGCCTTCTAAGGACTCTTGCAGCTCTACTATATTCTAATTCTCCTGCCAACTCTGACACTCCATTATGATTACTAAGATCTAGATTGTACATTGTCTGTCCCTGTGATTCCCTTTTCCTGAGATTTTCAGCAAGAAGTTTCCTTAAAAAATCTGTCATTCACCAGACACATTCATTTGAGTAAAGCATATTGAAATTTCTATTTTTACTGACTCACTTCAGCTTTGAACCTGTTTTTAAGTGGACTGTGCTGAATCATTTCTAACATCTTAGTCATTCAATTAATAAACACTAATTCTTGCAAGATTTAACTAGTAGAAAGTGGAATAAAAAATCTACCTTAACTTGGTTCTTCCAAGACCAATTTGCTCTGATTAAGTCTGGCTGAGATTGTTTAAGGAATTACCGTGTCTCTAGATAAATATGTGCCAATCACTGAGTTTAAGTTGGATGTTGTACAAGGTTCTCCCATGTAGTTTTTCTCAGAAATCTTGTAATAAAAGGCCATAACCAAAAATACAGCATTCATTTGTTCATTCAAGAAATATTTGTTGAGCAACTAATAAAGAAGCAGCAGAGTGGAGAGCAGGAACACTGGTTTCTAGTCCTGATTCTGCCATTTACTCAAAGTGGATTAATCACTTTCCTTTTCTGTACCTTGATTTCCCCATCTTTCAGATTATAAGGATGATCTCTAAAGATGCCTTTCCATTCTAAAGTTTCACAATCCTTTTTTTCACCAAAAGATAAAGTAACATTTATAGATATTTCACTTGATAAAAGCACTTGTTAATTTTAAGAAAACTCCCTTGTAATTTCTTCTTCTGAACAATTGGCTAAGATGACAGGAAAAGATAATGATAAATGTTGGAAGGGATGTGGGAAAACTGTGACACTAATGGATTATTGGTGGAGTTGTGAAATGATTTAAGCATTCTGGAGAGCAATCTGGAACTATGCCCAAAGGGCTATAAAACAGTGCATACCTTTGACCCAGCAGTGCCTTTACTGGATCTATATCCTAAGGAAATAATAAAGGAAGGAAAAGGACAAGTGCCAAAATGTTTGTAGCAGTTCTTTTTGTGGTAGTAAGAAAGTGGAAAAAGAGTGGATGCCCATCAATTGGAGAATGACTGAACAAGATGCAGTACATAAAGGTAATGGGATATTATTGTTCAATAAAAAATGATGAACAAACTGATTATAAAAAGGTCTTGAAATATTTACATGAACTAATGTTGGGTGAAACAAGCAAAAACAGGAATATATTATACACAATAACAGAAAGAATGTGTGATGATCAACTATGAAAGATTTGGTTCTTCTCAGTAATTCAGTGATCTATAGGAATCCCAATAGACTTTGGACAGAAAATGCCATCTGCAACCAGAAAAAAGAACTAAGGAGACTAAATGTAAATCAACAGGTATTATGTTCATTTCTTTTTTTCTGTTTTTTTTTTTGTTGTTGTTGTTGTTGTTGTTGTTTATCTCTCCCGTGGTTTTTCTCTTTTGCTCTGATTTTTCCCTCCCAAAAATGAATCTTTATGATTCATAAAGTAATGTATTTTAAATAAATTAACTTCATCCATAAGACACTGAACAGCTATTATCTTTCCTAGGTCTCATCAGGCAGCTTTTATATCATGGTTTGAGATCCTTAGGATTCCACTGGCATGATTCCATGGAAAGTATTAATTATTACAGCATTCTTCTTGCAAATATTTATATTTTACAAATGGACTCAAAAGTAAAAATGCTTTAATCTGTAAATTCCAGAAAGACAACTAATTTTAATTTCAATGGCCATACAAAACAAAGAAAAATAAATTGCAATTATTTTAATGTGCCTTTGTTTTTAAGATATATGGTAGAATAAACATTGAAGTTACAATTAGGAAATCTAGGTCATGGCATTTATTCACACTAAATGATAAGTCATCATATGACCTTGAACAAATATTTTCCAAGTTAGCTAGAAGATGAGTGAGGTTGGACTTTAAGCTCTAGCTACCATTTTGTTTTCATTGACTTCTTTTAATTTATGAAAGACCAATTAGATAAGAAAAGGCCTGTATTTGAAAGCCTTAAGAGGGTCCTCTGAGGTTCCTGCCAGCCCTGACATTTTTGACTCTCTTATTTTGCTTTTCTAAAAAGTTTGCTTTATGGACTTGGATTTCTAGCTATGCTACAGAATCAGGAGACTAGGTCAGGTGAGTAAATGTGCAGCTTTTGTTTGTTTTTTTTTCTTCATAACAATGAAAATACCACTTGTTTTTCTTTTGTGTTTGAGAACCTAACAGCAGAATATTCTCATTCATCTGTGTGTATTATAGTATTTAAAAATATATATTCTCACTACATGTGTGTATTATATGTATGTATAGGTGTGACAGAAAAATGTGGAGTAGGAAAGGGAGGAAGGGAGATCTCAAAGAGTATCGGCCTTATACTTAGGTTTAAATTTTGTCTGACATTTCATAGCTGTGTGCTCCTAAACATTTCACTCCATTTCTCTGGGTATCAGTTCCTCATCTATAAAATAAGAGGGTTGGACTTTACTTCTGAAGTCCCCTTTAACTCTGAATCTATAATCCCGTGATCCTGTGGGAGGATGTAAGATTCTATATATCTTCTGCAGATAAGGAGACACTCAGAAACAATAATGATCACAATCCAGATAACATAAATCATCTTACCCCAGTACAGATCACATCTCAACCATCTCTTGGTATCTCTGTGTCCTTCCAGAAAGATTCCAAAGAGTATTTACCCAATATACTGGAAGACTTCATATGCTAGCCCAACACTTATAAGAAACTAGGTGATGCAGGGAACTCATGTTCCCGGATTCAAATCTAGCCTTAGATATCAGCTGTGTGAGCCTGAGCAAGTCACTTAACCCTATTTGTCTCAGTTTCTTCATCTGTAAAACAGCCTGGAGAAAGAAATGTCAAACCACTCCAGTATCTTTGCAAAAAACAAAACAAAACAAATGAGGTCATGAAGACCCAGAAAAGAGATTTCTCAAGTTTATCTATAACTGGAAAAGGTTATCTGGTCAGTCATTCAGTAAACATTTATTAACTATCTACTATGTTTCAGGCACTATATTAAGCTCTGACAATACAAGGAAATAAAAATAAAAGCTCTACTCTCTAGGAGCTCACACAGTATAATAGGAGAAACACTATGCGAGTTATATGCATACAAGTTATAGGTGGAATAAAATGGCAGTAGTCTCAGAAGGAAGGCATAAGAATTAAGAGAGATCTGGAAAGGATTCCCGTGGCAGGTGGGATTTTAAATAGGATTTGAAGAAAGTCAAGGAAGCCAGAAGTCAGAGATGAGGAGGAAGACGACATAATGACAGTTTCCTTTCAGAGCATTCCCATATGTGTTCCTTTAACAGACTTAACCACAATTTTACTAACATGGATTTAAATTAAAAAAAAAAAAAACCATAAAACCTGTGAGACACAGAGAGAATACAATGAATTCAAGATCTTTATTCTTATATGCTATTTCCCTGCAGTAGTATCAGGCTGAGTTATTGGTAGAGTAGGTAGTAATTAATAATAATAGCCAGCACTAAGGTTAGAGTTTCTAGGTTTTCAAAATATTTTTGCTGTTTAGTTGCTCTTTAGTGTGATTATTCATGACTCCATTTGGGCTTGTTTTTTGGATTTCCTTTTTTTTAAAACAAGTCTACTATTGTGATTTGCAATTTCTTTCTCTAGCCCATTTTACAGATGAGGAAACTAAAGCAAAAGAGTTGAGTGATTTGCCCAAGGTCACACAGCTTGTGAATGTCTCAGACCTTGAACTCAAAAAGATGAGTCTTCCTGATCCCAGGTCTGACATGTCACCTACACAGTATCTTACAAATATTATTTCATTTCAGCTAGGATCCAGTTTGATGAAAAATGCTAGCACTTATTGCTGATTGGGTCATCAAGAACAAAGGAACAACAGAAAAGCAGGACTGCTCAGAAAGTTACAAGCTAAATTTATTATATTTTCTTTCTTTTTAAAAATTTTCATTGACGGAACAGAAGTGAATGCGAGGGATAATGCTGTAAAAAATTACCCTGGCATGGGTTCTATCATTAAAAAGTTATTTTAAAAAATTTTCATCGAAGCTTTTTATATTCAAAACATATGCAAAGATAATTTTCCCCATTTATTTTTTAACTATCTCTCTATTTTTATTAAAGCTTTTTATTTATAGAGCATATGCATGGGTAATTTTTCAAACATTGACTCTTGCATAACCTTTTGTTCCATATTTTCCCTCCTTCTCCCCATCCCCTCCCCAGCTGGTAGGTAGTCCAATATATGTTAAATATGTTGAAATGCATGTTAGATCCAATATATGTATACACATTTATACAGTTATCTTGTTGTACAAGAAAAATCAGATCTAGAAGGGAGAAAAAGAAAAACTGAGAAAGAAAACCACATTGTGTTCCACACTTTGTTCCCATGCTTCTCTCTCTAGGTGTAGATTGCTCTTATCATCACAAGATCATTGGAACTGATTTGAATCATCTCATTGTTGAAGAAAACCACATTCATTAGAATTGATCATCATATAATCTTTTTGTTGCTGTGTATAATGATCTCCTAATTCTGCTCATTTGACTTAGCATCAGTTCATGTAAGTCTTTCCAGGCCTCTCTGAAATCATTCTGCTCATTGTTTCTTGTAGAACAATAATATTTCATAACATTCATATACCATAATTTTTTCAGCTATTCTCCAACTGATGGGCATCCACTCAATTTCCAATTTCTTGCCACTACAAAAAGGGCTGCCACAAACATTTTTGCACATTTAGGTCCCTTTCCCTCCTTTAAAATCTCTTTGGGATATAAACCCAGTAGAAACAGTGCTAAATCAAAGGGTATGCACAGTTTGAAAACCTTTTGAGTATAGTTCTAAATTGTTCTCCAGAATGACTGAATCAGTTCACAATTCCACCAACAATATATTAGTATCCCAGTTTTTGACATCCCCTTCAACATTCATCATTATCTTTCCTGTTATCTTAGCCAATCTGATATACTGTAATGGTATCTCAGAGTTGTCTTAATTTTCATTTCTCTGATCAACCTGATCAATGATTTAGAGCACTTTTTCATATGATTAGAAATGGTTTCAATTTCTTCATCTGAAAATTCTGTTCATATCCTTTGACAATTTATCAATTGGAGAATGGCTTGAATTCATATCAACTTGAGTCAATTCTCTATACATTTTAGAAACGAGGCCTTTATCAGAACCCTTAAATGGAAAAAAAATGTTTTCTCAGTTTATTGCTTCTCTTCTAATCTTGTTTGCATTAGTTTTATTTGTACAAAAACTTTTTAACTTAATATAACAATCATATAACAATTATTATATTAAGTTAATCAGAATTATCTATTTGGTATTCATTAATGAGCTTCAGTTCTTCTTTGGTCAAAAATTCCTTCCTTCTCCACAGATCTGAGAGGTAAACTATCCTATATTCTTCTAATTTGCTTATAATATCACTCTTTACGTCTAAATCACAAACTCCTTTTGACTTTATCTTGGTATATATTGGTATATTGGTGAATATCTAGTTTCTGTCATACTAGTTTCCAATTTTCCCAGCAGTTTTTATCAAATAGTGAGTTCTTATCCTAGAAGCTGGGATCCTTGGGTTTGTCAAAACTAGATTATTATAGTTATTGTCTATTTTGTCCTATGAACCTAACCTATTCCATTGACCCACTACTCTATATTTCTTAGCCAGTACAAAAAGTTTTGATCACCACTGCTTTATAATATAGTTTTAAATCTGGTACACCTAGGCCACTCCATTTGCATTTTTCATTAATTACCTTGAAATTATTGACCTTTTATTTTTCCAGATGAACTTTATTATTATTTTTTCTAAGTCTATGAAAAAAAAATTTTTGCGAGTTTGATTGGTATGGCAGTAAATAAATAAATTAATTTAGGTAGCATTGTTATTTTCATTATATTTGCTCAGCTTATTAATCAATTCAATAGTTTTTTTACTTTCAATTTTATTGATCTCACCTTTTACTTTTAGAATTTCAAGTTTAGTGTTTGACTGGGGGTTTTTAATTTGTTCCTTTTCTAGCATTTTTAATTGCAAACCCAATTCATTGACCTTCTCTTTCTCTATTTTATACAAATAGGCCTCTAGAGATATGAAATTTCCCCTTATTACCGCTTTGGCTGCATCCCATACATTTTGGTATGATGTCTCATTATTATCGTTTTCTTGGGTGAAGTTATTAATTATGTCTATGATTTGCTGTTTCACCCAATCATTCTTTAGTATGAGATTATTTAGTTTCCAATTATTTTTTGGTCTACTTCCCCCTGCTTTTTTGTTGAATGTAATTTTCATTGCATCGTGGTCTGAAAAGGATGCATTTACTATTTCTGCCTTACTACATTTGAGTTTGAGGTTTTTATGTCCTAATATATGGTCAATTTTTGTATAGGTTCCATGAACTGCTGAAAAGAAAGTGTATTCCTTTCTGTCTCCATTACATTTTCTCCAGAGATCTATCATATCTAACTTTTCTAGTATTCTATTTACCTCTTTGACTTCTTTCTTATTTATTTTGTGGTTTGATTTATCTAATTCTGAGAGTGCAAGGTTAAGATCTCCCACTATTATAGTTTTACTGTCTATTTCTTCTTGCAGCTCTCTTAGTTTCTCTTTTAAGAATTTAGATGCTACCCCACTTGGTGCATATATGTTTAATATTGATAGTGCTTCATTATCCATGCTACCCTTTAGCAAGATATAGTGACCTTCCTTATCTCTTTTAATTAGGTCAATTTTTGCTTTAGCTTGATCTGAGATCAGGATGGCTACCCCTGCTTTTTTGACTTCACCTGAAGCATAGTAGATTTTGCTCCAACCTTTTACCTTTAACCTGCATGTATCTCCCCGCTTCAGGTGTGTTTCCTGTAAACAACATATTGTAGGATTCTGGCTTTTAATCCATTCTGCTAACCGCTTCCTCTTTATGGGGGAGTTTACCCCATTCACGTTTATGGTTAGAATGACCAATTCTGTATTACTTGCCATCTTGTTAACCCCGGTTTATGCTTTCCTCCCTTCTTATTGAATTGATTAATAAAACTAAGAGTTGGTTCTATGAAAAAACCAACAAAATAGACAAACCCTTAGTAAATCTGATTAAAAAAAGGAAAGAGGAAAATCAAATTGTTAGTCTTAAAAATGAAAAGGGAGAACTCACCACTAACGAAGAGGAAATTAGAGCAATAATTAGGAGTTACTTTGCCCAACTTTATGCCAATAAATTCGACAACTTAAATGAAATAGAAAAATACCTCCAAAAATACAGCTTGCCCAAACTAACAGAGGAAGAAGTAAATATCCTAAACAGTCCCATCTCAGAAAAAGAAATAGAACAAACTATCAATCAACTCCCTAAGAAAAAATCCCCAGGACCAGATGGATTTACATGTGAATTCTACCAAACATTTAAAGAACAATTAACTCCAATGTTATATAAACTATTTGAAAAAATAGGGATTGAAGGAGTCCTACCAAACTCCTTTTATGACACAGACATGGTACTGATACCTAAACCAGGTAGGCTGAAAACAGAGAAAGAAAATTATAGACCAATCTCCCTAATGAATATTGATGCTAAAATCTTAAATAAAATATTAGCAAAAAGATTACAGAAAATCATCCCCAGGATAATCCACTATGACCAAGTAGGATTTATACCAGGAATGCAGGGCTGGTTCAATATTAGGAAAACTATTAGCATAATTGACTATATCAATAACCAAACAAACAAAAACCACATGATCATCTCAATAGATGCAGAAAAAGCATTTGATAAAATCCAACATCCATTCCTAATAAAAACACTTGAGAGCATAGGAATAAATGGACTTTTCCTTAAAATAGTCAGAAGCATATATTTAAAACCATCAGTAAGCATCATATGCAATGGGGAAAAACTGGAACCTTTCCCAGTAAGATCTGGAGTGAAGCAAGGTTGCCCACTATCACCATTATTATTTAATATCGTATTAGAAACACTAGCCTCGGCAATAAGAGTCGAGAAAGATATAAAAGGAATTAGAGTAGGCAATGAGGAAACCAAACTATCACTCTTTGCAGATGATATGATGGTATACCTAGAGAACCCCAGAGATTCTACCAAAAAGCTATTGGAAATAATTCATAATTTTAGCAAAGTAGCTGGCTACAAAATAAATCCCCATAAATCCTCAGCATTTTTATACATCACCAACAAAACCCAACAGCAAGAGATACAAAGAGAAATTCCATTCAGAATAACTGTTGATACCATAAAATATTTGGGAATCTATCTACCAAAGGAAAGTCAGGAATTATATGAGCAAAATTATAAAAAAGTCTCCACACAAATAAAGTCAGACTTAAATAATTGGAAAAATATTAAGTGCTCTTGGATTGGCCGAGCGAACATAATAAAGATGACAATACTCCCTAAACTAATCTATTTATTTAGTGCTATACCAATCAGACTTCCAAGAAAATATTTTATTGATCTAGAAAAAATAACAACAAAATTCATATGGAACAATAAAAAGTCGAGAATCTCAAGGGAACTAATGAAAAAAAAATCAAATGAAGGTGGCCTAGCTGTACCTGATCTAAAATTATATTATAAAGCAGCAGTCACCAAAACCATTTGGTATTGGCTAAGAAATAGATTAGTGGATCAGTGGAAAAGGCTAGGCTCACAAGACAGAATAGTCAATTATAGCAATCTAGTGTTTGACAAACCCAAAGCCCCTAACTTCTGGGAAAAGAATTCAATATTTGATAAAAACTGCTGGGATAATTGGAAATTAGTATGGCAGAAATTAGGCATGGACCCACACTTAACACCATATACCAAGATAAGATCAAAATGGGTCTATGACCTAGGCATAAAGAACGAGACTATAAATAAATTAGAGGAACATAGAATAGTTTATCTCTCAGACTTGTGGAGGAGAAAGAAATTTGTGACCAAAGATGAACTAGAGACCATTACTGATCACAGAATAGAAAATTTCGATTACATCAAATTAAAAAGCCTTTGTACAAATAAAACTAATGCAAACAAGATTAGAAGGGAAGCAACAAACTGGGAAAACATTTTCACAGTTAAAGGTTCTGATAAAGGCCTCATTTCCAAAATATATAGAGAACTGACTCAAATTTATAAGAAATCAAGCCATTCTCCAATTGATAAATGGTCAAAGGACATGAACACACAATTTTCAGAGGATGAAATTGAAACTATTACCACTCATATGAAAGAGTGTTCCAAATCATTATTGATCAGAGAAATGCAAATTAAGACAACTCTAAGATACCACTACACACCTGTCAGATTGGCTAAGATGACAGGAAAAAATAATGATGAATGTTGGAGGGGATGAGGGAAAACTGGGACACTATTGCATTGTTGGTGGAGTTGTGAACGAATCTAACCATTCTGGAGAGCAATCTGGAATTATGCCCAAAAAATTATCAAATTGTGCATACCCTTTGATCCAGCAGTGTTTCTATTGGGCTTATATCCCAAAGAAATACTAAAGAAGGGAAAGGGACCTGTATGTGCCAAAATGTTTGTAGCAGCCCTGTTTGTAGTGGCTAGAAACTGGAAAATGAATGGATGCCCATCAATTGGAGAATGGCTGGGTAAATTGTGGTATATGAATGTTATGGAATATTATTGTTCTGTAAGAAATGACCAGCAGGATGAATACAGAGAGGCTTGGAGAGACCTTCATGAACTGATGCTAAGTGAAATGAGCAGAACCAGGAGATCATTATACACTTCGACAACGATATTGTATGAGGACATATTTTGATGGAAGTGGATTTCTTTGACAAAGAGACCTGAGTTTCAATTGATAAATGACGGACAAAAGCAGCTACACCCAAAGAAAGAACACTGGGAAACGAATGTGAACTATCTGCATTTTTGTTTTTCTTCCGGATTATTTATACCTTCTGAATCCAATTCTCCCTACGCAACAAGAGAACTGTTCGGTTCTGCAAACATATATTGTATCTAGGATATACTGCAACATATCCAACATATAAAGGACTGCTTGCCATCTAGGGGAGGGGGTGGAGGGAGGGAGGGGAAAAAAATCGGAACAGAAATGAGTGTCAATATAATGTAATTATTAAATAAAAAAACTTAAATAAAAAAAAAATATTTGCTCAGCTTACCCATGAGCACTTGATATTTTTCCAACAGATTAGATCTGATTTTATTTGTGTGAAAAGTGTTTTGTAGTTGTATCCATATAGTTGCTGACTTTGCCTTGTTCAATTCTAATTTTTAGTAAATTGTTTTCTTCAGTTAGCTTTTTTATCTCTTTTTGCATTTGGCCAATTGAATTTTTATATGAAGTGTTTTGTTCATTGAATTTTTTTCCATTTCACTAAATCTATTTTGTAGAGTTTTATTCAGAAAATTTCTGTGTTTTTTTTCCAAACCTTCTTGCAAAGATCTCATTTCCTTTCCCCATTTTTTCTCCTAACTCTTTTAAGTTCCTTTTTTATTTCTTTCAAGAGATCCTTGTAAGATGGGAACCAATTCATATCACCTGGAGCTTCATCTGGAGACAATCTGCATTTAGTGTCTTTAATATTTTAAATCTGTTCTTCTTTTTCTCCATTAAAAACTTTGGTCAGATTTCTTTTTGCTATTTCATTCATTTTTTTAAAGTTTTTTTTTTAAGTTTTTAAAGTTTTAAGTTTTAAAGTTTGCTTTTAGAGCAAAGGGAAAATTGTACAAGTTTCCTCTACAGGTGACAATGACTTTGCTGGATCAGTGGTGACTAACTTCCAGTGCTGGGTGGGTACAGCTGGGTCCCATAAAATTCTGGAGCTCAGGGGTAACTCCTTTTGTATTTTCATTGGATGTCTTACAACTAATCTGTTAATCTATTGGCTTGCAACAATCCCTGTTGTAGATTCCTCCTGGTAGATTGTCTGGGGTGGAAAGCCTACACTGCCTTGGGACTGTGCATTGCCTGCACATGACCTATCTGTGCTTGGCCTGTCTCCCTCCATGCCAGATTGAAACAGACCTTTTCCAGAGATCTTCTAAACTATATTCTGCTAGAAATTTGTTACATTCCAAATATTTGTGGGTTCTGTCGCTCCAAAATCAGTTCAGACACTGAATTTTTTGTTAATTTGAAGGAAATGAAAAAAACTCAGAAAAAGACATGTCTTCTCTCTGCCATCTTGGCTCTGTCCCCTAAATTTATATTATATTTTCAAAGAAAAGCAAGGGATATATGAGATAATTTCCTGCAAAACCTCTTTTTCTGATCTACCATGGATTTAGGAAGGTTCATGTTATTTGGTCTCTGTTAAGTTCAGAATTTTTAAGATAAGTATTTTTAAAAGAAAAAAGAATCCTTAAGGCACAAATTAAAGGGGGATTTTATTAAATGGTTCTTTATGTAATGCCTCAGTTTTCCAAAGTGCTAAACAGCATTGAAAAGCAAATAGATCTGACTTCAATAGTCAGATGAATTGGGTTCAGGTGGTGGCTACATGACTATATATAAATCCCTTGGCCCCACATAACTCTCTAAAATTATAAAATAGGCCAAGATGGCAGAGAAGACACACGCATCATTCTAATCTCCTCTCCTACCCTCACTACTAATTTTCAAATTCAGCCTCAGAACTATTGTTTGACTGGTAAAATCCATGAATATTAGGAAAACAACAAATTACCAACTGCAGATAATCTGGAAGATTGCCAGAAAAGGTTTGTCCTGATCAGGGGGAGCAGGCGAGTGCAGGCAGGAAGTCAGAACACAGAGGCTAGCACACTGAGCAGAGCAGGGCAGGGGTGGTCTCCATGGGTAAAGATTTTGCAGGGAGGACTCTACCACAGGTTGGCTGTTCTGCTTTGGTTGCAAAGAAGTAGATCAGCAGAGAAGTTACAAAAAGGCCAAAGGTAGCATGTACTCCAAAAAACACCAGAATCCAACAGAATCTGGCTACACTCACCCAGCACTGGAAGTGACTCAGCAAAGAATTGCCCGGGGCAGTCACACTTCTGCACTGCAGGGGGGCTCAGCCTGGGCAGCCAAAAATCTACACAGGGCAACAGAACTTCTGCAGCAAGCCTGCGCTTCCCAGGGAAGAAACACTTACAATGCAGAGTTCTTCCCAGGGCAGCCAATGATCTGCACAGTGGGGTTCTGCCTGGGGCATTAACACTTTTACTGCTCAGTCACTAGTCCCAGAGCAGCTGCTTATCTGCACAGAGGGGCTTTTCCCAAGGCATCTCCACATCTTGGCTGCTCTTAGCAGCTCATTTGCAGGACAGCTACTGTCCATATATCTATCCCTGCTCTGCAAAGGAAGCTGGTAATCTCCTTGCCCTGAAGGCAGACCCTAAGGGTTTTTTTTTTTTAAAATGAGTAAAAAAGCCAAGCAAGCTAACTATCAATAGCTACCATACAGAAAGAGAGCAGGTTTTCAACCCTGAGGAGACTAATAGCAGACAGGCTTGAGACAAAGCTCCCATGTAACCTAGTCCCCATAACACAAACCTCTCCTAGAAGAAATTATAAAAGGTCTTAAAAGAGAGCTGGAAGAAAAATTGGGAAAGGAAAAAGAAGCTCTGCAAGAGAGTACAGAAAAGGCATATAATTCACTTAAAGAAAAATTTAATAAAGTGAAAAAGAAAACAACTTCCTGAAATGTGAATTGGAAAAGGTAAAGAACTCCCAGAGAAATAAAATTTGTGAATTGTAAAATATAAATAACTCCCAGGAAAGTAGGATTTGTGAATTGGAAAAGATAAAGAGCTCCCAAGAAAGTAGGATTTGTGATTTGGAAAAAGAAAGTAACTCAGTAAAAAAAAAAAAAAAAAAAAAAAAAAATTAGTGAAATGGAAAAAAAATCCATAGAGTAAAACAACTCATTTAAAAACTCAATTGGACATATACAAAAAGAAGTAAAAAAAAAAAAAAAAAAAAAAGCTGATGAAGAAAATAACCCATTAAAAATCAGAACTGAACAAAAAGAAATAAATGATTCGTTGAGACATCAAAAATCAGTCAAGCAAAACCAAAAAAAAATTTTTTAATAGGAAAAAATGTTAAATATGTACTTGGAAAAACAACAGACCTGGAAAATAGGTCTAGGAAAGATAAGCTGAGGATTATTGGACTTCTTCAAAATTATGATGAAAAAAAAGAGCCTAGACACTATTTTACAGGAAATCATCAGACAACTGCCCAGATGTAACAGAATCAAAAGATAAAATAGGCATTGAAAGAATTCATCAAACACCTTCTGAAAAAGACCCTAATATAAAAACTCCAAGGAATATTGTGGCTAAATTTCAGAACTATCAGACTAAGGAAAAAATATTACATGGAGCCAGAAAAAAATAATTCAAATATTGAGGAGCCACAATAAGGATCACTCAGAATATAGCTGCTTCCACATGAAAGGATTGAAGGGCCTGGAATCTAATATTCTGAAAGGCAAAAGAACTCAGAATGCAGCCAAGAATAAACTACCCAGCTAAGCTGAGCATTTTCTTTCAGGGAAGAAGATGGACATTTAATGAAACAGATAAATTCAGTTTGTTTCTAACGAAAAAACAGAATTAAACAAAAACATTTGACCTCCAACTATAGATCTCAGGAGAAGCAGAAAAAGGTAAAAAGAACTCTTGAGAACTGTATTTCTGTTATGGACATCTATACATGTATATTTTGATTTTACTGATATAATATAAAAAAGGGGAAATAGAAATGGAAAAGGGATAATATTGAAAAAAAGGAAAAGGGGAGATTAAAAGATAGAAACTACATCCCATGGACAGGCAAAGGAAACTTATATCTGAAGGAATTTATGGATTGTGTGAATCTTACTCTCATCAGAGTTGGCTCAAAGAGAAAATAATTGACATATTTGGTTTTCAGAGAAACTTCTCTCACCTCATTAAAAAGTGGGAGAGGAAAAGAGAACAAGAAAAAAGTAATATGGGAAAGGTATAAGAAAGGGGAAGGGATTCAAAGGGAGCGGGAGATTGTAAAGAGGGAGAGCTGTGTGAGGCAAGTGGTGCCCATAAGTTTCATACTGGGAAAGAGGATAAGCAGAGGGGGGAAGGGGGGAGCGGGGAGAGAGGTAAGAAAAAGAGAAGCATAATCTGGGGATAATAAGGTGGCACAAAATAGAGAATTAGTAATTTTAACTGTAAATGCAAGTGGGATGAACTCACCCATAAAGCAGAAGTGGATAGCAGACTGGATCAAAAGTCAGAACCCTACAATGTCTTGTTCACAGGAAACATACTTAAAGAAGGGAGGTAAAAGGCTGGAGCAGAATCAATTATGCTTCAGGTGAAGCTTTTTTAGCAGGGGTAGTCATTCTTATCTCAGATCAAGCAAAAGCAAAAATTGATCTAATTAAAAGAGATAAGGAATGGAAACTATATCTTGCTAAAGGGTAACATAGATAATGAAGCACCATCAATATTAAATGTATATGCACTAAGTGGTATAACATCTAACTTTCTAAAGGAGAAGTTAAGAGAGTTGCAAGAAGAAATAGACAGCAAAACCATAATAGTGGGAGATCTCAACCTTGCACTCTCAGAATTACATAAATCAAACCACAAAATAAATAGGAGAGAACTTAAAGAGGTAAATAGAATATTAGAAAAGTTAGGTATAATAGATCTCTGGAGAAAACTGAATGGAGACAGAAAAGAATACACTTTCTTCTTAGCAGTTCATGGAATCTATACAAAAATTGACCATATATTAGGACATAAAGACTTCAAAATTAAATGCAGAAAGGCAGAAATAGTAAATGCATTCTTTTCAGATCATGCAATAAAAACTACACTCAACAAAAACCTAGGGGTAAATAGACCAAAAAGTAATTGGAAACTTAAGGATCTCATCCTAAAGAATGATTGGGTGAAACAGCAAATCATAGACACAAATTAATAATTTCACCCAAGAGAATGACAACAATGAGACAGCATACCAAAATTTGTGGGATGCAGCCAAAGTGGTAATAAGAGGAAATTTCATATCTTTAGAGACTTACTTGAATAAAATAGAAAAAGAGAAGATCAATGGATTGGGCTTGCAACTTAAAAAGCTAGAAAAACACCAAATTAAAAACCCCCAATCAAATATTGAACTTGAAATTCTAAAATTAAAAGGAGAAATTGATATAATTGAAAGTAAAAAAAAAACTTCTGAATTAATAAATAAAACTAAGAGTTGATTTTATAAAAAACAAAACAATAAAATAGATAAACCTTTGGTAAATCTGATTAGAAAAAGGAAAGAAGAAAATCAAATTGTTAGTCTTAAAAATGAAAAGGGAGAACGTTCCACCAATGAAGACAAAATTAGAACAATGATTAGGAATTACTTTGCTCAACTTTATGCCAATAAATTTGATAACTTAAGTAAAATGGATGACTAACTTCAAAAGTTATAGGCTTCCCAGATTAAGAGGAGGAAGCAAATTGCTTAGATGGTCCCATTTCAGAAAAAGAAATACAACAAACTATTAATCAATTCCCTAAGAAAAAATTCCCAGAACCAGGTATATTTACATGTGAATTCCACCAAACCTTTAAAGAGCTCCAATGTTATAAACTATTTATAAATTTATTTAAAAAATCAAGCCATTCTCCAATTGATAAATTGTCAAAGGATATGAACAGACAATTCTCAGATGAAGAAATTGAAATTATTTATAGACATATGAAAAGATGCTCCAAGTCATTATTAATCAGAGAAATGCAAATTAAGACAACTCTGCAATACCACTACACATCTGTCAGATGGGCTAGAATGACAGGGGAAAATACTGAGGAATGTTGGAGGGGATGTGGGAAAACAGAGACACTAATACATTGTTGGTGGAATTGTGAATACATCCAGCCATTCTGGAGAGCAATTTCGAACTATGCTCAAATAGTTGTCAAACTGTGCATAACTTTTGACCCAGTAGTGTTACTACTGGGCTTATATCCCAAAGAGAGCTTAAAGAAGGGAAAGGGACCTATATATATAAGAATGTTTGTGGCAGCCCTCTTTGTAGTGGCCAGAAATTGGAAACTGAGTAGATGCCCATCAATTGGAGAATGGCTGAATAAATTGTGGTATATGAATGTTATGGAATATTATTGTTCTGTAAAAAATGACCAGCAGGATGATTTCAGAAAGGCCTGGAGAGACTTACATGAACTGATGCTGAGTGAAATGAGCAGGACCAGGAGATCATTATATCTTTCAACAATAATACTATATGATGATCGATGCTGATGGACGTAGCTCTCTTCAACAATGAGATGGACCAAATCAATTTCATTTGTTCAATAATGAATAGAACCAGCTACCCCCAGCGAAAGAACTCTGGGAAACGAGTGTGAACCACTACATAGCATTTCCAATCCCTCTATTTTTGTCCACCTGCATTTTTGATTTCCTTCACAGGTTAAGTGTACATTATTTCAAAGTCCGATTCTTCTTGTGCATCAAAATAACTGTATGGATATGTATACATATATTGTATTTAACATATACTTTAACATATTTAACATGTATTGGTCTACCTGCCATTTGGGGGAGGGGAAAAATTGAAATAAAAAGTTTTGCAATTGTCAATGCTGAAAAATTACCCATGCATATATCTTGTAAATAAAAAGCTATAATAAAAAAATATAAAAAATAAAACTATAAATTAAAGGGCTACTATTAATTCTCACTCATAGAACAAGTTTCCTCACATATAAGGAATTTCCTATAACCATGAAATACAAATCTGAGACATTTTTTTCTTCTCACATTTAGCATAGCAGAAAACTATCCTTGAGTCAGGAAGACTTATCTCCTGTCTCTGACACATTAACCACATGACCATGGGAAAGTCACTAAACTCAATGGTCAGCACAACCCTAAGAATGTAAGTTTTTCATAAGTTTCTGCATCAGAAGAGTACATCCACCCATCATCTCCTGCAGCGATGCAACCACTGCTCTAGAACAATAAGCATTATTTTACAATAATCCTATGAGATAGATAATATAAGTATCATTACACTTCAGTTTATAGTTGAAGTCTGTAAGGCTCAGGCAATGGAAATAATTTTTTGCTGGACTTCATAAAACTGAATTAATCACAAAGTTAGGACACATATTCAGAATCTTATGTCTTTAAGACCACTCTATCTTCTGCCAACTCTCATACACTGTCACTCTACCTGGCCCTTTTACCTTTTGAGTTGCAAAATGTACCAATCTCTGGGCTTAGGAAGTGCAAAAGTTACTGAGTGAATTAACAGTATGGTCAAAAGAGCAAGAACTGAGAGCCAGAAAACATAGGTTTCCAGACTTCTGGCTTTTTAAAAATGTGTAAATTATTCTCCCTCCTGGACCATCTGTAACATGGATAGATGAATCCCTGCTCTACCATCTTGTAGGATTATTAAGTTGATCTAATGAAACAAGGAAAAGATCTTTGAAACACCATGTGCCATACATTTGCGTGGGATTATTAACAGCAAAATTCTGACTTTGGCCAACACAGAGTCAAACAAAACTACAATCAAATCATTTCCTTATCCCTGAGACAGACCCTTTTATTAAAGACTAATATTTCAATCTGAACCAAAGATTCTGACAACATCCCTGCTCTCATGCTGCTGGTAATCAACCTGCCCTGCTTATCAGAGTAATGTGTTGCCTTATTGTGTTAAATACACTACAGGAGTCCATCCTGACAGTGTTTCTGGCAAAAGAGATTCATGAAGTGCCAGGAAGTGGTGAAAGGTTCTAATTGATTTTTCAAATGCTCTCATGTATTTCTGGAATGGTAAATGTTATAGGCTCAATTCTGGGCAAAACTAAAAAGCAAAGTCCAAGAACAACAAAGTTTAAAGTGATTTTAGCATGAAGAATTTTAGAGCTCATGGGGCCCTTGGAACATGGAGTTTCAGAGGAAGAAGAGACCTTACATAAATAAAATGTTTGAACTGGAAAGAATCTTAGCATAAAGCTAAAGAATATGAGACCTCAGAGATATAAGAACATGGACTATTAGAATTGTAAATGGCCTGGAAGGAAGATCATCAAATCACAGGATTATAGAGATTGAAGAGAGATCTCTGAGACCTTCTAACCTAATCCTTTCATTTTACAAATGAGAAAACTGAGGCAAAAGGAGGCTTTTACAACTTACCTATCATCTTATTCTTTCTCTACTGTTTGTCTCTCTGTTTCCCTCTGCCTTTCTGTCTCTGTGTGTCTTTGTCTCTGTCTCTCTCTATCTTTCCGTCTCTGTATGTCTTTGTCCCTGTCTCTCTCTGTGTCTCTCTTTGTCTTTCTTTTTCTGTCTCTATGTATCTGTCTGTCTGTCTGTCTCTCTGTTTTTCTGAATGTCTGTCTTTGTCTCTCTATCTTTCTGCATCTATGTCTTTCTCTTTCTGTGTCTCTCTGTCTTTGTTTCTGTGTCTTGCTATCTCTCTGTCTCTGTAGCTCTGGGTTTTTTTTGTCTATATCTCTTTTTCTCTATCTTTGTCTGTCTATTTCTCTCTGTGTCTCTATTTCTGTCTTTCTGAATGCCCCTCTGTCTCTCTCTATCCCTCTGTCTCTCTCTATATCTCTCTATCCCTGCCTCTCTTTCTGTGTCTGTCTCTCTGCCTCCCTCTCCCTCTCCTCTCCCTCTCTGTCTCTCTCTCCCTTTCCCTCTTCTTCTCTCTGTCTCTCTCCCTGTCTCTCTCTTTCCCTGTCTTTCTTTCTCTATATCTTTTTACCTCTTCCCTGACACCACCACCACTTTTCTTTCTCTCATATAATTCCAGAGGTAATATTTAAACTCAGGTTCTCATGACCTGCTTTTTTTTTTAACCTTTCTACACTGCTCCCTAACAAAACTGAATTCATTTTGCAAATGAGGCAAAGACTTAGAATGGTTGTGTACCTTGCCCATCACGGCATAGAGGGAACAAATGGTGGACCTGGAACAAAAGGCAATTCTCTTAACTCTCAGATTAGTACAATTTTTTTTTTAAACCATGTGGCTGCATATTTCTATAGGTAAAATAAATCTCCAACATTTAACCATCTTTTCTTTGGGCATTTGCTTGGCAGGTATCTCTAATGCTCTCAGCAGAAGCCCAGCAGAACCCCCCTCAAAAAGAACAAAGCTCTACTGGTAGAAATTCAGGCATCATGGTGAAGATTTATTTCAAGGCTGAAGAGAGCATTTCCCTGCAGCCCTTCTATCATACTGTCCATTCTACTTATGTACTCAGTCAAGACCACAGTCACCTCTTGTGTTGGTGTTCACAGGGAGGCTATGCTTTCTAGGGTTGCTTTGATATAATAAGAGAACCCAGTTAAATATTCCTTGATGTGCAATATTAATAACAATAGTGAACCTTTTCTATTGTGCTTTAAGGATTGCAAAGTGCTTTCCTCACAAAATACCCCGGGAGGTTAGCAGAGCAATTATGATTATACACATTTTATAAGTGAGAAACTTGAGGATCTCAGAGGAAAAATTATTCTTGATCACATGGTCTTACTCCTTTTACTATAATAAAATCTATGGCATAGAAAAGCAGTTTGGAATAGTGAATAGAGGACTGTCTCAGTTAGCAGGAACATGTTGATTCATGTCCTGTCTCTAATCCCTACTATTTCTCTGAGCCTGAACAACTCATGGAATCTCCTTTCAGACAAGTCTCTCAGACTGGGGACAGACAAAATGGTACTGATCCACACTGTTGTAGGGAAATGCTATTCAGATGGTTTTATAGATCTAGAAACAGAGAGAGAAAGAATATTTTACAAGAGCTGAAAATGTCTTGTGCTTTATTTTTTTTCTGGTTTTAAGAAATTTTAGAGAAGTAGATGATGATGGAAAGGTCTTTGATTCTTTTCTGCAGAACCAGAGAGATGATCAAGAAATTATGTTTACCACATAATATTTTAAATTCCTTTATTATGAGATATAATTAAGTTTTGAACATCAGCATTTGACTTCTTCTTAATGAACATTTAACTCCTATTCCTTTTTTAATGGTTGTATCTTGGAGAAATGCCAGCTAATTCTTCTCAAGGGCATAAAATATGGAGGTTGAAGGCAATTTATGGAGTATTAAGTGGAGTGGACAACAACTGAATGATAGTTTATAGAACTACCACAAAGCAAGATATTTACAAAAAGGCATCTTTTTTCCTTCTTAGCCAGTATCTCCAAATTCCCTCTGATTTTCTGGCATCCATAGATGAAGGAGAGAGAAAAAAATGAAGGTGATAAAATATAACTGAGGTCAAAAGCTGAAATGTTTGCCAGCTTCCCATCCAATATTTGAGAAAGCTCAATTTAACTCAATAATTTTTTTTTGCATATCAAGTATGCATTCTGGGAACTGTTCTATAAGAAATAAAATAAATAACAACAGCTGTTGGGTGGGTTTTTTTTTGTTTTTTTTTTTAGTCCTCACAGCAGCCCTGTTATATAGATATGTTGTTATTCCCATTTTACAAATGAGAAAATTGAAGCCAGAAGAGGTTAAGGGACTTTTCCAGAGTAACACAGGTACTAAGTGTCTGTGGCAGGATTTGAATGCTAGGACTCTATCTTCTCCATGCCCTCTAGCTGCTTCTAATAACAAACATTGCAAAATTATGTACCAGGCTTTGAACCAGACATTGAGGATTATAAAAAAGTTTACCCTATCACTTCTGTCTCCAAAGAGAAAAAGAGACAGAGAGGCACATTCAGAGAGAAAAACAGAGATAGAGAGACAGAGAAACAGAGAGAGGCAGAGAGAAAGGAAGGATGGAGGGATGAAGGGAGAAGAAGATAGGAAGAGAGGAAAGGAGAGAGGGAGGGAAGGCGAGAGAGGGAAAGATGGAGGGAAGCAATGAAAGAAAGGAGAGAGATAGAGGGAAGAAGGGAGAGAAGAGAGGGAGGTGAATAGAGAAGTGCCATGGTCAAAACTGTGCTTTAAGAATATACCATTGGCAGTTTGGGGGAGAATGGAGAGCAGTCGCAAAACTTGATGTAAGAAAACCAATTAGAAGGCTCTTGAAATATTTCTGGGAAGATATAACGTTCTGAACTCTAATGTAATGGTGCTCATGTGAATGGAGATAAGGAGATAGACACAAGACACATTGTGAAGGTAGCATAGAGAAGATCCCTTGATTGATTGGATGTAATAATAATGTCTCAATTGTTCTCATCATTGTCGTCATCATCCTGTATACAAGATTAATTAGCAAGTATCCTAAGAATGTGCCTGTATGGATTCTAAATAGCATGAGTGATATTTTCTAAGTGCTCTTCCTTGCTAATGACATCAGGCTGATAACATCAAATCCTGAAGTGCTATTTAATGAGATCCAAAGACATTTGAAAAAGCTAGACCATTCATTTCAGAAAAACAAAATAAATGAAAAATGCACTTTGACTCTAATGCTTTTGGATGGATAACCCACCAAGTTAGTTCATCAGTATATGTACCTTAAACAATAATCTGGGCCCAGAATTAACTAGGAAAAGATCACATGGGAATACATTTGAGAAATTAAAAATAATTCCATGATGTTTTTCAGCATCAAAGTCCTTTTATAGCATCAATATTTCCCCAGTGAATATTGGAATGCCATGGTCTTAGAAAAACCAAAATTGCATATGACCCAAAGAACAAATGAGTGATCCATAGCGGGGGGAAGCAGATTATAGCATATTGCCAATGATGCCTTTTGTGTGATGAATGGCATGAAAGCATCATCAAGGGCATTTATTATCAGACAAGAAAGTAGGCTAGCCAGGAAGGGATGTTGAAGAACAACAGATGAACAGCCTGATGCTTCTCCCCACTATTCATAATTAAAAGAAAGAAAAGAGAGGCTATTCTCTGGAGCATACATGGAAACACACAGAAACGAATTACAAAGAATATGGAGTAAGAAAGGAGTCACAATAAATTTGCATTAGTAATAAAAGTAAACCTTAACAATTCATCAAATTTTAATATTTTTAAAGAACTTCACACACACGCACATACACACATATATACACACACCTGGATCTTACAACAACCTTATGATTTGGGCTTTCAAGTTAAGAGAATGTAGAAACTATCTAATCCATTTTAAATATGAGTAATATGAGATCCCAATAGTTTAAGTAATTTACTCCAGGACACACCAGCAGTAATTGATAAAACTGTGATTCAAACCCAGGTTCTTTGATGTCTAAAACAGTGTCTTTTCAATTCTCAAGGTAAGTTCAATTAGAAACAGGATATGAACCTATGATTTCATTTGGTATAGCAAATGTCCAGATGAAGAAGTTCCCTCTACCAATGCAGGTCAGCACATTCTCTGCAACTTATATATGTTTAGGCAAATGCCTAAAATAGAAAGGTGTTGAACAAATGGCTCATGAGTAGAGGGCACCCTACCACATTCCTGAAGGCAACCCATACCAGACTGAAATTTAATTGAATCAGATTATATGTAATTATAATATGACAAATTAATAAAAATATAATAAAACAATTTTTGCATTACATTTTAAAACTAAATGCATATGTGACATGCATGGATCCACATTTCTGTGGACCACCAGAGGCCCAGAGTACTGGGAGCATAAATCATTTGCTCAGGATTGGAAAATTAGCATAAGTCAGTAATTGGATTTAAACTCAGTTCTTTCTACCTTTAAGGCTAGTTTTCTATCTACCATGCCATACTGCTCCTTACAGGGGTGCTCTTATTATTCCCATTATATATGTTGGAAAACTGAAGCGTAAAGAGGATGAAACATTTGTACAGGGTCACACAGCTATTAAATGTCTGGGGCATGAGTTCAAACCAAGTCTTTTTGACTTCCAGTGCTGTACTCTATTATAATCTAGTATCTCAGGAAACCAATGAAATCATGACTAGCATTTATTGCCCTTTACAGTGATAGAAGAACTCTCTATTTTAGATCATTTCAAGTCTGTGTTGTCATGGATTGTAATATTCCTTTTAATAAATGACCACTGCCATCTCTCTTAAGATTGTAACAGTAATAGCATAGTTAATTACATGGCAATGTTTCCTCTGTCTGAAATAAAGGACTATATTAGTTTCAGTTTATTAATGGCATTAATAATTTATTGATCGATCTTCCATTCCTCATGGGAAGGAAAAAGAGACTCAATAAAGCATCCAGAGACATGTATGCTAGTCCCAGTTCTAAAACTGATTAATTATATTACTTTGAAAAAGTCACTTCTTCTTCTTTCTGGACCTCAGTCTCCCCAACTGTAGAATAAAAGATTTGGACTAAATCACATCAATTCACTTAAACAAATATCTCTTAACTGTCTACTCTCTTTTCTAAGCAATGAAAAGTTTTGAGTCAGAGGTGTGACATTTTATCTTCTATGTTCCAAGAGACTTTCTAGCTTTAATGTGCTAGGTTCTAAGTGCTATAGATTCTCTGAGTCAGGAATATCCTGCTGAGCACTAAGTTTACCATAAATTCTTTTGTAAAAGGGTCTTCAGGGCCGCCAATTAATAGGCACCAAAGTAAATTAGGACTTGGGGTAAAAGGGACAATTTTTAAAAACCCTTGACTGTTACCTCCTAATGGCCCATTCTTTCATTTGCCACATGATCTACTTGCCCAAGCTCAGTTTGAACTAAGGTCATATTTCTGTTAATTAAATTTGTGTGGGAGAGAGTCCCTTAAATTCTGCCACATTCATTTTCTCAAGAGGAAAAAATGCAATGTTATTGATTTCCATTTGCTCTGGAATTAATATTACACGCGTTAACCAAAATGGCAAATGGGCATGGCTATTTGCTGCAAAATTACCATCCAGGCTATAAGTTCAGGGCAAGTGGAGGATTTCTATTTGAACAAGGTTTGAATCAGGATATTGCTCTTGGATGATGTCTTTATCTTTCATCAAAATCAACAGAGAAAATTCTACAAACAATAATTCCACAGGGATTAAGCTCCTACTATGTGAATAATCCTAAAAAAATCTTAGAATAAGAACTAACAGACCCTCAGAAATGCTCAGCCTGTATCTTTCAGATTCAGGTACAGATTCAGAACTCTTTCTGCAATTTTCCTTCTTATGGTCATTCAGCTTCTGCCTGAAGAAATCTGCTTGAAGGTATAATGGTTTTATTAATTCACTATTTTCTGAGTGCACGGATAGAGGACGTATGTGACCTGATTCTTCCAAGATCGTCACCTCTGAGGAGATTGGCTTTTGGTCAATGCAGACCTATTCTAATTTGAGAAGACAAATCCTATCTTCTGTATCCCCTCCATGAGCATGAGTGTTCTTAAGAAGAGTTAACCTATTTGCATGGTAGGTGGGCGTATGTGTTCTGTCTGTTTTTGAGGACAGGAAGAATCTGGAAACAGTGGCAGAAAAGTCATGCTTGGCTTAATCCTCCAGAAATGTTCATTTCTCATTTATTTGCCTTCTGCCTCTGCCTCACTGCCACTTCAACTTCCCAGGGTATTTTTCGTTTTGTTTTGTTTTATTTATTTGTTTGTTTTCCAGATGGCCAAGAAGAACTACCTGATTCACAAAGAGATGCTGAAATGGCAGGAACTTGGCACATCTTCTGACAATGTACTTATGGGCACTGATACTCTGGTGGGACCACAGCCTGTTCTGAGGTGACAGTTAGATCATGGAAACAAAACAGAGCTGATACCCCACTATTAACCCCTCCATTCCAGTTATAGCAATACAGCCTATTCTTTGACATATAGCCCAATTTCCACCTCCTCCAGGGAATATTCCAAGGTCAAAATGACCTCTCATTCCCCTGAATTCCTATGGCTCTCATTATCCAACCCAGTCATTTAGCATGGACATTTTTCACAGGGTTGCTGTGAAGAAAGACATTTGTAGACTTGAAAATATAATACGAATCCAGAAGCACTTGCCACATGTTCCCTTGGTGAAATATCTTCACACCATAAAAATAAACTGGATTAGAGCTTGAAGGGACTTTATAGATAAGGGCTCTAAACATAAGGTTCACACATCCTTAGGGGATGTGGGAAGCTTTTCAAGGAGCTCTTGGACACATTTGGTAAATAACTATATTATTTCATTGAAATCAATCTTTTCATTTTAATGTATATATGCATTGTAAACTCTAGCATCTATTTTCTTTCAAACTGAACAGAGTAGGGGAAAGGAATGGAATGAGTATTTATTAAACACCTACTATTAGGCCAGACACTATGCTAAGTATTGTATAGATATTTTCTCATTTAATAAAGAAAGATTTGCTAAATGCTAATTTACATTGCCAACTTAAATTGCTAATGCCAATTTATATCATGCTTAAATTGTGCCAGGCATTGGCTCTTTATAATAATCTCATTTGATTCTCACAATGACCCTAGGAGGTAGGTATTATTATTTCCATTTTATAGGTAAGGAAATTGAGGCAAAAAAACAGTTAAGGGACTTTCTCAGGGTCACAAAGGTAATAAGTGTCAGAGGCTAGATTTGAACTCAGATCTTCATTTTTCAGAGAAGCCAAACTGAATCTCAGAAAGGACTTCTCCAAGATCCCAAAAGTAGTCCTCAATGTCACAATTGAGGATTCAAACCTTTTTCTTCTGTCTCTAAACCTACTACACATAACTACTTATGTATTAGGCTTATATCCCCATTTAGATTCTAAGAACTCCTTGAAGGACCACATTATCTATTTGTCCAGAGATTTACCCATAAAAGGCAGGAATGGCCTGTGTATATGGAAGAACTGGGTTCAAAGCCAGGCTCTGCCACTAAATAACTGTGCTACAATCTTCCCCCATCTAATCTTTCTTCATCTTTGAAACAGGGATACCATTATACTCATTATATTTCATGGGGTTGTTGCAGAAGGAAATAAAAGAATGAATATGAAACTACTATAAAACCATAAAGTTATATGTAAATATCAGCTCTGATTATTAATATTCTACATGTCCCCCCCGAGTAGCTAAGATAAGGCTGTTGTATATTAAGTTGGCTTAATAAATCTTGGTTGAAGTGAATATTGGTCAAGTGGCTGCATGCTGAATGCCTCTCACTTTTGATTCTGCCAGGAAAAGTGATAAAGTTGCTTCTCTTTGAAGCAAATGCCACACTTCTTACCTCTAAATGCCACTATGACTGAGAAAATATTTCCATTTAAATAACCCACAGGGATCAGCCTAGATTCTGTTGCCTGGTTATTTATGTATGTTTGTAAATACCCTCTGAAGCCATTTCACGCTGGTGGCAGCCCATTTAGGCTGAGTCTCTAGGTGGCCAAAGCAGATGGGCATGGGTAATGTGATCATTTCTGCTGCTTATGGATGGATGCCAATCAGCCAGGAAAGGTGAAGGGAGGGAGTATGTACTTGGGCCAGTCTCTTCAACTGCTCTTATTTTCAGTTTCAGGATAACTCACAGAAAATCAAATCAATTAAAAGTGATCTCCTCAATGGTAGAATTGTTCAAATGAAGGATGAAGATGATAGAGGGAAAATCATGTGGTCAGGCAAGAGAGTGAACTTTGGAATTATCCAATAACTCTTGTGAGGTGAAAGTTCTCTTAAGTGGAAGAGAGAGACCATGACCAGAATTCATGGTAAAATTTCATTGTGTGATACCTACCACTGTCAGTGGCCATTACCAACTGCCACTAACAGAGAGACACAGAGCCTGAAAGTGGTAATACCTGCCAGATCACCAGTCCTGCTTCCAATCCCATGCTCACAGTCAATATCTAAGGAAGCAAAGAAAAGACAAGCAATCTGGGAACTGCTTCTGAAGACATCACTGCCACATCTACAGAAGACCCAGCAAGTAAAGTTCTTGGTGCTGTCAGGTAGATCAACATCAGATATTTTATCAATGGAAATTAAATCCAAGAAAAGGCATTACCATCTACTTTGCTACTGCCCCCAAGGACCAGAGAGGTTCTTCTGACTTGCACCTGAAATCTTATGTGTTGTCTCCCCTTGTTAGACAGCAAGCTTCTTGAAAGCAAGAATTGTCTTGCTTTTTTATTGGTATCCCCATGATTAACATAGTGCTTTAAAAACAGAGGCTGTTCGTCCTTAGTTTCAAAGAGGACTTAAGGATGTGGAGTTATGTCTTGATTTGCAAGTGAATTGGATTTAAATGAGGCAGAGTTACACAAAGTTGTTGACCTCACTTTCTCTTCCAGTCACTGAAGTCTAAGTGCAAGACAAAACCCAAGATGGCAGGCAATGGCACATGTACAATGGAAGATCTTGACATTTTCACTGTCTGATCAAACTCTATAAAACCTGCTTCTTCTACCTTCATGGCCCTTGGAACAAATTGTTCTCATCTGCCCATTCTACTAGGGGTTAGACATTTCCCTCATTCACCAAATGAGTTTGAAACCTTCCAGTTACCTTTAACCCATTTTAACTCATCTGCTGATTGTTACACTGGGGTGTGGCTATTGCGCATACTATAGTTTCTTGGAGACATGATTGAGAGTTGGGTGAAAGTTGGACCAAATGTAGATGAACAGCCCTGAAAAATCCTTTACACTAGAAGGACTAGTCTTCCCTGAACAGTCCACAAACCTATTTGTACAGTAAATGGATAATAAATGATTCATTCATTTTTCATTTTACTTTTATTCTGCAAGACACCTCTTTTCCCTAAAATTCATTCCCATCTTATCCAGATCATATGTGGCTCTCAAGATCACTCTTTTTTCTTCCTAATAAGTTAACCTAAGTAATCTAACTTATGAAGAGTCTTACCAACAGAAATCCATAACCCTTTAAAACACTTAGTTTCCATCATGTCTGTCTCCAGTCCAGACAAAGGAATAATCTATGTGGTTGTTCTAAATAACACCACCCAATTGAACTGAATTTGTTCCAGGTGTCAAAAATTCTAGTTACATGTTAATCTGTTACTAATTAGCCTTGAATCTTTAAGCAAACCAGATTCTCATCTTGAGCTTAATTTTATTAGTTCTTAGAATAGGGATAATAATTTTTGCCCTGATTCATTCTAAGACAGGTTTGGGGTTTTGAAATAGGTATAAAAGCATTGTAAATTCTAAGTCACTTTAGAAAAAGTGAACTTATAAGGTTATAAATTGAAAGTAAGAATGGTAGCTAGGTGGCATAAATTTGACAAAGTATTGGGTCTGGACTCAGAAAGAACTCCAGGAAGAATACTTAACTAGCTGTGTGACTGTGTAGGTCATTTAACCTCAATCTGCCTCTTACCTCTAAAGTTTTCTTATCTCTAAAATGAGGACAATACAACTTTGATGGACTTGGCTCTTCTCAACAATGTGGTGATTTAAGGCAATTCCAATTGATTTAGAATGGACAATATCATCTGTATCTAGAGAAAGAACTTTGGAGACTGAATAAGGATAGAAACTTAATATTTTTTACCTTTTATTTTGTTTGTTTTTTTGGTCTATTTTTTTGTGCAACATGACAAATATGGAAATATGTTTAAAGGAATTGCACATATTTAACCTATATCAAATTGCCAGAAGTTTAGGGGGAAGGAGAAAATTTTGGAACACAATATAAAAATGAATGTTGAAAACTATCTTTATATGTATTTCAAAAAAAATGCTGAGGAAAAAAAAACAAAATAAAGATAACAGCATCTACTTCAGGATTGTTGTGAGGATCAAATGAGTAAACATTTATAAAGCACTTAGCCTGGCACATAATAGGCACTATCTAAATATTTGTTTTCTTCCTTCTTTGGTCAGCTACTTCAACTAACTTATGTTATAGAGTCATGACCTAGACTTTATAGATATTTTGACCTAGATTAAGGTTATACAGATTGCAAAGAAGCAGATCTGGGATTTGAACCCAAATCTTTCAACTACAAATACATTGCAATTTCCATAATATAAACTTTCACTACTTTTGTTTCATTTCAGGAATTAATTAAAGGTTCTTAACCAATATCAAATATGAACTAGAACCTAATACAATAAGGGAGAAATTTGAAAGTAGAGCAGAAATTTGATTAAATCTCCTTGGGGTAGGGTATAATTAAACTTGAGAAGTTGAGAGCAAGGAAGAAAAAGGGAAAGTTGACTCTCTAGAAGAGAGAAAACAAGAGCTACATTAAACTGAGAAGAAGAATTTGTTGGATAAAGGAACCACAAAATGGCTGCTGTGACATAACAAAATATAGAAAGTGATCAACAAATAATCAGGGACATGACTCTTTTCAACAATGAGGTGATTCAAGCCAATTCCAGTAGACTTGTGATGGAGCAAGCCATCTCCATCCAGAAAGAGGACTGTTCTCAGTGAAGGTGGATCACAACATAGTTTTTTTTTTCACCTTTTTGTTGTTGTTTGCTTGCTTTTTTGTTTTTTCTCACTTTTTTCCCTTTTGATGTGGATTTTATAAGAATTGTACATGTTTAACATATATTGGATTATTTGCCATCTAGGGGAGGGAATGGTGAAGAAGGGAGAAAAATTTAGAATATAAGGTTTTGAAAGGGTGAATGTTAAAAATATCTTTGCATATATTTTCAAAATAAAAAGCTATTATTTTAAAAATAAAATGAAATTTCCTTAAGAATAAACAAATAAATAATCAAGAGGAATCCCAGAAAATTTTTTTTCAATGGTAATTGAATGATCTTGAGCAAACTCAAGATAGTCTCATTTTCTGGGCCTTTCAAAATTCTCCTGGGCTCTCCTACTTCATATTCTTTACCCCTAGAAAAATGTTTTGGAAGAAAATATCTCCCTGGACACTTCAGTTTAGTACTTTCAACAACGAGCATTTGAGTTCTTGGGCTAGGTACTGATAATACAAAGGCAAAAATAAAAACTATCCCTATTTAAAATATACACTAAGTTAATATAAAGTCATTTGTGGTTGTGGGAGGGACAAAATGTCAACAATGGTTGGAAATATTAGGAAAGGCCTCCTATAGAAATTATGCCTTTGGGAACTTAAGATTCTATAAAATAGAGGTGAGAAGGACATGGCATATCCTATTTAAGGATAAGGGTTTGAAATTTCAGTGATCAACAACATCCCACACTATAAAGTAAAGGACATGCAGTTTCTAGTGTCTCCTGAATTACTGACTAGTGTGTGTTAAATGACTTCTGTTGTGTCCCTTTCTCTCTGTGCCTTGTTTTCCCAACTATGAAGATATAGGGGCTAGCACTTTGTTGTTGTTCTGTTGTTTCAGTCATTTTCAACTTTTAATGATCTCATTTGGGATTTTCTGCTAAGAAAAATTGGAGTGATTTGTCATTTCCTTGTCCAGCTCATTTTATAGATGAGGAAACTGAGGTAAATAAGATCCTGGCTTGACAAGGATACTTGACAAGTAACTATCTGAGACCAGATTTGAACTCAGGAAGAAGAGTCTTCCTGACTTCAGGTTTGGTGCTCTACTCATTGCTCCACCCAGCTAAAGGGAAATCAAAGGGAAAAGCAAGCAGATCAGGTTGTTGTAACACAGGATAACTGAGAAAGATTAAAGTGAAATCAATTTGGAAAGGCAAGAGAAAAAACAAGGTCTTTAAATGCTAGACTAAGGACTCTGTATTCTATCCTAGAAGCAATGGGGAGCCACTGAAACTTCTTTAGTATGTAAGGGACATGTTCAAGCCTGCAATCTAAAAATATCAATTTGGCAGTTGTATAGAGTATGGAATAGAGGTGGGAGAGATTGAAGGCCAAGATAACAATGTGGATGCTACTGTAGTATTCCAGGTAAGAGATGATGAAAGCCTGAACTACTACTATTAATATTAATAGCATTATTGTTAATTAGCCAACATTTATACAGTGTTTAGGATTTGTGAAGCACTTTAAATATATTAACTATTGTCTATGGGAGTTTTAAAAAGAAGAATGTTTATGATAGATAGAATCTCTCATTGTTGTAGAGGTAGAATCAACTGTATTTAGCAACTACTCAGCTAGAGGGGGTGAGGGAGTTGGAAAAGTCAAGGAGAATATCTAGAAGTAGAAAGTAGTTAAAGATCAAAAGCCACCAAAAGGCCAAGAATAATGAGGTCTGATGCTTACCTGTGTATACTTGGATTAAGTCACTTAACCCCACTGGGCCACATTTTTCTCACCTGTAAATTGAGGGATTGGACTAGAATGTCAATAAGCGTCCTCTTAGCTCTATAGCTGTTAGGAGAAATCACATACAAAGAGAAATTTTGATTGTTTGGGTCAGAAGTCAGAGATTCAGAGAGCTAGAATGCAATATCAGAAGTAGAAGACATTAAAGATTATCTAGTTTAGTCCTATCTCTTTACATTTGGGAAATATCAAACCCAGAGGGGAAAAAAGAGATATATTTAAAGTCATAACTTCTAAGTAGTGGAGAAGCTAGAAACCAGGCTTCCTGTGCTGTCCAACAGCTGATCTTTATTTCTCATCCCCATTTCCTCATTCTCACCCTAGGGGTTGGTCATGAATCACATTAAGCAGCATTTAGGATTTCCAGTCACATAGGGATCTCTACCCCTGCCCTGTGTTTAGTGCATTGACATTTCTGAATGCTGAATGAGAGACAGAGCTTTGAGAATGCAGGAAAACAAGAAGCAGCTTGAGTACCATATAGTGTGGCCCATATTCACTGAGATCAGAGAGGAACCTGCAAACAATCAGTTCCTCACCTCAGCTGTTGTTCATCTACTCAGAAACAATGTTAGTCAGGAGTGTGCAAAAAGATATATAATCTACTTCCCAGGATTCAAGAGATTATCCTATTTTGGACTTCCTCCTGAATTCTAGTTCTCCATCACTAACCACCTAATGGACATTTCCAGCTGGATGTATTATAGGCAAACCAAATTCAGTATGAACAAAATAGAACTCACTCATGATCTTTTCCCCAAAATTTACCCATTTTCTGAACTATTGTATCAATAATATCATCATCAGTGCCAACTTCTTAACCTTAGTAATATCTTTAATTAATCACTTATTCACGACACATATGCAATTAGTTTCCAAATACTGTCATTTTTTAACCACATTTCTCACATCTTTCCACTCACATAGCCACCACCCTAGTCCAAGCCTTCATCATAATAAGTTAAAAGCTAGCATTATTTTAATGTTTTAAAAGTTACAGAATACTTTACAAATATTATCTCAAAAGATACTTACATCAACCTTTAAAAGGAGGTGCTATTATAATTTCCATTTTACAAATGAAGTAATTGAAGCAAATAAAGAATTATATACTTGCCCAGGATCAAATACTTAGTGTTTGAGGTCTAATTTAAATTCAAACCCAGTGCCCCTTCCAATCACCTTGTTCTCCTTGCCTCAAATCTCTCCTCCATCCTGTACATGCCTCATACAATCACTAAAGTTGAGGTCTACTGTACCCCATTATTCAGTAATTTTCAGTGGCTCCAAATTGCCTCTAGATCAAATATAAATACATCTCTTAAGCATTCAAAGTTTTTCATACCCTGGTCTTTTCTTACTTCTCCCTTTTCTTTATCCATTATCTCTCCTACACACATTCTGTGGTCTAAGCACACTGGTTTTGCCATTTCTTACCCACGGTGCTTCATTTCATACTTCTTTTCTTTCTTCTGGTTGTTTATCAAGCCTGAAATCATTTACTTCCTTTATACTTCTTGGAGTTCTGGGTTTCCTTCAAACCTCAAATTGAGGCATTATGATCTACAAGCCTTTTGTAGCGGCCTTTACTTATTGTGCCTTCCATTCTGATGCTAGCATGATTCCATGTTTTATGTATCTTCTCTCCTATTAGAATGCAAATTTCATTGAGGTATTGTTTCATTTTTGGTTTTGTATTTCCAGGTTTTCCCATACTATGTAGTATATACTATATGTTTAATAAATGCTTATTAAGCGATTATAGAGTGCCCAATTTGTGAATGAGAGACTAGAATTCTGATCTTAGCTTAGCCACCAGCTAACTACTTGTGTAACCATAAGAAGTCACTTAATCATTATGGCCCTCAATTTCACCAGCACTCAAAAGGGCAAAACAACAATCCCTGCCCTACTGTTTCCCCCCACATCCCTTATGATCATCCTGAAGAAAAAAATGGGATATAAAAAGCATCTTGAGAAACTTAATAGTATTATGCAAAGCATGTGATCCACAAACTCCAATTTATCTACATCTCCAACTAAACATAACCAACATTAGTACTTGAAGAAGAGAGTTCCAAAATAACATTTTGTAACAGAAAATACTGAGTAATCTCTAAACTTATATCAGATTCAAGAGCTGGCAGGAACCTTAAACCACAGAATCTAAGTGTTAGAAAGAACCTTAATACATTGGAACCAGAAGAAACCTTACATTAATTAGAACAACAGCTAGACAGAATTTTAGAACAGAGAACATAAGAGCTGGAAGGGACTTTAAAATATAGAATGGTGAAATAGTTGAAAGAAATTTAGAAATTATTTTTACATTTCCCCATTTTATATGAAATTGAGTTCCCAACAGGGAAATTAATTCTGCCAGCATTATGAAGGTACTGACTGGCAGATCCTAGTCTTAGACTAGGTAGGTTATTATCTTAATTATGGATTAATTATTATAGTTCCAACTTTCACTTTTCCATCTTGAAGTTTGTCAGATGAATGCACTGAAAAACATCTTCTCAAAATTACTACCATCAAATCGGGTTCAGAATTCAACCAACCCACACCTGCTCTCCTTATGGGCATAAGGACCTGACATTTCCCAGGAAAGTCTCTTTGTACTTGCCACTCAATGTCATACTAGGATAAAATCTCTCTAACAAACTTCCTTGCTATCAATACAAGTGCCTTCATAGGATCAATCCAGCAGTTTATTTTACCATTTGCTTTACTACTGTCATTATTAGTTAGTACCCAGAGCAAATAGTGAATGACTAATGAAGTTTTATCTATGGGTACCAGAATTTTAATTTGCATGTATATAGAACATCCAGTGTGTGGGCTTTTTGTGTGGTCTTTCACTACTTTCATTTAATAGTGTGGGAGGAAATTAGTCGTTCCCCCCTCCCACCAGTGCCAGAAGCAACACAACAACAGAGATGAGCAATTGGATAGGGACAGATCTCCTCCAGCTCGGAAAAGCAGCAAAAAACCATATGGTTCAGACTGCACCTGGCATAGGCCTTTAAATAAAGGAAAAATTTCAATGGGCAGAGAGAGAGTGTCACACTTTGGAAGATAAGCACAAATCATAAAGGATGGAGAGAATGGGATGTGATTGAAAAATGCCAAGTTTTTCAGTTTGGCTGAAAAATAAACTTTATGAATAAGGATAGTGATTGAATTAATGCTAAAAAGTCAGGTTAGGTAGATCCTGCTATGGAGACCATTAAATGGTACTTTTAAAGATGCTAGAATTAGAGAGGAAGAGACATTAGAAGAGAGGCAGTTTTACACATATATATACATACATACATACATACATACATAGAGAATATTATGTGTCCATATAATTAGTAGCCTCTGTAATTATATATGTAATGTATTTTATTTATGTATTTAAAACATGCTAAGGACAACAACAAATAAGAAATGTAAAGAAAATTTTAAAAAATGCTTTGATCTGCATTTAGACTCCATCAGTTCTTTCTCTGAAGGTATATAGCAATTTTCATGATTATATTATTGAGAATAGCTAAGTCATTCATAGTTGAACATCGTGTATATTGCTGTAACTGTGTACAATGGTCTCCTATTTCTATTTACTTCACTTCCCATCAATTCTTTTAAATTCATGTGTTTTTTTTCCCTAAAAGTATCCTGCTCTCATCTCTTATAACACAATAATATTCCATTACAATCATATACTGCAACTTGTTCAACCATACCCCAATTGATCAACATTCCCTCAATTTCCAATTCTTTGCCAACAAAAAGAGCTGCCATAAATATTTTTGTACACATAAGTTTTTTTTTTCTTTTTAAAAATCACTTTGGGCTACAGATCTAATAATGGTATTGCTGAGTGAAAGGATATGCACAATTTTATATTCCTCTGGACATGGTTCCAAATTGTTTTCCAGAAAGAGTAGACCAGTTCACAACTCTGCCAACAATGCACTAATGACCCAATTTTCCCATATTCTGTCCAATATTTGTAATTTTCCTTTTCTGTCATATTGATCAATCTGATAAGTATGAGGTGGCATCTCATTATTTTATTTTCTATTTCTCCAATCAATAATGCTTTAAGGACTTTTCTCAAATCACTGTAGGTAACTTTAATTTCTTCTTAAAACTTCCTATTCATATATTTTGACCATTTTTAAAGACTTGTATTCTTATATGTTTTAGTTAATTTTCTATATATTTGAGAAATTAAGCCTTTACTAAGGAAACTTACTATAAAAAAATTTCCCCAGTTTCCTGATTTTCTTCTAATCCTTGCATTGATTTTGTTTGTTAAAAAAAAATAATAATTTAATGTATTTGTAATTATCCATTTTAAATCCTGTAATCCTATTTCTTGTGTGGTCACAAAATCTTCCCTTATCCATAGCTCTGACAGCTAAACTATTCCATGCTCCCTTGATTTGCTTATGATGTCATCACCCTTTGTGTATAGATTATGTCATTTACTCTCCTATCCATTTCCATTTTATGAATGAGTTCATTCACATTCATAGTTATTTCATAGTTATCATCACTACACATACACACATAAATACATATATATATATATATATATATATATATATCCAACTTTTTGCTTGTTTATCCTTCTTTCTCTTTCTTTTCATGCTGTCTCTCCTCAAAAGTATTTTGCTTCTGACCACCATTTCCCTCAAACTAATTTCACTTATATCAGCCATCACTTTACTTAACTCCCATATCCTCTTTCTTTATATAGGGCGAGATAAGTTTCTATGCCCAATTAAATACATATTATTCTTTCTTTCAACCAGTTTAGATGACAATATAGTTTGTGTTGCCTTCCTTCCCCCTCTATCTTCTCCATTGTAAAAGCTCTTTTGTGCCTCTTTTACAAAAGATAATTTGCTACATCATATCATCTCACTCACACTACTCAAGTGCATTCCTCTAGTAATTTTGTTTTTTTAAGATATTATCCTATCATAGTCAACTTCCACCTATGCCCTTTGCACTCCTAACTACCTTAATAAAAGACAAAGTTCCTAGAATTACAAGCATCATCTTGCCATGTAAGAATATTAAGAGTTTAACCTTGTTAAATATCTTGTGATTTATCTTTCCTGCTTGACTTTTTATGCATTTGAAAGTCAAATTTTCTATTCAGCTTGGCCTTTTCTTCAGGAATGCTTGAAAATCCTCTATTTCTTTAAATATCCATTTCCCCCAGGTAGGATTATACTCCATTTTGCTGAGTAGGTGATTTTTTTACTTTAATACTAGCTTCTTTTGTTATGCCACAGTTCTCTTTTATTATCCTGACTCAGTTTCCCTAATTATCCTGACTCAGTCCTGTCTTGGGTTTCCCTGCTTCTCAGTTCTGCAAAGCCTCCCCTCCCTCTTTATCAGAATACATGATAAGGATAAAAGATCTTATGCTTTAGAATATCAGAATGCCTCTCCCCATCCTAAGGTATTGAAATGTCAGATACTGTCTTATCAAGATGCCTGGAATTGGGTTGTAATATTCATGGAAGTTTTCATTTGGGGAATCTCATTAAAGAGGTTATTGGCAGATTCTTTTGTTTCTAATATAAGTTGTGGAGAATATCAGTTCAATTTTTCTTGATGATTTCTTTTAAAAAATGATGTCTAGGGTTTTTTTTAATCATTTTTAAATCAGCACTCTCAGTCCAATAATTCTTAAATTATTTATCCTCAATTTATTTTCCAAAATAATTGTTTTTCCAAAGAGATAGTTAATGTTTTCTATTATTTTTTATTCCTTTAAATTTTTATTTTTAATTTTTCCTGATCTTTCATGGAGCCATTTGCTTCCCCTTGCTAATTCTAATTTTTAAGGAATTTTTTTTTTTGGTGGCTTTTGTACCTCCTCTTCCATTTACCCAATTCTAAGCCCTTTTCTTCAGGGAATTTTTGTTCCTTTTTTTCCATTTGGCCAATTTTTGTTTTTTAATTATTTCATCTCTTCAGTATATTTTTGTAGATCTTATTCTCTTTGACCAATCCTTCTTTCTAAGGAGTTCTCTCCATTGCCTCATTTGTCTTATTTTTTTTAAGATGTTATTTTCTTCAATATTTTGGTATCCTCTTTGCCAACCTATTGACTCCTTTTTCATGATTTTCTTGCATCACTCTCATTTCTTTCCCCAATTTTCCCTCTATTTTTCTTATTTGATTTTTAAATTCATTTTGAGTTCTTTGGGGAATTCTTTTTTTGTTTGTTTGTCTGTCTCTTGTAGGACAGGGCTAATTTCAATTCACATTTTTCTTTGAGGTTTTACATGTAGCTATTTTGACATTGTTGTCTTCTTCTGAGTTTGTATTTTGATGTTTTCTATCACCATAGCAGCTTTCAATGATTGTGTTATTTTGTTGCTGTTGTTTACACATTTCATAACTTTTAACTTTATGTTCAAGTTGGACTCTTCTCCTGAAGTTGCACAGGCACTGTCTCAGGCTTTAAGGTTTTATGCAGCTATTTTCAGAGTTAATTCTGGGGATATGTGTCATTCTTTCTGCCTTAGAACTGTGTCCAAAGTCCCTATTTCTGCTAATGTTCTAAAACAATTAGCAAGTATTATCTGTGATGCAGATAAGCCCTATAAAGCCAGGGCCAAAACAAAGATGCCCATTATGACCACTATTATATCATATAGTACTAGAAATATTAGCTTTGGCAATAAAATAAAAGAAATTAAAGGAGTCAGAATAGACAATGAGGAAACAAAACTATCACTTCCTTAGAGAAGACATGATGGCATACTTCGAAAATAACAGAAAATCAACTAAAAATCTACCTAGCATAATTAGCAATTTTAGCAAAATTGCAGGATATAGGATAAACCCACATAAATCATCAGCATTTTTTATATGACCATCAAAGTTAGCTATAAGAGATAGAAAAAGAAATTTCTTTTAAAATAACTATCAACAATATAAAAAACTCAGAAGTCTAACTGCCAAGAGAAACCCAAGAACTACATAAGACAATTACAAAACACTTTTCACACAAATAAAGTCATATCTAAATAACTGGAAAAATATCAATTGGTCAAGGATAGGCCAAGCCAATATAATAAAAATGACAATTCTGCCTAAGCTAATTTACTTATCCAGTGCCAAACCAATCAAGCAACCAAAAATATTATTTGGTAGAGTTTTTAAAAAGTAGCAACAAATTTCATTTGGAAGAATAAAAGGTTAAGAATATCAAGGGAATAAATGAAAATAGATATAAAAAGTAGCCTTGAAATGTTTTTCTTTCTCAGGAAGTGAATCAACCTAGCTGAGTAGCTGAGTATCTTCATTAAGAAACACTATCCCCTAAGAATTTACCCTAACAATCCACAAAGGAAAAAACAAATTGATGAAAAAATATTATGTACAACTATGACATGAAATTGAGTTATTCAATAAGTATAAAAAAATTGATTCTGTAGGTGGTCAGTGAGCTGCTCCTAAAACAGAAGAGAAGGATGAGAGCGAGTAGGATAACCTTTAGGAAATTGTGTCATTCTTTTAACAATCTCAAATTTCTTCTTGATTCAGTCTTTTTTGACAATAATATTCTTCCACTGTTGCATTGTTCATAGTAGGAAGGGATTTAATAAATGTTTACTGAATTAAGTCAAATTTTAAGTAAATTTGTAGATCAGGGAAAGCAAATACCTACATAACCCACAGGGTGACTTTGGTTATATTATATCTTTAAACAAATCCCTTTACTTAAACTAGACTGTTCTTAGAAGACTTTTTTTCTTTTTTGCAGTTTTACTACCTCTGACCTTATGCTATTTTTTATTTCCAGAATGTTTTCTACTTTTTTTTTTCCCCATACTTTTCTAAATTCTTTCCATCCTACCTTTCAAAGCTTTCTTCAATTTTCACTTTAGGATCTATAACCCACAGTCACCACTCCCTCTTTTTTTTTTTTTTAATTTTTATTTAATAATTACTTTATATTGACAGAATCCATTCCAGGGTAATTTTTTTTTTTACAACATTATCTTTTGTACTCGTTTCTGTTCCAATTTTTTCCCTCCCTCCCTCCAACCCCTCCCCTAGATGGCAAGCAGTCCTTTATACGTTGGGCCCACTCCCTCTTTTGAACTCATATTGTGGGTAGACATTGACTGTACCATTCAATCAATTGAATACTAAAGCAGAAAGGGATTTACAATATAGAATATTAATGGTTCTTAGAATATAACCCATTGAAATTATTATGTGAGAATTTAGCAGTCACCTAACCCAACCCTATCACCCAAAACAGAAGTAAACTGAAACTCACACAGATAAAGGAATTTCCCCAAGGTCATACAATTAGTAACTAACAGATCAAGGTCTAGAAGCCAGTCTCCTGGATGCTATTTCTATGAATTTTTTACTTTTCCATATAGCCTCAAGTTGTCACTTACCACTTATTGCCTTGCATAGTTAGTTATCTAGCCAAATATATACATATTATTTCTCCAACTTCTCCAAAATTTGAACTGGGAGGAAATGAAGTCCCTATTCCTAAGGATATCATCAAGTGGAGCCAGAATGAATGACTACTTTTAATAATGCAAGAAAGATTTCTTCTTCAGGTCTGAGTTGTATTAGATGATGAAGCCCCTCACTCTGAGATCCTGTGATTTTAGACAGCAAATTCCTTGAGAGTAAAGACTATAGCTTGTACTTGATATTCTTAACCATTGGTATCGACAAAGGGCCTTACACAAAGTATACATTGAAGACTTAATAATTTGATTAATTGACTATCTTTCCTCCATTCATTCTTTCTCCTTTTTCATTTTCCACCCTCCCTTCTTTCTTTTTCTTTTTCCTTCCCTCTTTCTTCCTTTCTTTTTTCCTTCCTTTCCTTCTCTCTCTCTTTCTCTCTCTCTCTCTGTCTTGCTCTCTCGCTCTCTCTCTGTCTTTCTCTCTCTCTCTCTGTCTCTGTCTCTCTCTCTGTCTTGCTCTCTGTCGCTCTTTCTCTCTCGCTCTCTGTCTCTGTCTTTTCCTTCCTCTCTCTCTCTCTCTCTCTCTCTCTCTCTCTCTCTCTCTCTCTCTCTGTCTCTGTGTGTATGTGTCTCTTTCTCTTTCTTTTTCTCTCTGTATTTCTCTTTATATATATATATTTCTCTTTATCTCTCATAGTTGGGGATAAGTGACTTGCCTAGAGTCATACAACTAAGAATTAAATGTCTGAAGTTGGATTTGAACTCAGATCCTCCTGACTTCAGAACTAGTGCTATATTAATTATGCTATCTAGTTGCCCCACCAGATCTCAAATTATATTAAAAAGCAATGTTCATCAAAACTATCTGGTACGGGCTAAGACATACTAAGATATAGAGTTATGGATTAGTGGAATTGATTAGGTACAGAAGAAATAGTAATCAATGACCATAGTAACTTGGTGTTTGACAAATCCAAAGCTCCAGTCTGTGGGATAAGAATTCACTATTTGACAAAAACTGCTGTAAAAACTGGTAAATAAGATACAAACTAGGTATAGGCCAATATCTCATACCATGTACCAACATAAGGTCAAAATGGGCACATAATTTAGACACCAAAACCAGGCCTCTAAGTAAAGTAAGACTCCTAAAGAAAGAAGAAAATTAGCACAGTTATAGAGGAGTTAGAATTGTAAAATGCACATTGTTAGAGAAAATCAAATCCAATCCCATAATCTATAGACAGGAACACTGATAGACAGTATGGGGAATTGAAATTTTCAACCAAGTAGTTTGTAGGTAAAGGAGCCAGGAATCAAAACCAAGGGTTCTGACCAGAGCCAAAGGTTCCAATCATCCCTCTGATAGTTGCTAATCATATGACCTTGGGGAAATTATTTTGCCTCTTTGAGCCTCAGTTTCATTATCTGTAAAAAAGAAGGAATCACATTAGATGGTTCTGAAGTCCCTTCATAGCTCTTCCAATGAAAGACTAGTGTTCTGGTGGCGAATGGAAATTGAGGTATGCCCATTAGCTAGAGAGGGCTGAATAAGCTGTAGTATATGAATGTACTGGAACACTATTGTACATTAAGAAATGATGAACAGGCAGATTTCATAAAAAACTTGGAAAACTTATATGAACTGATGCAAAGTGAAAGCAGCAGAAGTAGGAAAACATTGTACACAGTATTAGCAGCATTATGAATTAAGAATGACTCAGCTCTTCTCAATAACACAATGATCCAAAACAATTATAAAGAACTCACAAAGGAAAATGGAATACAAGTGCAAATAAAGAACTGATGTACTGTGAGTGAAAATTGGAAATATTTTTCACTTTATTCTTTTTTGAATTTTTTTCTTTTGATCTGTTTCTTCTTTTACATATATGACTAATATGGAAATATGTTTTACATGACAGCACATTTTTAGCCTATATCATATAGAGTAATATTTTTGGAAGAAGATAGGGGTATGAGGAAAAGAGAAAAAAAATTAAGCTCAAAATCATGTAAAATGAATACAAAATGTCATCTTGACCTGTGATTGAGGGTGGAATGAGAAAATAAATACTATTTTAAAAAAGGAAAGCTTCCAGCAACAATGATTTCCAGGTAAGCACAAATGCTTCTCTCTCTGTTCTTGGGACTTAAAACAATCCAGACCTCAAAGTTGGGACTCTTTATAAGAGGATTAAAAAAGTGATCAAGTAAAGAGAAAAATCTGGTGAGAACTTTTTTTGGGGGAATAAGCAGTCCAATTTTAAGATGTCTAGTTATCTAGGAAGCTCTTCCTATGCACCTGTATTTATAATCTCCTGTATTCTATATGACCTAGGGAAATCTTATTTTGGACCATGCCATAAACTCCTGGTCTTAGACACAAAATATATCAAAAGTCTGAACAAAGATGATTCTTTGTCATAAGAAGGATACTGGAATTTTTGACAGCACCTTCAAATTTCTCTATTTTCTTTGGCACATTTGTGATAAGAGTCAAGAGATTCTATCACTTGATATTCATAGGGCTCTGATTGACCCCTGGGGTCTAGTAGCACAAGATTAACTAATCCTTCTTCCATTTTATATTGCATATCAGATCCTTAATGGTGACAATCATGTTTTCTGTTCCACACTTCAAATCTTTTCTTCTTCAGAAACAACTAGTTTCTTCAACTGCTCTGTATTTGCTGAATATTTGTATTTATATATTGGAGGAAATATAATTTTAGAGATTTGAAATCCAGCCAAATACAAACTGTGTCATCATGGGCAAGGCCTTCCCCTCTTTGAGTTTCAATTTCTTCATATCCAAAATGGGAGTAATTGTCCCTGAACTGATGACTTCCCAAAGCTATTGTGAGGATCAAATGAGATAATGGAGAAAGGTCTTTCGAAAGTGCCATTTAAATGGCAGCTGTTATTATAAGCTTGGCCCCATATAACCTTAGACAGACAGGTGACTTTTTATTTTATTATTTCTGTCCTTTGTAGGAAATGATGCCATTACCAGGAATGACTTCATTCGATTTTTGATAAGCAACAAGCCATCTTCCCATAGCTTCATTAAACTAGAAAGGATCATAGATATAGAACTGGGAAGGATCTTATATATTATCTACTGCAATTCCCCTCACTTGACAGATGAAGGAACTGGGGTTCAAGCTTAGTGACTTGTTCAAGAATACATAAGTATTACATTAAAGGAAACAGCAAAGATTCAAACAAGAAATGGTAATTCCATATTCATGGTTTTTTCCACCATAGCAATCTACTCTATTTTCCAGTTTTATGAGTGAGTAACTGAGAAGAAGAGTTGATTTAACCAATGCCTCATGAAACAGGAACCAGAACCCTGGTCTCTTGACCTCCATTCTGGTGTTCTTTTCCATACCACAAGCTCTTTACCATATATTCTGTAACTTCCAAAATGTCTCAGGATATTTTTAGAAGCCCAACGTGGCAACATCATACAAGAAAAGCACCAACTTTAGAGGCAATCAATCAAAAGCTTTTAATAAGTACTTGCTGAGCCTGAGCTTGAATCCTACCTCCTTAAAGCACCCTGTACTATTCAGGACTAAGTCATTTCTTCTTTCTGAATCTATTTCCTTGTACAAAAATTTTGGCCCATAATATTCCTATTATTTTACAAGGTTGTTGTGAAGAGCAAACTAAAAAAAATGCATATGATGTTTTTTCACCATATAAAGCTATAGATGTGTTAATAAATATTATGTAATATATAGCTACAGGGGATTGTGCCGGAGATAGAGTGCCAAGCCTGAAGTGAAGATGAGCTTTCCTAAGTTCAAATCTTACTAACAGATGCTTACTAACCAGATGACCCTGAGTAAGTCACTTAATTGATTTTGCCTCAGTTTCCTCATCTGTGAAATGAGCTGGAGAAAAAATGGCAAACCACTCCAATATCTTTGCAAAGAAAGCCCCAAATGGGACCACAAAAAGTTAAATGACTGAACAACAAAAACAATCAGAGGTATCTTAGTATTCTTCCACTAGGGTAAAAGAGAGGATTAAAAAAAAAAAAAAAGGAAACACCAATACTCATAGCTCTTTGTGAACCACACTCCCAAGTGTTATAACACAAAGCAGAGGGGAAAAAAAGAGCACCAAAGTTATGTTGCTCTTTGTAGAACACTGCCACAGGAGTCAGGTTCAAATTCCACCTCTGGTGATACCCGTGTGATCTCAGGCAAGTCATTTAACCTTGCTAGGCCTCATTTTTCTCATCTTTAAAATGAAAGGGTTGGACTAAAAAGCCTCCAAGGTGTCTTCCAGTTCTTAGTCTATGATCCTATGCTCTTATGATCTTTTTCTTTTTTTCCTGTTCCAAATAAACCTGTAATTTCATAGGTGTAGGGACCTCCTAGGAAGGGAGATCCTTCAATGCAAAGCATGGCATTGCAAAGCAACAACTGTTCTGAAATTCTGAGAATTGACCAGAGCACTGAGAGGTTAATTAATTTGCTAAGGGTCATATAGCCAATAAACTCCTGAGGTGAGAATGGAACCTCAGTCTTCCTAATCCTATGACCATCTGTTACATCATGCTGTTTCCATTATTGATTATCAAAATAAGAATAATCTAATTTGCATCCATTATGTCTTTCAAAGAAAAAACTAATAAATGTCCTATGAAATTTAGGTTTGTATCTGCTTGAAATAATTTTATTGAATTTAATATTTATCTACATTTAAGATATTTCTAATATAGAAAGTAAAAGTCCAACCAAAAATTGTTCTCATACCTTCCAACATGATTCTGTCCCAAGAATATAATAGGAATATTGAAACAGGATAATATTGTGATATATTAAAATATAGTTTAGGATTAACATTCCAGAATATATATCACTCAGTTTTTTTTTTTTTACTTCAACCACTATCCTTAAGAAATCCTTCCTACAATTAGTATCTTAACTTTGAATTTCCAAAGAGAAGAAATTCTCCCTAAGTGGGTCACTGTGCTAATCACTACCAGTAGGTAGAATGAACCCTTCTAGACAAAAGTTATGTTTGGTTATCACTTTTACTCTATTTTAAAAGAAGGCCCTCAACTTTTTTCTTGCAACTTTCCTGAAGGGATGTTTGGAAAGAGTTCTAGGGTAGATAAAAAAATTAATATTTATAGTAAAACAAAAAAGATTTTTTAAAAATATATTTCCGTATCTCATTCCATTCTCAGAGCAACCCTATAAAGAAGGTCAGGTAGATAGAGTCAGTTTACAGATTTTAAAATTGTGAATGAAAGAAGGGAAGTGTCACCTAAATTCACCCTACAATTTAGTGACAAAACTAGGATTCAAACTCAGGTTTTCTGACCTCTAGGCTCAGTTTCTTTCTACTATACCTCCTCAAGGAACAGGTTTCCTGGGCCAAAAAAAAAAAAAAAAAAGAAGTGATGTCAAACAAACAAAAAGTACCTAATTGACTGTGAAGGTCAATAAGGCATTTAGCAAAGAGATTGAAATAATATCTGCACTTAATCAATAATCAGACTGTTCTGACTTTGGTAAGTAATTGGACAAATCAGATGACAGGAACATCAACAAAAGTACCACCTTCCTGCTGATTGGCATGCAAGCATGTGATTCTGACCGGTTTATTTCAGGGTGATAAATTATGCAATTAGACATCCGTCACTACTGATATAAACGCTCTTGAAAATGATGATGGGTTTGTATCCCCCACCTAGCACATGTGGAAAATCAATTACGGCACATTTTTAATATGATGAACTGCTGGGGAGAGGGCATGTGGTTTTTCTCATTTTTTTCTTGGAATTTGACAAGTAATTATCATTCAGCTCAAGAGGGCCTGACACTATAACAAAAATGTCTGGGGCCTTGGAGATGGTTGACCCTGGAATATGGTATTCACTTCTGGCTGTCACATTTTAAGAAGGAAGCTGACAAGCTTAAGGGGCATAATGATAGGGATGAACTCAGAACCATGAGGTTGGCCACAATCCGACTCTGTTCTATAGTCTATGTTCTAAGCTGCCTTCCAACTCTGAAATTCTTTGTTCTATGTTCTAAAGCTGCTTTCATACTGAAATTCATGATCTCGTGTAAACTCATGGTCATCTTATCCATTTATCTGTGATTCATGGGATCAGAGGGCTTAAAACTTAAAATGACCCATGAGGACTATTTAGTCCAATCTCATTATTTTCCAGATCTAATTATTGTCATCTCTGAGGCTCTCCTTATGCTGAGGACCCAGAATGTTGATCCTAGGTTCAAAGTACTCTATGGGTCAATATATTGAATCAGAAACATAACTCACAAACCCTCTTTGATGAATTACTTTTACCACTAACCGGAGGACATGTTTTTTCAAAGCAAAAGCCATTTAGTGAAAGAATATAGTAAATGAATTGACAAGGAAAGTTCCCCCCAATATATATATGGAGAACACTAGATTACGATATCACCAAGTGGGCAGAACACACATAGAACATACACAAGCAGAGAACATGTATAGAGGCCACTCAAATGGACCAACATAATCAGGGAATATGCATTAAAAAGCACAAGTTAGAAACTCCTGTGGCCGTGGATACACTTATGGATTATATAAATAGAGGGATTTATGTGACCTGAGCAACTCACTACTCCAATATCACAAAGCTACTGATAACTTCTGATGACGTTGTTGTACTGCTCTCTGATCCTGTTTTTCCATTCCTCTCTACTGGGGTCTGGTCTCGACTAGACATCTTTGCTAGTCACATGATTTCCTAACTATTCTCTACATTACCATTTGCTGAGTTTCAGCTCTTCAGAGACATCTGCTGGACTATTCTCCAATTAAGTGAAATATAATTTTTAGGAAATCTTTCCATAAACTATTGCACCTAGCTAGGAAAAACTATCAAAGGTTAACTGGATACCAACATTTAAAACTGTTATTCTTTTAACTGCCATTGTCTGATGATGATCAAAAATCCATGTGCCAGACAATTATCTGACTCTGAGTTAGAAAACTTCTTAGAATTCCTATTTGACCCTTGATTAAGAACTTGTACCACTGTCACCAAAATGCTTTTCAAGGGCTTTCTCCTCTGACATGTACATCTACAGAAGGCCTCAGTGGAGGCATGAGTTGAGCCTTGCTCTTAAGAACTGCTTTGATTGCCATGAAAATAAACCTAGTTGAACCATACAAGGTCCATATTTTTATAGTATATATTTGCCATAAAAAAAACTTCTGCCTTCTGTGATGTATTTTGGCTAACACCAATTTTAGTTTCTTTACCTACATAACCTGTGCTTAAATGCCATTTTTCTGATTTCTGATTCAAAAAAGTCAAGTTCTTTGGTAAAGCTGATAATGAAAATATTACTGAAGCAGTGGATGTATTTATATAAAAACAGCTCAGTTTGCCTGTAGCAGAACACTGCTGCTGTTAGGAAGAGGTAGTCTCCTCAAAACAGCTTTGCCACACCTGGGGAAATTGCCTTTGCCATCCTGTGTTTGGGACAAAGATGGAAGTGAAACTTCCATGTGTTTAACAACTGCCACCAGAAGGTAGTTTCTCCCATATTTCTACAAAGAAGAACCAATGTTCACTGCACAACAAATCCTGTAGAAAGATCAGGAGTAAATAGATGCCTAATGTCAAAAACATAGGATCCTATTTTGAGCCTATGGTTTTTTGTCCTGGTTGGATTCCATCTGGAAAATTGGATGCCATATTTTGGGGAGCCCATTGGTGAGCTAGAGTGTGTTCAGAGAAAGGGCAGAAGGGAGGGGACAGAAACTATGCGATTTTAGGATTATTGAAGAAAACTATGAATGGAGAAAAGAAGAATCCTAATATCATAGATTTAGAACTGAAAGGGAACTAACTCATCTTTCATTTAGTTCACTCTCTTCATTTTTCAAAAGAGGAAATAGAATTCCAAGCCTGGTGTTAGAGAGATGGGTCTTTCTGAGTTCATATCTGGCCTCAGATGCTTACTAGCCTGGACAATTCACTTTATCCTATTTGTCTTAGTTTTCTCATCTGTAAAATGGACTAGAGAAGGAAATGGCAAATCACTTCAGTATCTTTGCCAAGAAAACTCCAAATGGAGTCACAAAAGTTGGACATAATTGAAAAAAATGACTGAATAATGAAGGCTGAGAGAAGTATGTGACTTGTTTATGCCCACAGAAATGATAATTGTGAGAAGTAGGATTAAAATCCAGTTTTCTTTCCTCTGTAAAACATATATGGGATATTATTCCTGCCTTCAAATGTCATCTTAGGGAGTTGACTGAAGCTCTTTAAGGCTAAGTAACTTGCTCATGGTCCTACTGTAACAAAGAGATAAATAGAATTTATTTCTAATTGTACCTTTGTAGATTCAAAATGATTTTTTAAAAATTCTTGACAGGTTTTAAAACAAAGAAATGGACTGGCTTGAGAGACCTTTAAGTGAAGACAGGATGGTCATTGATCAGGGGTATGACAAGATATTTCTGCTTAGGTAGATGGACTAATTATCAATGAGGGCCCTTTCAATTCTTAGATTTTATAAATATAGGGATAAAAATGATTCTAACACAATGAATCTGGGAGAGGAAGCAGAGATGTTCTGAGCATGAGTAACAAGTAATACATAAGAGAAATGAATGAATTAGATTAGACAGCACAATATATATCAAGGAGAAAATAAGAAGTCTTTCTTACATATATTAATAACCTATCTTCCATTCTGCCATTGTGTGCTAAGGAGAGGGGGAGAAATGACTTCTTTTCAAAACCAGGAAAATTAAAAACTCCTAAGATATGCTTATAAAAATGACATGTAAATGTTGAATCTAAAACCAACCTTCAACATCTCAGGGATACAATGAATACTGACTGTGTTTTGTCCAAAATAGGGTGAGTCCAACACCAGATCTGGAGTTGAAAGTCCTGAGGTCAAATCCTGACTGAGCTATTTAGTAGTTGTGCAATACTGGACATGTCAATGAAATTTCTTTCCAGGAAAGGTAAAATATCTGAACTGGAAAAGATTTTAGACCATAGAATGCAGACTGTCAGAGCTGAAAGACATTGAGTCTTGATAGCAGAATCAGATGAGTAAACTGAGACTCAGGAAGGATAAATGAATTACCCCAATATTAAGTAAGTAGAAAGTGAGATTCTAACCCAGATCCCATGGGCCAAGTTCATTGTCCTTTACAATGCAGCCCACAGAATATATGTAGCATTTTACAAATTTAAAAGACCTATGAGAATTTATTGGATTTTTAAAAATGCTTCTTTGTCCTCCCTTTCAACTGTATGTGCATGCTATATTTGCCATACAGTATTCTGAGTGAGTTTTCATTTGACAGTTTTCAAGTGGGAAGGGAGGAAAGACTCAGTGCTTGAGCAGCTCCCTATAGAAAGGAAATGAATCAGAGCCTATTGAATTGGCTCACAAGATGAACAGTCTTCACACAATTGGGTTATTAACCCAGAGAACCTGAGTAGGAATAAGAACTGGAGATGTAAATAGTTGAAGAAGAATAAATTACAGGGGAGTCTGAAATGCAGTCCTGCCTGACAGTGGTTTCATAGATCCCAAAGGTTGCAAAAACCACATTCTTGATACAAAAATCAGTTTCCTTTAAGGAATTCAGCCTTTTGCTTCTTATTTATTGAAGTTCAGATTCAACCAGAGAGTTCACTTGCCTGGAATCACGTAATAGCCAATTAGAATGCATATACTGTGCATTGCTTAACCTACTTCACAATCTAGTCTAGACTGGAATCATAGAAGGGATATTAGAACAGACATACAAAGGATCTTATGGCTGAAAGTAGCCTTGGAATGCAGAACACAGAAAGTAAGAGCTAGAAGGAGTTCCTTATTAATTTTAGGGCTCAGTCAGCACAGGTCATCACTAGAGAGCTGAAACCTATCAGTCAATTTACTAAGCATTACATGTCAGGCACTGTACTTGGATACTAGGAATGAAACAATACCAGCTTATAAGGGGCTCACATTCTAATGAAGGGAGAGGACCAGAGTTCAAGCCTCTTACTGCCTATGTGATTTATTTTTTTAAAATAATAATAGCTTTTTATTTTTCAAAATATCTGTAAAGATAGTTTTCAACATTCACCCTTGCAAAAACCTTGCATTTCAAATTTTCTTTCCTTCCATCCCATCTCTCTCCTCCTCTAGACAGCAAGCAATCCAATATAAGTTAAACATGTGCTATTCTTCTATACATATTTCCACAATTATCATACTGCATAAGAAAAATCAGATCAAAAAGGGGGGAAATGAGAAAGAACAAAAAGGAAACAAAAAAAGATGAAAATATTACGTGGTAATATACATTCAGTTCCCATAGTCTTCGTTTTGGATGATGATGGCTCTGTCTATTACAATTCTATTGGAAATGGCCTGAATCACTTCATTGTTAAAAAGAGCCAAGTCTCACCAGCCCTGAAGTCAAGAGAACCTGAATTCAAATCTGATTTCAGACACTTAACACTTCTTACCTGAGCAAGTCACTTAACCCCAATGCCTCAGCGAGAGAGAGAGAGAGAGAGAGAGAGAGAGAGAGAGAGAGAGAGAGAGAGAGAGAGAGAGAGAAGAAGAAGAAGAAGAAGAGAGGAGAGGAGAGGAGAGGAGAGGAGAGGAGAGGAGAAAAGAAAAAGAAAGAGCCAAATGTATTCCAGTTGATTATCACATAATCTTGTTGTTGCTATGTATAATCTTCTCTTGGTTCTACTCACTTCACTTATCATCAGTTCCTCTAAATCTCTCCAGGACTTTTTAGAATTAGCCTGCTGTACCCTTTGATCCAGCTTATATTCCAAAGAGATCTTAAATGAAAGAAAAGGACCTGCATGTGCAAAAATGTTTGTGGCAGCCCTGTTTATAGTGGCTAGAAACTGGAAATTGAATGGATGTCCATCAATTGGAAAATAACTGAATAAATTGTGGTATATGAGTGGTATGGAATCCTACTGTTCTGTAAGAAACGACCAGCAGGATGATTTCAGAGAGGCTTGGAAAGACCTACATGAACTGATGCTGAGTGAAAAGAGCAGGACCAGGAGATCATTATATACTTCAACAACAGTACTATATGATGATCAATTCTGATGGAGGTGGCTCTCTTCAACAATAAGATGAACCAAATCAGTTCCAGTTGTTCAGTAATGAAGAGAATGAGCTACATCCAATGAAAGAACTCTGGGAAATGAGTGTGAACCACAACATAGCATTTCCACTCTGTTTTTGTCCACCTGCATTTTTGTTTTCCTTCTTAGGTTATTTTTATCTTATTTCTAAATCTGATTTTTCTTGTGCAGCAAGATAATTTTATAAATATATATACATAAATTGTAAAAAAAAAATAAAAGAATCATTGTGCTGATCATTTTTATAGACCAATAATATTCCATTACATCCATATACCATAACTTATTCAGTCATTTCCCAATTGATGGGCATCCACTAAGTTTCCAGTTCCTTGCCACTACAAAAAGGACTGCTACAAACATTTTGCACATGTGTTCTTTTCCCTTTTTTATGATCTCTTTGGGATACAGAGCCAGTGACATTGTTACATCAAAGGGTATGTTCAATAGCTCTTTGAGTATAGTTCCAAATTGTTCTTGAGAATGGTTGGATCAGTTCACAGTACACCAACAATGCATCAGTGTCCCAGTTTTCCCACATCCTCTCCAACATTTATCATTATCTTTTCCTGTCATCTTTATGCCTATGTAACTTTTAACAATCTTTTCATCTGTCAAATGAGATGTTTTGACTAAATAAACTCCAAGGTCTTTTTAGCTCTAAACCCCGTGATACTATAAAACTTTAAAAAATAAACTACTCTATCCCTTATATTTTACACATTTAAAACAAACAAACTAAAATCTATAGATGTTTAACGTCTTCCCCAAGGCAACACAGGCAGAGTTTAACTGCAAATATGTTGACAAGAGTTCAAGGCAGAGAGAATGAATTCATTTTTCTGCCATAAAAGTTATGAGAAGACATGATTAACCATACAGATAACAAGCTCTCTGATGTACTTTGTATCTGGCCTCCTGATCTGAGTGAGCTCCTGGCCTGTCTCTGCTAAAACTATTTCCTACTTATGCCTTAAACTTTTGACTTTCATTACTGAAAAAGTCTAGGTGTTGGCCTGACTTGGCCTTCTGCTCATGTTTCAGACTTGACCTTCATTCCACTGATGGGAACTGTTCTTCCCCACTTCCAGCTAACCACTAGTGTATGGCCTGTGCTAGAGACCACAAGAAACTATGTGGTTCAGTGGATAGAGTGAATGGCCTGGAGTCAAGAAGACTCCTTGTCCTGAGTTCAAATTCAGTCTCAGAAACTTACTAGCTGTGTGATCCTAGACAAGTCACTTAACTCTGTTTGCCTCAGTTTCTTCATCTATAAAATGAGTTGGAGAAGGAAATGGCAAGCCACTCTAGTATCTCTACCAAGAAAAACTCATATAGCCACAAAGAACTGGACATGACTTAAAAACAACTAAAAACAACAAAAAAGCCATAAAATTCTCAGGAGGTTGGGATAAAGAATGAAATCACTTATTCTTTTAAATATTTTTTCATGGCGAGGGGAGGCTGTTATTTGTTTCTTCACCTTTCTTTCATATCAGATGTCAGGGAAGCATGACTGACATGACAGTAATTTTTAAAATGTGGCAATGGAAGAGGGAAAACTGAGCGATTTTTTTTTCCAGCAGCAAAAGAGATGAGGCTTTAGAAAGCAGGTGGACAGATAGAATCTGAAGGGCATACCAGAATCAGATCACAGTGACTGTGGGGAATTTGATGTCTAAACATTGAACTTGAATGTGAGAATCAGTTGCCACTCAGACTTCAAAAGCCCAAGAATCTGCCAAAGGTCAGAATGTCAAAATGTCAGAAGTACAAGGCAGCAATATTCTGTTTTCCCAGAGGCTTAGATCACTTTATTCCAGATACATTCTGGCCTTGGCCTGTATGGTCACAAGTGAGCCGTACTGTCTTCAGCTGACGCAAGTTTCTCTTTACTCAAGTTCATCCTTCATGCAGCTGTCAAATTGATCTTCCTAAAGCATAAGATTGACCAGGTCAACCTCTCCCCATTCAATCACCTTCAGTGACTCCCTATCACAAACTTCAGGATCGAATATAAAACCCTGTTTCATGTTCATAACCTGGCCCCCACCTACCTTTCCAGTTTTGTTGTACCTTACTCCCCTTTATTTATTCTGTTCTCAAGTGACATTGTACCCCTTGCAGTTCCTCAATTAAGACACTCCATCTTCCAAATCTAGGCATTTCCACTATCTCTGATGCCTGGAATATTCTCCTTCTTTATTTTCACCTCCAGGCAAAAAAAAAAAATGATAAAATCCCATCTTCTACAAGAAGTCTTTTTGGTTCCCTTTTAATGCTAGGGCTTTCCCTCTGAGATTATTTCCAATTTATCTTAAATATATCTTGTATGCATTTTGTCTCCTTCATTAGACTGGGACCTCCTTGAGAATGACTTTTTCTTTCCTTTCTTTTAAATGCCCACCTGTTAGCATCATGCCTGACACATAATAAGTACTTTAATGCATTACTAATCTGTTGACTGACTGACATAATTACTACCCTTTCTGCATACAAGTCAACAAAGTCACTCTAACCTCTCCTGCCCTCCCCCTTCTCTTTCTTCCATCTTCATCTACCTAAATATAGTAAGCAAGAGTCAGTACAATTCTTGGAATTACACATATTGATGGAAAGAGCCTTCACAGAGAAATCAGAATACTTGGTCTCTAGCCTTTGCTCTTCAGCTATTTAGACAAAATAGTTTATTTCTCTGGTCTCAGTTTTATCACCTGTAAAATGAGTATAATAATAAATTGGCCACCTGCCTTAAACAGTTGTTGGGAGAATAAATGTGATAATGCCCATGAAAATATCTTGAAATTATACTCCTCCACCAAAAAAAAAAAAAAAACAACTATATAAATATAAGGAATTGTGTTGTACAAATAAGATTTCAATTTAACTAATTAGAAACATATTTAGAGTCCAATGGCTAAGCAATACTCCCTATGGAAGAACAAGATGATTGACTAGTATATTGAAGACAGTACTTGGAAAATAATACACAGGAAAACAATGAAACCAACAGTTTTCTTGCAGCTTTTTTTTCTTAAGGTCCTCTAAAAGATTTCTCTAGGGTGGTTTCTCTAAGGTGGATCAATTAAAAAATCAACAGCCTTGACAATAATAAGGTAATGACAGTAGTTCTCTCCCATCCTCAATCAGCAGTAGGAATCACCTGCAAGCCTCTGACCTCTTTTCAACTATTTTTGACATCTGTATTTCTCTGGCTATCTATACATAGTAAATAATACAAAACATCAGAGGACATAGTCTCTATCCTTGAGAGCTCACCTCAGTTTCTTCCACATGGATTATGACTTAAAGTTGGCAGGGAATTTAATCATAGTAAAACTAAAAGTCAGTGAGTCCAACTCTTCCATTTTACAAATAATAATAGATAGCATAGCATTTTAAGGTCTGAAAAGTACTTTGCATATATTATCCCATTTCATCCTGATGAAGATATTAAGATTGAGAAATGGCAAGTGATTACTTCAATGTCATGCAAATGTTACGTGATAGAAAAGGGCTTCAAACTCAAGTTCTCCAACTTTGAATTCAATACCTGTTTGCCCGCAACACATTTTCCCCCAATTCTAAGAGTTCATTCCATTACTTTAAGTAATTTTTTTCTAACGTTCTGACCTTCCTGAAGGACACTTCCTGGCTTTCCTACCATCACCATCCTGACTGAATCTCTGTCTAGTTCTATTCTATATATGATTTGGGGGCTCAACATATGAACTTTTAAACAATTAGAGCCATTATGGAACTTAAAGGGGTTTCACAAAAGAATCATACAAATTAGTAATGCATTAAGCAATAAGTTTTGTATTATAACACATCTTAGAAGGCTTATGACAAATCAAAACTCTTGGGACAAGAACATGAAGAAAGAGGAGGATTGAGGATGGAAGATACAATGAGGTTGATCTCCTAGATCTGAAGTGTGACCTCTTCCCCTACAGGAATGCTCTTCAGCTGGATCCCCTCCCCTTTGCCACTCTAGTCTTTCCTGACCTCAGCCCTTACCCTTTGAGTCTTTTCAATTCTTCTTCATCTTCTACAATTTAGAGTGGGGAAGTGGAGAGATGACAGCAGCATCCTAGTCCAGATATAATGTTATGATGAAATGAAGCCCTTATAGATCATTGATTAGTTAACAAAATAAATCACATAAAAATTATCCAATCTCAGACACTATGTGATGTTGGGCAAGTCACTTAACTTCTCTTTGTCTAAGACAAAGTCTCTTAAACTGTGGATTGAGACCCCCATATGGGTTTATGAAATTATGACTTATTATAAGTAAATGTTTTATATTTCATATACCTACATACCCAGGATCAAGTAAAAAACTCAGGCAAAAAGGAGTCATTAAGTGGGAAAAGTTTAAGAAGCCCTATTCTAAAAGGCAAGGTGGCTGAGTGGATAGGATACTGAGCTTGAAGTCAGAAAGTCCTAGCTGTGTTATTATGTAATTCTAATTCTTTGCAACTCCTTTTTGGGGTGTTCTTGAAGTGGTTTGCCATTTCTTCCATCTCATTTTGCAGATAAGGAACACGTTTAAGTGCCCAGGATCACACAGGTAGTAAATGTTTGGATATGAACTCTTTAAGTCTTCCTGATTCTAAATCCAGTACTCTTTTCTCTATGTCACCTAGCTGCTACTAGCTTAATCCGCTAGAGAAGGAAATGATAAAACAATTCAATATCTTTGTCAAAAAAAAAAAATTGCCATGGACAGTGTGATCAATGGAATCACAAAGAGTTGACTACAAGTGAACAACAACCACAATGCTTGCTATATTATATATTTACTTATTTTGCTATATATTTCCTGCTTATATTTAAATCTGTTTCAGGAAGACTGGGAAGTTTTGCTAGTCATTGGACATGAGTTTGACATCTCTGTCCTTGACAACTTTTAAATAAAATGACTTGCCTGAGGTCACCTGGCCAATATATTGGAGACAGAACTTGAATCCAGATCTTCCCAGTTTTGAGTCCAATTTCCAACCACCAAGCCATATAACCTCTCAGTGTCTGGACTTGCTAATTTTACCCACAAGAATTTAAAAAATTGGAAAGAACCTTATCCTTAGCAAGTTTAATAACTCAATTCTTTCTTTTTTTCTTGTTTTCTTTCTTCCTTTCTTGTTTCTTTTTCTTTTCTTCCTTCCTTCCTCCCTCTATCCCTCCGTCTTTTTTTCTTTTTCTTGCTTTTTTTCTTTCCTTCTTTCTTTTCTGTCTCTTCTTTCTTTCTTTCTTTCTTTCTTTCTTTCTTTCTTTCTTTCTTTCTTTCCAGCTTTCTGCCTTTCTTTCTGTCTTTCTGCCTTTCTGCCTTTCTTTTGAATAATAATGCAATTTTTTTATTTTTTTAACTTGTAAAGCTTTAAAAAAAAAAAACACATGCATAGATTTTGTTTTTGCACTTACCCTTGCAAAACTTTGTGTTCCAATTTTTTTTCTTCCTCATTTCCCCCCACACCTCTCCCTTTTATGGCAAGTAACTCAATATATGTTAAACATATGCAACTCTTCTGTACCTATTTCCACAATTATCATGCTGCATAAGAAAAATCAGATCAAGATTTCGGACTTCCGGCCAAGATGGCAGAGAGGAGGCACACAGCTGTGTAAGCTCCGCACTTTCTCTCACTATCCATTTCATTACAAGCCTCTGAATTAATGCTTGACTGAAAAAAAAAAAAAGAAAGAAAGAAAAATCAGATCAAAAAGGGAAAAAATGAAAAAGAAAACAAAATGTAAGCAAACAACAAAAAGTGAAAATACTATGTTGTGATTCATATTCAGTCCCCCCAATACTCTCTTTGGGTACATACAGCTCTCCCCATCATAAGGCCATTGGAACTGGCCTGAATCACCTCACTGTTGAAAAGAGCCACATCCATCAGACATGATCATCATATAATCTTGTTATTGCTGTGTCCAATGTTCTCTTTAGCCCAATTCTTGTTCCTGGCAGGGGTGATTAATTCTTGAAGATAGGCTGTTTTTGGTCCTACATCATTTTATCATCAATGATATATCTGAGGTTCAAGATCAAATGATGAGATTGATGTATGCACAAAATGTTGGTATTCAGTCATGTGAAAAATTCACAATGGCCATTCTCTTTGCCAAACCGTAGGTACATTTAGGAGAAGAGATTACAGACAAAATGAAGAGATAGATGCCAGGAATGATAAATAAGAAAAAGATTTCGAAAAGTATATAGTTAGCAAGGAAAGAGGTTTTAACTATTAACAATGAGAAAGACAAGTTCTCTAATAGAATTCACAATTTACCAGGAGAAAGGAAATAGTCCATGAGGTAGGAGGATACTATTGACTAGCCGGCTAAATCCTAAAAGGTATTTAGCACCCTAATAGAGTTTGTTACCTATGAAAAGGAGAAAGATACCATGACTCATGGGAGAGGGATGGAAGAAAACAATACCATGAGACCAAAATGCCATGACAGGCTAACCCAAAAAGCATTCATCAAAAATGACATAAGGGGGACTTCCGGTTAAGATGGCGGAGAGGAGGCTCACAGCTGCATAAGCTCCACGCTTTCTCTCACTATCCACTTCATTACAAGCCTCTGAATCAATGCTTGACTGAAAAAAACCCACATATAGTTACCAAGAGAAGCCATCCTTGAGATCCGCCAAGAAAGGTCTGTCTTTACTGGAGGGCTGGGGCAGTTTTAGATTGGGCGCAGGCAGCGGGCAGCGGCAGTGAGAGCACGGGAGCAGACTGGAGAGGGGGTGGGGAGTAATCGCAGCCGTCTCTGTGGGGAGAGCTTCGCTACAGGTTTGGATACTTTGCTCCGGCAGCAAGTCAGCAGCCCAGCAGAGAAGCTAAAAACACCGGGGCTGAAGAACACAACCCCAAACAGCTGGAGTCTCTCAGGACCTGGCCGCCCCCCCTCCTTCCCGCCCCCACAGTGACTCAGCACACTTTGGGATCTCAGAGCGCAGGCGCAACACAGTCCTGCTAGTGCCTCACTGCTGCCCCCTGCAGTCTTCCATCTCATTTTGCAGATAAGGAACACGTTTAAGTGCCCAGGATCACACAGGTAGTAAATGTTTGGATATGAACTCTTTAAGTCTTCCTGATTCTAAATCCAGTACTCTTTTCTCTGTGTCACCTAGCTGCTACTAGCTTAATCCGCTAGAGAAGGAAATGATAAAACAATTCAATATCTCGATATTGAGGAAGCTCGATAACACACCCAGTCCCCCCCCCCCCAAAGAAAGACTCCAGTTTTTTCTGTTTTTCTTTGGTAGTTTGTCTTTGATTATTGGACAGAATGAGCAAGAAGCTGAAGAGGACTTTAACCCTTGACAGCTTCTATACAGATAGAGAGCAGACTCTAAATCCTGAGGAGACTAAAAACAGGCAGTCCCCAGGTGAATCCCCAAAGGAGGAGATCATCTGTTCCTCAGCACAGATGAACCTCATAGAAGTGATTAAAAAGGCTCTCACAAGGGAGCTAGAAGAAAAATGGGGAAAGCAGAGTGAGGCTTGGCAAAAGGAGAGGGAAGCTTGGCAAAAGGAGAGGGAGGCTTGGCAAAAGAGCCTGGAGAAGTCAGTTAAAGAGAGAGTGGATAAAGAAGTAAAATCCTTGAAAAATAGGATTAGTGAACTGGAAACAGAAAACAGCTCTCTAAAAAACAAAATTGGCGAAATGGAAAAAAATTCCACAGAACAAAAGAACTCAATGGGACAATTAGAAAAAGATTTTTAAAAAGTGAGTGAAGAGAATACTTCACTGAAAATCAGAATTGAACAAGTGGAATTGAATGACTCGAGGAGACAAGAAGAATCAGTCAAGCAAATCCAAAAAAATCAAACAATGGAGAAAAATGTGAAATACCTTCTGGGGAAGACAACAGACCTGGAAAACAGATCTAGGAGAGACAATCTGAGAATCATTGGACTCCCAGAAAAACATGATGAAAAAAAGAGCCTGGACACTATTTTCCAGGAAATTATCAAAGAGAACTGCCCAGAAGTCATAGGAACAGAGGAAAAAATAAACATTGAAAGGATTCATCGATCACCCACTGAAAGGGATCCTAAAATCAAAACACCAAGGAATATAGTGGCCAAATGCCAGAACCCTCAGATGAAGGAAAAAATATTGCAAGCGGCTAGAAAAACCCAATTCAAGTATCAAGGAGCCACAATAAGGATCACCCAGGATCTGGCAGCATCCACATTAAAAGATCGAAGGGCCTGGAATATGATATTCCGAAAGGCTAAGGAACTTGGTATGCAACCAAAAATAACTTACCCAGCGAGAATGAGCATCTTTTTCCAGGGAAGAAGATGGACATTCAATGAAGTAAGCGAATTTCATCTATTTCTGATGAAAAAACCAGAACTTAACAAAAAGTTTGATCTACAAATATAGAACTCAAGAGAAATCTAAAAAGGTAAAGATTGATCTTGGGAACTATATTTTGACTATATAGATGTATAAAGAATACATGTATACCTTGTTCTAGAAATTGATGTGGAAAGGACATTGTATCAGAAAAAGGGTAAAGTGGGGGTAGTACATCTCATGAAGAGGCATAGGAAACCTATTATATCTGAGAGAAAGAATGGAGGGGGATGAATATAGTGGGTATCTTACTGCCTTCAGAATTGGCTTTAAGTGAAAAATCTTAAGACATATTCAATCTATGGTAAAACTTCTCCCATCTCATTGAAAAGTGAGAAGGGAAAAGTGAAAAGGGAAGGAATAAGCTAAGCGGAAGGGAATACGGGAACTGGGAGGGAAAGGGGTAAGATAGGGGGAGGAACTCTAAGGCGGGGGGAGGGATACTAAAAAGGGAGGGCTGTGAGAAGCAAGTGGTGCTCACAAGCTTAATACTGGGAAGGGGGGGAAAGGGGAAAGAAGGGAGAAAAGCATAAACCGGGGTTAACAAGATGGCAAGTAATACAGAATTGGTCATTCTAACCATAAATGTGAACGGGGTAAACTCCCCCATAAAGAGGAAGCGGTTAGCAGAATGGATTAAAAGCCAGAATCCTACAGTATGTTGTTTGCAGGAAACACACCTGAAGCGGGGAGATACATGCAGGTTAAAGGTAAAAGGTTGGAGCAAAATCTACTATGCTTCAGGTGAAGTCAAAAAAGCAGGGGTAGCCAAACTGATCTCAGATCAAGCTAAAGCAAAAAATGATCTAATTAAAAGAGATAAGGAAGGACACTATATCTTGCTAAAGGGTAGCATGGATAATGAAGCACTATCTATATTAAACATATATGCACCAAGTGGGGTAGCATCTAAATTCTTAAAAGAAAAACTAAGAGAGCTGCAAGAAGAAATAGACAGTAAAACTATAATAGTGGGAGATCTTAACCTTGCACTCTCAGAATTAGATAAATCAAACCACAAAATAAATAAGAAAGAAGTCAAAGAGGTAAATAGAATACTAGAAAAGTTAGATATGATAGATCTCTGGAGAAAATGTAATGGAGACAGAAAGGAATACACTTTCTTTTCAGCAGTTCATGGAACCTATACAAAAATTGACCATATATTAGGACATAAAAACCTCAAACTCAAATGTAGTAAGGCAGAAATAGTAAATGCATCCTTTTCAGACAACAATGCAATGAAAATTACATTCAACAAAAAACCAGGGAGAAGTAGACCAAAAAATAATTGGAAACTAAATAATCTCATACTAAAGAATGATTGGGTGAAACAGCAAATCATAGACATAATTAATAACTTCACCCAAGAAAACGATAATAATGAGACATCATACCAAAATGTATGGGACGCAGCCAAAGCGGTAATAAGGGGAAATTTCATATCTCTAGAGGCCTATTTGTATAAAATAGAGAAAGAGAAGGTCAATGAATTGGGTTTGCAATTAAAAATGCTAGAAAAGGAACAAATTAAAAACCCCCAGTCAAACACTAAACTTGAAATTCTAAAAATAAAAGGAGAGATCAATAAAATTGAAAGTAAAAAAACTATTGAATTGATTAATAAAACTAAGAGTTGGTTCTATGAAAAAACCAACAAAATAGACAAACCCTTAGTAAATCTGATTAAAAAAAGGAAAGAGGAAAATCAAATTGTTAGTCTTAAAAATGATAAGGGAGAACTCACCACTAACGAAGAGGAAATTAGAACAATAATTAGGAGTTACTTTGCCCAACTTTATGCCAATAAATTCGACAACTTAAATGAAATAGAAAAATACCTCCAAAAATACAGCTTGCCCAAATTAACAGAGGAAGAAGTAAATATCCTAAATAGTCCCATCTCAGAAAAAGAAATAGAACAAACTATCAATCAACTCCCTAAGAAAAAATCCCCAGGACCAGATGCATTTACATGTGAATTCTACCAAACATTTAAAGAACAATTAACTCCAATGTTATATAAACTATTTGAAAAAATAGGGATTGAAGGAGTCCTACCAAACTCCTTTTATGACACAGACATGGTACTGATACCTAAACCAGGTAGGCTGAAAACAGAGAAAGAAAATTATAGACCAATCTCCCTAATGAATATTGATGCTAAAATCTTAAATAAAATATTAGCAAAAAGATTACAGAAAATCGTCACCAGGATAATACACTATGACCAAGTAGGATTTATACCAGGAATGCAGGGCTGGTTCAATATTAGGAAAACTATTAACATAATTGACTATATCAATAACCAAACAAACAAAAACCATATGATCATCTCAATAGATGCAGAAAAAGCATTTGATAAAATCCAACATCCATTCCTAATAAAAACACTTGAGAGCATAGGAATAAATGGACTTTTCCTTAAAATAGTCAGGAGCATATATTTAAAACCATCAGTAAGCATCATATGCAATGGGGAAAAACTGGAACCTTTCCCAGTAAGATCTGGAGTGAAGCAAGGTTGCCCACTATCACCATTATTATTTAATATCGTATTAGAAACACTAGCCTCAGCAATAAGAGTCGAGAAAGATATTAAAGGAATTAGAGTAGGCAATGAGGAAACCAAACTATCACTCTTTGCAGATGATATGATGGTATACCTAGAGAACCCCAGAGATTCTACCAAAAAGCTATTGGAAATAATTCATAATTTTAGCAAAGTAGCTGGCTACAAAATAAATCCCCATAAATCCTCAGCATTTTTATACATCACCAACAAAACCCAACAGCAAGAGATACAAAGAGAAATTCCATTCAGAATAACTGTTGATACCATAAAATATTTGGGAATCTATCTACCAAAGGAAAGTCAGGAATTATATGAGCAAAATTATAAAAAAGTCTCCACACAAATAAAGTCAGACTTAAATAATTGGAAAAATATTAAGTGCTCTTGGATCGGCCGAGCAAACATAATAAAGATGACAATACTCCCTAAACTAATCTATTTATTTAGTGCTATACCAATCAGACTTCCAAGAAAATATTTTATTGATCTAGAAAAAATAACAACAAAATTCATATGGAACAATAAAAAGTCGAGAATCTCAAGGGAATTAATGAAAAAAAAATCAAATGAAGGTGGCCTAGCTGTACCTGATCTAAAATTATATTATAAAGCAGCAGTCACCAAAACCATTTGGTATTGGCTAAGAAATAGATTAGTGGATCAGTGGAAAAGGCTAGGCTCACAAGACAGAATAGTCAATTATAGCAATCTAGTGTTTGACAAACCCAAAGCCCCTAACTTCTGGGAAAAGAATTCATTATTTGATAAAAACTGCTGGGATAATTGGAAATTAGTATGGCAGAAATTAGGCATGGACCCACACTTAACACCATATACCAAGATAAGATCAAAATGGGTCTATGACCTAGGCATAAAGAACGAGATTATAAATAAATTAGAGGAATATAGAATAGTTTATCTCTCAGACTTGTGGAGGAGAAAGAAATTTGTGACCAAAGATGAACTAGAGACCATTACTGATCACAAAATAGAAAATTTCAATTACATCAAATTAAAAAGCCTTTGTACAAATAAAACTAATGCAAACAAGATTAGAAGGGAAGCAACAAACTGGGAAAACATTTTCACAGTTAAAGGTTCTGATAAAGGCCTCATTTCCAAAATATATAGAGAACTGACTCAAATTTATAAGAAATCAAGCCATTCTCCAATTGATAAATGGTCAAAGGATATGAACAGACAATTTTCAGAGGATGAAATTGAAACTATTACCACTCATATGAAAGAGTGTTCCAAATCATTATTGATCAGAGAAATGCAAATTAAGACAACTCTGAGATACCACTACACCCTGTCAGATTGGCTAAGATGACAGGAAAAAATAATGATGAATGTTGGAGGGGATGCGGGAAAACAGGGACACTAATGCATTGTTGGTGGAGTTGTGAACGAATCCAACCATTCTGGAGAGCAATCTGGAATTATGCCCAAAAAATTATCAAATTGTGCATACCCTTTGATCCAGCAGTGTTTCTATTGGGCTTATATCCCAAAGAAATACTAAAGAAGGGAAAGGGACCTGTATGTGCCAAAATGTTTGTAGCAGCCCTGTTTGTAGTGGCCAGAAACTGGAAAATGAATGGATGCCCATCAATTGGAGAATGGCTGGGTAAATTGTGGTATATGAATGTTATGGAATATTATTGTTCTGTAAGAAATGACCAGCAGGATGAATACAGAGAGGACTGGCGAGACTTACATGAACTGATGCTAAGTGAAATGAGCAGAACCAGGAGATCATTATACACTTCGACAACGATATTGTATGAGGACATATTTTGATGGAAGTGGATTTCTTTGACAAAGAGACCTGAGTTTCAATTGATAAATGACGGACAAAAGCAGCTACACCCAAAGAAAGAACACTGGGAAACGAATGTGAACTATCTGCATTTTTGTTTTTCTTCCCGGGTTATTTATACCTTCTGAATCCAATTCTCCCTGTGCAACAAGAGAACTGTTCGGTTCTGCACATATATTGTATCTAGGATATACTGCAACATATAAAGGACTGCTTGCCATCTAGGGGAGGGGGTGGAGGGAGGGAGGGGAAAAAAAATCGGAACAGAAACGAGTGTCAATATAAAGTAATTATTAAATAAAAAATTTTAAAAAATGACATAAGGCATGGACAGATTTATAGGGGAAATTTAACTACAGGCTTTTAACACAATTTGGCTTTCTGATTTTGGGGGTTATCCATGATAGCCGCAGTAGATGGGATTTTAAGGTTGAACTAATCCCCATCAGTGCCCTTCCCTGCTTGCCTCACAGAATTATCAATACTTCAGTCTTTCTCTGACAACCCCACCTAGTGACTTAGGACTTCATCAATCAAAGCTGTGAATTGCTTCCCACAATCCATGTAGCATCCCCGGGTTAGCCCAATCATCCAGGCTTCATCTCCAGATTACAGCATCTGACAAATAAATTTACATTGTCCAAGGTGGGAAGAGGGGCGGGAATACAGTATATGTAAACTGTTTCCCGATTTGCTAATGCCTTTCTTTCCCTGAGAGATTACCTTCCATCTACTCTTTCTGTATCTTGTATGTACCTAGTTATTTATATGTCTCCCCCATCAAAAAATAAGCTTTGTGAGAACATTTTTTTTCCTTGCTTTAAATCCCGAGCATTTAAAACAGAGTGCATCACATAGAAAATGCTTTAAAAATATTTGACTGACTACAAATGATAATGGTAGGAAGGTATTGATTGAGTCTACCACCCCCAAGTCATTCTCAAAGATTTAATGGGGGGGGGGGGGGAGAGTGTGTTTGTGTGAGAGAGAGGGAGACAGACATACAGTGACATAGAGACAAAGAATATCGAGAACCACAGAAATGACCTAAAGAACAGCTGTGTGAAGTTCTTGTTAATAAACAAGTCTACACTAAAAGCATTAGCATTCTTTTTTCAGTTTTATTATTTTTTATTTTTTAATATTTTTTTTATTTACAAATATATGCATAGGTAATTTTTCAGCAGCGACAGTTGCAAATCCTTTTGTTCCAACTTTTTCTCTCCTTCTCCTCACTCCTTCCCCCAGATGGCAGGTTGAGCAATACATGTTAAATATGTTAAAGTATAAGTTAAATACAATATAAGCATATATGTCAAAAACAGTTATTTTGCCGTATAAAAAGAGTCAGACTTTGAAAGGCCTCATTTCTAAATTATATTTGAAAATTGACTAAAATTTACAAGAATTGAAGCCATTCTCCAATTGATAAATGATTTAAAGGATACGAACAGACAATTTCCACATGAAAGAAATCAAAACCATTTCTAGTCATATGAAAAGGAATGCATGCTCTAAATCACTATTGATCAGATAAATGCAAATTAAGACATTAACTCTGAGGTACCACTACACACTTCTCAGACTGGTAAGATGACAGGAAAAGATAATGACAAATGTTGGAGGGAATGTGGGAAAACTGGAACACTGATGCATTTTTGGTGGAATTGTGAATTAATATTGGTGGAATCTAGCCATTCTGGAGAGCAATTTGGAATTATGCCCAAAGGGCCATTAAAATGTGTATACCTTTTGATCCATCAGTGTTTCTACTGGGCTTATATCCCAAAGAGATCTTGAAAGAGGTAAAGGGCCTACATGTGCAAAAATGTTTCGTAGAAGCCCATTTTATAATGGCAAGAAACTGGAAACTGAGTGGATGCCCATCAGTTAGAGAATGGCTGGATAAGTTATGGTATATGAATGCTATGGAATATTATTGTTCTATTAAGAAATGATCAGTGGAATGATTTCAAAGAGGCCTGGAGAAACTCACATGAACTGATGCTAAGTGAAATGAACAGAATCAGGAGATCATTGTACATGGCAACAAGAAGATTATATAACGATCAATTCTGATGGGCGTGGGGCTTTTTTCAACAATGAGATAATTCAGGCCAATTCCAATGATCTTATGATGAAAAGAGCCATCTCCACCCAGAGAAAGAACTGTGGGAACTTAGGGTGAATCATAATATAGCATCTTTACTTTATATTGTTGTTTGCTTGAATTTTATTTTCTTTCTCATTTTTTCATTTTTGATCTGATTTTTCTTGTGCCACAAGAAAATTGTATAAATATGTATGCATGTATTGCATCTAACATGTTTTTACCATGTTTAACATATATTGGATTACATGCCATCTAGGGGAGGGGATTGGGGAAGGGAGAGGAATTTGGAACACAAGGTTTTTGTATGGGTCAATGTTGAAAAATTATCCATGCATATGTTTTGAAAATATGGATATAGCTTTCTAAGACGTCAAGTGCTGACTGAAGGAGTTTCCTTACCAGTTCTCTATACCAAAGAAATAAGAAGTACAGAAAAAAGAAAGAAAACAAACCAAAAAAGGATAATACAATGATATCCTTCAATCATTCAATAAATATTTATTAAGTAGTTACTATGTAGGTGCTGGGGATACAAAAAGGATCAAAGAATAATCTTTGCCCTTAAGCTTACAATCAAATGGGAAAATCAACATGCAAAGAAATATATAAAAAAGCAAACTATATGAAGAGAATATAGAAAATAATTACAGAGTAAAGGCACTAGAATACCTTTCATATTGATCCTTAAGTTTTCCAGAGTTTATTTGGATCAGAACAACTTCAGTTTCAGGGCCTGTTGACAAAGAAGTGGTTTTAGTCATTTTGATTCCCAGTTTACTGGGAATCCATATTAATGCCTGTGGGACCCTTGATTTAAACTAACAATCAAGTAGAGTGATTAAGCTGACATGAGAGAGGTCATATTAGAACTAGCCTCACCTTCACTCCAAGGGAATTGTGAAGTCTTTCATGGTTTGTAACTGTGTGGCTAGGTTTGTTCCTTATTATATTAATGACCCATAGCAGAAGACAGAGAGAAAAAAATCTAGTGGATGTTCAGAATATGAGGAATTGAATTCCCATCAATTGATTTTAGGAACTAAAAGAACACAGCATTGCAAAAGGGAGTAGTGTTGAAAGTTTGAAGAGGAGGGTAGAAGCTGATCTCTAGCAGCCCACTTAGTTCTTGGGGCATCCTGTCTTATGTAGTGAGAAGTCAAGGTAAAGAGAGTCTGAATAGTTTATTGGAAGTTCATTATCAGAGAAGACTATTGGGTTAATAATGCCTATTTAAAAGGATGATGGATATACTGTAAATATGGATTAAATTGAGGCATAAGTAACTATATCCTTTTGACTACAGGGAAATTATACCATTGAAGAGAAGAGCAAACAGATCTAAAGAAGTGGTCAAATCCAGTATCTCTTTTTCATACATCCTCACTATTATGTACTCAGTTATGAACTATGATTAATCATTCTCATCAGTATCAGTTATTTTTAATCATTTTTTTCAATTAACAAATATACCTCCCCCCCAAAAAAAACCTACAGCCAGATATCACCACATTGGCCATATCCAAAACTGCTTCTTCTCATGCTACACCAATATTAATAACTGCTGGCCTCCTGAGTGATCAGATATCTATGACCTAGATCAATAAGGCTTTTCTTCTCTCTGAGCACTAAATTATTCCTGAATTATGGTAAAGATACCTAAAAATACAAAAAAAAAAATAACAATACAAGATTTGGTTAATAGACACTATTCCCTCATTACAAAGGTCATGTGGCCTTCTTTACACTGTATTTTCTTCTAACTCCAGCCAATAATTTCAGGCAAATACTTGGAGCTATTTAGGGGATAGTCCCATTTAAATAAATTAGTGCCAACAATATGTCTTCTAGCTCTTGAATGGGATGGAATGGGGACGTTTGAATTTTTACTTCCAAGGAAAGCTTAGCATGAAGATGGTCATTATAACCACCTGAGAGAGGGCCTATGGATGATGGTTCAAAGAAGTCTGGTAGAGGGGGTGATTAGTCTTCCCCTCTGGAGGTGGAGCTGAGAAGGCTGGAGAGTAGGAATTATAAGCTGATACACACATTCTCTAGAAGTTCACATTCTGGATATATTACTGCCAAGGGCCTTACTTTACCAAGATATGGATTTTGACCATGGAAATACTTTACTACTAATTGACATTACAGTTTGGCAATGTATACAACTAGTTGTGGGAAATTTTCTTTAAAAAACTTGTGTTCTATTTATTGAAGTTTGTCAAAACTCAAAAGAGAACTTAAGGTGGAAATTGGTTGCTTTAATAGGACTGTAACACAGGCCTGGAGGTGTTTTATTTTGCTCTCAGACTTACTGCCAACAAATATAATGAAATTAAATAATCATTCTTGGAACTCTCAAGCTTTTCATAAAAATCTTCATGCTGGACCCGTGATTTTATTAGGTCAGGGAATTCCTAAGTGAGGAAACCTACTCTATCAATTCAGATAGGCAACTTCTCAGTAATATTTAGTCTTATAAGGCTGACGATAGTGGATAGAGAGAGAGGGAAATACAGAGACAGAGACAGAGAGAAACTGAGAGACACACAGATGGGAGACAGAGACACAGAGAGAGACAAAGAGACAGAGACAGAGAGAAACACAGAGACAAGAGAGCGAGGGAGATACAGAGACAGAGATAGAGAGAAACTGAGAGACACATAGATGGGAGAAAGAGAGACAGAGACAGAGACAGAGAGACACACAGAGAGAGACAGAGAGACAGAGGCAGAGAGTGACAGAGAGAAACACAGAGAGACAGAGAGAGTGAGGGAGATACAGAGACAGAGATAGAGAGAAACTGAGAGACACACAGATGGGAGAGACAGAGACAGAGAGACACACAAAGAGAGACAGAGAGACAGAGACAGAGTGAGACAGAGAAAGACAGAGAGAGAGAGAATCTCCAAGGTCCGTAGATGGCTCTGCCTTTTAACTGCTTTCCTTTTATTAATGCAATCATGCAATCTTGGTATTCACCTTCTCCCTCTGGAATAAGCCTTAAGCCTTCAGGGATGTGGGTGGCCCAGGTGTCTCCTTACCTTTACAATTAGCTGCCCTGAGACACATTAACCACATACATACTTGAGGTAAGAAATTCTACACCGTTTTTATTCTTGCAAACTAGAAAAATCAGAGGGTCTCTAGAGCCTTTGTTCTTTTTTGTAATTATGCAGTACTCGAAAGAAACAAATCATTATGTCAGAAAGAACTCCCCTGGATATATTTCCCTAAATTCTTTGACATGGGGACTAATTAATGTTAATGGGAGATATAATCATCATACTGATAGATAATATGATAGGTAAAAAAATAGTAGCTAACATTCAGATGGTATTTTAAGGTCTATGGACATACTTTAAATATCTAATTTAATTTGACCTTCATCAAGAAGAAACTGAGTCTGTGAGAGGTCAAGCGATTTGTTCAGAAGTATAGAGCCAGTAAATGTCAGATGCAGGACCCATGTCAAAATTTTCTTGACTTCAAATGTACTGAATCCACAATTCTATCTATCCACAACACCACCATGTTCAACAATAATGGTGAATACCATGCACTAGGAGAAAGGGTATTTAATGGACAATTTAGGGGACCCCGATCTGAATCCTAAGTCTGATATTTATTAGAGGCATGAGCATGAACAAATCATTTCACCTTTCTGAACCGCTGTTCTTTCATCTGTCAAATGCAGACAATACTCCTTGTATGACCCTAAAAAGGATGTTTTGATGAAGTTTTAAAGCTAGAGAAAAATGTTGATGATTATTCTCATCCTTATTATTACAGCTTCCATTTGTATAGCTCTTTATAGAAGATGAAGCACTGACCTCACAACAATCCTCTGAGTTGGCCAGCTCAGGTAAGATTTGAAAATATAAGTGATTTATCAATGTGACCACTTTCTAGTCAACCCAAATAATATTTTTTCTGCCCCTTAGGAGCTGCTCTTCTTGAATAGCATCACCATCATCACCACCCCCCCAAAAACAATTTCAAGACCTGGTGACCAGCTTTCTAGGGGTGGTTCTCAGAAAATGGAAACAGAATTTGTCCCCTACTCAGTGGAGAAACTGCTAGCTCTGAAGTCAGGAGATTCATGCTCAAGAATTGAAACTTTGATGGCTTTCCTTGGATGATGTTGGGCAAGTCACTTAAATCCTCACAAGCCTTAGCTTGCAATCATGACGAAATTCTACAGCTAAATGTCATTGCATTTTCCTGCAGTTACATTGTAGTGGCATTGTCTTTAAGAAACTAGTCACTTCCATGCCATAATGAGCTATGACAGGGGCATTCTATCATAGGAATACAGCTAACATAAGAATGTAATTATTCTCCCCATTTTGCAGGTGATGAAACTAAGACATAAAAAGTCAAAATTCTGCTGTTTTCTAACTGTAAGACTTTGGGGAAATTAATTTCTCTGGGCCTCAATTTCCTATTGTGCAAAATAAAAGAGTTGAACCTGATAGCTTCTAAGGTCACTTCTAGCCTAAATCTATAATCCTATGATGGGATTATCATCATGGAAGAATCAGGTTAGGAACACAGATTTCCTATGCAGGATCTTCTATTCCACTCATAGATTTTACCCACTTGAAACATGAGTTGAGATCTGTGCTGTGGAAATTCTTGTCTTATTCCATAAATTAAAGATATATATTTTTTAAAAGATTAGATATGGACTCTGCTTTCATGGAGCTTATAGTCTAGTAAGGGAGAAAGATACTAATGCCAATACAGATAATACAAGTGTATTAGAAACTTACAGAACAAAGTCTTTGTGCGGAGGTAGGAAAATAGGTCCTCAGAGCATCTGTTACATTTGGACATCAGGTTTCTAGTATATGGCAATGGGATATTTATGTAAAATAATTTGTAAAACTTAGTGCCTTCTATAAACATCAACTATTAATGTTTTATAGGTCAGAGAAAAGGAAAAGAAAAGAAAATTCCATCAGAAATAGGAAAGAAGGAAATAAGCATTTAATAAGTCCCTATTATGTGCCAAAAATACTGTGCTTAGCATTTTACAAATATTTCCCAAATATTATCAGCCACATTGACAAATGCTTACAATAGCTTTGCAAGCCGTATAAATCCTAGTATTATTATTCCCATTTTACAAATGGAAAATTGAAGCAAACACAGCTTAATGACTTGCCCAGAGTCACACACCTGTATCAGGTAAGTATCAGAGGTCAGATCTTACTGTTTCAAGCCCAGTGTTCTATTCAGAGAACCCCCTCTGCTTCAGGAATTGTTTTTCTGTGCAATTCTTACATCATAATTACCTCTCTCTTAACAGTTTCTTTGAACCGTTTTTGTGAGGTCTGGAGCCCAAACTTTTGGTTTTGGTGGCCTTGGGGTAGGTTGGAGAAGAAATATGAAAAACATACTCCCGGCCTGGTGGGAAAGAAGGGGATTTGTCACATATCAAAAGAGCTTGAAATGTAATCGGAAATTAACAGATGTTCATCTTGGCCCAATTCAGATCTATTGAGTACAATGCTTCATCTCCATTATCTATATCCCAACATGCTGTCACAAAATTCATACAACACTGTTTCATAATTAAAATCAACGATTATTCTAGTCAGGAAAGAAAATGAAGATTATTGCTTGCATGTGAGCTCTTTTGCTGTAATTATAAGCACCTGGGGGCAGGCATTAACTCACAGTTGCTCCTTTGCATATAGCACCTAGTACTTTGTGTGTGGAAATACTCCCCAGACTGTGGCAACAAAGAGAAATGCCTTCAGTTTAAAGATGGAAAAAGCTAAGAAGCCCACAAATATGACTATTTCTTGGCAATAGTCTCATGTGGTATAAAGAACATTAGAATAGAAATTAGGGAAGCTAAATTCTAATTCTAGCTTGGCCACATTATCCCTGAATTAATAGTTATTTAGTTCATTGCTGCCTTTTTTTTTTTTTGATAGATAAGAAAATCAAAAGATTTTCTGGTTTTTCCAGAAGGGGAAGAGACTGGCTGTGAAATAAAAGCAGAATCCAGAAGGTCTTAACTCTCAGGTCAATGTTCTTTTTACACTTGGTCCTTTGCTATTCCCCTTCCCAACTTCCCCACCCACCCACCACCATTTTTACAAGTGAAGAAAGGAGACTCAAATGAAGTGACAAAAAGGTCACAAGGCAAGTTAGGGTCAAAGGCATAATTAAAACCCCATTTTCTAGCATCCAAGTTTTGGTCAAAAGAGTCAATGAGAGCTTTCTGGAATGAATCACAACAGATTTTCATTATTGTTTTCTTATGAAGCATGAAAAGTTGCTTTATTAACTAGAACACAAAAATGCAGCCTTCCAGAGATTTCAGAATTCAGAGCAGAGTCCATTGCTAATTGCAGAAATAAATAACTGATGCATTCAGTTCCCTCCCCTTTAAAATTATTTTGTTTTTCTACTTTGCAAAACATATTCCAGTTACCTGCTGAGATGTAATTCGTCATTCACAGGGGAAGCCCAATTGTCAACCACAGTTTAGCTGGAAACCGTATCTTTTCCAACGTAAATGCTTGGATATAAGGGTAGATAAAAGGTATGCGATAAAAAATAATTAAAGCAGCTGTGTTTGAACAGGGGGACTTTTGCACAATCAGAATGCACTATTCCATGCAAATGAATTAAAAGCAAGAAAAATCAGAAAACATGACTGAATCCTAAATCAACAATCTAACCCTAAGGGGTAGAAGGTCCTGAAACCTTGGGGAGTCTTAAACTTCTGAAATAAACAAGGTAATGTGACACTCCTTCCTTGAGGGATATTGCTGTCTCCCAATGACTTCATATTGTGATTCCTGAAGTCTTTGTTTCATGTCTGCAAAGTGGTGGGGTAGGGAGAAGAATAAAGGAATAATATTCAGCAGAATAGAAAGAATCCTAACCTGATAGTCTGAAGACCTGAATTTGAATTCTGCCACTAATATGCTGTGAGAAGGAAGTGAAGAAAAGATGTCCTGAAAACTTTGTAATTAGATATTTCAGGGACATTTTTTTAAAGTATTAGTTTTCAAATATTTGTTAAAAAAAAACAAAACTCTAGATCAGGTCATGTTGTTTCAGTCCTGAATTCGCCACTTCCTAATCATCAATTAATCAGCAAACATTTATTTAATGCATACTGTGTTCCAGGCACTGTGCTAAGTGCTGAGGATGAAAGAGCAAAGAATGAAATCATTCCTATTCGCAAGGAGTTTACACTATAATGTGGGAGACAATAAGCATTTACAATGAACATATACAAAGAACTTAAATACAAGGTAGCTTCAAAGAGAAGGACAAATCACAATTTCTTTGAGCCTCAGTTCCCCTATCTCTAAAATGAAGGTGATGTTGTCTTTATTGCTAGTGAAATTGACTAACGATAAAAATGAACAAAATATTATTTATCACTGGGACATCCAATCCATTGGGGTATCTGGCCAACTTTGGTTTGTACCACAGACCAAGAGAATGCAAAGAAAATAATTTTTAAACCCAACTTTGTCTTCTGATTGGCCTGCCAGTACAACATTTGGACTTCCCCTGGCCAAGGCAAAGCAAAACCTACTGGTGGATATTTTAATGAGGAGGTGGGCTAAGAGTTCTCATCTCTTCCTTATTACTTCATCTTTGGAAGATGGGAGATGACTAGGGAAAGTGGGCTAGTAATCATCCAGCCAGCTAGAAAAACTGTGTTAATCAGGATCTCCCTGGCTTACTCTTCCCTTTGTAGATCCACTCATCCCCAACTTTATTTAGGGGAAAAGCAAAGACAAAAGGGCATGGCTCTGAGGGAGGATCTAGCTTAGGCTGGCTTCCATTTACAACAGCCCTGTCCAGAATGGTTAAATAGCAGATGCCCTGGACTGGGAATGATTACCTTATTCTATTATGCCCTTCATAAACTGCCTGTCCTTGAGAAGCAGAGTGTAATAAAATGAATGGATTCATAGACAGATATTGGTATTAAATAAGACAATCTAATATTAATTCTCCTCACCTCTACAACCAATATTGCAGAATACTTATGTGAGCCAAATGTGATGATTTCTGTAAGAATGTCACATAATATGAGCACAGGTACGAATGTAAACATATAAATGTATTATACACATATACAATGTGTATATGTGTGTGTGTGTGTGTGTGTGTGTGTGCGTGTGTGTGTATTTTTCATTATTCTCCCTTCCCATATATATGCCAATTTGGGGAGCATTTGACAATCTCTTATCCCCAACTTGTGGGATCTCTTTGTTTTTGTTGTTAAAGTGCAAGCAAAATAGAAAAACAAATAAGTGTTATTCATTACTTGGATGATGTGGAAGTTAGAAATAATGAGCATTGTTCAGCACATTCTGTCATATGAAATAATGCTATAGCCTGTAGATGAATTGTGTTTCTAGTTTCCAGTGACTCACATGTTCTGATCACAAGACAGTATCCATGTGTCCATCCCACATTCCTAAGGACAAAGATCCTAGTTCCATTTTTCAAACCCTTTTCTCATTTCATGTCTTCAAAACTTTCAGAGAATTGTGATTTAATTAATGGGTCACTAGGAGTGGAGCTTCTTCATGTAAACTGGCACCCTAGAGTGATTAATTAAAAATTATTATCCCTTACTAGATTAATTTGAATGAGGAAGGGACATTTGTCTCAAGAAATTGTGGACTGAAGAATATGTTTCTGTACCTTTGAGTATTTATAGGGAAAAAGGCACGTGAACTTTAATAAGATTGTGCTTGAAATACTGTTTAGAACCTCAAAATATCAGAAAAGAAAAGGAAGGAACAGAGAGGGAAAACAATTATAAAACTCTTACTATATTCCTAGCACTGTGCTAATTGTTTTTTACTAAATATTACCTTCTTTGATCCTCACAACAATCCTGTGAGATAGGTACTATTATTTCCCCTGTTTTACAGTTAAGGAAACTAGTACAAAGATTAAGTGACTTACTGAATCACACAGCAATAGTAGTAATAATAATAATAATAGCTAACATTTATATAGCAGTTACTATGTGCCAGGCACTGTACTTTACAAATATCATCTCATTTGAAACTCACAACAATCCTAGGAATTAGGTGCTATTATTATCCCATACAGATGGGAAAACTGAGGCAGACAGAGATTAAGTAACTTCCCCACAGTAAGTGGCTGGATTTGAACTCAGATCTAACTCTTGATCTAGCATTTGGTCCTGTGCAACATCAGCTGCCTCAGGACTTCAGAATATCAAACCTAGAATGTCAAAACCGAAAGGGTCTTCTGACATCATCTTCATTTCAGAAATGAGGAACATGAAGTAAACGGTTTGGCTGAAGTCCACAATGATTTGGTAGAGGCTGGATTTGAACTCGGCTCTCCTGAGAGTCCTCTGCTTTATCCTATCACCATTATACATCTATACAAAAGCTGTAAATTAAAAAAATAAAAAATAAAAAACATACAAACAACCCAAAGCATGCAAATATAAGTCTGATTGCAGCCCATTTAAGGGCACGTTGAAATTCTTTAAAAGACCTGGAACTTGTTCCCAAGAGATCACTCATTCGTTTGTCAAACTCTCTGCTCATGTACCTGCTTCTCTACCTTGGCCCCTTCCTTTCCCTTCCCTTCCCCCGCATGCCCCGGAAAACCTAAGTATTAATTGAAGAGTGAATTTGCTGCTGCCTTCCAGAATCTCTGCTGATGAGCTGTCAAAAGCAAAGGCACCGGGGACTAAATGCAACTGCCAGAAAGAAATGACATGAGGCTGTCAGAGCCCCAAGCTGTGGGGCTGGTGACTGTGTGGTCAGGGAAACCCGCTCTGGGGAGCTGACTCCACATTTAAAAGGGAGTCTGATTACTTGCAGAAAAGCAGTCCTCTGGCAGGTAGGATTAGGAAACACTAAAAAGGAAGGCAGATTCAGACCTGAGCCTGCCAGCCTCAGTTGGACGGGGTGATCAATGCTCTCCTGACAAGCACTTTTTTTTTTTTTTTTTTGCTAGGTATGCAATTCTTTTTCCCTTGGTCATTTTGAGTCCTTGGCCAGAGAAGGAGGCTTACTGATTTCAGAGGAAACTCTCACTTCCCAGCATTCTCTTCCTCCTAGTTAGAAAAAAGAAACCCTCAGAGTCCCACTTTCATTTAGGCATCCAACTAAAAAATCCTCAGCAGTAGCTTTCACCCCCAGAAACCTAATCAGCTTCGATCTGCCCAGATTCTCCTGCCTCTCAGAGGCAGAGACCAGTAGGATCGGGACAGGCGCTTGCTCCCCTGGTTCCTGCCCACTCCTGAGAAGGCATAAAAGTTGAATATTCTCTCCTAGACCAGTGCCTAAAGCACTGCCTCAGAGAAAAATACACATGCTCACATAAGAAAAGATCAGGAACTTCAGGGGTAAGAGATTCTAGGGGTTTCCTCTCCAGGAGATATGTCTAACTCTCCTCAACTTTCCCCACAATGCCCCAGAAACCTCTTCAGCTTGGAAGCTCTTTCCACCTCTGGACTTCACATATTCATGCCTCCCGTGTTTTTATCATTCTTTAGGCTTCAATTCTGACTCCCCGAACTCCTCTCATCTCCCATTTAATTTTTGACTTCTCACATCAGGATTGAGGGTAGGGACTGTCTTTCAGCTTTAATTTACATTTCCAGCCTTAGTACAATTCTTGGCACATAGTAAGCCCATAATAAATGCTTGTAAACCTAATGTAACTACTAAGTCCTTCCTTGCTATGTTCTAAGATTCCTTTATGAAATCATTTCCCTGTGATTCTGAAAAAGAATCCGTCATCATCATCAGAACCTGGGAATTACCAGGGTTATAGCTGTATGGAAAGGATAGTGTATTGCAATGGAAAGAACATAGACACTAGAGGATTCAAATTCTGACTCTTGTATTACCTATGTAACCAAGTACTACATGTTCAACTCCATATTGTTCACCCAATTGAGTAAGTTACTTAACGTCCCTGGGTCTCAGTTTCTTCATCTGAAGAATGTTTGACTTAGATTACATGGTCTTTAAATTCTACCCAGATTTAAATCTGATACTAAGAATAAGAAACTGAAGACAGCCATCTTTGATTGTCTACCTTGATGCCTCTTTTCTGTGGTTCTATTTGCAGCCTTTATTTAATTTGCAAAGTGCTGAGACCATCTGGGTTACACATCCCAGGTAGAGGCACTTGATATCTACCCTATTCTATGCCAACCCAATTATACTTTGTCTCTAATCCTTCAGAAAATCCCTCCTCATACATCTAGGCCAGTTCTCAACAAAATTGTGAGACACACTTTCTATACCCCTCAGCTCCACCTGTCAGCTCCATCCTCTGGGCCCAGAGTGATCTTGCTCCCTGGGGTATCAGGTGGGAAAATCATTATAACAGTGGTAGGTAGAAAAGACTATTACAGGAGAAGCAAATAATCCTATAACTGTAAAAGAAATTCACAGCAAAATATATATAGGAAGTTCCAAAAGTCTTAAATCATCTTTAACATTTAACAGCACATGTGATCGCATGTGTGTGTACATATGTGTGCGTTTATGTTTAGCAAGGAAGGGAAATAGATATATACAAAATGTCCCAAAAGTCTTAGTTCAGTTTTAACAGTCAATAACATCTATGTAAATGTGTGTGTGTGTGTGTGTGTGTGTGTATGTGTTCTTAACAAAGAGTGGAAGTAAATATATACAAAACATCTTAGTGCAGTTTTAACTTTTAATACCTTTGTGAGTGTATATATATATATGCACACACAGATAGAGATATGGATATATACATATATTATTTGCATATTTGTATATATAGATATAAGTATATATATATATAAGCATGTGTATATGTTTGTATATATGTATGATATAAATATGTACATATAGATATAAGTATGTATATATGTATGATATAAATATGCATGTATAGATATAAGTATGTTATATATGTGTGTGTGTATAGATATAAGTATGTATATATATATATGTGTGTGTGTGTGTGTGTATGTGTATTAAATATGGGTATCTATGAAATAGAGTTATTGTAAAGAAAGTACAAGCCATAAAGCTTTATGAAAATGTGAACTCCTTTCAATGTCTGTCTGCTGATCCATGCAGTGAAAAGAGAAATTGCATTAACATGAGACAGATGACTAGGTAATAGATTGAAAATTGTACTCATCCTTCAATGCATAGATTCATGAAAAGCCTTATCTAGGAAACCTGTTCAAAAATTCTTTTGATGGTATTCATTCATTAATATTTAAAGAGTTTTTAAAATTATACTGATGTTAGCTCATATTTAACAATCATGATAAAAAGATATAATTAATAATTTGATTTTGTAAATGAGATAGCTGAGCTTCAGATAAAAGTGATTTTGTTCAAAGGCTACTAAGTGACTTATACAAGATTAGCACTTAAAAGTTTGTTGGTTAGATTTGACTTCTGACTCCAAGGGTTAGGAGCATTCCCTTATACCATGCTGGAGTTATTGCCCTCAAGGAGAATATAGTCAAGTTTGTAAAGCAAGGTAAATCTTCATGAGCCCACATTTATAACAATAAGAGAAAGTCTATTTATTAAGAAATGTTGAGATGGGTGGTACAGATGTAAGTATCACAGATATGCTGAGGAGGCTGAATTAGGTAGAAACATACAGTCTGAGCCACTGAGATTAACTATCAGTTGACTTAGTGTCTTGTTCTCCCTGAGGGACTATGTCTTCTTGCCTTTTATTTATTGAGTACAAGGCTAAGCACATAGCAGCTATATAACAAAGACTGATTTTCTTAGAATCAATGGATTAGAGAATATTAAAGCTAGAAGAAATAAGTTGAAGGATATGGACTTTCAAAGCTGATGGAAATTTTTTTTTCATCAAAACCCATGATTTCCTTGATGTAAAGAACTCATGGGTAGAGCTTTTACTCTATCAATGCTTATGTAACTTTTACTTATAGAGAGTTTCCTGGGGGGAAATTAAGAGGTTGGCTTGCCCAAAGTCAGACAACCACTATGTGACAGGGAAAAGAATCTGATCCCAGGTGTGATCCTAGGACTCTGAGGCCAGCTCTCTTATCATAATGTCAGAATTCAGAATTGAACATTAGAATATAAAAAGTTAGAGTTATAAAGGAGCTGAGAAAAGAATGGAAAATGTCAGAGAAGGAAGGGATCTTGAAGAAAGAACAATGGATATAGCAGCTTGAAAATAACTTCAATTTCAATAAACAAGCATTTATTAAGCACTTATGGTGTTCCACGAGCTCTGCCAGATGCTGGGGATTCAAAAAGAAAAATCAAACTGTCAGTGTACTCAAGAGATGCTTTTTTTCAGAGAACATGTGTTTAAATCTATCTACCCATCTATCTATTCATCTCTCTATCTCTATCTCATCTATCCTTGCAAAATAAATATGTAATGCGATAAAGTATAAATGCTGCTAAGTGGTGCAATGGATAGAATGCTGGATCTGGAGTCAGAAAAAAACTGAGTTTAACTCTCCCCTAAAATACTAGCTATGTGCCTCTGGGCAAGCTTCAATCAACCTCAGTTTTCTCAACTGTAAAATAGAGATAATAATAGCACCTGTTGTAGCAAGGACAAAAATTAAGTAATCTTTGCAAATACCTGAAAACCCTAAAGCACTATTTGAATGCTGTATTTTAGAAATCTAGACTTTAAAAAAATCCATTCACTTCTGATATTCTATACTGTTTTTTCTTATATCTCTAACATCTTAAAATTCTAAGTAAATGAAATGATTCCAAGTAAATCAATTCAGAGATCATCTAGCCTTCCCTCCATTCTCATTTTAGAAAGAAGGAGACTGAGGTTGGAGTGCTAAATAACTTATCCAACATTATCCAAGGCTCTTCTAGTGGTATATGTTACAGAAGCATCATTACTACTGAAAGACAAAGAAAGCCATAATTCTGAGTGTATATGTGCAAAAGGTAAACACAGAAAGCACAAGCATGCATTTGTATGTTTGTGGCATATTTGTGTGTTTATTAGTATGTATGAATGTGCATCTACACATTTCTCTTTATATGTGTTTATGAAGAATCTATATACAGTACTTGTCAACCAATTTACCATTAGTATTTCCCAGAGTCTGGTAGAATCCTGGACCCCAACTCCAAATTCAGTAGTCCTTTCTCTACACCACATAGTGCTCAGTGAGAATAGGCTTGCTGGCCAACAAGGAAAAAAACCACAGACTTTCTTTTCTCCTAACATTGGAGCAAAAAACAGTTGTTGACTTACTCCAAGGTCACATAGAAAGTTTAAAGAGTGGAGGGAGAGAAGAAGTAGAGGGAGGTAGGCTTTGATGACTGGAGAAAGCTTTTTAAAAATTAACACCAAGAGATAGCCCCTGAGGCACCGAGCGGGACTGGTATAGAAAGCCATTCGGGTGTTCTGCTATGGAAATGTGGTCTCAAAGCATGCTTGTCCCTTCGCTGCACTCACCCTCTGCTTTTCTCTTTGCTTCCCCAAAGATTTCTTTGTAGTTCATCGAATCCCTCCTTTAAGCATTTAAAGAACTTGAAAGATAATGTAATTCTAAAGGTCAACCAACATAGCCAAGCTATGCCCTCAGAAAGCAGTTTCATAAAATCTAAAGCACATGGGGGAGGGGATCAAATGGGAAAGGTAAAGGGGGAGGGGGAATGTATTTCCTTTGTCCCCTGGTGTTCAGTTGCACTGAAGAAGGGTTGCTGCGGTGGAGTAATCGGCTTTCTGGTTACCATGGTAATCTCACCCTCTGTGCTGCAGTTAGCAGGTCTCCCAGCTCTGTCACTGCCTCTGCAGACAGGAGCCGCCCACCTGTGCTCTCTCTTCCACCTGGTGATTGGCCATTTGCTGAGCTCACAGCAGGGGTGGATGACTCTGTCCCTGCCTGGGGTAGGTGAACAGGAATGACATAAGTGTAAGACATAGGTCATGAGATTTATTTAGATAAAGACAGACAGACACAGACAGATAGATAGATAGATAGATAGATAGATAGATAGATAGATAATGGATAGATGATAGATAGATAGATAGATAGATAGATAGATAGATAGATAGATAGATAGATAGATAGATAGATGATAGATAGATAGATAGCACAGGAAAGGGAAGTAAGCAAAGTAATTTACCATAGAGAAGAGAGTAAATATAGAAAGACAACATGGCATGGAGGCAATTATAGGAAAATGGCACCTAAGGGAGGAAATGTGGAAGTTCATCACAGAGAGAAAAGCAAATAAGGAATGACATGATAAGAAAGTAATTGCAGGAGGATAAAATATGGAAGATAAATATGAAAGAACATAGAGAAGAGTAAATAGAAAAATATGAGGAAGGGGCAAATACATAGGAGTGGTGCAAGAAAGAGATGAACAAAAATTGAAGTTTGTTGCCAGGAGGTGGTAAATAGAGAAGGATATATAGTACAAGTGGTAAATAAAAAACATTGAGTACAAAGGCCCAGAGCTAGAGCAATCCTGTTAAATGAGGAATGGTGGCTCAATCCCTTTGTAGAAATGAGGGCTGTATCCTGTGGATTCATGGTGATCATTTTAAGTTCCAAACAATAATTTAGTACATTCTGCTACATGTTGGATAGCTTTATCATTGCACTTCCCCACTGCCATCATCCCAAACAGCGCGCGCACACACACACACACACACACACACATACACACACACATTCTTTGCACAAAACTGAGTAGATGGATGATCAATAAAATCTTACTGAATAAAATAGAATAGAAATGAATTGCTGAAATGAACTCAAAGTTCATGCAATGGAAAAAGCACTATGGTTTTTAGGGTCCTCATCTATAAAATGAAGAAATAGGACTGTGTGGCTCTGAAGTTCCTTCCATTTCTAAATCTATGAGCGTATGTTCTTGGTCTACGAACTGACTAATTTGAATCTATCCTCAGTAATCCACCACATGTTTGGTTGTGTGCAAAATGCAATTGTGTTGAGAGAAAAAATGGCATCCTTTGCAGTTTGCAGAAATTCTATCTCCAAAACCTTCTTCCTACCAGCCTACATATTTTGGACTAAAGTACCATCTCCAGATGTACTGATCACACCATGGAGAGAGAGTGTGTGCCCTCTGAACACAGCAATATTTCTTGGAACATTAGCTTCCATAGTTATCATCATGTGAGTTAGGAGGCCAGTTTTTTATCCACTTTCTCAGTATTTGAATTACTAGATCTCTAGGGGAAAAGAAATCATGCATGTGTTTTACCCAAAGTGATGAAATACATATCCAAATTTCCAAAGAGAAGAGTTGAACAGAGCTTTTCAGATTCCAAGTCCAGCAAACTTTTCATCAAATCATATTCCCTCTGTTCCTACATAATTTCCTGACCCTTGCCCACTGGAAAGTATACGCCATCACTGAGGCTAAATGGAAACTATTCTGACAATATGGCTTAAGAACTGCCCACAGATGCAATCTCTCTATACTTAGCATCTCATCATGGCTTCTAAATGTGATCAGGAAAGCCTAGGACCAATTTGCCACAAGTATGATTGGGAAGAGTTGTTTAGGGACTCTCAGCATATTATATTCGTCAGACCTCATTCAAGTTCAACTGCAATTCTGTTTGATGAGTGCTGTTCCAAAGGCCCGTAAAATATGATCCCCTAGAATTTAGATAATGACCTTTATCTAGTGCCTGCTTTTGCCACTAATGGATATAACTGAGCCCACCAGCCATTAAGGTTGAGATAAAACCATAGTTCAACTAGGTTCCTTATTAACTGAGAAATCACTGCATACTGGGTTCATAAATAGTTATTAGCCAGTTAACAGGAATTACAATCAAATTGTTACATTTACATCTGATGAATAGCAATGAGACTCATTCAATTCATATTCAATTCAACAAAAATTTATTAATCAAATAAAGAGAACAAGCTTTAACTTTTTTTCTATACCCAACCACCTACCTGTATTTTCACATTTTATTATTGTTATCATTATTATCATGGATTATAATAAAAACAGCTCATATTTCAAAAGTGATTTATACTTTACAAAGCACTTTCCTTACAACCATCTTGTGAAGTTGTTTAGTCACTATTATTCCTAATCTATTTTATAAGGGAGGAAACTGATGTTCAGAGAGGACTAATTACTTGCCTCAAATCACCCAGCTATGAAGTTTGCAGGGCAGGTAACATAATTACTTCCTTTCATATCTTTTGTTCAATTCTTTCAGTTATATCTCTTCATGATCCCATTTAGAAATTTCTTGTCAAAGCTACTGAAATGGTTTTCTTTTTTTAGCTCATTTTACAGATAAGGAAACTGAGGCAAATGGGATTAAGTTACTTGTCCAGGGTTACACACTAGTAAGTCTCTGAGGTCACTCACTCCTGACTCCAGAGTAGATACTTTATCCATTGCACATCAACCTGCCCCATCTCCATTTTATAGATGATGAAACATAGGCTTAGGGAGGGTTATTTCATTGATAGAGAGCTAGATGTTACCAGTTGCAGGATTTTGGACTCCAAGATCAGTGTTCTTTTCCATTATTACACTTTTTAGTCAGGCTCTAACAGAATGGATTTCAGTCCCACATCTGCTATTTATTAGCATATGTACCCATTTACAGGCAAAAACAATTATAAATAACAATGGTGATTTGTATTTAAATAATGCTCTGTGGCAACAAATTCCACATCTTATGGATAGCTGGATAGTAGTAATATTCCCCTAATGCTCCACCCCTTCCCACCTCCTACTCCACCCTCAAATGTCCTTCCCCCATTTATGGAAGAGAAAACTAAAACTCAGAAAGAAATGAATAATAGCCTGAAGGTTACATGATTTGAAGGTATTAAGAATGGAGTTTTAATGCAGCCAAGATTAGAAGGGAACCACAAAACTGGGGGGAGTAGGGGGATTTACATCCAGGGATTCTGATAAAGGCCTCATTTCTAAAATACATAGAAAATTGACTCAAATTTATAAGAATATAAGCCATTCTCCAATTGATAAATAGTCAAAGAATATGGACAGATAATTCTCAGATAAAGAAATTAAAGCCATCTCTAATAATATGAAAAGATGTTCTAAATCACTATTGATTAGAGAAATTAAAATTAAGACAACTCTAAAATACCACTACATACCTCTCAGATTGTCTAGGATGACAGGAAAAGATCATGATAAATATTAGAGGAGATGTGGGAAAACTGTGACACTAATATATTGTTGGTGGAACTGTGAGCTGATCTAACCATTCTGAAGAATAATTTGGAACTATTCCAAAGGACTATCAAACCGTGCATACCCTTTGATCCAGCAGTGTCTCTACTGGACCTGTATCCCAAAGAGATAAAAAGGGAAAAGCACCCACATGTGCAAAAATGTTTGTAACAGCCTTTTTTGTAGGGGCAAGGAACTGGAAATTGAATGGATGCCCATCAGTTGGAGAATGGTTGAAAGTTATGATATATGAATGTTATGGAATATTATTGTTCTATAAGAAATGATCAGCATGATGATTTAAGAAAAATCACTGGAGAGACTTACATGAACTGATGCTAAGTGAAGTGAGCAGAATGAAGAGAACATTATATACAGCAACAAGATTATGTGACTATCAATTATGATGAACTTGCTCTTTTCAACAATGAGGTGATTCAGGTCAGTTCCAATAGATTTGTGATGGAGAGGGCCATCTGCATCCAGAAAGAGGACAGTGAGGACTGAATTTGAATCCCATCATTTTTGTTTGATGTTTGTTGTTTGCTTGCTTTTTTTCTTTTCTTTTTTCTCTTTTTGATCTGATTTTTCTTGTGCAGCATGATAAATGTGGAAATATGTATGGAAGAATTATACATGTTTAACATATATGGGATAACTTGCTATCTAGGGGAGGGAGTGGGAGGAAGAGAGGGAGAAAAATTTGGAACACCAGGTATTGCAAGGATGAATGTTGACAACTGCATATATTTTGAAATTTTTTAAAAAAGCATTATTAAAAAAGGAATGGAGTTTTGATTGTAGGACTTCTGAATCTTTGGGGGATTTTTCTTTATATTATGCTCTAAATATCTGGCAAAATCAAAGTATCTCCATTTAACTAACTGTGTTACTTACTGTGTAACCATAGTTGTTTAGTCATTTTCAATTATGCCCAACTCTTCATGACCCCATTTGAGGTTTTCTTAGCAAAGATGTTGTTCTCTATCCATTCCATCATCTAGCTGCCCTGTAAGTAAAAAAAAAAAAAAAAAAAAAAAAAAAAAAAATCATTTACCTCTTAAAAGCCCAGCTTTCTTATCTGTAAATTTAATGTCTTCCCTGACTACCATTAGGTGGATAAAATCCTTGTCTGATATTATGAACATGTCATCTAGCTTCAGTTTGCCTCGGTTTCCTCAAATATAAAATAGCACCCTATGTCTCAGAATTGTAGTGATGATCTAGTAAGATAATATTTGTAAAGCACCTAGTATTGTGCCTAGGTGCTCAATGAAAGCTTCCTCTTTTCCTTCCTTCCTTCCTTCCTTCTTCTTTCCTTCTTTCCTTCCTTCCTTCCTTCCTTCCTTCCCGCCTTCCCGCCTTCCCTCCTTTCCTCCTTCCCTCCTTCCCTCCTTCCTTCCTTCCTTCTTTCCTTCCTTCCTTCCTTTTTTCACTCCAGTGTTCTTGTGGGGATCAAAGGCTATGAAAGGGCTATATAAATATGATCAAAAGGTATGCAAGCTAAAAGTCCCAGAGAAGGGAAATTATTAACATAGGAATCTCTACCTTCACTGAGATTGCTGCCACACTTCACACTTCAGGCAAATGAGCTATTTAGGGTCATGGTAACTGTACCTAAAGAAACAAAGGCCATTCCACACTTTGTCTAGCACGGTACCTGAAGACTGAATTTGATTTAATGAAGAGATACTTAGAGATCAAAGAATAGGGAAACAATATAAGATGCTCTGTGACATGATGCACTAAAAATGCTATGTGATTTTAGGGATGATATGATTCAATACATGGAATTGAGAAGCTCCAAATGTGGTTTTCTTTTTCCAAATCTCTCATTATAATCACAAATGAAGGCTTCTATAAAGTGTATCAGTTCATGCTTGAGCAATCTGTAATAAGCTAGGAGGTGAAGTGGTGGCAGGGCAAGAGTAGCAGTAGTTATGAGACTATTGAGGACTTTGGAACCATTGAGCTGGAAGGGAAAACAGATGCAGGCTTGATCATCTAGTCTAACCATTTTATTCTCAAAAAGAAGAGAAGTGACATTTTCAAGAAAGAAATTAGTAATCTGGAATTCAAATCCAAGTCTTCTGACACTAATGGGTAAGTTTTATCCCAACCCTTAGACTACATGTATAGTTTCAGAGAACACAAGATATATTATTGGTAGTACAACTAATTTATTGAACCAATATTTTCATCAATATAGGGAGATCCTGGTGAGGAAATCTCTCTGTTGAGTCAGAGGAAGACTTTTTCTGAACGTCTCTGAAGTTCAGTGTCACACAGGCAGTATGTAACAGAGTTGGGACTTGAACTTAGGTCTTCTTCACTCTAAGACAAGCTTAATAACAACTATACCATGCTACCTCATTGTTGTTGTTAATTGTGTCAGACTCTTTGTGACCCCCACATTTGAGATTTTCTTGGCAGAGATACTGAAGTAATTTGACATTCCCTTCTCCACCTCATTTTATAGATGAGGAAACTGAGGCAAACACAGTTAAGTGACTTGTCCAACATCACACAGTTAGTAAGTGTTTGAGGCCAGATTTGAACTGAAAAGATGATTCCTCCTGACTTCAGGCCAAGAGCTTTATCCACTGTGCCATCTAGCTCCCTTTGCTTCTCATTAGAAATAATGATTAATAATACTATTAAACCATGTTTATTAATTAATAATACTGGCATCAATAATCAGTTACTAATTAATGGTTAGTTCATTAATATGCATAATAATAACATGAAGTGATTCTTGATAATTCATTTAACTTCTCTCCTTTTATTTCCTCATCTTTAAAATGGGGGAAAATAACACAACTGAGGTAAGGTGTGTGAATGTGTAAAATTTTGCAAACTTTAAATCAATATATAAATGCTATGTACTACCTAACACTAAAAATTCCTATCAAATTAAGGCAGAGCAAAATAAGCAAAATCAAGAGAATAGTGACACATCACTACTGCCATATAAATGAACAGAAAAGAAAACAAAATCATATAATGGTTGGGTAGGGAGAAGGAGGTAGGATGGAATAAAGTTTCTGGAGAAGATTAATGAAAGATATCTCTTTTCTAATTGCAGAGCAGTGAAGTACTACTGGGACATAATATGATATGCATTGTCAGCAAGTCAACTAACATTTATTAATACTAGAGGGACAATTTTTCCCTTCAAATTTTATTTTATTATTGTTTTTGTTTTTTATTTTTAAAATATATGCAGTTTTCACACATTCACCTTTGCAAAACATTATATTCCAATTTTTTCTCCCTCCCTTCACCACCCCCTTCCTTAGATAGCAAGTAATCCAGTATATGTTAAACATGTGCAATTCTTTTAGATATATTTCCACAATTGTTATGCTGCACAAGAAAAATCAAATCAAAAAGGAAAATAAAATGAGAAAGAAAACAAAAAGTAAGCGAACAACAACAAAAGGGGAAAATACTATGTTATGATCCACATTCAATCCCCATAGTCTTCTTTCTGGATGCAGAAGGTTCTCTCCATCAAAAGTCTATTGGAACTGGCCTGAATCATCTCATTGTTGAAAAGAGCCAAATCCATCACAGTTGATCATCACAAAATTTTGTTGTTGTGTACAATGTTCCCTTGTGAACATTTTTACTATACTTTTACAATAATTTGCTATATGCTTGCCTAGCCATGCAAATGTACTTTAAAATACAAGCAATTATAAAGTGGTACTATAATTTTTCTTTGAAATATTCTTTTTTCATCCTGCTATCTCTATTTTATCTGCTACAAGTTGTGTGTGTGTGTGTGTGTGTGTGTGTGTGTGTGTGTGTGTGTGTGTGTGTATACATTCTTCTATTACCACAGCTTAGTCCTTCAAAGTATTTTGAAATTCCAGTCCTTCTTCTTTAAAGACTGTGCTAAGGATCAAACAAGGACACAATGATAGAATAACAGGCCTGCAGTAAGGCTTATCTTCCTGTATTTAAATCTGGCCTCAGACACTTACTAGCTGGGAATGTCACTCAACCTTATTTACCTCAGTTTCCTCATCTGTAAAATGAATTAGAAAAAGAAATGGCAACCCATTCCAGTAATTTTATCAAGAAACCTCAAATGATGTCACAAAGAATCAGAAGCAATTGAAAATTACTTAACAACCAACACAAAGTTCCACACAAGTTTGCTATATTTGATGTATTTTTTATGACATTTTTAACAGGATGGAAGGAGGAATAACCTTGAAAAATGGAGCACAAAACAACTGAGATGTAAAGACAAAAAAACAGTAAAACTATTTTTCCCCAAGGGTAACCCTGGAAAGTAATACAAATATTATTATCCCTATTCTACAGATAAGGAAAATGAGAATTTAAGAGGAGATAAATAATTTGTAACTAAGATAATGATTTGTCCAAAATCATTTTGGGTATTAAATCCCAACCCAGATTTATATCCCTACTAATTGTGATCAATAGAATTATCCTGGAGCTACCATCAAAAACCTAATACATTGCAAGACAAAAAAGGAAATAAATTCAATGTCCCTTAATACAGAAAAAGTGAGCCTTGAAGAGTAATAGACATTAAGGCAGTTGATCGAATTCATTGCAAACTATTGCTCTCTCTGGCAAGTGGGGAGTTCATTACCTACACTAAAAGGAAAGAATGGCTGGGGGAAGGGGAATCATAGACAAATAGAAATTTTGTCAGCCTGATGTTTTGCTGCATCAGTTGCTCTAGCACCAGCTAGACTGTGCTACCTTCAATATGATTTTATGCATAGGAATACATTTCCAGAGCAGTTCATGAGGCTTCATGGTGTCTTTCAAGTTAGTAGTAATAGTGTATCTAATGAAGACTGCTGCAGCTTTGGGAATGGCCCCTGTGGTACTATCAGCCGCTGACAGGCTGGTGCCCCATGGAGAAAGGAGTGACCCTTTCGAATGCAGCCAGAAGAACTGGGATTTTCTCTCTCATCTCTGCACAAAGTACACTCTGAGACTCAGAGCAAGTCACTCCCCTTTTCTGAATTTCAGTTTCCTTATGCTTTATTCTATGGCAATAGGTGTTTATATAGGCAAAGGCTTCCTGAAAACTGCTCAGTTCAATCCCTAAAGATGGCTGCTTACTTCTCTTACTTGTAAAAGCTGGCTTCTTTGTCCATCAGAGTTTGAAGGCTCATGATTAGATTTTAATATAAAATATTAATATTAATACCCATGGGAAAAGTAATTCTCCTTCCAGTGTGACTTCAAAAGGTCTTGGAAAACAAGAGAATGTGATTATATTCGGAGAGAGCTACCTGTACAAATCCAAAGCCACATTCTTGGAGGAGAGTGACCTATTGATAAACTTACTGGCTCTGGAGTCAGAGGCCATGCTTTCCAACCCTAGCTCTGATACTTAGTAGTTAGGCAACCTTTCGCTGGACTCAATTTCCTTTTTTGGTTTGTGGGTATAGGTATAGAGGAGATAGATGATTAGATGTCCCCCCATTAATTGATTAAGCCCCAGAAAAGCTGAAGAAAATGAAGAAGGCAAAGAATAAGCAAGTAAACAAATAAATGAGGTCTTAAGCAAAGTGTAAGAAGAGTGATTATTGCTCTTATGTATTTGTTTCCACCTCTTCGTGATCCATGGACCATACTGTCTAGGGAGTCTCCTTGGTAAAGATACTGAAGTGGTTTGACATTTTCTTCTCCAGTGAATTAGGACAAACAGAATTAAGTGACTTGAACAGGGTTACACAGCTAATAAGTGCCTGAAGCTGTATTTGAGGTCAGGTCTTCCTAACTCCAGGCCCATCATGTTATCCAGAGTCATCTAGCTGTCACAAGGAGATTGGTTGTTTTTCATTAATTTTTTACAAACTATTAAAACAATCAAATTTGATGAAATTTGAACAGAGTATTTTTTAACCTTTTTTTTGCCCTAATTTCTTTTGGCAGTATGTCTGGTGAAGCTCTTCCAGAATACTATTCTTCAATGCATAAAATATATAGGATTACAAAGGAAAACATACTGAAATATAATTATCAATAAAAAGAAAGTTGTCAATAAAAAGTTAAGAGCACTTCTTAAAAAGTCACAGACCCATAAAAGTACCATCCACAGTCATTGGATGTCTAAAAGATGAACCATGTCAATTTAATGAAAGCTAACAGCATGATTGATTATATCAATAACAAAATCAACAGAAATCATACAATTATCTCAATAGATGCAGAAAATCATTGGACAAAATATAACATCTATTCCTAATGAAAACATTAGAGAGTATAGGGATAAATGTAGTTTTCCTTAAAATGATAAATAGCATCTATTTAAAATCATTAAAAAGCATTATATATAATAGGGAGAAGCTAAAAAACATTCCCAAAAAGGTCAAGGGTAAAACAAGGATACCAATTATCACCACTATTATCAATATTATACTAGATATGTTAGCTTTAGCAATGAGGACAAAAAGAAATTGAACAAATTAGAGTAGGCAACGAGAAAACAAAACTATTGTTCTTTGTATATGATATAATGATATATTTAGAGAATCCTAGAAAATCAACTAAAAATGACTGGAAACAATAGTGTAAGTAAAGTTCCAAGATATAAAACAAACCCACATAAATCGTCAACATTTCTATGTTACCCACAAAGTCTAACAGCAAGAGATAGAAAGAGAAACCCCATTTAAAATAGCTGTAGACAATATAAAATATTTGGGAGTCTCCTGCCAAGATAAAACCAGGAATTATATAAATACAATTACAAAATACTGCTTACTAAATAAAATTAGATCTAAACTACTGGAAAAATATCAATTGTTCATGAGGAACCTGAGCAAATGTAATAAAAATGGTAATTCTATATAAATTAATCTATTTGTTCATTGTCATATAGATTAAACTACCAAAAGTACTTTATAGAGCTAGGAAAATGATCTGCAAGAACAAAAGGTCAAGAATATCAAGGGATTTAATAAAAAAATGCAAAAGGTGGTGGCTTAGTCATTCCAGATCTAAAACCATATTATAAAATAATTTCTGAAAATATAGAGAGAACTGACTCAAATTTATAAAAAATGCAAGTCATTCCCTAATTGATAAATGTTCAAAGAATATGAATAGATAATTTTCAGATGATGAAATTAAAATCATTTCTAGTCATATGAACAAATACTTTAAATCATTATTGATTAGAAAAATGTGAATTAAGACAACTCTGAGGTACCACTTCATATCTCTCAGATTGGCTAAGATGACAGATAAGATGATAAATGTTGGAGGGGATTGGGAAAACTGGGACCACAAAGCATTGTAGGTAGACTTGTGAAATGATCCAACCATTCTAGAGAGCAATTTGGAACTGTGCCCAAAGGGCTATAAAACTATACATACCCTTTGATCCAGAAATGTCACTATTGAGTCTTATTCCAAAGAGATCATTAAAAAGGGAAAAGGACTCACATGTAAAAATGCTTGTAGTAGCTTTTTTTGTAGGAAGTAAGGAGCTGAAAATTGAATGGATGCCCCCTAGTTGGGAAATAGCTGAATAAGTTATGATATATGAAGGTGATGGAATATTATTGTTCTATAAGAAATGATGAGCAGGGTGATTTCAGAAAAGCCTGAAAAGACTTCACATGAACTGATGCTAAGTGAAATGAGCAGAACCAAGAAAACATTGTACACACTAACAACAAGATTATGTAATGATCAACTGTGATGGATTTGGCTCTTTTTTAAAAAATGAGATGATTCAAAGCAGTTCCAATAGACTTGTGATGAAAAGTGCCATCTACATCCAGAGAGACAACTATGAAGACTAAATGTGGACTAGGGTATAGTATTTTCATTTTTTGTGTTGTTTTCTTTCTTGTTTTTTTTTTTCTGATCTTATTTTTTTTGTTTAACACTTGCTTTTTCCAAAAAATATGGAAATATATTTAGAAGAATTGCACATGTTTCACCTATATTAGATTGTTTGCTGTTTTGAAGAGAGGAGAGGGGAAAAGAAGGAGGAAAATTTGGAATCCAAAGTTTTGAAAATGTCACTGTTGAAAATTATCTTTGCATATATTTGGAAAAATAAAATACCATTTAAGAAAAAGAAGCTAGGCTCTCTAGATAATATTCCCTTTCCTATATCAGTGTTTTTGCTAGGTTGTATCCAATGTTTGAAATGCATTCCCTTTTACTCTGTTTAGTGGAATTTCCAGCTCCTTTCAAAGCCCAAATCACATGCTACTTTATATGTTTATCTTGATTATCCCAGTTGCTAATACTGCCTTCCAAATTATTTTGTAGCTGTTCTGTATCACTTAAAACATCTTTGCTAGGAATAGTGTTTTCTCTCAATAAAGTGTAATTTCTTTGAAGGTAGGCACCATTTTTTTTTGTTAGTATGACTATTAGAGTTTTTCAATAAATTAATATCTATGATTCTGGTTGTCATTTTATTAATATTATATCATCATTAAGATTTGTGTTTTAAAAATAGAATTCTTGATTTAAGTTTTTAAATGAATTATTAATTTAACTTAAATGAAAATTGAAATTAGGGATAGTACTTCTTCCACCCTAGGAAAAGATTCCCACTTTGATATAGTTTAAAGTCAAGAAATAGACTAGAAAAATAACAAATGATCAAAAAAGAACTCGATCAATCAAAGTTATAGTAGTGACAGGGAAGAAAACATAAACTCAGAAAATAACAATATCAAAATTGTTACATCCAAAGCTTCAAAGAAAGTGATGAAATAGTTTCACCACCCCCCCCAAAAGAATTCCTAGAAGTTCTCAAAAAATTTTTAAAATAAGAGAGATAGAGGAAAATTGGGGGGAAATGTGAGTAATGCACTAATCATTTACTCAGTAAAAAGGAATAGACACTTCATATTAAACAGATATTTAATAAAATGGAGAGTTTTCAAACATTTCTAAGGAAAAGATCACTGTGAATGGAGAAGCTAACTTTCAAATACAATAGTTTAGAGAAGCATAAAAAGCTAAACAGGAAAGAGAAATCATAAGGGGCTTAATAAAGTTCAACTGTTTATGCTCTGACATGGGAAGATGACATTTGTAACTCCTAAGAACTTTATCATTACGTGGCACATATACATAGCTACAGGGCACAGGTGTGAGTTGTCTATGATCAGATAGTATCTAAAAGAATAAAATTAATAAATGAGAATGATAGATGCACTGAGAGAGCTAAAATATGATAATTATCTCACATTAAAAAGGCACCAAAGCAAACACCTTTACGAATTAGTAGGGTAATTGGAGGGAGAGGGAGAGAAACAGAGAGAGACAGAGAGAGAGAGAGAGAGAGAGAGAGAGAGAGAGAGAGAGAGAGAGAGAAGTGGTACAATAGCTGTACCACCTTAGTAAATAATCACATTTAAATATTATTTAAGGCCAGTAAACTAAAGGAATCTCACTTTGATTCTTTACTTTCAAACTACACCTCTGCTTGGCTCTCCTAGGATAAACTGATGAGTTTTTGTACATATAAATCATTTTCCTTTATTTGTTTTTTGTTTGTTTGTTTTTTAATCTCTTTGTGATACAGACCTAGTAGTAGTATTGCTTGATCAAAGGGTATTCATGGTTTTATAGCCTTTTGGATATAATTCCAAACTTCTCTACAAAATAGTTGAATCAGTATACAACTTCAGCAATTGTTTGTTTTTTTAATTTTCCCATGTCATCTTCAACATTGCTTCTTTCCTTTTCTGTCATATTAGTCAAAATGTCAGGTGTGAGGTAGTAGCTCAGAGTTGTTTTAATTTGCCTTTCTTTCATTAATAGTAATGTAGAGCATTTTTATGAGTACTAATAGCTTTGATTACTTTGAAAATTTCTTGTACTTTTGACCATTTAATAATTAAGAAATAGTTCTTATTTCTACAAATTTGATTCCATTTTCTATATGTTTGAAAAATGAAGTTTATCAGAGAAACACGTAATTTTTTTCACAGTAATTACCAACTATGTATTTCCCTCCATCCTATTTCCCCCCTTTTTTATTTTAATCTCTCTCCTTTCATTCTATCCATTCTCAAAGGTGTGTTTCTACCAGTTTTTACATCCCTCAAACAGCCCTCTCTTCTATTGGATTCTTCCCTTCTCTTATTTCCTTCCCTTTTTTTCTTCCATGTATGGTAAGATAGATTTCCACACCCAATTGAGTTTGCATAGTATTTCCTCTTTGAGTCAATTCCAATAAGAGTAAGGTTCATGTGATCCTCTTTCCACTTCCCCCATTTTTCTTTCTATCATAAATTCTTTCAGGCCTCTTTTATGTCAGATAACTTACCTCATTTTATTTCTCCCTTTCCACTTCTACCACTGCATTATTCTTTCTCATTCCTTAATTTTATTATTTTTTTTTAGATAATCATACCATCACATTCATCTTACAACTTTGCTTTCTGTCAATGCATACTCCTCTAACTGCCCCAATGATGAGAGAGTTTTTAGGAGATATAAATATTTCCCATATAGTAATATAAACAATTTGACCTTATCAAATATCTTATTATTTCTTTTTTCTGTTTACATTTTAGGCTTCTTTTAGCATCTTGTATTTGAAAGTGAAATTTTCTATTTAGTGCTGGTCTTTTTTTCAGGTATGCTTGAAACTCCTCTAAATCATGGAATATCCATTTTTCCTCCTGAAGAATTATATTCAGTTTTGCTGGATGAAAGATTCTTGGTGGTAATCCTCACTCTTTCTTTCTGGAATATCATAATACTAGCCCTCTGATACTTTAAAATAGAAACTGCTGAATCTTGTGTTATCCTGACTGTATCTTCATGATATTTAAATTTCCTCTTTCTGGCTGCTTGCCATATTTTCTTCTTAATCTGGGAGTTCTAGAATTTGTCTATAATATTCCTGTAAATTGTCATTCGGGAATCTCTTTTAGGAAGTATTTATTAGATTCTTTCTATTTCTAGTTTATCCTTTGGTTATAAAATATTGTGGCAGACTTCCTCTGTTATTTCTTGAAAAATAATGCCTAGACTCTTTTTTTTTTTTAATCACAAGTAGTCGAATTATCTTTCCTGGATCTATTTTCCAAGACAGTTGTTTTTCCAATGAAATATTTCGTATTTTTTCTATTTTTTCATTCTCTTGATTTTGTTTGATTGTTTCTTTATGTTTCAGAAAGTTATTAGTTTCCATTTGTCGAATTCTAACATTTAAGAAATTATTTTTCTCACTGAGCTTTTGTACCTCTTTTTCCATTTGGCTAATTTTGATGTTTAATCTTCAGTAATTTCCCCCCTAAGACTTTGTGTACAAAAGAGAGGATAGGGATAGAATGTTAGTTTGAAGAAACAGTAAAAGTCTTGTTGAAATCTTTTTTAACAGTACAAAGAAGACAAAATTCTGAAAACAGTCAAAAGATAGTCCAGCACTCATTTATATATAGAAGAAATCTTAGCTTGTCATCTGATCTGTGATATTCTAAATAGTGTTCCCTGCTTTCTGCTTTATTTTGAAATTTGGTGTGGAGAAAATGTATTATCTTTAGCCTCTATTACCAAATGCATGAGCAGCCTTGTAGTGCAGTTGACAAAATGCTGGGCCTGGAATAAGGAAGACTCATCTTTTTGAGTTTAAATGTGGCCTCAAACACTTAGTTGTGTTGCTCTAAGCAAACTCTGCCTCAATTTAATCTAAAATGAGCTTGAGAAGGAAATGGCAAACCACAGGAAATTCCAAATGAAATCATAGAGTCAGACATGACTAGAACTGAACAACAACCAAATAAAGGATTTTGATTTTTGAAGAGATATTTTTTTTCTCTAGCTCAAAATATTACATAGCCTTCCTAATTGTGTGATCCTGAGCAAGTCACTTAACCCCAATTACCTCAGCAAAAAAAAAAAGTATAGCATCTTCCATATTGTTTCCCAGTCTCTGTTTTTTTAATGTTTTGTTCATTTTAAATTTAAATACATAAAAAACAAAAATAATATTTCCATGTACACAAAAAAACATAGAGAGAATTGAATATAAAATAATATATTTCCATTTCATGAAAACCTATGTAATAAATTTTATGTGTTGTTTCCAAAAGAATCCAACTTTTCTGTGCTTCCTTCTAGGCTTTTTTTGTTCTGTGCTGTGATTTTTTTTATTATATTTTTCCCTCACTCTCCCTCAGAAAGACTTCAATTAAATGTGTGTATGTGTGTGTTTAACACACACATGAGTCAATTCCAATAAGATACACATACATATATATGTACATACACACATATATAATGTATATTATATATAATATATATTATGTGTAATATATATTATATAATAATAGTATATGTGTGTTGTGCATGTGCCTGTGTTTATATACATGCATATCCAAAAATACGCAAATATATATACACACACATATGTAAAACTACACTCTGGATATTTCTATTTGTCTTTTTTTTTCTGGAGGTAGATTACATCTTCCTTCATAGGTTCAATTCTTTCTTTGTTTTTCTAAGTTAATCAGTTCATCATTTCTTGCATCACAACAATATTCCACCACAGTCCCATGACATAGTTTATTTAGCCATGACCCCACCTATCTATAGATTCTTAATTATTTTTGATCTAGGAGAGCCCTCATTGTTTGTTTGTTTGGTTGGTTGGTTGGTGGATTTGGTTTGTTTTAGTTTGTTAGAATTGGCTAGGCTGTGAAAGAACAAAATGACTTTGGCACATTTTCACAGAAATATGGTATAAAATGCTTGAGTATATTTCTATGCATAAACACACACACATATAATATATATATATATGAAAAATTGCATATTATAGTGAATAGAAAATTATCCTGAAAGACACTAAGACTGTGGACTTAATGTCACTCTCTGACAGATAGTGAGTGTGCTACAAAATCCTCTATGTCCCAGATAGTAATCTAACATTCTAAGCTGCAGAAGATCTGCTTATTGGTGCTGATGGTGGAGAAAACTTTTCTAAGTTTTTTCTTATATCAAGGAAATCACATTGATTCAGTGACACTGACTTCCTTGCAGTTCCTCAAATAAGACACTCCATCTCCAGATTCTGGGTATTTCACTGTTGTTTCCCATACCTAGAACACTTGCCCTCCTCATTTTAGTCTCCTAGCTTTCTTCAAGTTCCATTTAAAATCCTAACTTTTATATGAAAGTTTTTTTTCTGTTTCCCTTAATTCTGATGCCTTATCTATCAATCATCTCCAAATTATTCTGTTTATATCTTCTGTACAAATAATTGTACAATTGTACATATTGGATGGAGAAAAAGGCAGTATAGTGTACTTCTGGAGGTCCCTGTTCAGGCGCCAAAATGTAGCTTAAAAAGGCCAAGATCTCCCATTGCATCTTGGACAAATTCAGACATTCTGACCTGTTTTGCTATTGGATTCCAATAAGTCTGGAGGAGAAAATGAAACTCATGACTGCACTGTTGTGCCTCACTTAAATTCAATTTACTTGCAAGCTAACATATTGCCTTGACAATGTCATTGGTCCTGTTCAAGACTAAATGAGGAACAACAATTTCTCTTAAGCTGCTATTTGTGAAATGTTTTCCAAACTAATGCTAGAGAAAGACTCTTAAGAAAGATGCTTAAGAATTACAGTAATACTTTCTGAAGTCCCACCTACCCATCACTATTTGCAATCTTTTCCCTCAAAAGTCTGCATATATTCACAACTGGCTGAATTTAAAATGTGGAGAATAATTATGGTAAGAAAGAAAAAAAGGTTTATCCCCTATAACTGAAAGATGTTGAATAAACAGAAGTCTTTCTTTTTTATGAAAGCTTTTTATTTTTCAAAACATATACATGGACAATTATTTAACAGTAGCCCTCACAAAACCTTATGTTTCAATTTTCCCTATTTTCCCCCACACCCTCCCCTAGATGGCAAGCAGTCCAATATATGTTAAATATGGTAGAAAGATATGTTAAATCCAATATATGCATACATATTTATACAATTATTGTGCTGCACAAGAAAAATCAAATCAAATCAATAAAAAGAGAAGAACAAGAATAAGAACAAGAAGGAGGAGGAGGAGGAGGAGGAGGAAAAGAAGGGGAAGAAGAGGAAGAGGAGGAGGAGGAAGAGGAGGAGAGGAAGAAAAGGAGAAGGAAGAGGAGGTGAAAATGCAAGCAACAATGGAAATGCTATGTTGTGAAGCACATTCAGTTTCCATAGTTCTTCTCTTTGGGCAAAGGGCTCTCTTCATCACTGAACAATTGTGACTGGTTTGATTTATCTCATTGTTGAAGAGAGCCACATCCATCAGAACTGTTCATCATATAGTCTTGTTGTTGCCATATATAATGAGCTCCTGATTCTGCTCATTTCACTTAACATCAGTTCATATAAGTCTTTCTAGGCCTCTCTGAAATCATCCTGCTAGTTGTTTTTTTGTAGAACAATAATATTCTATAACATTCTTATATCATAATTTGTTCAGACATTCTCAAATTGATGGGCATCCACTCAGTTCTAGTTTTTCCCACTACAAAAAGGGTTACCACAAACATATTTGCATTTGTAGGTCCCCTTCCTTTCTTTAAGATCTCTTTAAGATATAAGCTGAATAGAAACACTGCTGGTTCAAAGGATATGCACAGTTTGAATAACTTTTTGAGCATAGTTCTTTTTTTTTAAATAACTTTTTATTGACAGAACCCATGCCAGGGTAATTTTTTACAACATTATCCCTTGCACTCACTTCTGTTCTGATTTTTCCCCTCCTTCCCTCCACCCCCTCCCCCAGATGGCAAGCAGTCCTATACATGTTAAATATGTCACAGTATATCTTAGATACAGAAGGTAGAAATAACCCAGGAAGAAAAACAAAAATGCAAACAGTTTACATTCATTTCCCAGTGTTCTTTCTTTGGGTGTATCTGCTTCTATCCATCATTGATCAATTGAAACTGAGTTAGAGCTCTTTGTCGAAGAAATCCACTTCTATCAGAATACATCCTCATATAGCATCATTGTTGAAGTATATAATAATGATCTCCTGGTTCTTCTCATTTCACTTAACATCAGTTCATGTAAGTCTCTCCAAGCCTCTCTGTATTCATCCTGCTGGTCATTTCTTTCAGAACAATAATATTCCATAACATTCATATACCACAATTTACCCAACCATTCTCCAATTGATGAGCATCCATTCATTTTCCAGTTTCTAGCCACTACAAACAGGGCTGCCACAAACATTTTGGCACATACAGGTCCCTTTCCCTTCTTTAGTATCTCTTTGGGGTATAAGCCCAGTAATAGCAATGCTGGATCAAAGGGTACGCACAGTTTGCTAACCTTTTGGGCATAATTACAGATTGCTCTCCAGAATGATTGGATTCGTTCACAACTCTACCAACAATGCATCAGTGTCCCAGTTTTCCCGCATCCCCTCCAACATTCATCATTATTTTTTCCTGTCATCTTAGCCAATCTGGCAGGTGTATAGTGATATCTCAGAGTTGTCTTAATTTGCATTTCTCTGATCAATAGTGATTTGGAACACTCTTTAATATGAGTGGAAATAGTTTCAATTTCATCATCTGAAAATTATCTGTTCGTACTCTTTGACCATTTATCAATTGGAGAATGTCTTGATTTCTTATAAATTAGAGTCAATTCTCTATATATTTTGGAAAGGAGGCCTTTATCAGAACCTGTAACTGTGAAGATGTTTTCCCAGTTTGTTGCTTCCCTTCTAATCTTGTTTGCATTAGTTTTGTTTGTACAAAGGCTTTTTAATTTGATGTAATCAAAATTTTCTTTTTTGGATCAATAATGGTCTCTAGTTCATCTTTGGTCACAAATTTCTTCCTCCTTCACAAGTCCAAGAGATAAACTATCCTATGTTCCTCTAATTTATTTATAATCTAGTTCTTTATGCCCAAATCATGGACCCATTTTGATCTTATCTTGGTATATGGTGTTAAATGTGGGTCCATGCTTGAGCATAGTTCTAAATTGCTTTTCCAGATCTATTTATAGCTCCATCAACTATGTATCAGTGTCCCAGTTTTCCCACATGTCCTGCAATATTAATTATTATCTTTTCCTTTCATCTTAGGCAATATGAGAGGTCTATAGTAGTATCTGAGAGTTGTCTTACTTTGCATTTCTCTGATCAATAGTGATTTTTGAGCACCGTTTCATATGACTAGAAATAGTTTCAATTTTTTCATCTGAAAATTGTTAATATCCTTTGACCATTTATCCATAGGAGAATGGCTTGAATTCTTATACATTTGAGTCAATTCTCTATATATTTTTAAAATGAGGCCTTTATCAGAACTTTTGAATGTAAAAAATGTTTTCCCAGTTTATTGTTTCCCTTCTAATCTGGTCTGCATTAGTTTTGTTTGTACAAAAACTTTTTAACTTAATATAATCAAAATTGTCCACTTTGTGATCAATAATGATCTCTAGCTCTTTTTTTGGTCAAAAATTCCTTCCTCCTCCACACATCTGAGAGGTAAACTATCACATGTTCTTCTAATTTGTTTATAATATCATTCTTTATGCCTAAATCATGAACCCATTTCAACTTTATCTTGGTATATAGTGTTAGATATGGGTCATTGCCTAGTTTCTGCCATACTACTTTCCAATTTTATCATAGTTTTTGTCAAATAGTGAATTCTTATCCCAAAAGCTGGGGTCTTTGGGTTTGTCAAACACTAGATTACTATAGTCATTGACCATTTTGTCCTGTGAAACTAACCAATTTCACTGATCAGTTACTCTATTTCTTAGCCAATACCTAATGGTTTTTATGACCACTGCTTTATAATATAGTTTTTGATGTGGTACAGCTAGGCCACCTTCATTTGCTTTTTTTCATTAATTCCCTTGAAATTCTTGACATATTGTTCTTCCAGATGAATTTTGTTGTTATTTTTATCTAAATCAATAAAATAGTTTCTTAGGAGTTTGATTGGTATTGCACTAAATAAATAGATTAGTTTAGTTTGTATTTTCATTTTTATATATTCACTCAATCTATCCAAGAGCATTTGATATTTTCCCAATGGTTTAGATTTGACTTTATTCTTGTGGAAAATATAATTTTGCTCATATAGTTCCCAACTTTTTCTTGCAGATAGATTCCCAAATATTTTACACTATCAACAGTTATTTTAAATGGAATTTCTCTTTGTATCTCTTGATGTTGGATTTTGTCAGTAACATAAAAAATGCTGATGATTTATGTGGATTTATTTTGCATTCTGCAACTTTTCTAACATTGTGGATTATTTCTAATAGTTTTTAGGTGATTCTCTAGAGTTCTCTAAATATACTATCATATCATCTGCAAAGGGTGATAATTTGGTTTCCTCCTTACCTACTCTAATCCCTTGAACTTTTTTCATCTCTTATTGCCAAAGTTAGCATTTCTAATATAATTTTGAATAATAATGGTGATAGTGGGCAATCTTGTTTCACTCCTGATTTTACTGTGAATGGTTCCAGTTTATGCCCAGTACATATGATGCTTGATAATGGTTTTAAATAGATGCTAAATTTTAAGGACAATTTTAAGGAAAAGTGCATTTATTCCTATACTCCATGTTTTTAATAGGAATGGATGTTGGATTTTATCAAATGCTATTTCTGCATCTATTGAGAAAAACATATATAGACAATTATGCTAGTATTTTTTCTAATATTGAATCAGCCCTGCTGGTTCCTGGTATAAATCCTACTTGATCATGATGTATTACCCTGGGGGTGACTTTCTGTTATCTCTTTGCTAATATTTTATATAAGATTTTTGCATCAATATTCATTAAAGAGATTGGTCTATATTTTTCTTTCTCTATTTTTATCCTATCTGGTTTAGGTATCAGTACCATGCCTGTGTCATAAAAGGAATTTGGTAGGAGTCCTTCTTTCCCTATTTTTTCAAATAGTTTACATAATATTGGAGCTAATTGTCTTTTAAATGTTTGATAGAATTCACATGTAAATCCATCTGGTCCTGAGGATTTTTTCTTAGGGAGTTGATTAATAGTTGTTCTATTTATTTTTCTAAAATGGGATTATTTATGTAATTTATTTCCTCTTTTGTTAATCTGAGCAATCTATATTTTTGTAGGTATTCCTCCATTTCAATTAGGTTATCAAATTTATTGACATAAAGTTGGAAAAGGAATTCCCAATTACTGTTCTAATTTCCTCTTCATTGGTGAAAAGATTTTGATTTTCCTCTTTCCTTTTTCTAATTAAATTAACTAAAGATTTATCTATTTTGTTGGCTTTTTCATAAAACCAACTCTTAGTTTTATTTATTAATTCAATAGTTTGTTTTTTTCCTTTCTATTTCATTAATCTCTCCTTGTATTTTTAGAATTTTAAGTTTGGCATTTGTTTGGAAGTTTTTAATTTGTTCTTTTTCTAGCTTTTTTAGTTGCAAGCCTAATTAATTGATCTTCTCTTTCTCTATTTTATGCAATTAAGCATCTAGAGATATAAAATTTCCCCTTATTACCACTTTTGGCTGAATCCCACAAATTTGGTATGTTGTCTCATTAATTTCATTCTCTTGGATGAAATTATTGATGGTGTCTATGATTTGCTATTTCACTCATTCATTCTTTAGGATGAGATTATTTAGTTTCCAATTAGTTCTTGGTCTATTTTTCCCTGGACTTTTATTTAATGTAATTTTTTTTGCATCATGAACTGAAAAACTCATTTACTATTTCTGCCTTTTTGCATTTGATCTTGAGGTCTTTATGTCCATATTTTGGTTTAATTTATCTAGTTTTGAGAGAGCAAGATTGAGATCTCCTACTATTATAGTTTTGCTGTCAATTTCTTCTTACAGTTCTCTTAACTTCTCCTTTAGGAATTTTCACATTATACCACTTGGTGAATATATGTTTTGTATTGATATTGCTTTATTATCTATGGTATCCTTTAGAAAGATATATTTTTCTTCCTTATTTCTTTTAATTATATCTATTTTTGCTTTTGTTTGATCTGAGATTAGGATGGCTTCCCCTGTTTTTGTTGTTGTTGTTATTGTTGTTTGTTTGTTTATTTGTTTGTTTTACTTCACCTGAAGCATAATAGATTCTGCTCCAGACTTTTACATTTATTCTGCATGTATCACTCTGGTTTAAATGTGTTTTTTGTAAACAACATATTGTAGAATTTTGGCTTTTAATCCAGTCTGCTATCCTTTTATGCTTTATGGGAGAGTTCACCCCATTCACATTAGCAGTTAAAACTGCTAATTCTGTATTTCCTGTCCCAAATTTCCCAAATTATATATTTTTTTCCTTTTCCCCTTTCCCTCTTCCCCAGCATTTTACTTATGAGCATCACTTGCCTCAAACAGTTCTCCCCTTTTAGAATCCCTGTCCCTTTCTTTTACCTTTCCCTTACTATTTCTGTTTTCACTTCTATTTAGCCTACCCCTTCCCTTTCTTCCTTTTCCCTCCTACTTTTCTATAAGGTGAAAACAATTTTCTGTGAAACCAAATATGTCTAATATTTTCTCTTTGAGCCAAATCTGATGAAAGTAAGATTCACACAATGTTCATCCCCCTCCTTTCTTTTCCTCAAGGTTTTCTTTGCCTCTTCATGAGATGTGATTTCTCTCATTTTACCTCCAGTATCCCCCTTTTCCAGCACAATGTCCTTTCTACTGCTAGTTTCTTTTTTTTATGTTATAACAGTAAAATCAAATTATGCATGCACTCTCTATGTGTACCCATAACATAAATAGTTCTTAAGAGTTTTGTTGTTGTTTTTTTTTTTTTTACTTTTTTATGCTTCTCTTGAGTTCTATATTTGGAGGTCAAATTTTTTGTTTAGCTCTGGTCTTTTCATCAGAAATAAATGGAATTCACCCATTTCATTGAATGTCCATCTTCTTACCTGGAAGAAAATGTTTACTTTTGTAGGATAGGTTATTCTTGGATGTATTTCAAGTTCCTTTACCTTTTGGAATATTAGATTCCAGACCCTTCAGTCCTTTAAGGTGGAAGCTGCTTGGTTCTGGGTAATTCTTATTGTAACTCCTTGGCATTTGAAATTTTTTTCTGGCTGTTTTTTCCTTGTTCTGAAAGATCTGGAATTTAGCCATGATATTCCTTGGAGTCTTAATTTTGGGGTCTCTTTAAAGAGGTGTTTGGTGAAGTGTTATTTTACCTTCTGATCCTATGATATCCAACAGTTCTCTTTGATGATTTCTTTGAAAAAAATAATGTCTAGATTCCTTTTTTCATCATGGTTTTCAGGAAGTCCAATCCTCCTTACATTGTCTCTCCCAAATCTATTTTCCAGATCAGTTGTTTTCTTAAATAGGTGTTTTACATTTTTTTTCTATTTTTTTCATTTTTTTGGTTTTGCTTAACTGATTGTTGATGTCTCCTTGAGTTATTCATTTCCATTTGTTCAGTTATGATTTTTAGTGAATTATTTTCTTCATTTACTTCTTTTTGTATTTGCCCAATTGAATTTTTAAATGAGTCATTTTGTTCTATTGATTTTTTACCATTTCAGAAATTCTACTTTTTAAGGAGTTATTTTCCTTTTCCATTTCACAAATTCTATTTTTCAGGGAGTTGTTTTCTTTTCCCATTTTGTCAACTCTAATTTTTAAGGAGTTATATGCTTCCATTTCACTAAGTCTATTTTGTAGTGAATTTTCTTCAGATAATTTCTGTTTTCTTTCCCAAACCCTCTTGTAAAGTTTTCATTTCATTTCCCCATTTTTCTTTCAGGTCTTTTTAAAAATCTTTTATAATTTTTTTCTGGGAGAGCCTTGTGCAATGGTGAGCAATTTATATCATTCTTTGGGGTTTCATCTGGAGACAAACTGCTTTTAGTTTCCTCGGGGTTTGACATTCATTCTTCTCTTTCACCATAAAAACTATCTATGGTCATAGTTCTTTTTTGTTTTTTTTACTCATTTTCTTAAAAAGTTGAGATGTGCTTTAGGGCAAGGGGGTTGTCCAAGCTTCCTCTACAAGTGACAGAGGCTGAACTGAGTCTGTGCTGACTCACTCCCCGTGCTGGGTGGGCATGGCCAGGTCTCCTATAATTGGGATTCACTATTTATCTTTTGTGTTTGTGTTGGATATTTATAACTTCTTTGCTAATCTACTGGCTTGCAACTAGAGCAGAATAGCCAACACTGCTGCAGATTCCTCCCTGTAGATTCTCTAGTGTGTGGAGCCCTCACCACCCCAGGTCTGCCCTGCCTGCACTGACATCTGTGCTTGCTCTTGGCTTGCCTCCCTCTGTGTCCGTTTCTGGTGATTTTAGAAATTATCTTCTGCTGGTAATTTGTTGCACTCCCAATATTCATGAATTCTGCCCGTCCTAATTTAATTCAGAGGCTGGATTTGGTAATTAGTATGAGTGTTGTGGGAGGAGTTCAGAAGAAATATGTTCTCTCCACCATCTTGGGTCTACTCCTAAGTTTTTCTTTTCCCTCTTTTTTTCTCTTTAAAATACATATCCATCTAGTCCTTGTAGCCTAAGAAACATTTTTACTCTAACCCTGAAACTTCCTGCAAAACTCCAAAATGTATATCCTGTCATATAACATACACTGTCAACTTAAACAGGACATTGTTCAATGATGAAACAAAGGTTTCCAATATTGGACAATTTCACATCTATGAAGTATTCCAGCAAACAAATACATGCCAATAAAAAATGTCAACATTACGGGTCTGCAAAGTGCCATAAGCATCTGAAACAATGATTATAATAGAAGCTGGAAATTCACAGAATCATAGAATTTTGAACATTGAAAGAGGCCCCAAAAGCTACCTACTCCAAATCAAAAAAGCAAGAATTTCACTCATACAGTTTACCTGGCAGGTAGTGATTCAGGTTCCTTTGAATTCCTCAAAAAAAAAAGTGATTCCACCACATCTTAAGGTAACCTGTTCTAATTTTGAATATCTCTAGTATTAGGAAACTTTTACGGATTCATCTCTCAGCTTCTTCCACTTATTTTTCTGAATTCTGTTCTCAAATTAAAATGCTTTTTCTATATAGGAATTCATCAGATACTTGAACACAGTTTTGGAGACCACTGTGAGTCTTCTCTAGAGTAAACATTCTCAGTTCTTTTAACTGATTATATGACACAGGCTAAAAGTCCAACTAAGTCCTGGTCACCCTCTTTTCTCTATTAATATTCTTCTTAAACTGTAATATTTAGAATTGAACATAACATGGCAATACAATATGATGAGGCCAAAATGCAATAGAATTATCACCTTTTTATTCCTGGAAGCTATGCCTCTCAATGACATGCAAGATTGCTTTAGAATGTCAAAAGAATAGTTCATATTAAGTTTGTAGTCCACTAAAACCCTTAGTCCTTTTTATCACACAAAATGCTCTCAAACCATGCTTCACCCATCTTGCACTTATGAAGCTGACTTTTATACTCAAGTGTAAAACTGTATATTTATCCCTATTGCTTTTCATTTTATTAGATTTGGTTTAATATTCTACCCTATAAAGATATTTTTTGGACCCTGACTCCATCATCCAATGTGTTACTTATCTTTCTTAGCATATAACTGGCTACATGGAAGATTAGTTTCTTTTCCCAGAACCCCTTAACTTCATAACCCTCCAAAATGAATTGTGTGCCAAATGTAGGGTAATTTTTAAGTTGAATCCAAAAGACAAAGAATAGAGAAAAGTGGTAAAGTAAAAAATTCTGCTGTATTAACACTAAGCATGCTACTTCTTAAAGTACGTGCTTAACTTCCCTATCCTCACCAGTATCAATATTCTTATATATAGCAGGTATACAACCTGATTCAAAGATTTGTACTTGAATTGAGGCCCTTCCCAGCACACACATTTCTGAGTCTCCTCTAGAATTTGCTATCTTCATGCTTTCTTCAGCCTACAACAAGTAATACTGGCATTCCAGTCACATGGGAAAGAAATTAGGGGGAAAGTACCCCCTAAATTAGGGATGCCCAAGGCAAGGTGTTCAATCCAACACTCTCTCCTCACATTTTATCCAGCCTGAAAAAAGCATCAGATTGATTTACCCTAGCTATGTGAAAGAAAGAAAGTGAAATCAGCATATTTATCTGTCCTAGACCTAAACAAAAGGTAACTAGAAACTAGCTTAGAGCCAAGCCTGTCCCATAAGAAGATAATCCCCTTACAATTTTTAATGAAAATAAGGCAGCCTTGTAGCCTAGTCTTGAGGGTACATCCAAAAGGAGAGAGAGAGAGAGAGAAACCATATAGTGATGGAATAAAAATACAAAAAGGTTGAAATCACATAAATTTCAAAAGAAAAAAGTGAATAAAATTCTAAAGCACAAACAGATAAATATAGATGATCTTAAAACCAGAAAAAAAGGGATGGGTAGTAAATCTTCGAAGAGAATACAAAATTATCTTAACAAATACCACCAAAATCTGTGAACTAGTTCTTGATAAATACTGATGCCTATGGACTCCCAAAAGAATATAAGAAAAGATAAATGAACTCCCAAGGGATTCAAAGAAGAAATTAAGTTAATAAAAGAAGACATTTTGCAAAGGATATGAATAGGCAGTTTTCAGACAAAGAAACCAAAGCTATCTATAGTTAAAAGAAAATAGTTCTAAATTTCTAGTGAGTAGAGAAATGTAAATTAAAACAACCCTAAAATACAAACTCACACCTAATATGACAAAAAAAAAAAAAAGGAAAATGTTGATGTTGGAGGGAATGTGGGAAAACTAGGACACTGATGCACTGTTGGTAGTATTGTGAATGGATCTAGCCATTCTGGAGATTAGTTTGGAACTATGTCCAAAGGATTATAAAACTGTGATCCAACAGAAAGCCTATAATCCAGCAATACCACTATTGGTGTGGTATCTATTCCTTTCCCAAAGACAACCAAAAACAAAGAGAAAGAATCTGCTTACCCAAAAATACCCAAGCTCTTTTTCGTGGTGGCTGAACAATTGGAAATCAAAGATATTCATCAGTTGTGAAAGGTGTAAACAAGTTGTGGTGTATGATTGGAAAAGAATAATATTGTTTTATTAGAAATCACAAGCAGGATGATTTCAGAAAAAACTGAAAAGACATTGACTGATGCATAGTGAAGAAAATATGGTATGTAGTAATAGCAATATCATTTGATAAAGAACTAAATAACTTGATTATAAAGGACTGATGATGAAGCATACTATTCATCTCCAGAGAAAGAACTGAAGCATGCTATTCTCCGCTTTCATTTTTTTTCTTTTATTCAAATCTTCTTGTACAAAAACTAATATGAAAATGTTTTACATACTTACACATGTTTGATATATATCTGATGATTGCTTACCATGTCAGGGAGGGAGAAGAAGAGGAAGATAAAGAAGAATGGGATTTTGAACTCAGAACTTTAAACATTTTTTTTAATTAAAAAGATGTGATAAATGAATATGAGTCAGAAATTACAGTCCTCAAAACAAAACTTTAAAACTAACTTAATAGATTAGAACCAACTGAATTTATAACAGATAGATTGAAAGAAATATTAATGCATTTGAAAAATAAGTGCTGAATTAAAGGATAATTGAGAAGAATAAAAGCAAATGGCAAGAACATTAAAAGAATATATGGATTTATACAAGCAAAAACAATTGACCTCAAAGCCAGAACTTCAGAAAGTAACTTAAAGATATTAAGTTTTCCTAAAGATCATATTTTTTTAATCTTGAATATCATGGTACAGGAAGAATAGAAGAAAACTATTTTGTAATATGGACAACAGAGCACCAATGAGAGAAGCTACAGAATTTCCCCAGAAAAAAAAAATTATATTTCAAACTTTAAAACAGATAATTGTTAAATTAAACAATTTCAATGACAACCAGTGAATTTTTTAAGTTGTAAGAAGAAAGGCCTTCAGCCATAAATGAAAGAAAAATTTAACTATGCAAGATTATTCCATAACCATGATAAATCACTGGAGGGAGTAAAATGGTATATTCTGAAAAGCAAAGAACTCAAACTAGAAACAAAAATTATATACTCTGTAAACCTGAACTTATGCCTCTATGAAAAAAATTGAACATTCAATAAAAGAAGATATATCCCTAAAGGGAAGAAGGAGATTGATATATATGAGCAAAATAATCAAGTTAAACAAACACCACAAATAATAGAAACACAAGAAGAGGTGAACAAGTAAGTTGCCAAAGAAAGAATAAATAATTAAACCAATTACTACATATTAAGAGAAATACAAATAGAGACAGACAGTGACAGAAACAAAGAGAGATGAAAATTAGAGGAAAAAAAAGACAATGGATGATCAAAGATTTAAAAATCCATTTTCCCACCCCATCCACTCTCACTTCTTGCCTTTTCAAAGTCAACACAAACTGTAGTCTTAAGCAATCATGGCCCCTAGGGGGTCATGGGAAGGTATGGCATTGCACTTATTAAGAGACTGGCATTCTTATTATTCAACACTGACTTGATACTTGTAAAGGTCAGAGATAAGGCAATGGGGAGGGAAAGGAATAGAGGATTCAGTAAATACACTCATCTTTTTCCCCTATGCCAGACTACAATAAATTTTATTTTTGTATAATAATTGATATTCCGTGTCCAGTGCTTCCCGATTCTCTTACTGAAGAATAGAATCCTAACATTGAGATATGAAGTTTCTATACAGTCTATAATTCTTTTGACTCCCTTTTTTCTTGCTCCTGAACCAAGTTTTCAAACATTTTTCATCATCACTATTTTATTCACCTTAGTATTGAAATCACTGAATTATTAAAATATATGCTGATTTAATGTGAGTCTTATTGAGTTCTTAGTGGAATTTCTTTACCTTCTCATTCTCTGCAACAAATGTTGGTATATAAACTAAAAGCATTTTCACAGTGGACTTTTTTCTTTTCACAAATATTTGTCATAAACAACACAATATGAAATGACTCAGCATTCCATGAAATTACTTTTCTCTTTGACCTTGGGTGAATGATGAAAAAAAAATCCAAGTATTCTTTTATTTTCCTTTCTAAGAAGAAGCTGTGAGCTATTCTTCCACTTAGCTGCAACTTCCTTTTGTCCTCCAGTTTCATTTTTAGTGTGTAAAAATCATTATGATTTGATTTTTTCCGTACTATAATATGTCCATTCTTTGGGTACTGGGAAAGAATTTCATATTTAGAACACCATTGCCTAAATTAATATTTGAAGGCCATCTAAAAACTAGTATAATTAGCATCATCTGCCCTGTTTTCTATCCTTTTCTTATTGTCATTGAAGCAGCAAAGATGGATGGGTGATTAGGGGTTGCAGTAAGAGCCAATTTTGTTTGCTTCATAGGTTGCCTCAGTGAAAGAATGAACACTAATAGTCTGTTTTTGCTAGTAAAGCATTTATTTAGCTCTGGTTTAGACTACTAATTAAACTTGTAGTTTGTTATCACTATGAAGCTCAAAGTCTTTCCAGGTTGATAGAACTTAGCAGTGTTTGTATTTTGCTTCCCTAGTCTTTGAAACCCTTATCATATCATGAAGAAACACTAGAATAGGAACTGGAAGATATTACAGGTATAAATCGACAATCTATTTTCAACATCTTTTCAATAACTGCATGTCACATTTTTGTAATTTTTTGAAATTTTATCATAAATGCAAAATGAGAAAAGGGAGAAACAAATATTGCCTTATACACAGCAGACTACAAGAGAGAATTCAACATAAAACAGTAAATTTCCTTTTCATGAAACCTCTATAATAAATACTACATATTATTTTCAAAGCTGCCTTGTTTCTCTTTGCTTTCTTGTTGATTTTCTTTTATTCTCAGTTGTTAACTTTTTACTTTATTTTCCCGTACCTTTCCCACCCACTATAAAAAAGTCACCCTACAACTAAGCATGAATTTATACATACACACACATATAAACATAGATATCTATAAACATGCACATATATGCTCATATACATGTATGTAAAAACCACACTATGTTTATTGCCTCCTATCATTTGTTTCTCTGAAAATGGATAGCCTCTTCCATCTTAATTTTTCTCATCATTTTCTCCATCACAAGAAAATTCCTTTCTTAATTTAAATAATATTTTCCTTCACAGGATCTTAGATGCTAATTTGAGTATTTGTAATAGAATAACTTGGTTGTTTAAAGTTGTTCTTAAAACAATACCACTATTACTGTATACAATATTCTCTTATTCTATTAATATTGTTCTTCATGATTTCATGGAGATCTCTCCATGCTTTTCTAAAATCATTGAACTTGGCATTTCTTATAACAGAATAATATTCTATCATAAATATGTACCAAAATTTACTTAGAAAGTCCATAATTTACATGTATCCCACAGTTTCTAGGTCTTTGCTATCACAAAGAGAGTTGCTTCAAATATTTTAGACTATGTAAGTTTTTTTACAATTTCCTGATTATCTTAGGAGACACACCTAATTAGTGATATCGCTAATACCACTAATGTATAGACTGTTTAATAAATGTATAGACTGTTTAATAAATCTTTGGGTATAATTCCAAATCTCTCCCTAAAATGGTTGGAATAGCTCACAGATTCACCCAACAATGAATCAAGATCCCAATTTCTCCATATCCTCTCCAACATTTGTCACTTTCCCCTTCTTGAGCAAGTATGATAGGAGTAAAATTATATTTTTAATTTGCATCTCTCCAATCAATAATGATTTAAAGCATTTTTTCATATTACTATAAATTGTCTTGGCTTCCTTAACAGACAAGTGCCTATTCACATCCTTTGACCATTTTTCAACTGGAAAATGACTTGCATTCTTTTAGATTTGACAAAGTTCTTTATATATTTGAAATATTAGATCTTTATCTGAGGAACTGTCTATAAAAATTTTTCCCAGTTTTCTGTTTTCCTTTTGATCTTGGCTACATTTGTTTTGTTTGTATAAAACGTATTTATTATAATCAAAATTATCCATTTTACATCTCACAATACTCTCTATGTCTTGTTTGTTTACAAATTATTCACCTATACATAAGACTGATACATTATATGTTCCATGTTTTTCAAATTTTCTTATAATATCTTTCTTTAAAGCTAGCTCATGTTTCCATTTTGACCTTATTTTGGCAAATAGTGTAAAAAGCTGGTCAGTGTCAAATTTCTGGCAGACTGTTTTCCAGATATCCCATTATTCTATTTTTTTAACCAACAAATGAATTCTTATTCCAAAAATTTAAGTCTTTACACTTGTTGAATACTGAGTAACTATGGTCATTTATTGCTGTAGATTGTATGTCTACTGTGTCCCATTGATCTACCTTTTTCTTTCTTAGGCAGTACCAGATAGTTTTGATAGTTACTGCCTTATAATATAAAATAAAATCTGGTACTGCTAAACATCCTTCCTTTACATTTTTCCTTTAGTACTTTTAATATTCTTGATCTTTTGTTCTTCCAAATTAATTTTGTTATTCTTTTTTCTACTACCATATTTTTTGTAATTTAATCAGGCTAGCATTGGAGATATAAAATTATCATTTTTATTTTGTTGACCCTGCCTGTGCATGAATAAATAATATTTCTCTTTTTTATTTAAGTTTGATTTTACTTGTGTATGAAGTTTTTATGGCTTTGCCTTATGAACTCTGTGTTTGTTTTGTTAGGCATATTTCCAGGTATTTAATATAATTTAAAGTTATTCAAATGGGGTATATCTAGGTATCTTTTCCTACAGGATCCTGTTGGTAATACATAAGAATGCTGGTCATTTATGTGGGTTCACTTTATATCCTGCTACTTTGCTGAAATTATTAGTTATTTCAATTAACTTTTTAGTTGATTCTTTAGGATTTTATCAAATATACTATCATATCATCTACAAAAAGAGATAGTTTTATTATCTCATTCCCAATTCTGATTTCTTCTATTTATTTTTTCTTCTTTTATTGCTACTATTAAGATTTCCAATACAATACTGAATAATATTGGTGACAGTGGGCATTTTTATTTCATACCCAGTCTTACTAAATGTGAATAATAAACTAGTTTATCCCTATTATAAATGACACTTGCAAAAGGTTTTAGCTAAATGCTTCTTATCATTTTAAGGAAATGTCTATTTATACCTATACTTCCATGTGTTTTTTAATAGAAATAAGTATTGTCCTTTACCAAATAATTTTCTTGTGTCTATTGATATTATCCATCACTTTTGTTACTTTTATCATAGTCCATTATATTAGTTTTCTTTATGTTAAACCATTCCTGCACTCCTAGTATGAATCCTGCTCAGTTGTAATATATAATCTATGTAATATATCATTGTAATCTTTTAGCTAGTATTTTATATATGATTTTTGGATCCATATTCATTAATGAAATTGGTCTATAATTTTCTTCCTTTGTTTTCACCTTTCCTGGTTTAGGTATTAGTATCATTCATATTGGTTTCATAAAAAGAGTTTGGTAGGATCATTCCTTTACTATTATTCCAAATAATTTATTTAATATTGGAATTAGTGGGTTTTAAATATTTGATAAAATTCAAATCCTATTGCTTTTTTCATGGGAAGCCCATAGAGCTATCTAAATATTTTATTTTCTCTTCTGCTAATCTAGGCAGTTTATATTTTTGTAAATAATCTCCCACTTTGCTTAAGTTTTTAAATTTGTTGGCATGTAATTGAGCAAAATAACTCCTTAAATTGTATCAATGTCATCTTTCTTAGTGGAATATTTGCCCTTTTATTTTTGATACTAGAAACTAGTTTTCTTCTCTCTTTTTATAAATCATATTAACCAATGACTGATCTCTTTAATGATTTTTGTAATACTAATTCCTAGTTTTATTTATTAATTCAGTGATTTTCTTACATTCAATTTTATTAATTTCATCTTTAATTTTTATGATTTCCAATTTAGTGCTTAAATGGAGGTTTTAACATGTTCTTTTTCTAATTGTTTTTTTATTGCTTACTCAGTTCATTGATCTATTCTTTTTCTCTTTCTCTTTTGTTCTATCAATAGATCTAAGCATTTAGAGATATACAGTTTCCTCTGATTGCTGTTTTTCATATATTCCATAGGTTTGGAAATGTTTCATTTTTGTCATTTTCTTTAATGAAATTACTGATTATTTTTTATTACCTGTTCTTAAACCCATACATTCTTTAAGATTAATTTGTTTAGTCTCCAGTTAGCTTTTTTCCTATGTTTCCATGGTCCCTTATTAAATATGACTTTTTTTGCTTTTCACTATGAAATTTTTGTGCTCTGATGTATTGTCAATCCTTGTAAAGATATCACTTATCTATTAGATTCTCTTCAGATATCTAATGTCATGTGTTATTGTTTATTAGGGGTTTCTGGGGGTGGGGGGAAGAGCAATTGGAATTAAGTGACTTGCTCAGGGTTTCCCAGCTAGTAAGTGTTAAGTGTATGAGATCAAATTTGAACTCAGGTCCTGCTGACTTCAGGGCCAGTGCTCTTTTCACTGTACTACCTAGCTGCCCCAGTATCACTTATTTTAAAAGAACATTGTTAAGAATTAAATACTATTGTAACGAATTCTATTCATTATACAGGAACCCTCGTCTGATAGATTGTGTGATTGCACTAACAGAAATTTATCTAAAAGCCCACAGATTTCAGTAACCATTCAGTAACTTTCCTAAGAAAATGTTACTTCCCTAATAGAATCTGGTTTTCAATGGATTTTAAAACTAGTTCATAAAAAACTCAGGGAAGATTGACCATCAACACATTTGGAGTATGCCAAACTTGCTAAAGCTGCCTTCTGACAGATAGAAATTTAATTCCTCTAAAATGAATGGCTACTTATTTTTTTCTAGCAATTACCCCAGGATAGAGATTCACCTTTAGCTGGCTTTTCTAGTGTAAATATTTTTCTAGTGTAAATATCCAACAATGAATTTTTGAAATGTCTAATGTAAATTTCAACTTTATTTTTTCAATTTTAAAATTGTTTATATATTTTGGGGTTTTATGATTTATATATATATATATATATATATATATATATATGTATATATATACACATATATATACATATATATGCTTATATGTATGTGTATATTCTATCCACCATCCTAAAGAACTCTCTTTTGTGACAAAGAAAAATAACAATTAATAAAAATAGTTCAACAAAAACTAGAAAACGCATTGAGTAAATCTGACATTATATGTGATGTTCCAATGTTGTAGTCCTCCAACTCCAGAAAGAAGGGAGGGAAGTTTAGTCACAAATTTCTTCTCTAGGGCTGTCTTATCATTATAATTTATTATCACTGAGTTTTGTTTTGCACAACCATTTACATTGTTGTAGTCATGTATACTGTTTCCTTGTTTCTATTATATCACTTGGCATCAGTTTGTGAAAGTCTCCTTATGTTTCTCTGCAATCATCATATTCATCATTTTATCTGTTTAGTCATTCCCTAATCAATGAGCATCTACTTTAGTTCCATTTCTTTGCTATCACAAAAAAAAAAGTGCTTTTATCAATATTTTGGTGTAAATGCGACCTTACCTTTTACTATTGACCTTCCTGGAACAAATGTCTTATCAATGGTATCTCTGAGTAAAAGCCAATAAATATTTTTATCATCTTCTTATTATAATTTCAAATGGTTTTCTGTAACAGTTGAGATAATACACAGCTCCACCAACAATGCATTTGTGTGCCAGGCTTTCCACAATCTCTGTAGCATTAGCTATTATGACCTTTTGTCATCTTTGACCATTTTCTATGTGTGAAGGAAAAGCTCAGATTGATTATTAACACTGCTCTTACTATTAATTATTGAGAGTTCTATTTCAGATAATTATTAATAGTTTACAATTCTTCTCTTGATAATGTTCATTTCCCTGTGAAGGGAATTATCTCTTATATGATCTGAAAGGAATTCAGAATTAATATTTCACAGAGAGAACTAGATAAGTATATGGTGAAGTAAGCAGTCTGTAGCAAGTAAGCAGTATATAACATATCAATAAGAAAATGAAAAATTATAGGAATAAGATATATCATTGAGGAATCAAGAAATAGGAAGAGAACATGGTTGGTCACATTGTGGGAGTGAAGAATGACAGGTAGACAGCCAGAGTGTTCAAGTGTTCGCATCCTTGAAATGGTAGGAGATAATGAAAAAGCCTTCCAGCATAGTAGATGGAATTTCTGTTTCAAATTTGCCATCAAAAAGAGCAGGGATATGCTGCAGCCAGACTGGGTTTGTGAGAGCTGATTGTTAAATTTTCAGTGTGAGAATTTACATGTTAGAAATCAATAGTAGCTATAAATCAACAATTGTTATTGTTTTTCTGAGTAGCTAGATTTAAGAAAGTATTAATATCACTGATTAAACTTAAGGGTTTGCCATACAACCTGTCCCCTTACACCCTCCTCCCAGCTTTTAAAACTTTATCAGTGTACCCTTGTATTATAGTTTTATAAACATTGCTTGAGCCCAGCAAGAGTAGAGTTGAAAGCTCAAAGAATAAAGTCATCACCAGACTGGAAGCCGATGACTAGAGGCTAATAATTTTCATGATAATCATAATAATAATGACATAATTATTATTATTATGGTTGATTAAGTATTTTAAATCCATTATCTTATTTGAGTCTCACTTCACCATGTATACTAGTCTCATAAGACAAGTAGGCAAAGACTGAGTGCCTCTTCTTCATTTAAGGGAGCATCAAAATCAATGAGATCACATTTCCATTTGGCTATCAATGAAAATATAAAACACAGTTGATCTGTAACATGATTGTTCTTGTCCTATCTTTTATAGCTAAGTAGGACAAATCTATTATTTGTCCCTTAAGATGGTACTTCAGATGATCAAAGTCTGATTGTTTTTTTCTCTTTCATTTTCTATTCTGGAGTACATATCCCGAGATCTTTAAATCATCTCATAGATCACGATTTCCAGTTTTTTCACTTTCTTGGTTGCCTGGATCTAGATATAATCCAGATTGTCAATGTGCTTCATTAAGTTCAGTGCATTAACTCAAAATTTATCTTATGGGAAGAGGTTAAAAAAGAATGATTAATTGTGTCATCTTGACATTCATTCTGCCTTAAGATTATGTTGGCCTGATTTTTTTTTCCCTATGGCTCTTATTGTTAAGATTGTGAGATATTGTGAGACTAAGGACTGTGTGAACCATACTGACTCCCATTTTGTGACTCAATTCTGGAGTTATCTCAGTTCTCCTATTGAATTGTAGGTCTATTCCAATTTTTGTCTTGTGAGAAAACTTTATTCAATTGTGGGAATTAGGAGAAAACCTGATTGCATTATTTGAAATTAGCTTTGCATGGCTGTGAAGCTGGACCACCTAATTTTTAGAGACTCTTAACTAAGAAGAACAAGGTTCTTGTTGTTATATTGATTTGTACCCTGGTCAGTTCCAATGATTGATACAAGAAGCTTTCTCATAAGAATAAATCTCAGGCAATCCATATGTCTTATATGAAAACTAGCTCCATACTGATTAATCAATTATTTTTTACATGTTCCTATGTTTACAGATGCTTGGATAGAGAAATATAACATCTCTTTTTTCTGAATTCAAGGAATTGCAAATATTCACTCTTCCCCTCCCAACTTGGAAAGTGCTTAATCTGTCCTCAAATTAGAAATAAAGTGACCTAATTTTGTGTCCTAGTTAATTGCTTTTCTTTAATTAATTGGTCCTGTTTGATTATTTTTAATGCATAAAAGTCTGTCTCCCCTTTATTCTAAGTCCAGCCCTAAATTGAGGAAAGGGCACAGTTTCTGGGCAATTCAAATGCATTGTTTAATAAATTGATATGCTTTGAAAATCAAACTGTTACTTAGTCATTTCATTTTTCACCTACAACAAAAGGAAAAAGAAACAAAGATATATCCTATGATAAATATTTTTTCCTTCTCATTTCCAACCATTTTGGAACAGATAAAAGGGCATACACCTGCATTCTCTTTTGGAACTGTAAACATTTGCATTACCATTCCTTTGGTAAGAATAGATTGAACACAGGATTAGGATGGTATTAATCCTATCAGGCTATTAAAGGGCTAGGATGTTGACTCTGCTACACTTCCAAGATACAGACCTCACCCCGACCCTTCACCCCATGTGGAGGTGGACTATACTAGTATAGTATACTAATGTGGACTATACTATTATAGAAGTAAAGGTGGTGAAAATCTATTGTGTTAAAATTTAAATAATGGAAATGTGAGATCCTGACTTTTTTCTGCAAAGAACTTGTTTCAGAAAGCAAGTACTCAAGAAGGGATTAGTGGAAGTGGGAGTGGGTAGAACACTGTGTAACCTATTAATCTTGCAGTCTCCAAACCCCCCAGATATTTATTTTACTTGTACTGTTGTCTAATTATACCTCCCCCATCCTATACTTGTCAAATTGGCTTTTTGAATCCCAGTGTGAGACTTTCACATTTATTCCTGATAAATAACATCTTGCTAAATTTTCTCCCCAAATTCCTCCAATCTCTGCCAGCTTTCTGCCATTGGCTAATTTGAAAATCATCACATCTGTGCTTTTATCAAAGTCATTGATAAAGATGTTAAACAGAACAGGATCAAGATCCAAAGTCTGTTCTTAAGGCCCTAAAAATTTCTTTCCAGTTTGACATTAATCCACGGAGTAGGGCAAATGTCATTATTCTCATTTTATATAGGAAGGATCTGAGGTTCAGAGTGAAATGACTTACCCGTGATCACATTGCTAATAAATGGCAGAATAAGAATTTGAATCTATGTTTCCTGGATCAAATTCAAAGTTCTTTCCATTAAGACATCCATATATTTTCCTAGTTTCTATAAAACTGCTAGGGAACTTCTGAAGTCCTAATGAAACTTTGTCTCCATCCTGAAAGAAAGAAAAAATTGTTGCTTTTCCTTCTTCTCTTTTTTCCCCAGACTATTAAATTGTCTCCATAGAAGGTAGGTAATGTTTCTATTACTCTTCTCTAGTACTATCATTCCTTGTCCCTACCATCAGAGGCAATAGTAATAACAAGTCCACTTTTTGTCATGCTTTATAGGTTACTAAGGATATTTTCAACAATAAACCTCTAAGGTTGGTAATGCAAATTTTATTCTCACTTCACTGAGGGGGAAACTAAGGTTGAAAAAGATGACTTATCTTGTGCAAGCTCATTACAATAACTTTTAAAATAATAACACATCTACATAGGCTTTAAGGTTTACAAGTAACATTTGCCTCACAACTCTGGAGGAAGAGCAAAATAATAAGAACAAATATAAAAGTCAAAACGCCATCTAATTCCAAATTCAGCATTCCTTCCAATAATTCTTAAATTGGAGTTTCATGAACTTAAAAATGATAATTTTATTTTAATATAATTGGCTTCTTTTATTATCCTGAATATTTTTTGTTCAGTTGTTTTTTGGTTGTGTCTAACTCTATGTGACTCCTTTTGGGATGACAAAGGGGCAGGAGTGATTTGCCACTTCACAGCTTATTTTATAGATAAAGAAATGGAAACAAACTGGGGTAAGTGCCCAATGGAGTCACACAGATAGGAAGTGTCTAAGGCCAAATTTGAACTCAGAAAGACGAGCCTTCCAGACTCCGCATCTGGTACTATATCCATTTTGTCATCTAGCTGCTACCTATTTATTTAACTTTATGAATTTAAAATGTGATTCTAAGAAGGGGTATATTGACTTTGTCAGAATACTAATGGAGTCCTAGACAGAAGAAAAGGTATAGATCCCTGCTTAGAGGAACAGCTCCTTTTTGGGAAAAAAAAAATAATTCTTAGTTTACATGACACTTAAAAAACCAGGGCAGTTTTTTTGCTGCTCTGATTTTGCATGTTTTACAATTTAATTCACCGGCTGGTTTATCTGTTAATGCCACTTCACTCACCAGGATAATTACTGAGTTGAACTGCAAGGATGTTATCTGATGCAAATTCATATATAAAATAGTCAAATATAATACATGCTGTAGAAGAAAATAGTAGAAACATGAACATCAATTTATGACCAATTTTAAGGACATCTTCTATAGAATATACCCTCCTAGGTCAGGAGACACGTGAAAAACATCTAGCCTCAGATATTGTACATCATAAAGTAATAATGAATATATGTGTTAATAGATATAAGTTCTATTTTTGCCTGGGATATTAATTAGCTGTGTGAGTTTGGCAACTCACTTCCCTTTTCTGGGTCTGTTTCCTCATATGTTTTAAAAAAATGAATTGAAATACCTGATGGATTTGAACTCTGTGTTCTATGTTCTAAACCTCATTCCAGGTCTTAGTTGTTCACTTATTTCACTATATCCAAATCTTTGTGACCTCCTTTGGGTTTCCTTTTTTTATTTTAAAAGTCTTAATTTTCAAACTCTATGCATGGATAATTTTTCAACATTAACACTTGCAAAACCTTGTATTCCAATTACTCCCCATCCCCTCCCCTATATGGCAAATAATTCAATAATCCAATATATATTAAACATGGTAAATATATATATGTATATATATATATATATGTTAGATCCAATACATGCATATATATTTATACAATCATCTTGCTGCACAAGAAAAATCAAATCAAAAAGGAAAAAAAATGAGAAAGAAAATATAATGCAAGCAAACAACAAAAAGAGAGAAAATGTTATGTTGTGATCCACACTCAGTTCCCATAGTCCTCTCTCTAAGTGTAGATGATTCTCTTCATCACAAGATCATTGGAATTGGTCTGAATCATCTCACTGTTGAAGAAAGCCAGGTCTATCAGAATTGATCATCGTATAATCTTGTTGTTGCTGTGTACAGTGATCATTTCACTCAGCATCAATTCATGTAAGTCTTTCCAAGCCTCTCTGAAATCATCCTGCTGATTGTTCCTTACAGAGCAATAATATTCTATAATATTCATATACCATCATTTATTTAGCCATTCTCCAACTGATAGACACCCACTCATTTTCCAGTTTCTTGACACTACAAAAAGGGCTGCCACAAACATTTTTGCATATGTAAGTCCCTTTCTCTCCTTTAAAAATCTCTTTGGGATATACACCTAATAGAAACACTGCTGGATCAAAGGGTATGCAGTTTGATGACTCTTTGAGGATAATTCCAAATTGCTCTCCAAAATGGTGGAATCCATTTGCTATTCCACCAAGAATGCATGTGTCCCAGGTTTCCCATATCCCCTCCAACATTTGTCATTATTTTTTCCCGGCTTCTTAGCCAATCTGAGAGGTGTATAGTAGTATCTCAGAGTTGTCTTAATTTACATTTCTCCAATCAATCGTGATTTAGAACACCTTTTAATATGACTAGAAATAGTTTCATTTTCTTCATCTGAAAATTGTCTGTTCATATCCTTTGATGTGAATATATATATGTGTGTGTGTGTGTGTGTGTGTGTGTGTGTGTGTGTATACACGTGTATATATATATATATATATATATTGGAGAATGTCTTGATTCTTATAAATTTGATTCAGTTCTCTATATATTTTAGAAACAAGGCCTTTATCAGAATCCTTGAATGTAAAAATATTTTTCCAATTTATTTCCCTTCTAATCTTATCTATATTGGTTTTGTTTGTACAAATTTTTTTTAATTTAATATAATCAAAGTTATCTATTTTTTTGTTCAATAATGATCTTCAAATCTTCTTTGGTCACACATTCCTTCTCCACAGATCACAAAGGTAAACTATCTTATGTTTTTTTTTTCCTAATTTGCTTAAAATATCATTCTTTATGTCTAAATCATGAACCCATCTTGACCTTAACTTCATATATGATATTAGGTGTGGATCAATGCCTAATTTCTGTCATAATCTTTTCCAATTTTCCCAGCATTTTTTGGTTATCTTATTTTTGTTTGTTTTATCCCAAAAAATGGGCTCTTTGGGTGTATCAAACTCTAGATTGCTATAATTATATGGTTATTGACTATGTTGTCCTGTGAACCTAACCTAATCCACTGATAAACTATTCTATTTTTTAGCTAGTACCAAATGGTTTTGATAACTGCTGTTTTGTAATACAGTTTTAGGTCTAGCACAGCTAGGCTACCTTTATTTTAATTTTTTTCATTAATTACCCTGAAATTCTTGATTTTTTGTTCTTCCAGATGAATTTTGCTTGGCAAAATTCAAGATTAGGTTCACAGGACAACATAGTCAATAACCATATAATTATAGCAATCTAGAGTTTGATACACCCAAAGAGCCCATTTTTTGGGATAAGACAAACAAAAATAAGATAACCAAAAAATGCTGGGAAAATTGGAAAAGATTATGACAGAAATTAGGCATTGATCCACACCTAATATCATATATGAAATTAAGGTCAAGATGGGTTCATGATTTAGACATAAAGAATGATATTATAAGCAAATTAGAAAGTTCCTTTGCTTGGCAGGTAGACTGCCAAATATTTTATATTATCGACAGTTATTTTAAATGAAATTTATGAAAAGATTATGACAGAAATTAGGCATTGATCCACACCTAATATCATATATGAAGTTAAGGTCAAGATGGGTTCATGATTTAGACATAAAGAATGATATTATAAGCAAATTAGAAAGTTCCTTTGCTTGGCAGTTAGACTGCCAAATATTTTATATTATCGACAGTTATTTTAAATGAAATTTCTCTTTGTAGCTCTTGCTGTTAGACTTTATTGGTAATATATAAAAATGCTGGTGATTTATGTGGAATTATTTTGTATCCTGCAGCTTTGCTAAATTTGTGTATTGTTTCTAGTAGTTTTTTAGTTGATTCTCTAGGGTTCTTTAAGTATACCATCATATTGAACTCTCCCATAAAGAGGAGGCAGATAGCAGACTGGATCAAAATATGTTGTTTACAGGAAACACATTTAAAGCTGTGAGATACATACAGAGTAAAGGTAAAAGGCTGGAGCAGAATCTACTATGCTTCAGATGAAGTCAAAAAAGCAGGGATAGCCATCCTTATCTCAGATCAAGCAAATGCAAAAATTGATCTAATCAAAAGAGATAAGGAAGGAAACTATATCTTGCTAAAGGGTAGCATAGACAATGAAACAATATCAATACTAAACATATATGCACCAAGTAGTATAGCATCTAACTTCCTAAAGGAGAAGTTAAGAGAGTTGCAAGAAGAAATAGACAGCAAAACTATAATAGTGGGAGAGCTCAACCTTGCACTCTCAGAATTAGACAAATCAAACCACAAAACAAATAAGAAAGAAATTAAAGAAGTAAATAGAATATTAGAAAAATTAGGTATGATAGATCTTTGGAGAAAACTGAATGGACACAGATAGGAATATACTTTCTTCTCAGCAGTTCATGAAACCTATTCAAAAATTGACCATATATTAGGACATAAAGACCTCAAAATTAAGTATACCATCATATCATCTACAAAAAATGATAATTTGCTTTCTTTATTACCTACTCTAATTTCTTTAATCTCTTTTTCTTCTCTTATTGACAAAGCTAACATTTCTAATACAATATTGAAGGGTAATGGTGATAGTGGACAATCTTGGGAATTGTTCTAGTTTGTCCCCATTACATATGATTTGTTTATGTTTTAAATAGATGCCACTGATCATTTTAAGGAAAAGTCCATTTATTCTTATACTCTGTAGTATCTTTAATAGGAATAGGTATTGAATTTTATCAAATACTTGTTCTGCATCTATTCAGACAGCTATATAATTTTTGTTAGTTTGGTTATTGATATAGTCAATTATGCTAATTGTTTTCCTAATATAGAACCAGCCTTTCGTTCCTGATATAAAACTCTACTTGGTCATGGTGTAATTTCCTGAGGATGACTTTCTGTAATCTCTTTGTTAATATTACATTTAAGATTTTTGCATTAATATTAATTAGGGAAATTGTTCTATAATTTTCTTTCTCTGTTTTCATTCTACCTGGCTTAGATATCAGCATCATATCTGTGTCACAAAAGGAACTTGGTAGGACTCTTTCTTTCCCTATTTTTTCAAATAGTTTGCATAGTACTCGAGTTAATTGTTCTTTAAATGTTTTGTAGAATTAATCTGGCCATGGAGATATTTCCTTAGGGAGTTGATTAATAGCTTGTTCTATTTATTTTTCTAAAATGGGACCATTTAAGTAATTTATTTCCCTCTCTGTTAATCTGGGTGATTTATATTTTTGTAGGTACTCTTCCATTTCACTTAGATTATCAAATTTATTGACATAAAGTTGGGCAAAATAATTCCTAATCATTGCTCTAATTTCCTCTTCACTGGTGGAAAGTTCTCTCTTTTCATGTTTGAGACCAACAATTTGATTTTCTTCTTTCCTTTTTTTAATTAAATTAGCTAAAGATTTATCTATTTTGTTGGTTTTTCTCATAAAACCAACTCTTAGTTTTATTTATTAATTTAATAATTTTCTTACTTTCAATTTTATTAATCTCCCCATTTATTTTCAGAATTTCAAATTTGGTATTTGATTGGGGTTGTTTAATTTATTATTTTTCTAGCTTTTTAAGTTGCATGTCGAACTAATTGATCTTCTCTTTCACTATTTTATGCAAGTAATCATCTAGAGATAGAAAATTTCCCCTAATGACCTTTTTGGTTGCATCCCACAAATTTTAGTATGTTATCATCTCATTGTCATTCTCTTAGATGAAATTATTGTTTGTGTCTATGATTTGTTGTTTCACCCATTCTGCATCTTGCTAAAGGGTATGATAGATGATGAAGTAATATCACTACTAAACCTCTATGCACTAAATGGTGTAGCATCCATAGTCCTAAAGGAGAAGTTAAAAGAGCTGCAAGAAGAAATAGTCAGCAAACCTACACTAGTGGGGGATCTCAACCTTGCTTTCTCAGAACTAGATAAATCAAACCACAAAATAAATTAAAAAGAAGTTAAAGAGGTAAATAGAATCTTTTGGGTTTTCTTGTCAGAGATACTGGAATGGTTTGTCATTTCCTTCTCAAGCTCAAGTTCCAGATGAGGATACTGAGGCAAAAAAAAAGACTTTGGTGATTTGTCCAGAGTCACACAACTAGAAAGTGTCTGAGACTAAATTCAAAGTCAGGTCTTCCTGACTTGAGGTCCAACCCTCTACCCACTGTTCCACCTAGCTTCCCCATTCCAATTTTATCAGTTTATTTTTGATACCCCTTGCAGTCTTGAAATTTTATAATTTTATGATCTGTTGAATTACTATAAAATAAATCAATGTAGTCAGAACCCTTCTATTATCTGAGCCTCTGTGAGTTCAATAGAAAGGTCCCTGGACTTTAGGTACCAGAAAACTTAGATCCTAGTCATAGTTATATAATGCCGATAATGACAAAAATAAGAATAACAATGATAATGAAAGAATGTTCCAAATCATTATTGATTAGAGAAATGCAAATTAAGACAACTCTGAGATACCACTACACACCTGTCAGATTGGCTAAGATGACAGGAAAAAATATTGATGAATGTTGGAGGGGATGTGGGAAAACTGGGACACTGATGCATTGTTGGTGGAGTTATGAATGAATCCAACCATTCTGGAGAGCAATCTGGAATTATGCTCAAAAAGTTATCAAACTGTGCATACCTTTTGATCCAGCAGTGTTTCTATTGGGCTTATATCCCAAAGAAATACTAAAGAAGGGAAAGGGACCTGTATGTGCCAAAATGTTTGTGGCAGCCTTGTTTGTAGTGTCTAGAAACTGGAAATTGAATGGATGCCCATCAATTGGAGAATGGCTGGGTAAATTGTGGTATATGAATGTTATGGAATATTATTGTTCTGTAAGAAATGACCAGCAGGATTAATACAGAGAGGACTGGCGAGACTTACATGAACTGATGCTAAGTGAAATGAGCAGAACCAGGAGATCATTATACACTTCGACAACGATATTGTATGAGGATGTATTCTGATGGAAGTGGATTTCTTTGACAAAGAGACCTAACTGAGCTTCAATTAATAAATGATGGACAGAAGCAGCTACACCCAAAGAAAGAACACTGGGAAACGAATGCGAACTATCTGCATCTTTGTTTTTCTTCCCGGGTTATTTTTACCTTCTGAATCCAATTCTTCCTGCGCAACAAGAGAACTGTTCAGTTCTGCAAACATATATTGTATCTAGGATATACTGCAACATATCTAACATATATAGGACTGCTTGCCATCTAGGGAAGAGGGTGGAGGGAGGGAGGGGAAAAATTGGAACAGAAATGAATGTAAGGGATAATGTTGTAAAAAAATTACCTTGGCATGGATTCTGTCAATATAAAGTTATTATTAAATAAAATAAAAGAAAAAAAGAATAACAATATATCATTTATACAATGCTTTAAAGTTCACAAAACACTTAGTAAATATTTTCTTATTTAATCCTTACAACAATACCGTGAGATAGGCATTATTATTATCCCCTCTTATCAGCTGAGGAAATAAGGCAAACATTAAGTTTAGTAATTTGTTCACAGTCAAACATCTAGAAAATATTTGAGTGTAGATTTGAATTCAAGTCCTCCAAACTCTAGACCTAGAACTCTACCTACTGCACCATCTGGCTGTCTCTATTTAGGGACATCATTTCTTTCCTGAGAAGGATTAAGATGTCATAGAAGTGTTCTAGACTCCAGAAACAATGATAGTGGTGATTATGATGATGATGGTAATGATGATGAGGAAAATGAACACTAAAGATTAGTGAGGGATTTATAGCAATGAATTCACTGGATACAATGGATAGTGACTTACCACAAGATGGAGACTATGACATAGCCAAGGAAATAAGTAGTGCTACTTGGTCAACATTCATCTGGATAGCAAACAAAATAACACTTTAACAAATACATTATTCTAATTGAATTTTTACATAAATGGAGAAGTACTTAATAGTGATACAAGATAGAGTCACTGCTATTAAAAATACAAAAAAAAAATTTCTTTCTTAACAATCCTGGGAAGGATTCTGGAAAGAAGGCATAATACATCAGCGAATTCAAAGCTCTCAACATTTCCTCTACAAACAAATTAAAATTATACTTTAAGGCTAAAGTAGAGCTATAAAACAAGTAAAAGTTGGGGTACAACAGCAGTCTTTTGGGGACAATCTAAGAAGATCTGAAGAAAGAGATAGGACAAAATTGTGGACCTATGAAGTATAAAAACCTCCAGGCTAGTTCCCCTGCAGCAAATAGTGAACCCTGGTGGTAACTTGAGTTGGGAGATAATCTGAGACCCAGTCAGAGGAATTTTCACCTCCTAGACAGGATTGGGAGTTGGCATCTGAGTCAAGGAAGATTGAAGAAACTTCTGCTAAGAAATGCAAGGTCCAGATGTGCTCTTAGCATCTGTCTAATGAGTGGGGCATGTAAGATGCTGGCTGTAGACATATAAGATGGTGGAATTCTTAGTTTTAGGTTCCAGACCAGAAGTACTGAAAAAAAAAAAAAACCTGAGATTAGATGTATCATTCCCCATGCCCAAGAAAAAGAGGTGATTATGCCAACAATCTGCTACAAATAAAAACAAACAATGAAAAGGCAAAGGACAAAGAACTCAAATATAGAAAGTTATTATGGGGAGGGCAGCTAGGTGATACAGTGAATAGAGCACCAGCCCTGAAGTAAGGAAGACCTCAGTTCAAATCTGGTCTCAGACATTTAACACTTCCTAGCTGTATGACCCTGGGCAAGTCACCTAACCCCAATTGCCTCAGCAAGAAAAGAAAGAAAGAAAAAAGGACAGAAAAGAAAAGAAAGTTATTATGGGGATAGGGAAGACCAGGGTTTATCTTTAGAGGGAGTACTGAAGTAAAAAAAAAAACCCTTTCCTATCCCAAAAAGTAATGTAAGAGGGTAGCCTGCCCAAAAAGAATTATTAGAAGAACTCAAAAAATATTTTAAAAATCAAATGAAAATGAGGATTGAAAGAAAAAAAAAAGATTTTGTTTTCTTTCTCAATTTTTTCCTTTTTGATCTGATTTTTTTGTGCAGCATGATAATTGTGAAAATATGCATAGAATTGCATATGTTTAACCTATATTATATTGTATTACTTGCTGTCTATGAGAGGGGGAAGGGAGGGAAAATTTTGGAATACAAGGTTTAGCAAAGGTGAGTGTTGAAAATTATCTATGTATATATATTTAAAATAAAAAGCTTTACTAAAAAGAGAAATATAAGATAAATATCAAAAACTAATTTCAAGTAACTCAATAAGGACAAACTGCTTATATTCTATACTTGGAATTATAAATCATATATGTATGATTATCATTAATAATTATTTATCTTGATTTCAAGGGAATTAATGAAAAAAAAATCAAATGAAGGTGGCCTACCTGTACCAGATCTAAAATTATATTATAAAGCAGCAGTTACTAAAACCATCTGGTATTGGCTAAGAAATAGACTAGTTGATCAATGGAATAGGTTAGGTTCAAAGGAAAAAACAGCCAATAACTTTAATAATATAGTGTTTGACAAACCCAAAGACACCAGTTTCTGGGATAAGAATGCATTATTTGACAGAAATTGCTGGGAAAATTGGAAATCAGTATGGCAGAAACTAGGCATTGACCCACACTTAACACCGTACACCAAGATAAGGTCAAAATGGATTCATGACCTAGGCATAAAGAATGAGATTATAAATAAATTGGAAAAGCATAGGATAGTTTACCTCCACAGACCTGTGGAAGAGGGAGGAATTTATGACCAAAGAAGAACTAGAGATCACTATTGACCACAAAATAGAAAATTTTGATTATATCAAATTGAAAAGTTTTTGTACAAACAAAACAAATACAGACAAGATTAGAAGGGAAACAATAAACTGGGAAAACATTTTTTACAATCAAAGGTTCTGATAAAGGCCTCATTTCCAAAATATATAGAGAATTGACTCTAATATATAAGAAATCAAACCATTCTCCAATTGAAAAATGGTCAAAGGATATAAACAGACAATTCTCAGACGAAGAAATTGAAACTATTTATAGACATATGGAAATATGCTCCAGATCATTATTAATCAGAGAAATGCAAATTAAGACAACTCTGAGATACCACTACACACCTGTCAGATTGGCTAGAATGACAGGGAAAGATAATGGGGAATGTTGGAGGGGATGTGGGAAAACAGGGACACTGATACATTGTTGGTGGAATTGCGAACACATCCAGCCATTCTGGAGAGCAATTTGGAACTATGCTCAAAAAGTTATCAAACTATGCATACCCTTTGATCCAGCAGTGTTTCTACTGGGCTTATACCCCAAAGAGATACTAAAGAAAGGAAAGGGACCTGTATGTGCCAAAATGTTTGTGGCAGCCTTGTTTGTAGTGGCTAGAAGCTGGAAAATGAAAGGATGCCCATCAATCGGAGAATGGTTGAGTAAATTGTGGTATATGAATGTTATGGAATATTATTGTTCTGTAAGGAATGACCAGCAGGATGAATACAGAGAGGACTGGCGAGGCTTACATGAACTGATGCTAAGTGAAACGAGCAGAACCAGGAGATCATTATATGCCTCAATAACGATACTGTTTGAGGATGTATTCTGATGGAAGTGAATCTCTTCGATAAAGAGAGCTTTAATTGATCAAAGATGGACAGAAGCAGCTACACCCAAAGAAAGAACACTGGGAAATGAATATAAACTGCTTGCATTTTTGTTTTTCTTCCTGGGTTATTTTTACCTTCTGAATCCAATTCTCCCTGTGCAACAAGAGAACTGTTCGGTTCTGCACACATATATTGTATCTAGGATATATTGTAACCTATTCAACATGTAAAGGACTGCTTGCCATCTGGGGGAGGGGGTGGAGGGAGGGAGGGGAAAAATCGGAACAGAAGTGAATGCAAGGGATAATGCTGTAAAAAAAAATTACCCTGGCATGGGTTCTATCAATAAAAAGTTATTTAAAAAAATAAAAATAATTATGTATCTTGAAGAAAGATTCAGGTAGAGCTGAGTATGATGTGATTCTAAAAAACAAAACCATGTAGGAAAAGGTGAAAAGATTAATTATGTTATACACATGAGGTGAAAGAGCAAGAGCTGATATAGAGGAATTACATGGAGGAGAAGGATTGGTAGTTCTGGAACCTTAGTCACATTAGGAATGAATTAAACAGAACTATACACACTTATGTACATACACATATACATACATACAAATGTGTGTATATATACAAATATACACATATATATGTGTGTATATAAAAATCTTCTAAATTTATAAAGAAATAAGAGGGGGAGAGAATAGGATGAGACATGTAGAAAAGTATGTAGATTAATGAGAATGGGATAAAGTGTATAAAGTAATAAGATAAGATGTATGAATTAATGGAAATGGGGTGAAAAGGGAGGCAAAGGTGAGGGTGAGGATAAGGAAGAGATACTTAGAGGCAGGTTAAGTTAAGTAAGGCAAGGTAGTAGATAGAAGTAAAGTAGAGGAGTCAGTGTGGATAGGAATTAAGAGATACACACAAAAGATGATAATGATAAGAAGTAGAATTTATTTTTTTTTAAAAAGCAAGGGTAGCAATCATTGATTTTAAAGTATGTTATATTTAAAATAGATTTATAAAAAGAAAAAATAGGGAAACTAATGCAGTGTGTCAACCATATTAATCAATATTGTTTTAGACTAAAATAATTATGCAGCATAAGGTTGTGGTGTAGGCAATAATGAGTAAGTGGATTTAGAAAAATTTGGAAAGACTTGAACTTGATGATGTTATCCACTTTTAGAGAAACAAAGAATAATGTAGTACAATCTTACATTGATGAATATGAATGTATATGTAGATATGATTATAGTTATGTATGCATATGTATGTATATATGTATATGTGTGTGTATCCATGTTTAGTTGTAGCCTTCTTGGGGAAGGTGGAAGAGAGGAAAAGGAAAAAGGAAAAAGTGCACAGAAGAGAACAAAGAAAACCTACAAGAAATCAAAGAAAAAATGGACAGCTCTGAGCATAATGTTTAGTGTTTATCATATGGATTTTCTTAAAATGGAAATTTATTGTCTCATATTTTGAACCCTGTGTTATGTTCTGTTATACACATAACAATGATTTTTTTGCATTTGTATTAAATCAATCAATTAATTTTAAAAAATAACAGTTTTGGTGAAGATCCAATAAAGATTTTGTGAGAAAATGTTAGAAAACTCACTGAAAAAAAATCACTAAAATTTTGGCATTTGCAAATATTTAGAAAGACATTATTAATTAATCAGAATTAAATGTAAGATGCTTGTTATTATTTATAATCCAACATAAAACAAACCCCTTAACTACAAATGCAAACTTTAAAATCTACTTGAAAATTCAACAAATAAGCTATATTGGAAACACACCATTCTAACAATTTTGTATATTAGTTAGCGTGTGACTCTAACATTGGCCCATAAAAATTAAAGAGTGTATTAATAGGTATTTTCAAACAATGCTCAAAACTCTAAACTATGTGGAATGGAAAGCTTTCAAAACAAGAAACTTATCAGAAGAAATAAAAACCATATAAAAAAGGAAAAACTGAATATCATTTCTTTGACTCTAACTACACCTAAAGATACTTTCATAAGTCTAAAGTGGATAAGTTTACATCCTAATATTTTTATTTCATTACACAATCAAGTATTTTATCCACCTACATAATAATCAAAGACTAAACATAAAAGAAAATCAAAAGAATCCTGATTTGTCACAAAATCATTTCTATCTGAACTTCCCTGAATATAAAAAATAGATGAAAGAATAATAAAAAAGATTCTCCAAAGGTAACATTAGCATAATTTCAAACAAAAAAAAAATGTCAACAAAGAGTTGAAATGTGGGTTTGTTTGTAGACACAGAAAGATTTGCAATGATGGCAATTTAGGATAAAGTTCTTGCCACTAGGAATGAGAGAAAGATTCCCCTTGTGGAGCCCAGTTTTTTTAAAAAATGCAAAGTACACAGGGAAAAAATAGTCAAAATTGAAACATATCATCCTAGGCTACAAAATTTTAGCACCTACCAAATACCTAAGAATACACAACTTAGTGGTTGAAATTTTACATCAGAAACTTACTATCTTTCATAAACTAACATCATAAAGCAACATCCTAAAAAACACACACCTTTGAAATTTAAATATAGATGATACTGGAACGCTCACATGATCACAGCCACAATTCTCACCCAGTATTGCCTGATATAACATTAATCTATAAAAATTAAGGACAATTATTATGGTTTCAATAAATATGGGCATAAAATATTGATAATCTGTAGGCTATCCCAAATGAAAAATCTTCAAAATATAAAAACTTAGCAAAAGAAAATCAAAACACATGGGAACAAGATACCATCTCCATCAACCTGTCTCTGTTAATTAAATTGTCCCAAAAATTCTCTCAGTAAACCTATAGAAGAGGATTATATATTTAAACACTTACCGATTCACCAAAATCCATCATTTTAGCATCTGTCTGATGAATATTATATATATGAAAGAATAATAGCAAAATGGCTCAAGACCATTTTATCTTAATTTAACTGATAAATATGAAACTGAGATCATGATTAACAACAACAAAAATAATAATGATTCATTGGGTTTTCATATTAGGAATTTTCTAAACCCATGAGATCATAGATCCAGTTCGAAAATAATAATAAAAATTTAAAATAACAACATTAAATCCCACTTGCTTTATAACTCAGTTTACTAAGCACCTGCTTCATATAATCCTGGGAAACAGCTAATGCATAGTGAAGGGAGAAATTGGCCAGTAAGCATCCCCCCCCCCCCCCGCCCCGAATTGTACTCAGTTTTGCCCTTTCTCATGGGACATATAGCATATGCACAAATATTTTCTGCCTGATTTCAATCCATTGCATGAAGGTTTGTTGAACTTAATTGCAGCCATGATAGCACAGGAGAAGTACTATAGGTTGGTAAAAACTTTCAAATTAACTTTAGAGAAAGAAAGGCTAATGGTTCAGGATAGGCTATTTGGAATTCAGGGTACATACAAAAGATTCAAACAGATATCTTTAAATCTCTTTCCTAGTGGAGGAAGGATTAGTTTGCCCCCCAAAATTTGATGATGACATGATATGTATTTATGGGATTTAGGATGATCTTAAAGGAATGCATATACTCAGAGAAGAGTATCCAATTAGCCAGTGAGATCAAATGATCCATCAAAGCCACCAGAAGTCTGATTGGCAACCACATTCATTATCAAAAACAATTAAGTTCAATAATAGTCAGAACAACAGCCAATTGACATGCTTGACCCAGTGCAGCAATGGATTGATTTGTCAACTGAAACATGAAGTTCTACAAAGATCCGTTCCAGAGAAGTATGAGAGCCATTCATCCGATACCCATGCCTAGTCCCCAAGTGAACTTGGTAATAGAAGAAAAGGAATACAAGACCTAAGAGCCACAGGGTACCCCTCAGGCCTATATGCCCTTATGCATGTACTTTAAATATAAGCTCATTGCTGCTAGGAGAGTATTTATTTAGAAGTAAAAATATATTCTAGGTTGGGAGATATTTTATAACCTCTGTCTTTGCTTTACCTTTTCATTTCATATCTCTTTTGTAAAAGTTTATTGATGTCAGTAAGTTGTTTAAAACTGAGAAATAGCAAATGATGGTTTCTGAGGGACTTTTCTAGAAAATACAGAGTTCTCAAGATTAGCCTTACAATCTTTAGGAAAGAGGGAATAAGCATTCTGACTTTGCAATATGCCAGTGGAAGTGAAAGTTAGAAAAGCAGCTCCAGAAACAGTAATACACAATCATTCCCATTTTATAGAAGAGTAAACTGAGGCTGATAAGGTGTGTTTAATTTGTCCAAGGTCATACAGCTAATATGAGGCAACTGTTAGGTATCTTCTGACATCAGTTTCAAGGTTCTTTTTGCTGTTTCCTTTGGGAGTTTAAAAGCAGTTTTTTCCATAGCCAATAATTTGCAGCTCCATTAGCTTTGGAGTAGCCTGGGGGCCTGCCAACTTGCTAGACAGAAAAGAATGAGGATGGTTTAGAAAATCAAAAATACACAATTGACTTTTTTCTATGCTTTTGTTTGCTTTTCAATCTGCAAATTTACACTTATAGAATTATAATTCTCTGGCCTCACATAGTATTGCTTGCAACTATTAGGTCCAGCTTAAAATCATGTAACTTGTAAAGCTCCCTTTCCACTCTTACCCTCTATGTTCTCTAACTTATATTTCCATCATTTAAAATGCAAGAGTCATATCATACTCCATTAGTTAAGTTAGTTAGTTACTTTAGTTAGTTAGCTGTCAGCTAACTCATAACACAAGTTATGAGTCTGTGCCTTAATTATCACCTTTCACCTTAGTTATGATCTTAGAGCTTACTTATGTAATACTTTAGCTATCAGCTTAAACTTTAGAAAGGATTCATATATAGCCAGCCGAGAGAAGTTTCTGAAAAATAACATATTAATCTAGGAAAATGAGAATATATTCTGTATTAATAGACCCTACAACTTCCTAGTTGCTGGTATAATTGATTTTCAGGTCATCCTTTCTTCCTCTATGATTTTAGTATCTGACTTCTAGACTTTTCCCACACCAGCATTCATACTTCATGAATTCACATTGATAATCCTAAAAATACTGGAACTTTCTAAGTCATCAGCCTCATTTTTCATGACATCTGTCTTCACTTTGCCTCTACTACCCATAAGAGTTGTCTATACCTTCATCATCACCACAAATAGTTCTGACCAAAAGATTAAAAATTCTGAAAAGTATTTTTCTCATTATAATTACCTATTATTCCACCTATTTTATTATCTCAACTCCCTTAATGCCTTCAACTCTTCCCTGTTTTCTGCTCCATTACCCATGTTTTGTCTTCATTCTCTTCTATTCACAGTCTTGGTAAAGACTGAACTGTATAAAGAATTTAAGAAATCCTAGTCTTCATAGTCCACACCTGGATCCCCAGTTTTATTTTTCTACTTTCCATGTCTTAATCTTCAATCCTAGGTTCCAGTTCCTATTTGCCTTCCTTATTCTGTCTCGCAAACCACCAACTACTCCTAAAATCCTAAAATTTTATAGATTGTTCCACTTCAAATCTATCCTTTCTAACAGTATGTGGGACCTCATGGCTGCAGGCAATCCTTTTATTTAGCTCTGATTGACTCACTATCAAACTCCCTACAGTAAATGTTCCAAGATAGCTCAGGTCTTATCTTAATGCCCTTTCCTTCAACAAATGACCTCACCTCCTACATGAAGAGAAGATTAAAGTTATTAGTCTCACATTTCCATTTCTCCCTCTAAACTTCAAAAACCTCTCTAAATCTTCACCCACCCTTTCTTTTCACTTTAGTTTTAGGGTATGAAGTCATTTTCTTTGCTCTGGTCTAGCCACAACCCTTCCACGTGTGCCCTTCATCCCATTATCTACTATTCTGCAAAAACTGACCAATCATATTAATTCTAATCCTGAAGTTGTTCATATTCACAGTCATTCCATGTCTGAAATTTTCTCCCACTTTGCTTTCATGTTATTCTTCCCTTTCTTCAATACTGAATGTGAAGTCTTTCCTGATGGCGCCAATAACCAGTGCCTTTTCCCGCTAGTCTACCTTTTATATATTTCATGTCTATTCTGCAATAGAATACATGTACTTACCACTTAACTTAACAATACATGTGCTATTTTCACCAATAGAATGTAAGCTCCTTGATAGCTTTTCTGTTTATATCTCCATTTCTTTGAATAGTGTTCAGTATGTAGTGGGTACTTCATTATTGCTTGTTAATATAGTTTTATGTTCTCTCTAACTAAGCCCAGGATCATGACACTAAGAGCTTTGGGAATGATGGTATCCCCTAGGTCACTGGATTGCTTCCAGCCCAGTCCTTGTAGCTCTCTTCTAGAGGAGAAATCATTATACAGAAGTGCACTTTCCTCATCACCACTAGCACAGCTACTGACTAATGGCCACCAATAGTTGAATAGGCAGAAGAGTACTGGTAGTGGCAGAGCCTCCAGTTCTACTTCCAAACTAGCCTTCAAAACCATCATCCAGGTGAGTGGTTCTTATGAAAAGAGACCTTATTATGACCACCATTTTCTTTTCTTTTCTTTTTTTAATTTACTTATTAGTTTTAACATTTATTTTTATAAGACTTTTATTTCCATTTTTCTCCATCCTTCCTCTTACTCTTCCCCAGGACAGCAATCTGATATGTTATAAATGTACACACATATTAAACATATTTCTACATTAATCATTTTATGAAAAAAGAATTAAAACAAAATGAAAAGAAACAGGAAAGAAAAAAGTAACCATAAAAAGTAAAAATATTGTTTCTTTTTTAAAAAGAATAAGAAAAAAAATGAATACAAAAGAAAACAAAAAAGAACATTGTCATGTGCCCAGCAGAACATCAGGGAGGATTCAAAATATATAACAACAAATTATATGTTTAAAAAATTACATACATACATATATACATATATATGTATGTGTGTGTATAAGAAGTTACTTTCTTGTAAATTGTTATTTTGTTTTCTGCTGCATACTCTTTTTACTTTATTTTTTCCCTTTTCATCCCCCTCATCACCCTCAAGTAGTCTACAGTTAAGAAAGGATATATTTAGGTATACAGATATAGATATATAAATATACCAACATACATACATACATATACCCCACCACACATACACATACGCATTTTCCCCCTATGGCTGCTGACCTTTCACTTTAATTCTGCTCCTTATTTTGCCTTGTTATTACTTAATCTCTCCCCACCTATGGATCCCTTCCTTGTCTTCTTCCCTCAGTCTTTGCTTCCCCATCGACCTGCTCTCCTCCGTATTTCTTTATAGATTTTGGGATGTGGCTGCCTATTTAACCCATTCCTGGTGTGAGTAGGTTTTCAGAACTACAAACGCTCCCCCCCCCCAAATGCCTCTGTGTCAATTCTTCCCTTGCACCTCATTTGTACAACATAATTACTATTTTTACCTTACTTCTATCCCAAGAAAATATTATGTTTCAATCTGCATTCAGAAAGCATACATCTTTCTCTGTATGTGGATAGTATTCTCCATTATGAGTCTTTTAGAATTGTGTTAGATCATTATATAGCTGAGAAGAGCTGTCTTTCAGGGTTGATTATACATACAATGTTGCTATTACTATATACAATATCTACTGATTCTGCTCACTTCTCTTAGCATCTGTTAAAGCTAGTTTTTTCCAGGATTTTTTGAAATCTGCATATTAATTATTTCTTACATAACAGTAGTTGTCCATTATATTCATATACCACAATTTATTCAGCCCATTCCCAATTGATGGGCATCTACTCAGTTTCCAATTTTTGGCCACCAGAAAGAGAACTGCTATAAGCATTTTTTGTACATGTACATTTGTTTCTACTTTTTGTGAACCTCTTTGAAATACTGACTTAATAAAGGTATTACTGAGTCAAAGAGTAAACAGTTTTACAACCCTTTCAGCATAATTCCAAATTGTTCTACAGAATGGTTGATCAGTTCACAACTCCATTAACAATGCATTAGCATTATAATTTTCCCTCATCCTCTCCAACATTTATTATTTGCCTTTATTACATTGCTGCAATATTAGTCAATCTGATAGGTGGTGTTCCAGAGTTGTTTTAATTTTCACTTCCCTAAATTCGATAGGGAATGTGAAGTTAGGTTACGAGAATTTGAAGAGATCTCAGTGTACAAATAAGAGGGGGGACTGAAAGAGATGAGGTGAGATCTTTCAAGACAATAGTGAAAATCGAGTAAGGCTTCATCTGTTTCAGAGTTTGAGTAGGCCTGAAGGACTTTAAGCATTGAGTCAAGGGCATACTTAAGTCCCCTTCCTGCTATTCTCCCACGACATCAGCGGCTCCCTATTTCAGTCAAATATGGGCAACTATGTACTTATTGGTCAAGTTCAATTTCTTGGGTAGTTCCGGCATTTAGAATGTAAGATCCTCAGCCAATAAGGATGAGGGTCAGTGGTGGGAGGGGGTATTTGCTTTAGAGATTAAAAGTGTTGATCCTGCCCCCAACGGTGCTTCCTCCCTTCGATTGTCTGCTCAATGGGTAGGACGCCCTTAAATGTATAATAAGCTTTGCTTTGCTTCTAGAGATCTCGCCAGCTTTTTTATTAAATGGTGACCCCTTACCATTTCTGGACCACAGAGTCCTGAATGGTGTTTTGGACAAGAGAAACTAAAGAATTAATCCCTAAAGCAAGTAGACAGAAGGCTTTGTTAGAGATCAGTTTAGCCCCTTGATCCCAACCTTTGGGGACATGGTCTAATCTGATATCTAAGTTATCTCAAATTCCTGAGACTCACCCTCTGTAGAGGTCTGCAGCAGTCTCACCTTACCATACCCTGTCAGGAATCTCAGTCATGTCCCTGAGGTTAAATTTTCCCTATAAAATCTACTTATGGGCTATCTCATGGGTGCTGCCTTCCTTTGGTCAGTCTGCCACAGCAGGCACTTTGTCTTGTGGTGTCTTTCCCCTTCTCTTTCCTCTATGCCATGTGGGATCTCCCCTAAATCCACTATGCTGCTTCCCAATCCCATTTCTCCTCTTTACAGCTAACTAACTCTTTTAAGGCATTGAGTCCCTTTCAGGATTTAGCCTGCCAGCTAAGGCCATACCCCAGCTTCATGAGGTATTCCCTTTCTACTGCATAATTGTGAGTTCCACTTGTTTTTCATGTGCTTTCTCACTCTATTTTGTAATTACCATTCCCAGTGTCTATTGTATACCTTCATTTTGTCTGTAATCTATTCCTCTAAATAAATTTACCTTTTGCCAAAAAAAAAAAAATTTCACTTCCCTAATCAATAGTAATTTAGAACATTTTTCTTTATTTAAATATTTTATACATGTATATTAACTTAATACATGTTATACATGTATATTAACTTTTAGCATACATTTTTATGAATTATGTTGAGAGAGAAAAATCAGAATAAAAGGGGAAAACACAAGAAAAGAACCAAAAAAAAACAGAAAAAAGAAGTGAATATAGCATATATTGATTTACATTCAATACCCATAGTTCTCTTTCTGAATGCAGATGGGATTTTCTATCCAGTTTATTGGTATTGCTTTCATTCACTGAATCACTAAGAAGAACCAAGTCTTTCATAGTTGGTCATTATACATTCTTGCTTTAACTGTATACAATGTATTTCTGGTTCTGCTTATTTCACTCAGCATCAAATCATATAAATCTTTCTAGACCTTTCTAAAATCAGCTTGTTTATCATTTTTTATAGTGCAAAAATATTGCATCGCATTCATATACCACAAGTGATTGAGCCATTCTCCATTTGATGGACAAATACTCATTTTCCAATTCTTTGCTACCATAAAAAGAGCATCTACAAACATTTTTGCACATGTGGGTCTTTTCCCCTTCTTTATGATTTCCTTGGGACCCAGACCTAGTATTGGCACTGCTAGGTCAAAGAGTATGCACAGTTTTATAGTCTTTTGGGCATAGTTCCAAATTGCTCTCCAGAATGGTTGAATAAGTTCCCAACTCCACCAACAATGAATTAATGCCCCAGTTTTCCCACTCCTCCAACATTTATCATTATTTTTTCCTGTCATCTTAGTTAATCTGAGAGATATAAGATGGTACCTCAGAGTTGTTTTATTTTGAAATTCTCTAATCAAGAGTAATTTAGATCATGTTTTCATATAACTTTAGATGTCTTTGATTTCTTCATTGAAAATGGCCTATTCACATTCTTTGATCATTTATCAATTGGGGAATGACTTGAATTCTTATAAATTTGACTCCATTTTTTGTATATTTTAGAAATAAAGTCTTTATCAGAAACACTAGCTATAAAGATTGTTTCCCAGATTTCTGCATCATTACCATTTTTCAACCAGCTGTCACTATGGAAGGGAGGCCAGTTTGTTTGAAACAGCAATGTACCATGAAGGAAAGAAAGTATTTGCTAGGCAGGTCAGACCACCACTACTGCCTTCACCTCTATGACCCTGATAGATACCGCCCAGGAGTCTGAATGAAAGAGCTCTGGGAATAGCAGTGCTTCTGGCCTAGTGGCCACAATCTCATCCTGAGAAGATGCAGCCTGCAAGCCTGTTCCTGAAAGTGCTAAAACTATAGATAGTGCAAATTCAGAAAATAAAGTTTTTGTTACCAAAATCATTGGTATTGTCAGATGGTTCAAAATCCAATACTGATATGATTTTATCAGTTAAAATAACAATAAAGAGGAGATATTACTATCTGTTTTGTTATAGAACCCTAAAGATCATGGAGCCTTTCAATTTGGCCTGTAATCATAACTTTCCAGATATGTGATCTCTTCCATTAGATTGTGAGCTCCTTAAGAACAGAAATTGACTTTTCTACTTGTACCTCTAGCAATTAGTAGTGTTGTTGTTGTACAATAGTAAGCTTTTAAGAATGCTTCATATTTTCTTTCTGTCTCTCTTTGTATGTCTATCTCTTCTCTGTATTTCTGTCTGTCTCTGTCTCTGTTTCTCTTTCTCCATCTATCTATCTCTCTGTGTCTCTTTCTGATTCCATCATCACTTTGCTACCTACCATAACATGTAGTATCTTACCCTGTAACTAGTCTTGTATATACTCTCCCTTTCACAGCAAAATTTCTAGAACTCCCCATTCCTTCATAATTTGTCTTTCAAAGCCACTACTGGAAACTACTGAGTGTATAAAATATTTAGGAATCTATCTGCCAAGGGAAAATCAGAAACTTTATGAGCAAAACTATAAAACGTTTTCCACACAAATTAAGCCTGATCTAACCAACTGGAAAAATATTAAATGCTCTTGGATTGGGCGAGCAAATATAATAAAGATGACAATACTACCTAAACTAATCTATTTATTTAGCACTATACCAATCAGACTCCCAAAAAACTATTTTGATGACCTAGAAAAAATAACAACAAAGTTCATATGGAAAAACAAAAGGTCAAGTATTTCAAGGGAATTAATGAAAAAAAAAATCAAATGAAGGTGGCCTAGCTGTACCAGATCTAAAATCTTATAAAGCAGCAGTTACTAAAACCGTCTGGTATTGGCTAAGAAATAGACTAGTTGATCAATGGAATAGGTTAGGTTCAAAGGAGAAAACAGCCAATAACTTTAATAATATAGTGTTTGACAAACCCAAAGACCCCAGTTTTGGGGATAAGAATGCATTATTTGACAAAAATTGCTGGGAAAATTGGAAATTAGTATGGCAGAAACTAGGCATTGACCCACACTTAATACCGTACACCAAGATAAGGTCAAAATGGGTTCATGACCTAGGCATAAAGAATGAGATTATAAATAAATTGGAAGAGCATAGGATAGTTTACCTCGCAGACCTGTGGAAGAGGGAGGAATTTATGACCAAAGAAGAACTAGAGATCACTATTGACCACAAAATAGAAAATTTTGATTATATCAAATTGAAAAGTTTTTGTACAAACAAAACAAATACAGACAAGATTAGAAGGGAAACAATAAACTGGGAAAACATTTTTACAATCAAAGGTTCTGATAAAGGCCTCATTTCCAAAATATATAGAGAATTGACTCTAATTTATAAGAAATCAAGCCATTCTCCAATTGATAAATGGTCAAAGGATGTGAACAGACAATTCTCAATGAAGAAATTAAAACTATTTAAAGACGTATGAAAATATGCTCCAAATGATTATTAATCAGAGAAATGCAGATTAAGACAATTCTGAGATACCACTACATACCTGTCAGATTGGCTAGAATGACAGGGAAAGATAATGGGGAATGTTGGAGGGGATGTGGGAAAACAGGGACACTGATACATTGTTGGTGGAATTGTGAACACATCCAGCCATTCTGGAGAGCAATTTGAAACTACACTCAAAAAGTTATCAAACTGTGCATACCCTTTGATCCAGCAGTGTTTCTATTGGGCTTATACCCCAAAGAGATACTAAAGAAAGGAAAGGGACCTGTATGTGCCAAAATGTTTGTGGCAGCCCTGTTTGTAGTGGTTAAAAGCTGGAAAATGAATGGATGCCCATAAATTGGAGAACGGTTGAGTAAATTGTGGTATATGAATGTTATGGAATATTATTGTTCTGTAAGGAATGACCAGCAGGATGAATACAGAGAGGACTGGCGAGACTTACATGAACTGATGCTAAGTGAAATGAGCAGAACCAGGAGATCATTATATACCCCAACAACGATACTGTTTGAGGATGTATTCTGATGGAAATGGATCTCTTCGATAAAGAGAGCTAATTCAGTTTCAATTGATCAAGGATGGACAGAAGCAGCTACACCCAAAGAAAGAACACTGGGAAATGAATATAAACTGCTTGCATTTTTCTTTTTCTTCCCGGGTTATTATACCTTCTGAATCCAATTCTCCCTGTGCAACAAGAGAACTGTTTGGTTCTGCACACATATATTGTATCTAGGATATACTGTAACCTATTCAACATGTAAAGGACTGCTTGCCATCTGGGGGAGGGGGTAGAGGGAGGAAGAGGAAAAATCGGAACAGAAGTGAGTGCAAGGGATAATGCTGTAAAAAATTACCCTGGCATGGGTTCCGTCAATAAAAAGTTATTAAAAAAAAAAAAAAGAAAAAAAAGTCACTACTGAAATTGTTCTAAAGGTCAACAATGGCTTGTTAGTTATTCATTCTGATGGGTCTTCTCTCAGACCTCAGCTCCCTTGACCTTTCTGGGATGCCAAACATTGCTGACAGTCCCCTTCTCTTGGATACTTTTTTCTTCTTGGCTTCCATGTTCTCGTCTCTCCAAGTTGTTCCCCTAAGCTTATGTCTATACTTATTCAGTACCAATCAAGAGCTTTTTATCTTTCTTCCTCTCTCTTCAAAGTCAGTGCCTCCCTGCCCAACCCTTCATCACTTCTATTCCAGACTATTGCAATAGAATATTACCGTTGTTTTTGTTTTTGTTTTCCTATTTCCAGTCCACCTGCTATTCAATTCATCAACCTATGGTTGCTAAAATAAATTTCCTAAGATGATCATACTTCTGTTCAAAAACTTTTAGCAGTTCCCTGCTGCCCCCAGAAGAAAATACAAATTTCTTAGCCTGGTATATCAATTCCTCCATAATCTGTTGCAGAATTATTTGTGCTGCCTTTTTTAAAACTGATATCATCTCTCTTTATATTGCCTATATTTACTTTAGACTCCTTCTCCTCATCCCCTGCCAAAAAGTCAAACTTTATAACAAAGATTTTTTGAAGATTTTAAAATCTCAACAAAATCAATTGATATATCAAAAAATATCTGACTTTCATGCAGTGTTCCACACTTAAACACCTCCTTCTTTCAAACCATAGGGCAGAGGAGGTATCTTCTTCTTTGAGACCAATCTTGGTCATCATAATTTAGCAATATTTATTTTTCATTATTTTGTAGTTCTTTACATTGTTGGATTTGATTATTTCCTTTTGCATCAGTTCATCAGTCTTTCCACGATTCTCTATATTCATCATGTTCTTTATTTCTTACAGCACAGTAATATTCCATTATATTCATGTGGGACTATTTATTTAGCCCTTTCCCAGTCAGTGGATATCTTATTTGTTTCTAGCACTTCACTAACACAAAAAGCAATAGCATAAATATTCTGGTACATACAGAGACTTTCTTTCTGTCAATGACCTTTTAGGGGATATAAATATAATCTCAGGGTCAAAGGGGAAGGCATGGCAAGGATGACCTAGGGTTGACAATTTGGCCACTTTATTTGCATAATTCAACTTACTGTAGAAAATGGCTTTGCCAATTCTGAGCTCTACTAATAATATGTTAATGCACCTCTTTTTTTCTTAACTTTACCAATATTGATCACTCCCTTCTTTGATCATCTTTGCCATTTTTCTAGGCGTATGGTAAAACGTTGGGATTTTTTATTTGCATTTTGTTTATAATTAGTGATTTACAGCTCTCTTTTAGATGGATGTTCATCATTTATAATTCCTCTCTTGAGAATTGTTTGTTTTTAATAAGAGTTTAACCATTCCTTTCCCCATTTATTTCATTTAAATGACTCCCCTCCATTTAAAATGAACTATTAGCTGTTCCCTGAACTTAACATGCTATTTCCTACTTCCTATGTTGATGCATTTTCTTCCCTCTATCTTGTTTTTTTCTTTGTCTCTCTTCTCTCTCTCTAACTTCTTCTTTCTCTCCCTCTCCCACACAAACACACAAATACACACATATCATTCTGCTTGAGTTCCTAGCATATTGTCTTGCACATAGCAAGCACTCAATAAATATTTCATGCAAATTAAATTAGGACATTTTTTTCATCCTTTTGTGAAATTCTCTGTTTGAAAGTCCTACAAAATGACTGAAGTTTCCTAGTTTCATATATCTCACCATTAAAGTGATAAAGAGATATTCTCTTGTGAGAATACCCAATAATTCATGGAAAATCCTCTCTAGTATTTTTCATTTCTCTCCTGCTTTGCACAACATGTGCTGTTTGTTGAAACTGAGAATGGAAAATTAGAATAAATACTTACTTTAATTGTTCCCCTAATCTTTACTTGTCATCAGTATCAATCCCAATTTTGCCACAAGGATCATGTTCTAATGCATTAGTTATATACTTGTTCTTTGAATTAGGGCAAGACAGGCTACTGTTTCTTGGAATTTCCCCATAGCCTTCAGTCCTTTAGTGTTGTTTTGAGAATCATGACATATGAAATTCTTCTTCAATTTTGTTAATTCTAAAATCCTCAACTCTGACTCATAGAATGCCTTTACTATAAAAATGTCCTCCCTGTGACTAAAACTTAGATACTCTGTCTTCTATGGAAAACAAGCTTTTTGATAGAATTTTTAGGTAGAATTCAATAGCTCAACAAGTTTTGTTATGGTCTATGAAATAAACTGTTCATATAATCCCAAGAATCTGCATGAGGCAGTGATGAGGTGAATTCCCAACATCTTCACTGGAAAGTTTATAGATAACTTAACACCAGGATGAAAAATTGTATTGACACAGGTATCAGAACTTCTCCTAGTGGCTTTTTGGTCCTCAAATTTGCTACTAATCTGTCTTTAGATAGAAAGGATTAACTATTAAGGAAGCAAAATTAATTCATGAGTTAATACAACTGCTTCTGGAGGTATTAAAGAATTCTCTAAAACTCCTTATCAGCTGACTTCCTACAAATATATAAGATTTAAAAGGACATGAGATGAACTATTTGAAGAAATGTTAACAATATGAATGGGAACATTTTAACTCTAAATAGCATCTTTCAATAAGAATGTTGCCTTTTAACACCAATCTTAAAAATTCACACATACATACATAGACACATACACACTCACCTGGATTTTTACAACAATACTATGATTTTGGGTTTCAAGCTAACAGTATTCCAGGTATGAATGGCCTTATTCTCCCCCTTAATTTTTCTGTCTGTGTTTTAGAAATTGGAGACTTTGTGAATGAAAAGGAAAAGTCTAGGAGAGTTCCAGTTTGTGAGAGTTTCATTGACAGACATCCTAGTGATTGTGGATTTTTAGTTATTGTGCGTTTTTAGTGTATTCTGCCCTCAAAAATGCTGCCATTCAAGCCCTCAACGTGCTAGGTATGAATGGATACTTCCTAAAAGCAAAAAACATAAGGACATTTTAAACACTTTCACTGCCATTCTTAATTTTTTTTGATCCTCCCAGAAGCTCTGTGAGAGAAATAGGATTTGCCTTATTATAAACATTTTAAATAGAATGGATATTTTTGATTTGGTCAAATGCATTATGGTTTTAAATATATATAATCCATTTGCTAATCAACATGTCAGCAAGTATATCTGTCCATTACTCTTAATATAAGAATCATGAAATCCTAAAGTAAGTGACATCAGAAGTGATCTAATGCATTCCAATTTTATCCTCTTGGCAATTTCCCCATTGGATGGTAGTATAATTTGTGCTCAAACCTATCCAATTACAGAGTACTCACTACTTCATAAAGCATCACAAAATCTTACATAAAAATTAGAAATCATCTTGTTCCTCTTCTAACTAAACTAACTAAAATATGAATTCCCTCTAAAGCATTTCAAAAAGTTAGCCACTCTTACTTTAAAATTACCCATTGAAAACCAACCCTTTCAAGGCAGCTCTTCTATTCCCCAAAATCTCTTAATCTAGACTGCATAATGCAGTGAATTGAGAGCTAGCATTGAAACCAGGAAGACCTAGATTCCCATGTCTATTCCATACTACCGTGTTACCTTGAATAAATTATTTATACTCTCAGTGCTTTGGGTCAGGACTTCTTAAACTTTTCCTACTCTCCACCCTTTTTAGCCCAAGAAAATTTTACATGAGCCTGTCTTGAATTTGAGCCATTCTGGCACGCACAGTGAAAAGTACACATATTGTATATTCAGAAGCAAGACTGCAATAAAGTTACATGATTCAATACAGGCAAGCACTGCCAGAAACACCTCAGATTCATTAGGCATCTGACTTTGAATTACTTTTTAGTCATTGAATTCAGAAATCCTTTAATGATGACAAATTTTTCACAACTCCACATTCAGTTAAGCAACTTTATATGGGCTTGTGACCTATGGTTTAAAGAGCTTTGTTCTAGACCAAAGATATTGAAAGTCACAAAGAGAGGACTTCCAGAATGCAGCAGGAACCAGATTAAAATATAATTGGGAAATATTTAACAAAATTAATAAAATATACAACATAGATAACATAAAGATGTAATTTTCTAAGTCAAAATTTGTCCAGAAAATATGTTTCTATTTAAGTATGACATCTTTGTTAGGCAACTCTAAAACTGTAACTTAAATGGAAAGGGCTGAGGTACATTGAATAGGGAATTTCCTTACCTAATAGCTTCCTTTACTAATGAAATGACACATGTAGTATGTATTTCTCTCTTAAGATCCTATTCCTTTAAACAGGAAAAGGAAATGAAATAAGCCATTTTCAAATGAAGAGATACAAAGTCTAAAACATATAAAATTGCTCTAAATCATCTTGTTGATAGTAATATTGAGTCATTTCAGTCATATCTGACTCTTTATGACCTAGCTTGGAATTTTCTTGGCAAAGATTGAAGTAGTTTTCCATTTCCTTCTCCATCCCATTTTATAGACAAGGAACTGAGGCAAACAGCATTAAGTGCCATATAGTATCTGAGGTTGTATTTGAACTCATGAAAATGAGTTATCCTGATTGCAAGCTTAATGCTCTATCTACTGTGCCACCTAGCTGCAATCTAAATCACCACTAATAAAAGAAATGAAAATCAAAACAAGTCTAAGCTTTCATCTCACAGCCAGCAAATTGACAAAGATCACAAAATATGGCAATAGTCAAAGTCGGAGGGACTGTGAAAAGGCAGACATAATAATACCTTGCTGATAGAGCTGTGAATTGAATAAATCATTTTAGCATTCTGCTTAACAAATGAGTAAAACATCCATATCTCTTTCATTCAGAGATCCCAGTGCTCAGGATATACTACCAAAATGACAAAGGAAGAAAAGAAATCCCACATATACCAACATATTCACAACAGCATGTTTTATGGTATCAAAGAACTTTAAACAAAGTAAATATCTATAGCTAAAAGCTTCTAAATTAATTGCAACATGTTAGTAAATTCTTCAATAATAATCTCTGGAGCTCAAAAATATTTTTTCCAATAAAGATCTTCCATGAACTGAGTCAAAGTATGATTCTCTGCACCTGCTCTTCATTGGTCTAGTTCTTTTCTCTGGAGCAAAGAAAGCATATAATCCATTTTTCTATGATAGCTTCTCAGACATGTCAATACTAATCCTGCTCTTCCTGACTTTTGTTTGACCAGAAATTTTCATTGTCTATGTTGAAGGGCAAAACTACAACCTTCCTCTGAGCAAGGGTTCTACATGGGAATTCAGGCCTTCAGAAGTCTTGGTGGGGTCAAAGAAAATAATGGACAGTGAAAAAATCTTACACAAGGAAGGGGTTTAGTGATGGTATAAAAGGTATCATTATCATTCTCACCCTCTTTCCTGAAACAGTGAGTTTTTCTCTTCCTGAAAAGAAACCATAGCTCAGTGTGGCATTTAGAGCGTTGGAAGGAGATGGCATTGGTGGCAATATCTGAAGATGAATGGCCATAATACCATAGCTGTATTAAACTGTCATAAGCAATATTCCCATCAGGCCTGCAGATAAAATACTGACTTAAAGCAATGCCATGCTACTGAGTTCAAGACCCTAAATTATGCCTGGGGTTGGCCTGTTGTTAGAGAGGAAAGATGAATGCCAAGGCATTAACCACACCATCTGAAGCTATCAAAAATGTCAGAAGAGATAAAGAATGCTGATGTAGACCTGCATTTCAAACTTATATATTAAAAATGTATCAGAACATGAGGCAGGGAGAGTTAGTGGATTACTACTTGTTTCAGTTTTCTACAATAATAATATTAGCTTACATTTGTATAGTACTTTAGAGTTTACAACATGGTTTTTAACAATAGTGCTGCAAAGTAGATAAAATAAGTATTGTTCTTATTATTTTATTAATAAAGTACCACAAACTCAAAAAAATAATGTGACTTGCTGAAGACTCCACAGCTAACAAGATGCGGTGTCAAGAACTCAGAACTCTTCACTCTGCGCTGACCTTTTTGAAATCCAATTAATGATTTCATTAAAAACGGAAGGATGCTTTTTTTTTTGTTTTTCCAGATCAGAAAGCAAAAAAAAAGAAAAGAAAAGAAAAGAAAAAAGAAAACAGAATTATTTGTTGTCTTCAATAAGTGAGTAACATCTCTAAACTGAGTTTGGGGTTTTCTATTCAGTGAGACAGGTATCCTTGAATTATGCATAATCACATAAGTACAAATTCAGGGTTTCACAATTTAGATTCAACTTACCTTCCTATCCTTATTTCATATTATGATCTTTCTTGGACATTACATTTCAGTCAAACTGAACAATTTGCCATCTATGCTTTCATATTGCCTGTGCTTGCCTCCATTCACATCTAAGTTCATACCATCCCCTATGTTTTGACTGTTTGTCTCCCATCTCCCTGTGAAAATCTTATCCATTATCACAACATAGTATTTTCATTTTTTGTTGTTGTTAACTTGAATTTTCTTTTCTTTCTCATTTTTCTCTTTTTGATCTGATTTTTCTTGTGTAGCATTATAATTGTGGAAATATATAAGAAGAATCATACCTGTATAACATATATTGGATTATTTGCCATCTAGAGGAAGGGAGGGAGAAAACAAATTTGGAACGCAAGGTCTTGCAAGAATGAATGGTGAAAACTATCTATACATATGTTTTAAAAATAAAAAGCTTTATAAAAAGGAAAACCTTATCCATTCTACACAACTCTGTTTAGAGCTTTCTCTTCCTTTACAACTTGCATTATGTCCCAGATAGAAGTGATCATAGGACCATATGGTATAAGACCTAAAGAAACAGATCATACTTTGGGTCCAAAAATATTTGAAATGGTTTCATTAAAACTGGTTCTTTTCTTAAGTACAGGAAAGAAAGAAGTCTAAGAAGATTAAAGGAGAAGAAAGGATCAAAGAAACTTCTACCTGCCTGTAGAATAACTTTGTTTTATCTTGCCATTAGTAAAAGTATAAAGCTAATGACAGATTTCATCATCATGAAGGCTCATAAAAACTAGGAATCGGAAAAAAAATCACATTGAATAATATCAAGTAGTGTAGGAGAGAGATGAATTTACAAGTTAGATATATTAATTCTGTATTGGAATTGCCAGGGGGTGAGTGATCATGAAGCTGAAATAATTGCTAATTAAATTTGGGCAAAATGGGCAAAAAGCCAGGTGAGTGTCCCTGCCTTCCAATGGGTCACCCATTGACTATCATTCTGGGCCCTGATTAAATTTTACAAAATGATTAAGTGATTAAACTTTGAGTCACTCTGAAATAAACCATAGCTCATCAGCACTAAGCCATAGTTCACCATTCATTACAGACTCTCTCCTTTAACAGGGAATTCATTTGGGCTGAAGGTAGGAGTGGGACAGCTACAGCAGAAAAGAGTTGAACAAGTCTACTTCTCTGAAACTAGCATTTTTTGTAGACATAACACAACATATCAGAATTTGGTTTTATAGAATCTTTAATTAATCCAAGTGATATTATAGATTTCTAAGAGTAGATCCATAAAAGAAACAGATTTTTCCACAGTTAGAAAATAATACAATGATTGGAAACACCATGATGTTCAGGGTCTTAATACAGCTGGGGCTCAAGGAATAGTTCTGATCATAGTTGAACTTTGGTACCTTAGAAGAGGGGTAGAACAGGTATACAATGGATTTTCTAAAAGTTTAATGAGATTTTGTTGTAAGATGCTTTGGGGAAGAAAAATGGAATCAAAAGACCTGGATATGAGATATAGTTTCACCATTTAACTCACTACAGGATCAGGAATGAATCACAATCATTCTGAGACTCAATTTCATCATATGCAAAATAGATACAATTTTGAATCTTTTATGACCTACTCTTGCAAGAAGATACTCTGTAAACCATACAACGTAATAGAAATAATGGTATTATCATCACTTGTCATTTTATTATTGTTAACAATAAAAATTAAAATGAAGTCAAGAAGTAATTCTTTTACATCAATAAGAAAGGTTTGGAAAGGAAACTATAAATTTATTATATAGTAAAAAGTTCCCAAATCTAATCTATGGAGAGCCATTGAATTTATTTTCAACCATTTCAGATGGAGGTTAGGAATACTTAGTGATAAGAAATCTTGATTCAAAGTCATAGGACCTGGTTTCAAACCTCAGTTCTGGTGCTTCTTATCTGTGTGACCATAGAAAAGTCACTTGACCTCACTGGACCTCAGTTTCCTCATCTTTTAAAAAGAGAATGTTAGAGTAAGGTTCCTTCCAGTTCTTTATCTATGATCCTATGATAGGATCATAGTTATAACTCAAATGCATTATGGTAACGAAGCCCTTTCCTCACAATAACATACTTCATTAAATTGTATATCATGACCTCATTTTACAAATGAGAAAATTAAGACTAAAATATTTCAGGCCTCTCAAGCACAGTCACACACTAAGTGGAAAAGTCAGGATTGGAGTTTAGAGCTCTTAACTATGAAACTGCTTCTCCTTACAATGCACCACAATGCCTAGAGTGACCATGAAGAAGTAGCCTAGCTGAAAGCTTAATATATCAGACAGGTAGGCCAGACCTTTGATAGCCTTTAATAATTCTTCTATTATGTTTTTGCATAATTTTTAAAAAATCATTTTATCTCTTTGTGGCACTATTGGAAAAGTCAGTAGTGAGTGGAAATGAAGGAGAAGAAGGGTTAGACTGGGAAAACATGTCCATGGTATCACATTCCTGATGTCATGCACCCCTTCAAAAAAGGATAAACAACAGCAGTGGCAAGGACATTCTGATGGGGGTTCCTAGATGAGAATGTGCCCAGTGGGATATAAACTGAGATGAGTAGTCCACTCCAGCCAGCAGCTAGTTGTCTTTTAACCTTAACCACAATAAAACCAATGATTTTGCCAAAAGTGCCACTCCACCACCCCCCATTATTTATTCTTAAGTCCCAGAACCTGGAGTTTAAACATATTTACTAGTCATCTTGATGTGGTTAGTGGCAATGAAGAGAGTTGTAAGAATTGAGGTTGGTGCAGGTGCAGGTCCAAGAATTCAGGAACCCAAAAAATGACAGAATGACATTTGATGAATGACAGAAAGGAAAGTTTAATGTTGACTAAGAAGGGGCTCTCTTAGCAGGCAAATTCCTAATGAGGAATTTTGCAAAGAGTGCATAAACAGACTCCTGTTTTATGAGCAAATCTTGGCTAGGGGCTGGGGGCGGGGGGGAGGAAGGGGGATAGTTTGAGCTTATTGTCAGACCAAGATCTCCAATTCAATGAAATCATTTTGAAGGCTTTTTCCCAGAGTCTGGAATTTCTTGAAGAGGATCCAGGTCATCCCTAAAAGATCAATGGAGGGTGATTTGACCAAGATCTCCAATTGAATGATGCCACTTAACTTGGGAAGGGCTTGTCTGGGAAAGTATGCTTTTTCCCACATTTTTTGGAGTCTGAGACCCTGAATCTAGTTTCAGGGTTCACTCCCATCAATCTGACTGATTTAATGTATTTCTTTATTACCAGCAGAGGTAACAAACCAACATTCTACAATCTGAGGGATTTCTGACTCTCGTTATACCATCTTATTTCTTTTCTTATTATTATTCAGTTGAAGAATACACTTAGCTTCAATCAATATTCCTCCCACCCCTTCCTTTCACAGATTCCCTACCTACAATGCTTCTGTTCTCTATCTCTCTCTCTCTCTTCTTTCAACTTTTTCCCTCCCTCTAATTCTTTAAAATCTCTTCAATATAACACATTCATTTTCTCCATCATTTCTTTTTAGCACCTGGATTTTTAAAAGAAATTTTCTCACCACATAATAAAGAAAAATTCTAAACTAGATAGGCAGCAGAATACAATGAAAGGAACATTGAATTTCCTATTCAAGAAGAAAATTGTGTTTTGGTCCCGGCTCAAGTATAATCCTCCCCACGATTTGGGGCAAACAAATATATCTTTACTCAGATAACATTTCCTCTTCTGCAAAAAGATAGGGTTGAACTAAATGATATATAAAGACCTCTTCCATTCTCACATTCTTTATTCTAATGTCCCTTCTAACTCTGATAGTCTACGTTAAAAGATCTCTTCCAATTTTATACCCTAGACTATCCCCCACCTAGAGAAAGAGTAGGTGGTTAAACATACTGGATGATTGCTTATCAGCAATGTTGAAGAGGAAATTCATCAGTCACGAAGGGACTAGACTAGTTGATTTTTGAGCTCCAATTAAGCCCTTAGATTCTGGGAGACAGTCTCTGTGTTTCATTATTCCCATTATTACACTTGGGGTAGAGGGGGATGGTTAAGAAACCTTCTTTGCAGATGAGGGAAATTCTCCAAGAACAGCTCTCCAATGACAGACGCTGTAGCAATGAGGATAAGAAAGAACACAAGTGTGTTGTGGAGGAGGAAAAACGCAATTCAGTTCCAAAAAGGATGATCTTTCAGCTGAAGTGAGAATTCAAAAGTCATGCCTAAGAGACAATTGGACTGAGCACCCTGAAGCTTACTCCAGTGGGCTGATGAAGAGGGCAAATGAACACATTTCAATTCCTACAGCAACTGGCCATCCCTCTTTCACTAAATCACCTTGCATTGTTATTTATCTAGAAATTATACTTGATTGCTAAATGAGTGTGTAGATAGTGATGTCTCTTCCTTGATTTGCTCATGACTAGTGACAACCAGGCATTTAATAACTATCAAAAAGGATACTGTATTCAAGGGGATAGATTTCAGTAAAGATTGAATTAGGCACTGTGGTCAGACCACTTACTGAGCAAGGAAGCATTTTGTTCTAGCAAATAAAATCGCTGTTGTGAAGAAAAAAACAGAATTTCAAATAAATAACTTAAAAGGTTTTTCCCAAATTCAACAACTGGGTCTGTATAAGTAAGCAAACTTACCTGTGTCTTAACACACGCAAGCTGCCATTCTATTGCTTTTCTTTTGAGCCATTTCCATTGTGATAATCTAGAATCACTCCTCCTAAAAAATTTTCTCCAATTATTTCTAACATTTCCCCCCAGAATCATACAATCTTAAAACGGGAAGAGAGCTCAAGGGTCATTTAGTCCAATTCTTATTGGAAACAATAATAAAATCCTGACATATACTGATTCATTTTTCTATTAATCCTATGACTTTATTTTTTTTATTTGACAATTATTTATTCTCTCTGTCCTAACACTTCCCACACCCATACTAAAGAAGAACAAAATTCCTTGCAACAAATAAGCATAGCCAAGCAAAATAAATTCCCTCACTGACCAATATCCCTACCCCTAAAAAAGTATGTGCTATTCTGCATCTTGAATCCATTACCACTCTGTCAAGAAGTGGATAGCAGGCTTCATCATCAGTGTTTTGGAATCATGGTTGACCACTGTATTCATCAGAATTAGATAAGTTTTAACTAACACTTATATAGTACTCTAAGGTTTACAAAACATTTAACATGTGTCATTTCATTTTATCCTTATAAAAAGTGCTATTAATACTCTCATTTTACAGATGGGGAAACCAGGGCAGATTGAGGTTCAGTGATTTGCCTGAGATCAAAAATGTTATTAAGTGCATAAGGGAGGATTTGAACTTAGCTTTTCCTGACTCCAAGTTCTATGCTCTTTCTATTCTACCACCTAACTGCATCTTTTTTAATAATAGCTTTTTATTTTCAAAATATATGCAAAGATGGTTTTCAACATTCATGCTTATGCAAAACCTTGTGTTCCAAAAAAATTTACCTCCCTTCCCCATATCCCTTCCCATAGACATCAAGTAATCCAATATATGTTAAAAATGTGGAATTCTTATATATACATACATACATATATGTATATATATACATATATATATATTCCTACATTTATCATGCTACACAAGAAAAATCAGATCAAAAAGGAAAAAAAATGAGAAAGAGAAAAAAACAAGCAAACAACAACAAAGGTGAAAATAATATGTTGGAATCCACATTCAGGTGCTATAGTCCTCTCTCTAGATACAGGTGTTTCTCTCTATCACAAGTCTATTGGAACTGGCCTGAATCATCTCATTGTTGAAAAGACCCAAGTCCATCAAAGTTGATTATCATATAATACTGTTGCCAGGTACAGTGATAGCTGGTTCTGCTCATTTCTTTTAGCATTAGTTCATGTAAGTCTCTCCAGGCCTTTCTGAAATCATCCTGTTGATCATTTCTTACAGAACAATAATATTCCATAACATTCATATACCATAACTTATCCAGCCATTCCCCAAATGATGGACATCCACTCTGTTTCCAGTTACTTGGCCCTACAAAAAGAGTTGCTACAAACATTTTTGCACATGTGGATCCTTTTCCCTTTTTTATGATCTTTTTGTGGGGATACAGGCCCAGTAAAGTCACTGCTAGATCAAAGGGTATACACAGTTTCATACTTATTAAGGCATAGTTCCAAATTGCTCTCCAGAATGGTCGGATCAGTTCACAACTCCACCAACAATGAATTAGTTTCCCAGTTTTCCCACATCCCTATCAACATTTACCATTATCTTTTCCTGTCTTAGTCAATTTGAGCAGTGTATAATGGTACCTCAGAGTTATCTTAATTAACACAAATTAACATAATGGTGATTATAAGTATTTTATATGACTAGAAATGGTTTTAATTTCATTTGAAAATTATTTAATTTCATTTGAAAATTATTTATTCATATCCTTTGACCATTTATCAATTAGAGAATGGCTTGTATTCTTATAAATTTGAGTCAATTCTCTATATATTTTAGAAATGAGGGCTTTAGCAGAACCCTTGGATATTAAATTTTTCTCCAGTTTTCTGCTTCCCTTCTAATCTTGTGTGCATTGGTGCTGTTTGTAAAAAAAAAATTTAATTTAATATAATCAAAATTATCCATTTTTCATTTCATAATGTACTCTAGTTCTCCTTTAGCCACAAGTACTTTCCTTCTTCACAAATCTGAGAGGTAGACTATCTTCTGTTCTTCTAATTTGCTTATAGTATCACTCTTTATGTCTAAATCATGCACCCTTTTGACCTTATCTTGGTATCACTTGTTTCTTTGGTGTCCTTATGTTTATTGAAAATCCTTTATGTATCCTTATAGTATTGTTATTATAGAAAATGTTCGGTTCATTTCATTCTGCATCAGTCCATACAAGTCTTCCAAGGTCCCTCTGAAACCATCCCTTTCACTATTTCTCATGATAGGAGAGAAGTCCTTTACATTCATATGCCATAATTATTTTTAGCAATTCCCCAAATGATGGACCCTCCTTGAATGTCCAGATCTTCAACACTACAAAAAGAGTTGATGTAAGTATATTTATACATAGGCCTCTTTTTCTCCCTGTTTTTAATTCCCATTAGATAAAGGATAGTAATGATACCACTTAATCCTTCTTGAGGAAGCCCGTTCTACTTTGTACAATTCTGTTTCTTAAGAATTCCCTTCTTTGTCTGAGATGAAATGTGTCCCTATTCACTTTCCCTCTTCTCCTCTGTTTCTAATAGTTCTGCTCTCTATAACCAAGCTGAAAAATTCCAACTAGACAGAGATGGGAGGGTGTTATATGGACAAGAAGAAAAGAAAGAGTGGTGTAGAACTGGTATCCCTGTTAAGGAAGAGGGATATAAATCACAATCATGTGTCTTAGCCAAGCCAAAAGTCTAACATAGAAACATTATTCTAAAATAAAATGTAATCCAATTGTATTTCAAATTGGATGAGCACATTTCAAATAAAATTGATCATTTACAACTTATAGAAACACTAGTTTCAGTCAAAATGAACAAAACAAGATCATCTATTTAGAGTTGGACAGGACCTTAAAGTCAGGTAGTCTTGATTGTGCTTGTAAATGTTTAACTGCCCCCCAAAAAATGCATTGTGTGATATGCTTTTCAATTTGATCTGCTAATTTTATTAGCTTTCTCTCTGTCATGTATTTGTCTAAACAATCAACAGACAATAAGTGATTTTTTAAAACATTTAACAAAATGTAAATGGTCACATTGAAAACTTAACAATCAATAAAATAGTAGCTGTTATTTTAACATTTAATAAGTTCCAAAATGTAAATGGCCACACTGAAAATTGTACAATATAGGTCTGGAGAGCCAATTTCAACTGACTTCAGCACACCTCTATACTTAGTGCTAATCCCCACATTTTTCAGGAAAGAAAATTGAGACCCAATGCTGTTGAGTGAACAGTCTCTCAAGTTAGAAAATAATGGGTTAAATATAAGTAGCAAAGTGAACTTAAATTTGTTGAGAGAAATTAATTACAAAATGTATTCCAAAGCCAAATAGTAATAATTTGAGGATTACCTATATCTATTTTTAAAAGACTTTATACCTCTTCCCTTCTGTTGTCTTAGCTCACCTGAGCCCTAAGTCTTATAGCAATTTTCAAGTTTTCAAGTTAATTTTATATTCATTATCTTATTTGTTCTTCACAAGTTTTATAAATTCAAGAACACCTATTTTGCTTATTAGAAAAATGAGGTTCAGATAGATAAAGTGCAATGAGTAACACTGTTTTAAATAAATACTAAAAAATTCGACAATTTTTAGTGTTCCTCTTTTGTGTTCTTGTCTAAATAACAAATCAAAAAATAATTCTATATTCTGTACCCCAGACTTCTTTCCTATGGATACCTCCTTTTTCATTTTTCTTTCAAATATTGTTTTCCCCCTTTAGAATGTAAACCTCTCCAGAAAAGGGTCTGTCTTTCTTCTTACCTGAATTTGTATTCCCAGAATTTAGCAGTATGTGACACACAGTAAGTGCTTAAAAAATACTGGTTCGCTGGTGGTTTGCTTGAAATCATGTAGCTAATTATGTAATGTTTAACATTTGATTTCAGATCTTTCTAAATCCAAATCCAATGTGTTTCATTATACTATAGTGTTACTGTGGATATTTAGAGTGGATTATAATCTGAATTATTTCAAATTCAGAAAGCCATTTGGAAGTTTGGAAACATTTTATTCACATTGCTTTTCCTGAAATAAGCCATACAATGACAAAAGAAAATGCCCAAGAGATGAAAAGAATATGTAGCATGGCTTTTGCAAGTATAGTGAGACTCCTTCTTGGCATCTGTCTGCACCTCTGGAGTTATTTACAACCTCCAATCCATCCTGGCACATTTTCTGTTCTCACCATGGCAACCAAGGAGAGTTATCTTCAGTGCTATGGTTAATCTGGCTGTTGCTTGTTTCTCAGCTGTGAATCTCTCATTTCCTCTCATTTCATGGGCTCCAATCTTCAAAACTTTAATTCATTCATTCAAGAATTTTCCTTGATTTGTGATCAGAGATCTCATCAAAAGGGTCTCTGTACAAGATCTGAAAGAAGAGAAAAAGTGGTACCACTAGTTAAGGAAAGATGACCACCCCCAAGAGCTCCGGATTTGTAGCCAGAGGATCTTCATTTGAGTCTGAGCTCTGCTATTTGCTTCCTAATTGAGTTTAGGTGGATGACATCACTCTTCTGGATCCTGTTTCCTGATCTGTAAAATCCAGAAATTAGATAGGTTACTTTTAGATGTTTTTGAAATCTAAATCCTATGATCCTTTAAGAGACCTTTAATAGAAATATTGCATTTTAGTCCCTTTCAAAGTTTAAATGCATCATAAAATGGTAGCATCAGGAAGACTCAGATTCACATCGAGAAGTGTGAATTTTTTCATATTATTTGATATTACTTGATAAGTAGTCATCCAATTTTTGCTTCAAAGTCTCAAGAAATCTCATTTTTTGGAAAGACAGGCCTCATTGTTAGAATATTTCTAATTAAAATGAGTCAACAACTTCCACTCATTTCTCCTAGACAGAAAAAAAAAAATTTTTAAAGCCACACTTCCCCAATACCCTCTCACATATTTGAAGAAATGACTATGTACCTACCCTGTTTCTCTTCTTCAAGCTAGGCAACTCCAATTTCTTCAATCCCTGTTTTTGTGGAATAGTTTAAAAACCTCTCCAACTTAGTCACTGCTAGAAGTGTTCCAGATTGTCAATATCCTTCTTAAAATAGGATGCTCAAAACTGAGGTCATGCTATGTCCAGATTTGTACCAACAAGCATTTTCTTAGTAAGGTACATACTTGAGTACATAATTGTGCACTTGAGTAACTCTGTGACCATATATCTGAACATTTCTTTTCAAAAGAATCCATCTATTTCAAAGAAGTGGAAATTTCACTCAATTTCTAAGGAAATGCTTTCTTTTTATTTGCTCAAATAGCCAAGTGTCTTAAATTCCTTTTCACTGAAGAACGAAGTGCACAATAGACAGGATTTTTGAAGTGGAAAGACTCCAAAGATTACCTAGATCTCCTTCCTTATGTTTGCAGATGTGGAGACTGAGGCCCAGAGGCATGTCCAAGGTTAAACAGTTAAAAAGTGATATAATAGAATTTCCTTTCAGGTTGTTGACTCCAAATTCAATTTCCTTTCTACTCCTCCACATTGCTGGGATTCTATAACTAATTCAATTCAACAAATGTTCACTATATCATCTAAGGTACCATGCCAAATGATAGATACAAACATGAACAGCACTCAGTTCCTGCCATCTCAGTTTACAACCCACCTTCATTTAGTGCCTTCTGATTACAATTTCCATGGAATCTATGTGCTGAAAGTCTATGCTAATGAAATGTAAATTCTAGCAAGTACCTTGAAACTGAAAATGCTTAAACTATGATCTGGGTAATCATTCTTCATCTAAGGCCCAGCCTAGGTAAATTCACCAGTGCCTCATCACCAGATTACTTGAAAAAGATGGATATTTCCACCTACTTTAACACTATCACTATGTTTTAGTCATGTCTTTTGTTTTATAATTACTTCATCACTAGTAAAGGATCTTTCCATTGTTACAAAAAAAAAAAAAAAAAGTAAGCAAAAGCAAATAAAATAATGTTTTACATTTCCTCCTGCATCTCAAACCCACAGCCCACCATCTACCCATGGCAAAGAGGTTCTTAATCTCATCTCCGAGGGGTCAAAAGTAAGCATAATAATGAATCTGCATTAACTTTGTTTAATATTCTTTTAATTTCAAAATACTGATGTCATTCTGTGTTTTTATCCTAGCTTTTCTTCCTTCACTCTGGCTCCATTCATATAAGCCTTCCCATATTTCTTTGAATTTCTGGTATTCATTGTTCTTTAAGCCACAATAAATATTCCACTTACGTTCATATACATAATTCATCCAGTAATTTCCCAATAAATAAACACCCACTTCATTTCTAATTCTTTTGCTACCACAAAAATTGATATTGCAAATACAATGGGGAGAGGAGGGTAGGTGGGAAATCCTGAATTCAAATATAACTTCAGCTACTATCTATGTGACTCAGGTCAAGTTGTTTAACTGCTGTTTTTGTTGCCTTATGTATAAAGTGGAAATAATATAGTACCTACATACTAGGATTTTTACGAGAATAAAATGAGAAAATATTTGTAAAACATTTTGCAAGCCTTTAAGAACTATATAAATATTAATATTTATTGTATTATTTTTGTCCAGTAGTAGGATCTCTAGATCAAATAGTAAAGACAATTTGATTCTTCTCAAATAATTCCAAATTGCTTTCAAAAATAGAAAAATTCACAGATCCACCAACAGTATGTTTTAGTGTGTCCAAATTCCTGCAGTCCTTCCAACATTGACTATTTCTGTTTTTTTGTCATCTTTGCCAATTTTCATAGCAATTTTTAATGGCTATCTTCTAAGTTACAGAAGAGTTGGGATATATAATTGTTGTGCCATAGTTCCCTGTTATTGTCCTGTCTCAGTTTCCCTAAATGGTCCTGCCTCAGTTTCCCTAAATTTCCCTGCCTCACTTTCTCTAAATGGTCCTGCTTCAGTTTCCCTAAATTGCCCTGCCTCACTTTCTCTAAATGGTCCTGCTTCAGTTTCCCTAATTGTCCTGCCTTGGTTTTTCTAATTGTTCTGCCTCAGTTTCCCTAGTTGCAACCCACCTTTTCTGCTTATTAGAACTGAGATAATTAGGGCTGTGGAGATCTGACATTACAAAAGATAAAACTCCACATGTCCTATGTCAGATACCTAATTGGTATCCTCTAAGTCCAGACTTCTTGGCTCTAGTTGCATATTTCCTTAACTCCCAGTTAGTAAGAATTTATGGTCCTACCCCCAACCTGTCAGAACTGGATTGATGATCCCTGCCTGGAAATTCCCGCTCACCAGAGTTTGAATTCCACCTCCCTTTGTGTACCGAGATATATATATACACATACACACACACACACACACACACACACACACACACACACACATACACACACACACACATACATATACCGAGAGAAAGAGAAAGAGAGAGACAGAGACAGAGAGAGAGACAGAGAGAGAGAGAGAGAGAGAGAGAGAGAGAGAGAGAGAGAGAGAGAGAAACTCACATTCATGGCTGCATTCTTTGAGACCAAAGTGTCATTCAGCCCTGGGATCAAAAATGGATTCTTTTTGATGCCAGTAAATCTCTCCCTCTCAGAAATCCAAATAAAATATTAAAAACTCTCTGGTCTCTATCTTGCCTCAGTTTCTCCAGCATTACATCATATTTATATCGATAAAACGTCATACCTTAAATATTAGCATATTTAAGTTTTTCTTATACATCTATGATCCCACTTATTTTTCCCAGCATTTCTAAGAGGTAGCTATTATAAATATCATTATCTTTATTTTGCAAATGAATTAACCGAGTCTCTGAGAAGTCAATTGATTTCTTCAAGATACATGGGGCTTGGTTATAATTATGTTAGGGCTAGAATTTGAGTTTGAATCTTCTAACTCTACATCTAATGTCTTTTTTCCCCCACTCTCTATGGACTCTTTAAAATATATGCTGACATTTGTCTCAAATGATATTGCATTCAGACAGAAAGGTAAATTAATACTTATGTACACAAATTGGATAAGCATTAATGAAGAAAAGCAGTTTTAGCACCTGACATCAGTTGTGTAGCCTCTTCAAGAGTAGTCTTACTCTTTACTGAAATTCACACTTGTCAGCTATTTGCCATCTTATCCACAGCCCTTCCTCAGCTTGAACTCTAAGTTTCCTTAATTGGCATCTTCAGTCCCCTGTTCTGTGCCTTGTAGACGGTTTGTATCCAATGAAAGGATTATGGCACATCTCAACTGTTCAGTTTGGCCGCCTTAACAATCCATCTGGATTGATTCAGCTGTGGTGCATCTGGGTAGATTGATGATATGCCAAGTCAGCACAAATATACTAGGTTAGTCTTTCCAAGGTCTGGTTATTTTTGCTCTACAGACTTGGCTGTAGAATCATAAAACTGACGTGGGGGAGCCTCAAAGTTTAAACTTTCAGACAGTGATTTCCATTGTAATTATTTATCAAAGGCTCCTAAAGTGTAGTGGAAAATGCTTGATTTGGGGAGTCAGAAGTCCCAGCTATGAAGCCCACCTTCCACTACTGACTATGTGAATTTGAACAATTTTTTCTGCCACTTTAGGGTTCAGTTGCCTCCTTTGCAGCCTGAAAGATGTTGCACTCAGTGAGCTTTAAATACCCTCCCAGCTCTAAAATTAGGTTTCTAAACCCTTCATTTTTCAGGGAAGAAACTGAGACCCCAAATTGGTAAAGAGACTTGCCCAGAGTCACACAGCTTTTCCCATTTGTAGGTCGTAGACTAGCATTGATACAGGCAGGAGCAGTTGAAACTGCTAAATGTATACCTTCTAGAACATAAGATTTACTCAAATTCCTTATTCTAGGTGATGGGCAGTGAAGTATTCCCTTTTGTCACAGCTGGAGCAGGGAGACAAACTGCTTCTCTCCATCTTTGCATCATTTTTCTCCCTCCCCTCCCCCAACTCCCTAGGATTCCTAGCTCAAGGGGGTTTATTGCCTCCAGCTGAGGTTGCCTAGCAACTGAATTCAGTAGCTTCCTGCTAGACAAAGGCTTTTCCATCCCTTTCTACGGCAGTGTTAATGCTAATTGTTGTCCAGGGAACCGTTCCAACTATAGATGCTAAGAGATGCTAGGATGGAATCTGGGATTTAGGATGCCCTTAGGGGCCAAGAGTGACCCTCTAGTCAGGCTGTAGAATGGGGGAAATTAGCTTTTCAATTCCAGGCCTCCTGTATTATACCCCTCTGTCCCCCTCCGGAATGCAGAGGCACACACTGGGCCTTCCACATCCCTTCTGCAGAGGCAGCTATGGTCCAAAGATTTAGGACTCAAGCATCAGACTGTGTTCCTATCCCAATTCTGCTATTAGTTTCTCCTCTGAAATAGGGGGGATATATTACCTACCTAATTTGTTGTGGGGATCAAATAATATAATGATGTATGTTATGCTACTTTTAAAATGTCAGGGGATTGTTATAAATGAATATAATTATTATTGTTGAATAAACTAATTTAAACAGCTAATATGCAGTGGTCATGTGAGATCTCATTTGTTTTTTTGTTGCTTTTTTTGTGGCACCTCTGGCAGGTAAGGGTAAATTCAAATAATTTCACAAAGAAACATGCACAGAGATAATTCTGGTTGAAATTCATATAGCAAGTTAGAACATCCTTTTGTCACCCTGGCTTAGTGTCAGCAAAAATTAGACATTGTATCTTCCTACATTGCAAGGTCATGAATGCCTCACTAGGCATGAACCCTATTGGTTTAATCTTAGGTCACATTTTTCTCACTAAAATTTGGCTTGAATGAAAAGGGAATGTGACCTTTTCATTGTTTGGCTATATGTATATATACACACTTACACACAGATACATATAAGATCCCATAGACATATGGGTTTACTTTGATTTTTTTCAGTTCACAAAATCTCATTTTAAGGATATGGTTTACAAGCAGGGAGAGGAAGAAAGAAGTGGAAGAAAATAGCTTATATTCAGGCCAATGCAGAATATAGATGGTATTTTTACCTTCAGATACTTTCCTTTAACCAGTCTGATCTTGCAAAATAGCTTGGTCATATCAAGCTCATTTTTCAAAGTGAGCATAAATAATGGTCAAGGGAGTTATCTATGTTTACATAATTAATCAATGATTGAAACAAAGACTAAAATATCAGATATCCAAAACCTGACCCAGATAAATTATATCCAGTGATATAGTCTTAGGTTCGATCTAAGAAAGGACTTTTTTGTCAATGGTGGTTTATTTGTTCCTAGGATGGATTACTAAGAAATGCTCTGAATGATTAGACAACCTCCATCTGTAGCAGGATAATTTGAATGTAGGTTAGCTCTGAGGAAGAGTATTGGTAGATATGACCCCTTCCATCTTCAGGATTCTGCCACTCTGGGTTCATACATTTTTCTCTCTTCATTCTTCATCAGAGTGACAATTCAGTACATAAAAATCTCAGAGTTGGGAACAATAGTACAGGTCTTGCCCCCTGACTGGGGTCCACTTCCTCACTGCCTCAGTTCATGTCACCATCCATTTGAGGCCTTCCTTAATCCCTCAACCTATGCTTGACTACCAAAATGACTTTGTATTTATTTTGAATGTATTTTACATTTACTCATATGTATGTAGGCTTCAATAAGGAAGGCCTTAGTAAACAGGTCCAGCCATACATATCTCCTAGTTGTGTGATCCCAGGCAAGTCACAATCTATGTTGGTCTCTGTTACTTCATCTGTAAAATGGAGATAATAGCATTTACCTTAAAAATTATTATAAGGGTAAAATTAGGTAATATTTCTAATGTGCTTTATAAATTTTTAAGTATATAAATTCTAGCTTATTATTATTTAACCTGAAAGAACATAAACTCCTTAAGGGGATAGTGCTGTTTAGTTTTTGTTTTTCTGTTTCCAGAACATAGCACATCACTTGATTTGTAATAGATTCTCAATACTCTGCAAAGCAGTGACACTGGACTTGCTGTTTCTTGAATGGAATAGTCTATCTCCCAACTTTGGGCATTTTTCCAGTGCCTCTAATATTCTCTCTCCTCCCATCTTCCTCCTAACTTCTCTGGCTTCCTTGATATCCCAGCTAAAATCCCACCTTTATCCATTTCCTTTAATGCTCCTTTCTAAAATTTATTTATTTTTATATATCTGGCTTGTAACTACCATTTGTATGATATGTATATCATCTTTCCCATTAGATTATTAACCCCCTGAGGAGAGGAACAGTTTTTGCCTTTCTTTGTATCTCCTGAAGTTAGCACAGAGATGCTGCTTAATAAATGCATGTTGACTTAATAAACATTTGCTGGCTAATTGATTCAAAACACTTTCCCCACAATAATCCTGAGCAGTAGATAGTCTAGTATTATATTTTACACACAGACTGAACTTCTGAGAAATCAAGCAACCTGCTTAAGGTCCATTGACTAGGGTCAGTTGTAAGACTGGAACCCACTACTCCTGAACAACTTTAATCATCTAGTGTCCTGGGAATTGAAATCATTCCTTTTTTCCAAGCCATCTGCTCTCAGGACCTTATTTAAAAAGTAGATGAAAGGATGCTAGAGTAAATAGAAACTCTTTCAATAAATAGGGGCAACTCTGTCAAATACTTTCAAATACTCAGACTTTCAGGGAAATGTCTAGTTTATTTATCAATATTCAACATATCAATATTATTCCTATAAAATGAAGATATAATTCTTAATAGTGTTAAATATATAGACACACAAGCCTTACTGTTAAAAGAGATGATGGTGGTGATGATAATGATGAAGATAACAGCTAACATTTATATGGCTCTTAGACATTTCCAATGTGTTTTGTATGTATTATTTCATTTGTTCTAACCCCTCCAATAAAAGTGTGAGATAGGTGCTATTATTATCCCCATTTAAAAATTATGAAAATGAAGTTGAGAGATTGTGAATCGCTCAGGATGATAGTACCAGTAAGTGTCTGAGTCAGGATTTCAACTCAGGTCTTCTAAGATTATCAATCAACACCTTTCTTGTGCCTCATTGTGCATATTTTAACTTGATATAAAATCATCTTCTGGGTCCAAAAACAGAGAGAGAGACAGAGAGACAGAGAGAGATAGAGAGAGACAAAGAGAGACAGAGAGAGAAAGAGAGAGAGAGAGAGAGAGAGAGAGAGACAGACAGAGACAGAGACAGAGACAGACAGAGACACAGAGAGATAGAAAGACAGAGAGACAGAGACAGAAAGACAGAGAGAGACAGAGAGAGAGAGACAGAGAGAGACAGAGAGAGACAGAGAGACAAAGAGAGAAGAGAAAGAAGGGGAGGGAAAGAGAAAGAGAGATAGAGACAGAGAAAAACAGAGAAACAGAGACAGAGAGAGACAAACAGAAAGAGAAAGTGAGGAAAGAGGAGAGAACAGAGGTAAGAAGAGAGAAGAGTGAGGAAAAAAGAAGAGAAAATGAGAAAAGTGTGAGGAAAGAGTGAGAGAGAAAGAATGAATGCAAAGAGAATGGGAGAGAGTGGAGAAAGGAAGTGAGAAAAGAGGAGAAAGAATAGCAACTGAGAGAAATAAAGTCACAAATGAAAAGATGCAGTCAGAGAAAGGGATCACTATTTGATTAACACAATACAGTCAAGGCCTTTATTGAGCATGCAGGCTGCTTATAAGTGCATATTGCTTCCGTCACAATTCTACTGAGAAGATCAACTGAGGTAGAATATGGAATGGAAAGCACTTTATAGCTGGAAAGAGTTATCTAAACATGAGCTGTTGTTCTTATGAGGCCCCCAACAGCCAAAGTAGATGTCTCCTTCATTTTGTGTTGCCTTTGATCAATGTTTGTGCTTTCCCCCCTCAGCAGATGCTACCTGTTTTGCACTCTGGCTAATGTCACTCCCGTCAAGAATGTTGCCAAATGCAATGAGGTGCGACTGACACGAGGAAGGATGATGAGCAAGGAGAATGGCAGGTGGTTGCATTTCCTACTTGTAGAATTTTAATGAATCAAGGAGCTTCCTGATGTGTTACATCTGTACTTGCCACTCGAGAGGGCTGGGAGTTGAGAGAAAGGAGGGGAGCTTGGAATGGGAAATAAGAGGCCCACGTATCATTTGAAGTTGACAGCAACCTATGTGCAAAGCAGCACAGTGAAAAGAACATTGAAGAGATTCGATTTCAAATTTCAATTTTCTGCCACTACCTTGTTATGTTACCTTAGGCCACTCAAGTGGCCTTCTTCACTAGGTCTCAGTTTCTCCCATCTGTATAATGATGAATTTGGATTAGGTATTCTCTAAGATTTCTTCCATCTTTTACATTCTATGTTCTTATGAACATAGGTCCCTTTTGGCAATTGCATTCTATCTCAGTGCTTCTGGAGTCCTTCCAAGGCTAATACTTTTTGTGCTAAAGTCACTTTCAACTCCAGCACTTCCAACTCCATGTCCTACCATACCATCTTCTATGTTCAAAACTTCCTGCTAGCTATGACTGTCTATGCTATAAGGTCCTCTGACATTCTATGGCTTAGAATTGCTTCCAGCTCTAATATTCTATGAATTTTTAATATTTGATTTCAGTTTCTGGTCTGCTGGGGCAATCTTCCTAGGTCTCTGTTTCCTCAAGTAACCTGTCACTTACTTGAAGGAAGAACTTCTGTTCTATTTATAAGTCATTTTATGCCACAGAGGACTTAGCTAGCACAGTACCTTGCATATATTAGGTGCTCAATAAATATGTATTGATTGATTGGTCTGTTAAATTAGGATAAAAAATCCTCAGTTTTCTCACCATGAAATGGGCTGAATAATATATTCACATGAATAATATTATGAGAATCAAATAAGATAATGTATATGAAAAGACTGTTTTTAGCTACCAGTACTCCATGGATATAAATGATGCAGTTCCTGCCCACATGCCCCAAACAGCCAGAGATAACTGTTCTTACCTTCAGGAGTTTCTACCTTAAGTTTACACCCCTGACCTGTGGGAATTGTCTGTGATGAATCTGGTAAAGGTAACAGAGTTCCCAGAGCAGCAGAGGACCACAATATACTTTGTCCTTCCTAAAATCTAGCCCCCAATCCAAGTCTGTTTCCAACTTCAAAGTCTTATCTCTTAAGTACAGAATCCTAGAATTGACAGCAAAGTTAAGGTCATCTTGTCCAATGCCTTCTTAAGAAAGAAGTTAGCTCTGTCACATCCCAGGCATTCTCCTATTTCTTTAATGACATAGCTTTCTTTTTAATCTTCCAGTTATGGGAAATCTAGTTACCTCTAAAGGTAATCCATTCCTTTTTCCAACAACCTAATTGCTTGAAGATTCTTTATTTGAAAACCACCTCCCTCTAACTTCTACCATTTCTCTTGGTTTTGCCCTAGGGTGCAAAAGCAAAAGACATCCAGACATTTATCTAATCCTTCTGCAAAATAAATCTTGAAATATTTATTCCATGGTAGATTTGTGCTTCAAAGAGAAATCCTTCTCTGGATATCTACAGGTTTTAGTATCCCTCCTAAGGCATGATAGAACTAAACATACAATTTGGAATTATCCCCAAATGACAACTTAACTGCATACCATCTGATCCAGCAACACCACTATGAGGTCTATATTCCAAAGAGACCATTGAAAGGAGAAAATGACCTATATGGGCAAAAAATTATAGCAGTTCTTTTCGTGGTGACAAAATATTGGAAGTTTAGGGGATTTCCATCAATTGGGGAATGACTAAACAAGTTGTGATATATGAATATATTTATGGAGTACTACATCAAAGTTTTTACCATTTTAAGAAGAGAGAAGACAAAGGGAGAAAAATATTGAATTCAAAATTTTTCAAAAATGAGTGCTAAAATTGTTTTTATATATAACTTGGGGGAAAATAAAATACTATTTTAAAAAAGAAAGAAAGCTAAGCACAATATTTAGAATGGTAATACTCATGATGAGTTTGTCTGGAAGGGAATTCTACAGGCCAAATGGCCAACCTATGGAAGGAAAGAAATCAATTGAGTTTAATGAAAACAACAAGAATAATAATACTGTCAGCACCATAAGAACTGATTCTAGTCCTAACTTCAATGAGATACTTATTAGCCTTGTTACTCTAGGCAAGGCTCTGTGTCTCAGTTTCCTTATCTGTAAAATTAAGACAATAGTGTACTAATTACGTCACAGCTATTTTAAAGAAAGCATTTCGTAATCTGTAAATCTGACCTATTATTTTGATAGTTTAGATCAGTTTTCAGCAGTGTACAGGCTGATTGCCACCAGTAAATAGCTGCCTTGTGAGACTATTGCATGTTCCCCAATAGAAAGTCAGTTTAGAAACAACCTACTCAGAGGCATCATTTTATAGATGGAGAAACTGAGACCCAAAAAGAGGAGATGGATTTCCTATGTTCTCATATTAGTCAGTGATAGAGGAAATATTTAAATTCAAGTCTTCTGACTCTGATTCCAAGTGTGTTTTTTCTACTCCACTACACTATTGGTTTCCTGAATATAGGCATGGACCCCCAAGAGTTACAAAATCATTGCAGGAATTTAGCAATACATATATAAACAAACATACTTTCTGTAGACTGAATAAATAATATGTCTCCCTTTTTTAGTATTTATATAAATGCATATAAATACTTGGATAAATAGATAGGTCGTATATTTGGTCAAGTCACTTATTTAATCAGTGTGAAAAGTACCCTCTTCTAAGGAATATCATTCATTCATCTATAATTTATAGTTTGGGGAGTTGCCTTGGGGTACTGAATGGTTAAATTCATGATAATTAAGTAAGTACATATTAAACACAAAATTTAATCCCATATGTTCCTGACTTTGAAGTTCACTGTCTAACCATGCTAATACATGTTGGCAAATGTTACTTCACAAATACATGTTGTTCATTGTAAAATGTATATAGATGCTTTTTTGCTTAAAAAGTTACAAATACATGCAAAATCATTATTTTGGCATTATTATATATTAACAGAATTATGTTAGCCATTTTTCATTGTCTTTGTTCTCATTCACTGAATACTAATAAGAAAGGTAGGCTCACAGGAGGAGACCATATTCACAAATTTTGTTTATCATAAAGAGATCCTCCTAATTGAAATGTTACAGAATGAGTGAAACAGATTACATTTTTAACATATTACTTTCTTAACATTCCAGATTGAGAGAATGAAGTAATGAGTAGATTTTTCCTAAATCATTCTATGATTATATATCTATATAAGAACAATATTAAATTGCAAGATTTCCAACTGCCAGGCTAAAGTTCTGTCCCCTTAAAAACTGTCCCCTCTATCAGAATATGCCCAGAACAGTCTTATATTACATTGGAGTTCAGTGGGCTTAGAGAGCAAAAATAACCCAGAATTTTCTTCTGCTTAATGTTAATGAATTAATTCTTTTTTTTGCTTTATGGAAATAGTATCCCAAAAATCGCAATAATTCATAATTGTTGTCATTAATAAACTCGGTTGTTATTTCCCTAACTGAACTCTGGAAACTTAATTATTAGGATTGTAAACACAATCTAAGGAGAGAGGAAAGCATGAATATTCAGTGGTACCAGCAACTTCAGTTAGTGGCCCACTATGGTTATTAATATTACTATTAATTTAGTGTGGGAAGGATGCTCCAAATATGACAGTTCGCCTCAGAGATCTCTGAAAGCAAAAGAATACCCACCCAAGAAAAATGGTATCTATATTACATTCAACATAGATATTATTCAATCTATTAATCTATAAACAAGCAATAATGTTTTATAATTGTAGATTTAGAGATGAAAAGGATATAAAAGGTCATTTAGTCTACCATCCTTAGTGCTGAGATGAGAACAAACCAAGGATCAGAGAAATTAAGTAACTTATCCATGTCACACAAATAGTAAGTACCAGAATCAAGATTCAAACCCAGATCTTCTGACTTTGTCTATTCCTCCTTCCACTGTACCATGCTATTATACCATTATCATCATCATCTTCACCATCATGCAATATTTTGTAATTGGTCAAGTGTTAGATCTGAAATCAAATGATCGGGGTTTAAATCTTATGCCTGTGACCATATGTGATCATAAACAAATTACTTAATCCCTCTGAGCCCCAATTTCTTTATCCACAAAAAAATAATTATAATGCCTACCCTGACAGGGTAGATGTGGGTTCAAGATAATGCATTTAGAAAACTTTGCAAGCTTCAAGAGCTATATTACAAGCTCTAAAAGACAAAAATAAAATAATGTTCCACATTTGCATGCCATACATTATCCCATTTGAACTTTCCATCATGACCCTGTGAGATAGAAAGTAAAATCATAATTATTTTCATTCTATATAGATTTGGAAACTGATGTTCAAAAAGAATTGTGTCTGTTGAGGTTGGTGGGGAATGTAAATATAATTGGGTTTGACTAGAAAAGGAAGAATTGATGGAACTGAAAATTTAGATTTTGATGCCTTATAGGTCATGCCCTTGGGTTCATAATTTTATTTCACCTATTTTTTATCCTCTGAATATTCTATTAATGAACCAAACTTGCTCATGAGACTACTGATATTATTATTCCTGAAATGAACTTACTCTTCACTTTAACCTCCTAGAGACCATGGCTTGCTTTGAGACTCAGTTCAATTATAATTTTCCACATGAGAACTTTTCTGTTCCTCCCAATTAGCAATATCTTACCACACCAAAGTTAAATTCAGTGAATTTAAAAAGTATGTAAGAAATATTTACTATGGACCAAGAATTGTGTTAAGTATAAGTGTACAAATACAAAAGCAAGATACTCAAAAAAGTGGATAAAACACAGAACAGCAGGAAGATAGCCAATTCCATGCCCTATGTCTGTTTTTCACATGTTTTATCCAAATGTATATTTTGTTTCCTCTTTTAAATATAAATTCCTTGAGAGCAGAGACTAGTTAATTTTTTTCTTTGTATTCCTGATGGCCACAATTGATATTTAATTACTACTCTTTGCTTAATTAATTGACTGTTGTGTGTTTTCATGGCTCAGTGTTAAGAATTATGGACAACCGTCCAAGAGATTTTATAGCCATGTGTCTAGGAGAATGAAATCTTAATTGAGGGGTTCTTTTGATTTATAAGCACTATGAAGAAGGTGAAAGAATCACAAAATCTCAAAATTGGAGAGGACCTCAGAAGTCATCTAGTTCAACTCATATCTGCAGAGGAATCTCCATGATGATATTCTTGAACCATACATCCATACTCTGCTTGAAGATCTTTGTTAGAGATAAGGAAAATGTTGTTTCATAAAGTGTACCATTATACTTCTAAGTGTGTCTCATTGTTAGGAAGCTTTGTTTTTCATTAACTGAAATCTTCCTCATAGCAATTATTACCCATCAGTCTTAGATCAGTCTTTTAGTATCCATCATCTACTTCCAAGCTGTTACATAGGACATCTTCCATATTAGGGCACACTATAATCTCATCTATGCTTCTTAGAGTTCCTAGTTTCCTTCAACTTAATCCCACCTTTTACGTGCATCATTTTATTCCCCTCCAGATATTAATGTCTCTCTTACCTAAAAATAGCTTGTGTATTTTGCATATTTTTATAAATGTCTTGCTATCTCTAGAATTTAAACTATTTGAGAGAAAACTGATTTCTTCTTTACATGCTTCACATGAAAAATTGACTAATTATATGATCCTTACCATTTTGAACTCATACTGCTGATTTTTTTAATCCAAATATAGGATGATCCACCATTACTTTGATATTTTATCCTATTGGACCCAGAACAGAATAAGAAAGGGTATGCTAAATCTCATCCAGGAAACTGTAGTATTTTCAACAATCATATTTAACTTCTCCATGACATACATATTCACAAAAATATTTAAATACTAATTTTCCCAGGAATACTAAATAGTCATAAAAAGTGCAACTCCATAATCACCAAAGCATTAGAACTGCAAATGACTCAAAAGGCAGTGGAGAGACTTAGGTCAAGGAATAGTATGTTATTAACAATGACCTGCATACAAGAAATCTCAGGGATATCAAAAGGATATATATTTAATTATTTGTTATTGAGTTATTTCAGTCCTGTCAGACTCTTCATGATTTTTTTGGATTTTCCTTCACAAAAATATGAATGGTCTACCTTTTCCTTCATTTTATAGAAGAGAAAACTAAAGCAAACAGGGTTAAATAACTTCTCCAGGAGTGCACAGATAGCAATTGTTTGAGGCAAGATTTGAATTCAGGAAGTATAAATCATCCTGACTCCAGACTAGGCACCCTGTCTACTGTGCTACCTAGCCACCCATGATAAACATAGTAAGCATTTATAGAATACTTTGACATTAGTAAAGCATATTACAAATATTATCTCATTTGATCTTCATAACAACCCTGAGAAGGAAGTGTCATTAGTATTAGTACTATTTTGTAGATAAGAAAACTGGAGTTGCAGGACATGAAGTGATTTTTCCAAAGTCACATAGCTAGAAAATATCTGAACTCAGGTCTTCCTGACTCCAGGTTCAGCACTCTATCTATACTACCACATAGCTGCCTGATGACTATATCCTTTCTAGTATCCTGCATACAAGAAATCTCAGGGATATCAAAAGGATATATATTTAATTATTTGTTATTGAATTATTTCAGTCCTGTCAGACTCTTCATGATTTTTTTGGATTTTCCTTCACAAAAATATGAATGGTCTACCTTTTCCTTCATTTTATAGAAGAGAAAACTAAAGCAAACAGGGTTAAATAACTTAGATATATCCTATCTAGAAAGGATATATGACAGATGAATAACATGAGAGCTTTTACATATGAAACCTAAATGAAAACCTCCATAAGAAGCCAAGATGGTAGAGTACAGGCCAGGACCTAGCTGAACTCTCTTAAAAATTCCCTCTAAACAATTTTAAAATAGTGTTTCAAGTGAAATTTTGGAGAGACAACAAATGGTCAGTGGGGAATATTTATCCAGCCTAAATCAATATTGGATGTCCACAAGAGGAATTTGTAACATTGGGGTGGTATAGGTCAGAGCACAGTAAGAATACCAATGTTAGGCTTTGAATACAGCAACAACTAGAGTTGCAGCAGCTTCAGGAGCTCTCAGCCCAAAACCAAAAGGGGGATTGGAAAACTGGTCAAAAAGAGATTATAGGAAACTCTGCTGGCTCTGGTTGCAATTGGCACTGACTAGCAACATTATTGCCTATAATCAGTTTTGGATTTGGGTAGAATAGTGTTCCTCCTGATACCATGACAGATCTGAAGAAGATACCAGGATGGAGGTTTACCCCATGGGATGTAAATACCTCCAGACTGATTCAGCTGAAACAGCAAATGGTACCTTTTCAGGACGGAAAGGAAGGCTTGTGACCAGTTATCCTAGTCACAATTCCATTTAATCTGCTGAAGGCCCAGAAGAGGAAGCCACAGGAAAGCAGAGGCCCTTCCAAGGTAAAGACCAGAATATATTCCAGGAGATCGGTGAACACACCTCTCCAACAATAATACCACCTTGGAAGCACCAAAAACTTTCAGACTACCAGCACTAGCTTTGAAAATAGAAAAATCCTGAAGCTTATCACAGGAGAACTGAACCCAAATTTAACATAAAGTTCAAAATAAAGAGATAGACTGGAAAATAAGCAAAAAATGCAACAACAACAAAAATTGTGACCATAAAAAGTTATTATAGGTGACAGGAAAGACCAAGAGATAAAATCAGAAGATAATAATGTGGAAAATATCTAGAGAAGATTCTATGAAGATGAACGAAGTCAGAAAATTCTAAGCTCTCCATATTTTCCCCACAAACAAGACAAAATTACACCTCAGGGCAAATTATAACACTAAAAACAAATAAGAGTTGGGGCAGAACAGAGTTCTTCCTGAGACCATGGCAAAAGATCTGAATAAAGATATCAGGATGGAGGTTTAACTCAGTGAGATGGAAACACTTCCAAGCTAATTCTGCTAAAAAAAAAAAAGCAAGTGGCAAGCCCTGAGCCTAAAGGGATTGAGAAGTAACCTTGGCTCCATCCATAAGAATTTTCACCTCCCAGATAGTGTGAGGAGGTCTGTGTCTGAATCGGGGAATATTGCTAATGAGAAATGCCTGGCTTAGTTGTGCTTAGCTGTGCTGGAATGAGCACACACCTGGGAAGTACAATGAATCAAGAACACTACTAGCTATGGGCACTTAATGAGGGCATAGTTCTTGGTTTTGAGTTCCAGGTCAGAGGGGAGAGACTTGAGACTAGAAGCACCATTCCCCATATCCGAAAAGTAAAGTGATTATACCCACAATCTACTACAAATTAGATAGATAGATAGATAGAAACACACATACATACATATACATACAACATATGTATACATATATTTATTTATATATGTGTATATATATGTATGTATGTGTACATATTCACAGGCAAAAAAGAAAGAACTCAAAGAAAGTTACTGTGGGGATAAGGAAGACCTGGGTTCATCTTCAGAGGAAGATACTAAAGCAAAAAAAAAAAAAAAAAAAAAAACCTCTCCTATCCCCAAAGAGTAATGTTAGATGGTCACTTGTCCACAAAGAATTCATAGAGAAACTTTAAAAACACTCTTAAAATAAGATGAAAGAGATTGAGGAAAAACTAAACATGTATGAAGAACAATACATGAAAAACAAGAAGATTATAAAAAGAAAGTCAACCAAGAAGAAATGTGTATCTAGAATCTTAAGGAAGAAAATGACTCCTTAAAAATAGAATTAGACAAAGGGAAGCCAGTGAAGCTATATAATAATAAAATAATATAATAAAAACAAAAAATGAAAAATGAAAAAAACAGAAGAGAATGTGAGATGTCATAAGAAAAACAACAGATCTGAAGAACAGATGAAGAAAAGAAAACATAAAAATAATTGGACTAACTGAAAGTTACAATAAAAAAGAATCTTGATACAATAATACAAGAAATAAAGAAAAATTTCCTGAAGTTTTAGAACAAGAGTGGGAAATAGAAATAGAAAAAAAATCACCTGAAAAAGATACTACAAGGAAAACCTACAGGAAAATCATAACCAAATTTTGTATTTCCTAGATAAAGAAGAAAATATGAGCAACAACAACAACAACAAAATCAAATACAGCAGAGCCACAATTAGAATCACACAAGACCTAGCAGTGGCTACATTAAAAGATGACAGGTTTTGTAATGCTTTATATCAAAGAGCAAAAGAACTCATGTTGTGACCAAAAATATCATACCCGGTAAAGTTAAGCATAATCCTGAACAATGATAACAACAAAAATGAATAGTCAATAAATCCTGAACAATGATAACAACAAAAATGAATAGTCAATAAATTGCCAAACTTTCAAGTTTATTTTGCAAAAACTTAATAGAAAATTTGTTATATAACATCCAAGAGAAATATAAGTTAAACATCAAAAACCAAGTTCAAGGGAATCAATAAGGACAAACTATTTTTTTTTGTTTTATACATGGAAATGTAAACCACGTCATTAGTAATTGGGTATTTTGAAAGAAAGTTGGGGTAGAGTTAAGTATGATGTGCTTCTAAAAAGTGCAGCCATGTAGGAAAAGATAAAAAGAACATTTATGTTATATGAATGAGGTTCAAGAGGAAAAACTGAAACAAAATAATTAGATGAGGGAGGAGGATTGGTAATTTTAAAATCTACTCATATCAGGAATGAGTTAAAAAGAGAACAATACATACAAACACACACACACATACACACACACACACACACACACACACACATATATATGTATATATATATATATCTTCTAAATTTATAAATAGGAGGAGGGAACAGTATTAGAGATATAGAAGGGTGTGTAGATTGATGGGAATAGGATAAAGAAGGAGGGAAAGGTTAAGAAAGGATCTTTGGAGGCAATGTAGGTTAAATAATAGCAAGGAAAGGTAGCAGATAAAGTAAAAAAAAAAAAAAGGAGTTAGCAGGAATAAGAAATAAGAGATACACACAAATATAATGATAATTTCCATGAGCAGAATTATTGGGCAGGGAAATAGGGATAACAATCATTGATCTCAGTCAAAGTTAGACCCAAAATAGATTTAATCAAGAGCGAAAAATAGAAAAAACTACACTATATATCAGGCATGTTAATCAATAGTTTTAAAATAACTAAATAGTGTAAGATTGGAATATAGCTGTGGTATAGGAAATGAGTCAGTGTATTTAGAAAAATATGGAAAGATTTGGACTTGTGAAGGAAAGGGTTTTATATCTTCAGAGAAACAGAGGAAAAATAAGTGCAGTACAGCTTGTATAGAATATATAATTTTATATAGAGAAAGAGATCTATGTATCTATATGTATATATGTATGTGTGTATGTGTATAATGTCTGTTTATCTGTGATTAACTGTAGGCTTCTTGAGGGAGGCATGAGGAAGAAAGGGAGAAAAAATCAAGTAAAAATTGCACAGCAGAGAAAAAAAGAAAACCTAAAGGAATCAAAGGAAAAAATGACAGCTGTGAACACAATATGAAGCATTTATCATATATGGTTACTTGAAATAGAAATTTATGTCTCATATTTTTAATCTTTCTTATAATCTGTTGTATACATGGAAATGCTTATTTTTTCTTTCTTTTTTCTATTTTGTAGTTTAGTTTTAAATAAATAAATAAAAATTTAAAATCTCCAAGCAGAGCATAAAAGAAAAATGCTAATTGGGCCCTTGGTCAGCAAGAATTCCTGGAAAAACTTAAAAAGAGAGATCAAAGTTTCAGAGGAAAAAATTGGAAAAGAAATTAAAATGATGGAAAAAATATGAAAAGAAAATAAGCAATGTGTTAAAAGAACCACAAAAAATACTAAAGAAAATAACACTAAAACACAAAATTGGCCTAATATTAAGAGAGGCACAAAAAATTCACTGTAAAAAGTTGAACAAGCCAAATGAAAGAGGAGATACAAAAATTCATTGAATAAAAGAACTCATTAAAAAGCAGAATTGGCAAAATAGAAAAAATAAGTACAAGAGCTCACTAAGGAAAATAATTCCAAATAATTAGAAATAGGCAAGTGGAAGTTAAAGACTCAACAAAACATCAAGAATTCCCCCAAAACAATGAAAAATAGAAGAAAATGTAAAACATCTCATCAGAAAAGCAAATGACCTGGGAAAATAGATCAAGGAAGGATAATTTAAGAATTACTAGACTATCTGAAAACCATAGGAAAAAATGCAGACATCATATTTCAAGAAATTACAAAGAAAAACTGCCCCAATAGATTCATAGAACAAAATATAAATTGAAAGAATGCATCCACAATTTCCTAGAAGAAATCCCAAAATGAAAAATAGGAATGTTGTAGTCAAATTCCAGAGTTCCCACATCAAGAAAATATTTCAAAGAGCCAGAAGGAAACAAGTCAAATATCATGGAGCCATAGTCAAAATAACAAAAGATCTTTTAATTTCATATTAAAGAAGTTGAAGACTTGGCATGTGACATTCCCAAAAGCAAAGGGATTAGGATTACAACCAAGAATCACATACCCAGAAAAAATTAGCATAATTCTGCATGGTGGATGGGGGGAAGGGAGAATAAGGGCAGCTAATAAAATAGTGGACTGCCAAAAATTTTTATAAAAGACCAGAGCTACATAGAAAATTTGACTCTCAAATATGACTCAAGAGAAGCATAAAAAGGTAAACACAAAAAAGTAATCATAAAGAACTCAATAAAGTTAAACTATTTGCATTCCTATATGGGAAAATGATATATGCAACCCCTAAGAAATTGTATCACTATTAGAACAGTTAGAAAGAATCTACATCAACAAGAGGGCATGGGCATGGGATCAATTATGTTGGGATAATCTCCAAAAAGAAAAAAAAGTGAGAAAAAGGAATGCCCTAGAAGAAGGGAGAAAGAAAATGTAGAATGGAGAAATTTTATCACATTAACGTTATTAAAGGAAGAGTGTTTATGGTGAGAGGAGAAGGAGATGAATGCTTGAACCTCACTATCATCATAATTGATTCAAAGAGGGAAGAATATCTATACACACTAAATTGGTATAGAAATCTTTGAGGATAAAAGATATGGGGAGAGGGAGGACGACAAAAAATATGCAATCTGAAAATTATCAGAACAGCAGGCTAGTTTTTGAAAACACAGGAGAACTAGAGATCAAGATGCCAATATTTGCTGGAGTATAGTATAAGAAAGCCAGGGAATTATGGGACAGGGAAAGAACTATCTCTGCTTCATTAACTACACCAAAGCCTTTAATTGTATGAAAACAATAAAATATGGGAAGTTTTCAAAGACGTAGGTGTACCAGATTATCTTATTCGGCTGCTATAAAACCTATATGTAACTGAAGAAACAACAGTTAATATGATAAGACTGTATATGTAGTTATCTTATTCATTTAACTTATATATATACAGAGTACGTTACACGGCATACCAAGCTAGATGAATCAAAATCCAGATTTAGGATTGACAGGAAAAATATCAACAATCTCAGATGTGCAGATGATACTATGCTGAGGCAGAAAGTGAAGAATAATTAAGAAGTCCCTTGATGGGGTTGAAAAAGGAGTGTAAGACCTGACTTGGCAATCAAATAAATTAAGATCTTGGTAAATGGTCCCATCACTTCCTAGAAAACAGAGAAAGACGATATGGAAGTAGTGTCATATTTATATTCTTTGACTCAAAGATGACTGCAAATCATGATTACACTATGAAATTAAAAGACATTTGCTCTTTGGAAAAAAAGAATTTGGCAAATTTGGATAGCATATTAAAATGCAAAGACTTTCAGACAAAAGTCCATATAGTAAAGATTATGTTTTTTCCAGTAGTAATGTATGACTCTGAAAGGTGGTTGATAGATAGATACATATATACATACACACACACACACACACACACACACACACACATATATATATATATATATATATATATATAAAAATACATACATGTATTTATTTTTTTAAAACCTTTTTTAAAAATCTATTTATTTGAAAAAAGAGTAAGAAAAAAAGAAAAACAGAAAAGGAATACAAAACAAAATAAAGCAAAACAAAAGACAACATTGTCATGTGACAAGTAGAACATCAGGAAGATTCAAAATGAATAACAACACATTACCAGATCGAGAAAGTATATATATAAAGAAATTATATTCTTGTGATTATTATAACTATAATAATTATAATATATTATAAGTATTATATATATATTATATAATATATATGAAGAAATTATATTAATGAATGTCCACTTTTTCTTTACTTCCTTGAAATTGTTCTTAAGTTCTCTGCTGTGTATCTTATTTATTTTATTCTTTTTTCCCCTTTCATCCCCTCCACAATCCCCAAGAAAGCTACATTTAAGAAAAGATATATTTATATATACATATGCACATATATACATACATACACCAACTCACACACACGTAACCCACATACACACGTGTCTTTTTTATCCCTAATGACTCTTAAATAAATTCTGCTCAATAACTTGCCTTGTTATTACTTAACTCTCAAGGATCCCTGCCTTGTCTTCCCTCACACTTTGTGTCCATCCCACCCCTCTTATTTTTTAATAGATGTTGGAGGGCACTATATCCTTCATGGTGTGTGTGTATATATATATATATATATATATATTTATAGAGAGAGAGTTTCCTATTGAACCCATTCCCAATGTGAGTAGGTTTTCAGAACTACCAACCCTCCTCCCCCTCTAATGCTTCTGTGTCTATTCTTTCTCTGTACCTTATTTGTATAACATGATTCCTATTTTTACCTTAACTCTGCCAATCTTTCTTTTGAGCTACCCTATTATTGAAGGGAATCTTAAACATATAATATGCAATTCCCATGAAAAAAACCATAAACAATTTGTTCATGTTTAAACAGCTTTTCCATGTTAAATCCCTTAAATTTAATCTTTGATATTTACTTTCATATGTTAAATTTTCTGTTACGTTTGGGTTGTTTGGTAGAAAGTCTTAAGAATTTGCAAGTTCATTGAAGGAACATTTTTTCCCATTCAAAATTATAGGTAATTTTGCTGGATATGAAATTTTTGGCAATAGGCCTAGTTCTTTTGATTGTCAATAGACATGATTCCAGGACCTGGGTCTTTTATTGTAGTTGCTGATAAGTCTTGTACAATTCTAATTGTAGCTCCAATGTATTTGAATTATTTTTTTATTGTTTCTTGCAAAATTTTCTCTTTAATCTGAGGGTTTTGAAATTTGGCAATAATATTCCTGTGTGTTTTTCACAAAGAATGCCTATGAATTAGTGATCAGTGGATTTTTCTATTTCTACTTCCCTTTCATGTTCTGTCACTTCAGGACTTTTTTTTTTGATTATTTACTGTATTTGTGTCAAGATTTTTTTAAATCACAACTTTCTGGAAGTTCAATTATTCTTATATTTTCTCTTCTTGATCTGTTCTCCAGATCTGTCATTTTTTAATAAAATGTTTCACATTCTGTTCCATTTTCTCATTCTTTATAATCTGTTTTGTTATTTCTTTCTCTCTTATAACTTCACTGGCTTCCACTTGCCTGATTCCAATTTTCAAAGAATTATTTTCATCTTTGAGACTCTGTACCTCCTTTTCTAGTTGATTAATTCTTTTATTATAATTTTCTTGTTTTTCTTGGATTTTTTTTTAGTTTTTCTTCAATGTCTCTCATTTAATTTTTAGTTTATTTTTTGAATTATATAATTTCTCTCTGGGTAGGGAGCCATTTCACATTACTCTTTGAAGTAAAAGCTTTTTTTAAATTTTTTTTTAACTAAAGGAGATTTATATCTCCTCTGAAGATGAATCCTGGTCTTCTCTTTTCCCATAATATGTTTCAATGGTGGGGTTCTTTCTTCTTTGCCAGTTCATTTCTCTAATTGTGAGTGAGGGAATCATTTTAGCTCTCTTCTCTGACTAGGAACCCCAAACTAAGAACTCCACCCTCCTACAAGTGCTTCCTTGCTCCACTATTTCTATACTCACTGGTGCTGATTCCTTCTTGCCAAGGGTGCTGTCTCAGCAGCTTATTGTTCAATCAGCTGAGGTTCACTCAGTCCTCCAAAATTCATACCCTGACTCAACAGTCCAGGAAGTGAAAGTCTCTGTGTTCCTGCTGAGGCTTCAACCATACCTAGCTAGTCCAAGAAGTCTCCACTTGATATTTCTTCAGGCAGAGCTAACCAGAAGTGTTTTTACCTCAGACAGGTTAATCCCCTGCCCAGGGTCTTTTTTCAGATCTTCCTGGGTTGTATCAGGATGACCTGGGCTCTGCCCCAAGTCTTTTTGATTTTTTTTTTCACCAGTCTATGTTTGCCCTAAGGCACAAATTTGTTCTATTTATGGGAGAAATTTGGAGAGCTTGAAATTTACCAACCAACTCTGCCATCTTTCCAGAATCCTCCCCCCAAAATCAACATTTTCTAAATGGTGAGCTGGGAAAGACTTTTGAAAGACCCTTGGAAAGCAGGAAATTAAATCAATAAATAAAAGAAATTAATTCTGGCCATTTAGGTGAAGGTCAAATATCAAAATTGAAGTTTAAATAATTTGGTCACATAATGAGAAGATGGAACTCATTGAAAAAGACTCTGATGTTGGAAACAATTGAAGGCAAAAGGAAAGGAGGACAACAGAGGATAAGATGGACAGATAGCATCATGAAAGCAACAAAAGTGAGCTTGTACAGGCTTTGAGAGAGTAGAGAGTAGAAAGGTATGAAGTGTCATGATCCATGAGGATCACAAAATGACCATGAGTAGTCATGGCTAAATGATTGAACAACAGCAATAGTAAGAGGAAGGATCAATTAAAGAAGGCATTGATCAGAAGCAAAACAGACTTTTGAGAAGGGACAGAATAAAGAGAGAGACAGAGGTAGTAAGACACCAAGAAAGAGATAGATAGGGACAGAGACAGAGTAAAAGAGAAATATAAAAAGAGAAAGAGAAGAAAATAAGATTGTGGGAAATAGTTATTAATCATAACTGTGAATGTGAATGGGATTAGCTAACCCATAACATTGAAGCAGATAGCAGAATGTGTTAGAAACCAGAACCTAACAATATGTTGTATCCATATTGCAAATAACATCCTTTAAAAAGAAAGACAATTAAAACAAAGGTCTGAAAAGAATCAATTATGCTTCAGCTGAAGTAAAAAGGCAAGGGAGAAATCATGATTTCAAACAAAGCAAAAGCAAAATTAAACCTAATTGAAAGAGATAATTAGAAAACTACATTTTGCTAAAATGTAGACAACGAAGTTATATTTAAAATTTTACAGCAAGTTTTTCTGATAAAGTCCTCATTTTTCAAATGTATAAGAAATTGTTACATTTATTAAAATAAGAGCATTCCCCAACGATAAATGGTCAAGAGATATGAATCATCAGTTTTTAGAATAAATCAAAGCTATCTCTATTCATATAAAAATGCTTTAAATAACTACTGATTAGAGAAAAATCAAATTAAAACAACTCTGAGTACCACCTCAAGCCTATCAGAAATGATACTTCCTGGAAGGGATGGGGAAAATAGGTACATTATTGAATTGTTGGTGGAGTAATAGAGTGGCCCAGCTATTCTGGAAAACAATCTGGAATTGTCAAAAAAGGGCTATATACATAACCTTTAATCCAGGAATACTAGGGTCTGTATTCCAAAGAGATTAAAGAAAATGGAAAAGAACCTATATGTACAAAAATATTTATAGTACCTTTTTGTAATGGCAAAGTATTGAACATAGAATGAGCGCTCATCAATTATGGAATAGCTAAGCAAATTATGACGTGATGAGGTATTATTGTGCTATAAGAAATAGTGGGGGGGGGGAGTGTTCAGAAAATATGAGCGAGATCCATTTGAACCAATTTCAGCAAAGTGGAGTGAAAAGAATCAAGATATCATTGTGAACAATAACACCAAAGTTGTAATGATGATCAATTGTGAAAGACTTGGATCTTCTTAGCAATACAGTGATCCAAGATAATTCCAAAGTACTCACAAATGTTATCCATATCCAGAGAGAGAACTGATGAATTCTGAGTGAAAAATTGCAGCATAATTTCCTCATTTTTTGCTTTTTTGTTATGTAGCTAATATGGAAATATGTTTTGGATAATTTCATGTCTATACTTGATTTCATATTGTTTATCTTCTCACTAAGTAGGGGATGTAGGGGAGGTAAGGGATGTGGGGGGAAAGTGGGAGAGAATCTGGAACTCAAAATTTAAAAAGAAAAGAACATTCAAAATTTTAAAAAGAACATCCAAATAAAAAGTCACTTTCAGGATACCTGATAGATTCTCTGTGGGTAATTAATAAGGAAATATGGAAAAGATTCATTCAAGATGAGACCAAAAGAGGCAATCATACCCACATCAGTAAGATGCACTGAAGTATTGATAATTACAATTTAAACTGTGTCCTCTTAAATTTGACCCATCATTATAGTCTAGGAATAACTTTTGAATCCTGATTACATCATGCAACAAATTAATTATCTTTTCTCTTGTTCAGAAACTTGAAAAGCATGTCAATTATGCCTTCATTGAAGTCATTGATAAAAATTTTGAATAGAATAGGAACAAAGACAAGAGCCCTAGCTCACTCTGTGGGAGATTCCCTTCAAGTGTTTGGCCTGTGATGTTTAATATCTTCATCAGCGATTTGGATAAAGGGAGGCTTATCCTCCCTCATCTTATTTGAATAAAATGGGAGTCTTATTAAATTTTCAGATGACACAAAGCCAGTGATGGTGGCAAGATAGTTAGCATATTGAATGAGAATGATATGATTAAAAACCATCCCAAAATGTCTCAATAGGTTAGAATGTTGGGTCAAATTAAATAAAATTAAATGTGAAAAGAAATTAACTTATTACAAAATCTCAGTGTCACCTCCTTTATAGAACTAGTGCCAGGAACAAGCCCTTCTGGGCCTCAATCACCATGTCTGCAAAATGAGGTGTTTGGACTTCTGAGATTACTCTTAGCTCTTTATCTATGATATTATGATAATAAATAGAAAAGGGCTATGAAAAGTTTAGCAGGTTTAACAGTTAACAGGTTACATAATCATTTCCAATTTATTACGGGTCCTATTTTCACAGCATATTTCCCATCTTTTCCCTTCTCTCCATTCATGAGGCCATCACACTAGTTTAGACCATTATCACTTCTCCTCTAGACTACTGAAATAGTTTCCCAATTAGAATATTGGTCCCAGTTCCTTTCCAATCCAATAACCACATAATTGCCAAAATAAATTTCTAATTTTCCTGAAGTCCAAGTCTAACTACTTTACTGTCCCTGCATGAGAGTGTTCATTTCAATAACTCCCTATTGCCTCCAGGATTAAACACAGACACCTCAGCTCTATTTTTCAAGCTCTTCATAATCTGCCTTTAACATGCTCTTCTAGGTTTATTTCATTATTAATCATTTTTACATATTGTAGGTTCCAGTCAAAATGGCCTAATTTTTATTTTTCAAAGTTCTGACATGCCATCTACTATTTCAGTTTGCACAAACTAATTTTACGCTAAGAATCCATGCTTTCCTCACCTCATCCCTCTTAAAATCCCTGAATGGCAAAGTTTTCCATTGCATCCAGGGCCATCTCCAGTCATCCTGACTATATCTGGCCACCAGACCCAATTGGCTCTGGAGGGGAAAGTGAGGCAGGTGCCCTGGCACAGCCCTCCCTCACTTAAATACATTTCACTGGCATGTCATGGCATCACCTCCCTGATGACAACTTTCTTCCCTTCATGTTCTAACTGCACTGTAAGCTTTTCTGAATACCCCGAGTTGATAATTATTACTCTCCTCCTCCTGAAATAGTTTTCTGGATACATGTTGCATCTTTTCCTCCTTCCTTTCTCATAGAATATAAACTCCTTAAAGGCTGGGACCCACCCACCTTCCTTGTTTTTTGGTCTTTGCATTGACATAATCTAAACAAAATGTCCTGGACATTTTAGACACTTTAAAAATGTCATTTGGATTGTATTGGATTGCAATAAAAACCATGTCTCATAAATCTTATGGCTTACGGGAGTTAGCCAGTGGGTAATATCTAATGAATTTAAGGGTTTCTTATAGTGAAGGAGAAGAAAGGGATGTGTGATTCAGCAAGGCCCCGCAGGAAAGATCTGGGAGAAAGACTAGGTGGAAGCAGGAGGCTGAAGAGAAAGTCTGAAACAACACGTTCCCCATGGGAACTGGAAGCATCTTGTACTTTGGAAAAACTTGGCAAAGTTGGGGGAGGCCCCTCGCCAGATGAATACAAGAGACATTCTTATCCCCAAGGAAGATGGCAAGTTACAGTTTACTGAGTGGAGAGTACAATCGGTGAGAGTGAATCTCGCCTGTGTGGGAGGAGAATGAAAAGCAAAAGAGAGAAGGAGGAAAGGGGAGAAGGATTGGGGAGCAGGGAGTGGGTGGGGGAAGGAGAGAAAAAGGGAGCAGAGCCCAATCTTGAACAGGCGGGCTGGAAAGAAAGGCTGAGCTCTGTCAGTGTGACTGTTGATTTCACAAGACAACACACTCACCCATACAGAATCCACCAACACACAGCGATACCTCAACACTTTCACCAGATATATACATACACCATTATTTCAAACAAATACAAAGATATCCTATAATTCTAACCTGAGCCCAGGTATGCGCCACTCACACAGATAATCTATAGCATATATACACACCAGAGCCCCCAAACCATACACCCACATTGCATACAAACCTAAAGCTCTCTCATACACACACGTGAACACATGTAACACACTGAAGTTAACTTATTTTCCACTCTTCCTACACAACGTACCATATACTATATACCATAAACATACCACAAACCCTCCTCACTCACCCCAATCCTTAGAGCTTTCACACATGCACACCCCACATATGTCTGTCTCCTCAGCCCACAAAAAATACCTTTTAATCTTCCTTGATGCACCAACTCCAACAATCCTATAGGCTTTTCATAGACATATGTCTATGTGTATATATACATAATCTCTCTGTGGTCCTCAGCCTTCCCAAATCACTCACTACCCACCAAAAACAGCAAAAGTAGAAAAGTTGCTGACAGCAGAAGGGAGATAATCATAGAATCTTACAGCTTCAGAAGAGATATCAGAGGTAACCCACTGTAAAACCTACCTGAGCAGGAGTCCCTTCTAAAATATCCTCAATAAGTGATCATCCTTCCTGCATCCAGGGGTGAGATGAGGATCCCATGTCTCTCCTTTTTCTTAAAGAAAGAAGCAAAATATGGCAAGCCAACTAGAAGAAAAGTAGAACCAGGTCCATTTCATAAAATGACAGAATAATGTCTAGCACTTAAAGCAAATTATAGATTGTATTCAACAGATATGTGGCTGAGGAAGGTCAGAAGGCAGAAAAATAGCTTCTCAAAATTATAAATTTTGGTAAGATTCTGTTCAAATGGACCTTTATTAAATGCTTAAATGACCCTTAATTAATATGAGGAATCTGGGGCAAATAATTTGCCTCAGGTCACACATCCTATGATGACAGCCAGAACTAGGAGGCATAGATGCCAACTTTTAACCTAGTACTCAACAAACCATACTGACTCCCTTAGAGGCAATTGGCATTGATCAAAAAGCATTTATTAAGTGTCTACAATATACCAAGCACTATGCTAAATTCAAGAATATGAAGAAAAGCAAAAGACCATCCCTATTTTCAAGGGACTCACAGTCTAAAAGGGGAAACAAGATTTAAACAAGATAAACTGGAGATAATATGTAGAGGAAATGTATATTAGGGAATATCAGGAAAGACATTTTATAGAAGACAAGATTTTTTTGTGGGGGGATATATTCTCATTTATTCTTTTTATAGTAAAAGCTTTTTTATTTTTAAAATACATGCAAACATTTTTCTCCCTCCTTTTCTCCTTCCCCTCCCCTAGACAACAAGTAGTCCAGTTTAGATTAAACATGTGCAATTCCTCTAAACATATTTCCACATTTATCATGCTACACAAGAAAAATCAGATCAAAAAGGGGAAAAAATGAGAAAGAAAAAAGCAAGCAAGCAAACCGTAACAAAAAGAGTGAAAATGCTATGTTGTGATGCACCCTCAGTTCCCACAAGCCTCTCTCTGGTTCTCTCTATCACAAGTCTATTGGAATTGGCCTGAATCACCTCATTGTTGAAAAGAGCCAAATTAATAATCACATATTCTAGTTGTTGCAGTTTTTCTTGGTTCTACTCATATAGAAGACAAGATTTTAACAGACACTTTGAAGAAGACAGGGATGCTAGAGGCAGAGATGATGAGAGAGAGTATTCTAAGAATACTGGATTTGAGAGTTCAAATTTTACACTTAAAACTTATTGCCTGCAAGAACTGGAGCAAGTTTTTGAACTTTCCTGGACCTATTTTCTCATTTATAATATGGAGAAAATAAATTAGGTGACATGTGTGTGTGTATGTGTGTGTGTATATATATATATATATATATATAATATATATATATATATATACACACATACATACATAAATATAAATGCATATATATAAATGTGTGTAAATATATACAAATATATTATGTATATTATTGTAGTTCTAAGGCTTCCTCCAGTTCTAGAGCTATGATCCTATGTTTTCCTGTGCCTTAAATTTCTACATAAATGTAGATTATTATATATTTTCTATATGATATTTCGACAACTTGGGTTATTTCTGGACTTATTTTACATCTTCTGATAGACTGTAGCTCTTTCAGGGACTAGGCCCTCACTTTGATTTGATTCACCACACCCAACATAGTGTTAGTTAAGGACAAAATGACTCAATACATATTTGTTATGGATAAATTAATGAATAACTAGGTAGAAAATCAGAAAATGTGTTACAATGTTTGAGTAGAAAAAGATTTTACAAATTAGAATATTTTTTTAAAGCTGACATTTCTATATTTCCAAAATACTTTACATCCATTGTGCTGATTCCCAAACAATCTTCTCAGGCAGATATGAGATTCTATGGAATGTGACACAGAGAAAGAAAGGATTCACCCAAGATTGTGCAGCTAATAAAAAGCAGAATTGGTAACTTAGAACATAACATGTTAGATCTGAAAGAGACCACAGGCCTTATATATCAAAACAAAAAAGAACTTTAAAAACCAACCCCCTCATTCTTAAAATAAAAGAAATTTCAAGTCAAAAAGGGGAAAGCACTCTAGGTATCCTGACTCCTAATTTGCTACTCTTCTACTCTATATCTAATTACTATACTTTTGTCATCACACTATCTACTGGGGGAAAACTAGAATTTTGAGAAACATTTCCTGTTGTTCAAAATCAATCATTTTTTAAGATCACCAAATTTTTTTCAGTATCTTTCTTCCCCCTTTTTAAATAATTCCATATAACAAAATATTTTTAAGAAAAAGGAGGGAAAAAAGCAAAACTGATCAATACATCAAAAATGTTGAAAACAAGTGCAATATTCCATACCCACTGTCCTCTTGCCTCTGCAAAGAATGAAACAGAATTGTATTTTATATCTCTTCTTTTGTGCCATGTTTGTTGATAATAATTTTATACTATTTGGGTTTTCATTTTCTTGTTGTGTTTTACTATTTTTCCCTTTATATTGTTGTTGTCATTATTTCCTTGGCTCTGCTTACTCCACTCTGCATTAGTTCATGTAAGTTTTTTCATGTCCCTCTGTATTCATCACAATCTTCATTTCCTACAGCACAATATTTCATTACTTCATTATCACCACACTTTGTTTAATCATTCTCCAATCAATGGACATCTAATTTGTTTCTAATTCTTTACTATCACAAAAAAATTACTTCTATAAATATTTGTCTATATTGGGACTCCTTATTGATGGCTTCCTTAATATATAAGCCCAGTAATAGAATCTCTGGATCAAGAGCCATACACATTTTATTTACTTAATTCCAAAATACTTTCCAAAATGGTTTTACTAATTCATGACTTTATCAAGAACACACAATTTAATGTCTATCTTCCTACAATCCCTATAGCATTTACTATTCCCATCTTTTACCATTTTTGCTCATTTGCAGAATTTAAGGTAAAATCCATAGTTCATTTTATTCCCATCACTTTACTAGCGCTGAATGTGCACTCCTAGATGACAATTTTTTGGAATTTCTCATGGACATAAAGAATACTGCTCCATTTGGCTGTTGACACAGACATGACAGGAAAGAGCACTAAAAATGTAGCCAAAGATTCAGGATGATAATTTCTATGTTGTTTATTCAACTTCTGGAACTGAAGTCCTTGGTCCCTGACCAAAACTCACACTATCTTAGAGAAAGCCAATTCCTAGTTATATGCTGGCTTGGAGTTGTGGTTTGAGCAAAGAATGAAGTCCTGGTGACTTCTCTACTGATGTAGCCTATTCACTAAACAAATGTTTACTCAGTTCTTTCAATGAGTATGCTGCATGGGATACCTAAAAAATAAAATAAAATTCTTAGAGTTAGAAAGAATTTTGGAACATAGAGTGGTTTAGTTAAAAGAAAACAGAGAACAAATAAAATTAAAGATAAACTAGCTCACTCAATGTGCCCATAATAAACTTTTAAGTTTAATCTACATTTTAAACATTTTCTTCATCACTTTCTTAAGTATAGACAGCCAACCAAACAATAAACCAAACCCTGATTTGAGTTTACCAATTTGTAAATTCTCACACTGAAAAGTTAACAATGGGCTCTTAAGAGTCATTTCAAGCTAGCCCCAACATACCTCTATTCCAAATCAAATTTCATCTGAGATGCAAGTTTGGGTACTTGAGATAATCAACTATCTTTAGCCCTTTCCACTAGTTGCAAAAGGACATGTCCACATGTTCCATAAAGCAATGCTTTTAAAAGACTAAAGGCTTGCTACCCTGAAAGCTCATTAAGCTAAGAAAATTTCCTTGATGCCTCCTTTATGGTAAGTATAATAATATACATTCTAAAAAGAAAAAAACTATTCAGCGATAGCAAGAACTCTCAAGGTCATTTCACAGATAAGAAAACTAAGTCTTAGAAAGGTTCAGTTTATTTCCCAAAGTCACATAGGAAAGGAATTATAGGGCTGGATTTGAATACAGGTTTTCTGACTCCTGGCCCATTGGTGTTTGCAGTGTTCTACACAACTTTTGAATTTGGAGCCCATTCCCTGAAATGAAGCCAGAACCAGCTTTGAGTTTTATTTAGCCAACTGAAAGTTTTGGAATGGAATTGTACTTGTGATATGGCACTTGTTAATTTCATCTGTAGGAAATAACTGCCAAGTGTCCATCTGGAACTAGCTCCATGGCCTTTCAGCCCTCATTCCTAAGAATCCTCCTCTGATGTACAGCTTCCAAAATTCAGCTGGCCAAACCTAGTCAAGTGATATCATTGTAGTTTCCATGTCTTCTCACTCTTCAAGACAATTCAAATGCCCCCTTAACAATAATTCAAAATGTATCAGGAGCCTACATGTACAAGGTCTAATTCAGTGATGAGGAAAATATAAGTAATGGAGGAAAAATAAGATGTGGTCCTGATCCTCAAGAATATGCTTACATTCTGTTTTCTTGAGTCATTCTCTGTTTTAATATTCTATTTTCTAAAATTCTTTCTAGCTCTGACATTTTATGTTCTAAAATAATTCCCAAGATGAAGAAAGTCCCTTCTAGTCTGAGTATTCTATGTTCTAAGGTCCCTTAGTTAAGTTTACTACCAAATTCTTATTTGATATACAGTAAGAGTCTTCCAAAATGAATCACAAAACTGCATGACAGATGGGAAAAATAGCTTTGTTTTTTTGTTTCCTTATAGAAAGAAGCATTCAACTGTGAACCAAAGAACTGAGAGGTGGGTTGAATTTCATGATTTACAAATAGCTTGATATAAACCAAGTGGGATATCTCTTCCCAGGATCATGGCTCAGAATCTATAAAGACAGAAAGGAAAGGGCCAGTAGAATTAGCTAGGAAGTAGGGATCAAGGCCAAAGATATAGATATAACTGCACATCTGATTGATGGTTTAGTTTTAAATCACTGAACAAAGAATCTGTAGACCAGGATTCAAGTCAAAGCTTTGATATTTGATAAACTTACAATATCCTGAGCAAGTCACCTTCCTTATGTGACCTTTAGTTTCCCTATTATGTAAAATATAGATGTTTAACTCTGCCTCGCTCATAGGATCAAATGAGATAATGTGAATCAAAAAAATACTTTACCCCCATAAAGTGCTATAGCAATGGGAGCAATTATTGTTATAGACAAGAAGCATTATCTTCATATAGCAAGTACAGCACATTATTACATTATGTTCCATTATCCATTAGTTTTGCAAAGCTGCCAAAATCATTTTTATCATGATGCGTAAGTGCTGGTATTTGAGCTGCCTTCCTCTTTCTTTCTGAGTTGAATGTCTCTTTTAGATGAAGAAAAAAAAAAAGACTGAATCTTTTCCCCTGTCTGTCATGCAATTTTCTGATTTTTTTTAAAAAGAGTCTCACTGTATTTCAAATACAGGTTGAGTATTATTTGAGGTCAAGTTCTCCTGCTGGCTAACAGACATATTGGCTGGGAGAGTCACAATACTGTGAAGTACTATTTAGCACCAGTTTGATAGACCAGGAGCCAACAATGTAAAGCCTTTGATGAAGGGGATGGCAGAGAAGCCTTGGTCTGTGCAAGCAAACTATATAGGTGCCAAATCTGTCTATCATCTCCTTCCTCCCCCTTCCTCCACTTACCCACCACCACCACACACATATTCATCCACTGAGGGAAAAATTGTGAAGTTTGTGAAATTTATTGTTGATGCCCCTCCAATTATCTCTACTACCTTTCAGTCTTTTCCTACTATTACCAATCACTTCCTCCCATGCTTATTCTATTTCCTGTTCCTACTGAACTCTTACTAAGATGTTAACTGAAAATCTACAACTCATCTGTAAATCTAATTATATGAACTCCAAGGATACTTCCAGATTCATTATTCTGTAATTATAATTTTAATGTCACTTCTGTCATTCTATGTTCTGCTCTAGGGTCTTTCCTATTGTTCATTATTTGTTCCATGCTCCAGGGTTTCATCTGTCTGTAGAATTTTGTGTTGTATGTTAAAAGATCTCTTCCAGTTCTGATAACCTAGGCTCTAAAGTCATTTCTATTGCTGACATTCTGCATTCTCTATTCTGACTTTCTATGTTCCAAGGTCTTTTTTATTTCTAACATTTTGATGGACTATAATAATCAGAAGGTATAATGAATTTTGCAGGCTGAGAAGAGAGCATCTCATTCTCTCCATGTGAAATGTTCAAGTGGTCTAAACAGCTTTTTATTGGAAAGACAATGTAGATCTTATGTTTAAAACATATAATCATATAGCAATAGTGTCTGGCACCAGAAATATATTTGTTTGTTGACTTTAGGAAAAAGAAGACTGGGAGGGGGTAGTAGAAAGGAAAAATGGTCTGTTTTACAGATTAGGTTATTAGGAGTGGGAATTGCCCCTGGGCAAGCAATGTGTTCATTTAAAATGTAAATGAACCTCTACCATCCCTCACTCTGTATTCTCCTTGTCTCTATTACTTGAAATCAAATAAGGTTTTATGTTGCTAAACAGTTCAGTTCACAGCAGGTTACTCCTACCCCATATGCTTATAGTTGCTTTGGTCAGAGAACTCTTTCTGGCTTCTTGTCAAGAAGAGAAAGTCACCTATGTGATTTCACTTTGTGAAAACAGGACCAGGCAGCAGTCTCCTGAGAATGATGGCAGCAATAGGTTGGAAATCAGGAATATTTTGTTGCAAATTCATGCTAACTCTTAAACAGAACATATGAGTGATGAGGTCCTGAATGGTGAGTATGGTGGGCCAAGAGAAATTGGAATACTGGAGCGGACAAGGAGAAAGCACTGAGAGGGATCACTTTAGCTAAAGTCCCACCCTCGGGGGAGGTTATCCAGTTATAAATTCAAGTTATGTCAAATCCCTGAGACCCACCCCCTGTCAGATCATGAGCAGCCTCACCTTGCCATGTCTTATCAGAAATCCTGGTCAAGTCCATGAGACTAAATTTTATCTGTAAAACAGCTTATGGCCCATGGCTTCAACACTGTCCTCCTTTGGGTTAATCCACCACAGCACTCTGCCTCATGGTGTCTTTCCCCTTGTCTCTCCTCCATACTATATGGGTTCTTCTAATCCCAATATGTCTTACAGTGTCTCTCTTCTCCTATCCCCACTTCTTTTCCTTACAACTAACTAACTCTTAGGGTGCTAAATCTCTTTACAATTTATCCTGCCAATTAAGGGCATGCCCCAACTTCATGTAGTATTCCCTTTCTAACTAAGTAATTGTGAGTTTCATTAAAGAACTTGTATTTTAGATGCTTTCCCACTCTATTTCATATTTACTATTTTGGTATCTATTAAATTGCTTCATATTGTCTGTAACCTCTTTCCTTAAATAAATCTACCTTTTGCCAAAGAGAATGGCCATTGTGAATTCTTCACATGACTGAACCCCAACATTTGGTGCTTCTGTTAAAGCTCATCATCTAGTGCCTACATCATCTGGTGCCTACACCAGCCACATCATTTGGAATGTTGCATTCTGTTTTGGGAACTACATTTTTTTAATTAAAGATTTCTAATTTTCAAAAGATAAGCATGAATAATTTTTCAGCATTAACCTTTGCAAAACCTTGTGTTCCAATTTTCTCCCCTTTTGCCCATCTCCTCCCTTAGTTACTAAGTAATCCAATATATGTTAAACAGTAAAAAATATATGTTAAATCTAGAATATGCATACATAGTTACACAATTATCTTGCTACACAAAAAAATCAAATCAAAAAGGAAAAAAATGAGAAAGAAAATTAAATGCAAGCAAACAACAAAAAGAGTAAAAATGCTATGTTGTGATCCACACTCAGTCACCGCAGTCTCTTCCTGGGTATAGATGGCTCTCTCCATCATAAGATAATTGGAACTGGCCTGAATCATCTCATTGTTAAGAAGTGCCACGTCCACCAGAATTGATCATATAATCTTGTTGTTGCTGTGTACAGTGATCATTTCATTCAGCATCAGTTCATGTAAGTCTTTCCAGACCTCTCTGAAATCATTCTGCTGATAATTTCTTATAGAACAATAATATTCCATAACATTCATATACCACAATTTAGTCAGCCATTTTCCAATTGATGAGCATCCATTCAGTTTCCAGTTTCTTGCCACTACAAAAAGGGGCTGCCACAAACATTTTGGCACATACAGGTCCCTTTCCCTTCTTTAAAATCTCTTTGGGATATAAGCCCACTAGAAACATTGCTGGATCAAAGGATATGCACAGTTTGATAGCTCTTTGGGCGTAGGGAACTACATTTTGAGAAGAACATTGATCAGCTTAAGTATATGCAGAGCAGAATAAGGAAAGGACTGAAGAATGAGTCATAGAATGATCAGTTGAAAAAACTAAAAATTTTTAACCAAAAGAAGATTTGGGGAACCATAAATTAATGTCTTCAGGATTTAAAGTTGGAAAGGAACTCTAGTTCAAAGCCTTCATTTTCCAAAATGTAGAACTTGAGGCACAGACTAGCAATGTCTTGCCCTAAATCACATGAGTACAAAATAGCAGAACTGGATTAGAATCCCTATTCTCCAACTCCAAATCCAGCACTTTTTCCAGTATCATAAAGAACATGCATTTCCTTCCAATATTTAAAAAAAAAAAGTCTTGTGAGAAAAGGATTAGATTTGTTCTGCTTGGCTTGAGAAGGCAAAACTAGAGACAAGGGATGGGAGTGACAGAAGGGTTAAGTTCAGCTCAATGTAATTAAACTTTTTCTAGTAATAACAATTAGGCAAAAGTGGAGTAGATGACTTCAGGAAATAATGAATTCTCCCTTATAAGCTCTTCAAGGAAATGCCAGATGATGAATAACCAGGTATATACTGTAGTGCAGAAGTTTGCTCAGAGTTGAGTTGGAGTAAAAAAGTCTCTAAAGTCTCTTCCAATTGTGAGGTTTTGTTATTATTTTTTTTATTAAAATTGTTTATTTTCAAAACATATGCATAGACAATTTTCAATGTTCACCTTCATAAAACCTGGTGTTCCAAATTTTTTTCCTTTCTTTCTTCTCACCCACTTCCCTAGATGGCAAGTAATTGAATATGTTAAACATGTGCAATTCTACACATATTTCCACAATTATCATGATGCACAAGAGAAATCAGATCAAAAAAGGAAAAAAATGAGAAAAAAAGAAAAATGCATACAAAAACAATTAAAAAGATGAAAATATTATGTTATGATCCACTCTCAATCCCCATAATCCTCTCTCTGAGTGCAGATGGCTCTCTTCATCGCAAGATCATTAGAACTGTTTTGAATCACCTCATTATTGAAAAGAGCCACATCCATCAGAATTTATCATCATATAATCTTGCTGTTGCTGCATACAATATTCTCTTGGTTCTACTCATTTCACTCAACATCAGTTCATGCAAGTCTCATCCTGCTGATTGTTTCTTACAGAATAATAATATTCTATAACATTCATATATTATAACTTATTTAGCCATTCTCCAACTGATGGGCAGCCACTGAGTTTCTAGTTTCTTGCCACTATAAAAAGGGCTGCAATAATCTGTTATTATATCAAAGAGAGAAAAAAACATCCTTTTTCTGGTCCTCTGGTTTCTTGTGTCATGTGAAAAGAGGGAGATGGACTATGGATCTTAAGGAGTCTTTTGGAAATATTACTCTCTACTAGTACTCTCTACTAATGAGAGCAGAGTAGAGTAGAACTATAGAAAGCCTTTTAAAATTAAGCTTGCTTGACATACTTTATGATTCAAAAGAGAAAGAATCATAAAATGTAGAATGTTGGATAAGGAGAGAATCTTAGAATATTGAATATAGTTTGCTAAAACTGGAAAAGATCTTTTAATAAGTCTGTAGAATATCATATCTAGATGGGTTATTAGAGATAATATAATTTTCTCTTTTTATTGCTAGTATTTGAGAAGTATGGGGCAAGAAATTCCTTTTACCCAGCTTCCTAAGTCTCTCCCATTTTCTGCTATAATGCAGAATTCTACCAGTAAAGTTTCACTTATTCTGTTATTCAAGACTGTTTTCCTACAAACCTATAAGTTCCCTTAGGAGGGATAAGCTTTATCAGCTAACATCTTGGACATTCAGAACAGTGAGACAAAGTTGGGGCAAAGGATACAGAAATGGAAACTACTATGTGAAAGGGAAGCATAAAGAAAGCCTCTTTATAATTATGCTTTAGGTTACATTGAGCCAAATAGAAGTATGGGAAAGTTAATTCAAGTCTTTACTATATTTTGTCTCAACTATTACAATAACTTCTCAGTTATTTATTCTGTAAATTAATTTTTCTAAAGCATAGATCTGAGCACATATTTTTCTGATCAAAATCCTTCACCTACTTCAACTACTCATAATTACTTAAACCCAAATCCCTTGGGTCTGACAAGACTTTTTTATTTTGGACAATTCTTTGCCTTTTAGAAATGCCATGCTCTACCAATATTAGATTACGTGCTAGTCTAACCAAAACAAACGACAAGCTAACATACCTCACTTTACATCCTCTGTACTTTTTCTTATTATATTTTTTTGTATCTCAAGAAGTTTCTCAATTTAACCTACTGACATTCAAGACCATAATTCAAGGACTAACCAATATTATATTTTTCCACAAAATCTTATGTATTCTATCCAAAGAATTTCAGTCCATGAATACTTAAGATATTAATGAAGCACTTCCTATTCTAAATAATGAAGCATAAGCCTATGAAATCTTTGAAGTCCCTTCCAAATCTGAGGTTTTATCATGTCCTGAATCCTCTTTGCATATTATATTTCTCCTATTCACATCTCATGATCTATTTTATGATTATCTTATTTGTCTTATTAGTCCTATTTGTGAATATGTCTCATCTCCTCTCAGGGCTTAAAAGGCTATTTCTTCTAATTTCTTCTAATATGAGGCTATTTCTTATATATCTTTGTCTGTACCCAACACAGTGCCTTAAATAAAGTGGTTGCTTAGTAAATGCTTGTGAAATGTATACAGGATAAACTAATTATATTAATCAATCAATAAGCATTTGTTGTTGCTCAGTCATCTTTTCCCACTCATATTTCATTTTGTGATCCCATTTGCAGTTTTCTTGCCAAAAATACTGGAGTGGCTTGCCATTTCCTTCTCCAACTCATTGTACAGATGATAAAACTGAAGCAAATAGGATTAAGTGAGTTGTTCAGAGTTACACAGCTAGTAAATATCTGAGGTCAGATTGAAATGAGGAAGACTCATCTTCTTGACCCAGGACACTCTATCCACTGGACCAACTAGCTGCATTTAATAAAATATCTATTTTTGCCAAGCACTTGTAGGACACTGAAGACAATAGAGATAAATAAAACATTGTCGCTGTCTTCAAGTACCTTACATCCTATTGAGAGAAATAGCATATATACACATCAGTATACATAAATAAGTAGCACATTATATATTTTATGTATATATGTATTTAATATATATACACATATTTTTCAAAAAATACATTCATGGTGATGTAAGCAGGGAAAGGCATTAGCATTTGCATGTATCAAGAAAAAACTAGGAATGACATTTGGACTGCTCTTTAAAGGAAGCTGAGAATTTTAAGAAAAGGAAAGAGTGGATTCCAGGCACAAGGAACAAAAAAAGCAAAGAGATAAAGAATAAAATGCTGCATGTGAGGAACTACAAAAAGACCATTTTGGCAAAATCATAGAATATGTGAAAGGTATTAATGTAGGGAAGAGACTCTTTGGGCTACCTTAAGATCTCAGCATGATCTCTCAAGGTAATTCAATCAATATCACTGAATGTTGGATCTAGAAGGGATGCCAGTTCTGCAGATGAGGAAATTGAGAGGTAAAAGATCTTGTCCAAGACCACATGGCTAATAGAGAGTGAGTTGGAATTCAAATCCAAGTTCTCTTACCTCAAATTCAGGGTTTTTCCCCTTCTGCTCTCTGCTACCAGCTGAGATGCAATTTGGTACATGTATATAGAGTTGAACTTTAAATTATTTTTATTCCCTGAAGAATAAATATTTTTGTCAGGGAAATGTCAAGTGGTTAGCAATGTCACCCCTCACAGCAGTCACTCACAATATCCTGAGGGACAGAAGAGGCCGGATGTACCAAAATACAGCTCTGTGTTAGCTGCTGGGCTCTGCCAAGTGCAGATTTCACACTGACTCATGTCAATCCTCCTTTTCCGGTTATCATTTCCCTGATGATAATGTTTTCTAAATATGTCAGGTTCACGATGTTTCCCAAATAGGGTGCCCTATTTGAATTGCTATCTAAATACTTGCCGTTCTAAGTCTTCTGTTTAAACAAACAAAGAAGTCACTGGAGAAAGGAGAAATCCTTGGCATGGAAACTGGGCTGGGCATGCTTAGTCAGATAGAAAGTGTAATGTAGCAACAAGACCCCTTCATTTGGTATAAAAAGACCTAAATTTGAATCCTGACTTTGCCACACTACCTGTTTGAGGATGGAATTTCTTTAAATTTGCACTTTCTGGACTTCCAGGAACCAAGATGGTGGAATAAGCCATAAATTGTTATAATCTTCTCATATTCAATTCTAAACAATCATAAAATAGCACCCCAAAAAAGTCCTGAAAGACTAGAACCAATAAAAAGACAAGGTGAAACAACTTTTTAACCCAAGACATTTGAAAAATTGTTTTAAAAAAAAGTCTGTCTCATTCAGAAAAAAGGAGAAGGCAGTTTCAGATAGAAAGTGCCCCAGCAAATCAGCACAAGTCCCACTTCAGCAACCAGCAGGAGATCCTGATATTCAGTACAGTGGAACAGGCAAATGCCAACAAAGGACATATCATATGCCTCAGCATAAGCAGAGGAATGAGCAGACTCCATTTCTAAAAAATTAGCATGTGCTTCAATGTAACTCTGGGTAAACAGGCAACCTTTAGTAGCCAGATCTCTACACTTCCACAGGATAGCCTAGGGAAGCAGGTGAGCACCAATCTTACAGGTGCCTTAGAAAACAGGCAGTGGCCAGACAGCCTCAGAGAAGCACAGAAACATCCCACCAGCCTCAACACACACTGGACACTAGAACTAGGACCCAGGCTCAGACCCAGGCAAGTTGCCAAGCTTCTCTTGGTATCAGTCATCCCTAGTCTACTCCCTCAATGCAACACCAGGCATGAGTCCCCCCTCCCCATGGCTGCCTAAGACAATGCTTCTAATAGCACAGGAAGAGCACTCATTTTTTTTTATTATAGCTTTTTTTTTTTTTTACAAAACATATGCATGAGTAATTTTTCAACACTGACCCTTGCAAAACCTTCTGTTCCAAATTTTCCCCTCCTTTCCCCCACTCCCTCCCCTAGATGGCTAGTATGCCAATACATGTTAAAATATGTTAAATATATGTTAAATCCAATATATGTATACATATCCATAAAGTTATCTTGCTGCACAAGAAAAATCGGATCTGAAAAGGAAAAAAAACTGAGGAAAACAAAAATGCAAGCAAACAATAATAGAAAAAGTGGAAATGCTATGTTGTGGTCTACACTCAGTTCTCACAATCCTCTCCCTGGGTGTAGATGGATGTCTTCATTACTGAACAATTGGAACTGGTCTGAATCAATTCATTGTTTAAAAGAGCCACATCCATCAGAATTGATCATTGTTGCCACGTACAATGATCTTCTGGTTCTGCTTACATGACCATCAGTCATGTAAGTCTCTCCAGGCCTTTCTGAAATTATCCTGCTGGTCATTTCTTACAGAACAATATAGAATAATATTCCATAACATTCATATACTACAGCTTATTCAGCCATTCTCCAATTGAAGGGTATCCATTCAGTTTTCAATTTCTGGTCACTACAAAAAGGGGCTGCCACAAACATTTTTGCACATACAGGTCCCTTTCCCTCCTTTAAGATCTCTTTGGGATGTAAGCCCAGTAGTAACACTGCTGGATCAAAGGGTATGCACAGTTTAATAACTTTTTGAGCATAGTTCCAAATTGCTAATAGAGCTCAAATTTAAAAAAAAAAAATTTAAGAGGCCAAAAATATGAGCAAAAAATGAAACAAACAAGAAATCTGATTGTACAAAATTATTATGGTGACAGGGAAGATCAAGACACAAACTCAGAGGAGGATAATAATGTTGCAACCCCTATGGGAAAAACCCAAAAGAAAAATAAGAAGTAGTCTAAAATCTAGAAAGAATTTATGGAAGAGGCAAAAAAAGAGAGCTTAAAAATAATATAAGCAAAGTAGAAGAAAAATTGGGAAGATAAATGAGAATGGTACAAGAGAATTATGAAAAAAAGAGTCAACAGCTTGGGGAAAAAAACAACTTCTTAAAAAGTAGAATCAACCAAATGGAAAAAGAAGTACTAAAGGCAACTGTGGAAAACAGCCCCTTGAAAGTTAGAATTGGAGAAGTGGAAATAAATGACTCTATGAGGCATCAAGAATCAGCCAAATTCAAAAGAATGAAAAAAAAAATTAGAAAAAAAAATGTAGACTAACTTATGGAGAAAAAAAAAATTGACCTGGAAAATAGATCGCTGGAGAGACAATATCAGAATCATTGGACTACCTGAAAACTATAATCAAAAGGAAAGCCTAGAAGAGTACATCTTTCAACAAACTATCAAGGAAAACTATTCTGATGTCTTGGAACTAGAGGGCAAAATAAGCATTAAAAGAAGTCACTGGTAACCTCAGAAAAGAGGTCCCAAAATAAAAACTCCAAGCAACATTCAAGCCAAACTTTCAAACTATCAGGTTGAGGGAAAAAAATGCAAGTAGCAGAAAGAAATGATTCAAATGTCAGGGAATCACAATCAGGATTCCACAGGACTTAGCAACTGCAACATTAAAATATCAGAGGTCATGCAACATGATATTCTGAAAGTCAAAGGAACTTGGACAACAACCAAGAATTACCTACCTGGAAAAATTAATTATAATATATTAAGGGAAAAATGTCATTCAGTGAAATAGAAGCCTTTAATACTTTCATAAAGGAGAAAAGAATTAAACCAAAAATTTGATCTCTCCAAAATCAAGACTTGTCAAGTACAGGCTAGTTCCTTGGAGGGCTTGGGGTCAGTCAGAGTCAGGATAAATTAAAGTTCTTATTTTTAGGAGGAGAAGTGAAGGAGACAAACTTCCACAAGGCTTGCCAAAGATGTATCCTGGATTCTCGAGTCCAGAGCCACCAGCTTCTCTCCTCCTCATCTTGCCACAATGTGACCCTCTTGCCCCTTTGTCTGCCCTCCAATCCTTGCCTATGATTATCTTAACACCAAACATTCAGCAAGCACCCAACAATGAGAAGAACCATTTATCCAAATATATACAAATAGAGTCATTGTTTCACATGGAATAGGTTATTAGCCTTAAGTGTTCTCTTGTCTGATTCAAGCATACCTTTTCAGAGTTTCAGCAAAGACACAAAGACTCAAGAGAAACAAACAACAAAAAAAAAAAAAGCATGAGGCATTCAATGGAGCTGAACTGTTTATATAGCTACATAAGAAGATGATGTTTCTAATTCCTAAAAATTGTAACACTAATAATATAGTTTGAAGGAATTTACATAGACACAGGGTGTGGATATAAGGTGAATTTAAGGGAATAATAAAAAAATTAAGGGATGAGAAAGAGGAGTATACTAGATGCAGAAAGAAGAGAGACATGGAATGGAGTCAATTATTTAACATAAAGAAACACAAAAAACTTATTATAATGGAGGGAAAGATGGAGGAGTGGGCTTTGGGTATCACTTGAACCATACTCTCATCAGTACTTGCTGAAAGAGGGAATAATGTAAACAATCAGTTGAAAACAGAAATCTATTTTACCCAACAGGAAAGTAAAAGTAGGTTAAAAAAAAAACACTACTAAGGGAAAGGGGGGAGGGGTGATAGGAGATAAGGTAGTGGATAGTATTAAAAAAAAAAAAAAAAAAAAAAAACAAGACTAAGGACAGAATGGAAAGAGAAAACAAACGGATATATAGGGGAGAAAATAGGATAAAGGGAAATACAGAACTGGTAATCATAACTGCTAATGTGAATGGGATGAATTCCATAAAATGGAAGCAATTAGCATAGTGGATTTAAAAAAAAACAGAATCCTTAGCATGTTGTTTACAAGTAACACGTTTGACATGGAAAGACACATACAGAGTAAAGGTAAAAGGCTAGAACAGAATTATGCTTCAGCTGAAGTAAAAAAGCAGGGTAGCAATTCTGATCCCAGAAAAAGCAAAAGTAAAAATAGATCTTATTAAAGGGAATAAGGAGGAAAAGTACATCTTGATAAATGGTACTGTAAATAATGAAGTAGTAATGATGCAAAATGTGTATGCACCAAGTATAGAACAGGCAAATTCCTAGAGAAGATATTAAGCTAGTCACAGGAAGAAATAGACAGCAAAAATATATTAATGGGGGACTTCAGGCTTCCCTTCTCAGAATCAGACAAGTCTAATCATAAAATAAACAAGACACTACAGAGATTAATGGGATTCTAGAAAACCTAGATATGATAGATCTCTGGAGAAAATTGAATAAGGACAGAAAGGAATACACTTTTTACTTGGCAGTACTTAACAAAAAATTGACCATGTATTAGGATATAAAAACCTCACAATCAAATGCAAAAAGGAAGAAATAGTAAATGCTTCATTTTCAGACCACAATGCAATAAAAGTTATATTTAATAAAGAGCCAGAGAAAGACTAACAACCAATTGGAAATTAAATAATCTAATTCCAAAGAATGAGTGGGACAAACAATAAATCACAGAAACAATCCATAATTTCAAAAAAGAAAATGACAATAATGAAGCAATATACCAAAATCTATGAAGAATATGAACAATTTTCAGAAGACAAAATTAAAGCCATTTGTAGTTAAATGAGAAAATGTTCTAAATCCCTACTGATTAGAGAAATGCAAAATAAGACAATTCTGAAGTACCACCTCTCAGATTAGCTAACATAACAGAAAAAGATAATGATAAATGTTGGAGGGGATGTGGGAAAAGTGATACACTAATGCATCGTTGATGGAGTTGTGAAATAATCCAACCATTTTGAAGAGCAATCTAGAACTATGCCCAAAGACAAAAACTGTGCATATCCTTTGACTCAGCACTTGGGTCTATATCCCAAGGAAATCTTACAGGAGGGAAAAGGACACTGTAGCAGCTTTTTGTGGTAGCAAAGAACTGGAAAATGAGTAGATGACCATCAATTGGGAGATCGCTGAACAAGTGTGGTATATGTAGGTAATGGAATATTATTGTTCTATAAAAAAATGATGAACAAGCTGATTTCAGAAATGCCTGCAAAGACTTACATGAACTGATGTTGAGCAAAACAAGTAGAATCAGTAATACATTGTACACAATAACAGCAAGAAGTGTGATGATCAACTATGAAAGAATTGATTCTTTGTAGTGGTTCAGTGATCCAAAGCAATCCCAATAGACTTTGTACAGAAAATTCCATCTGCATCGAAAAAAAATCTAAGGATACTAAGTGTAAATCAACACATGCTATGTTCATGGTTTTTTCTGTTTTTTTTTTCTCTCTCCCATGGTTTTTTTTCTTTTTGCTCTGATTTTTCTCTCCCAGCATGATTCATGTGTGTTAAAAATAAATAAATTTATTACCAAAAAATTACAGTATCTCATTAAAATGTGGACAGGCCATTAGAAAGGAAAGGACCTTAGAATTCATTTAAGCCAATCTCATCTTTTTTACTAAATAGAAAGGAGGAAACTGGGACCCAGGTTAAGGAAATCACTTACCTAACACCAGCAAGTAAATCATTCACAGGTCCAATCAGTAACACTGAAAAAAAAAAAATAGCTAATTTCGCAGAAGTCAAATAAGATTCCTGTCTATCAATTTATTCTCCAAAGTGTTCATTTTAAACAAATAATGGTTCCTGACACTAAACAACTTATAATCTAATACAGGGGGAAAGACATACACACACACACACAAAATATAAGGTGCCAGTTATACAAATATGCATAATGTGTTATGCCACAGTTCTCTTTAACTGTCCTGACTCAGTTTTCTTGTACAAGTTTCCCTTGTCTCAGTCTCCCTAATTACTCCCCTAAGCTGTAAATCTCCCTCTGGTCCATGAAGGCTGAGGACCAATTACTCTAAGGTTATAAATTGTTAGCCCAAGCAAGATAAACAAAAGAGTAGATCTCCTGATTATCTTCTGTCCTCAAGAATTTATTATATCCCTCTAAAATATTCCAAGATATTTCACTGGCATCTTTCTCTCTGGGTATTCAGACATCCTGTCTCTGGGTTTTTGTTTTTTTTTTTTTTTTTTTTTTTTGGTTTATGGCCTTTTCCAGCTGGACAGGGGCTTTCCTGCTCTTTCCCTCTTCTTTGTCTCCAGAGGTATATAAAAGTTAGAGATTCTCCCATTCAGCACTGGATAATTTGAGACGAGAATCCTGTCCAGTCAATCTTACTCTCCCATTAATAAAATATTAAAAACTCTCTAATCTCTCTCTTGCCTCAATTTCTCCGGCATTTCAAATGTAGGACAGAATACAGAAAGTGTAAAAGGAATATCCAAAAAGAATTGTGTTTGATGATCTTGAAAGACTTCCAAACTCTAAGAATATTCCATGTTCTCCCAGATCTACAAAATATCCTAAGAAAAGTGCTGAGGAAACATAAATATACTTGCAAAGCATTTTCCAAATCTTGAAAGTGAAAAAAAATGAACATTGCAGAGTTACAAAGGACAAGCTTGGGACCACAGTGAAGATGAAAAAATCATATACAACTCCTTTGTAGAGACGAGAGATCAGTAATGTGAAATATGACATATATTTTCAGACTTTTTAATATATTGATCAGTTTTGCTGTGTGACATGGGTAAGTTATTTAACCTTTTAGTCTCAGTTCCTCATCTGGGAAAATGAAGAAGAAAGTGGTAAACTACTCCAGTATCTTTGCCAAGAAAACTCCAAATGGGATCACAAAGAATTGGACTTGACTGAAAAATGATATAACAACAACAGCTCAAGAAATCTCTCCACCTGTCTCTAGGACAGCTAGATTGCTCAATAGGTAGAACATTAGGCTTGGAATCAGGAAGCTTCATCTTTGTGAATTCAAATCCAATCTCAGATACTAACTGTGAGACCCTGGGCATGTAATTTAGCCCTGTTTGCCTCAGTTCTTCAAATGTAAAATAAATTGGAGAAGGAAATGACAAATTACTCTATTGTCTTTGTCAAGAAAATTCCAAATGGATTGTCTAAGACTTAGACACGATGAAATCCTGAACAAATATAACATTAGGATTGGAAAAGATCATGATAGGCTTGAGCAATGAACCAATTTTTTTAAGCTCTTTGCTTTTTTTTCTTTCATTTTTATTAGTCTATGACTTTATCAGTATAAGGAGTTCCTTGTGAATAAAATCCCCACTAAAATGTAGATCAATCCCTTAGCTGCAGAAGAGGGTCTAAGAGTGTTGCCAGACACAAGACATGAAACATCTTGTTCACAATCATCTAGGATAGGTCAAATATGAGCCTTGAATTCAGGGCATCTGGCTTCTGAGGTCAATTTGTGACTGATGCAGTTTGAATGCTTTCAATTCCTGGTGGTCATGGGGTTAGTGGCAATAAGAGAACTATTACAATATCCCCTTAAATGGTCGCAGGTTTAAAGGTGAAAGAATTCACTTATTCCCAAATTCTTAGTTGCAAAATGAAAGTTTATTTTTGGATAGAAATCAATTTGCTAAGGGACTGACTTCTATAGTGGCAGAGAACTATTGGGAAGAGAATTTTATGCTAAGAGAATCAGCAGGAAGGGTCCTGGCCATCTACAAAGAGCTTTGCTCTAGGAAGCTGTTATATTAGGTATCTTGATGGGTGCTGGGACAGCTGATCAGACCAGGATTCCTCAATTGAATGAGAATTTAGAATTCCTATGGGAGTTGATTTGCCCCTGGATAGTATTACTTCTCTTATCCTGGGAGGATGGGTTCTGTCTCTACTCCTTGGAGACTGGGATATCCTGATCTCTGAGATCAGAAAAGGGGACACAGTCACTAAGAATGATAATCTTAAGGGACCACAACTTCTGTAAAAGGAACGAACCATTTCCCTCGCTCTTCATGACCAAGGCTACAAGACTTTAACCGTGCTGATTAGATTAATAGAGATATATAAATATGAAGGCTGATACTGAAGAGGGGATCCCGAAACTCTGAAAATCCTTAAAGGAGAAAATCTCCTTCAACTCTGCCTCAGTGAGGAACCCAGCCCCTTACAACAGTTTCATCTTTGTTATCTGGGTGGGGTCAGCTCAGTCCTGAAACTCATTGAATTCAATTCGAATTCTAGCTCAAGCTGAAACCCATGGAGGAGCCAACTTGGCACTCCAGCCATGAGCCCATTCAGCTAAATCTCTCTTTATAAAAAGAGCCAAACTAAAATCCTCTCTTTGCAGAGGTTCCAAACATGCTATGGATGCCATGCTTGGGATGCCAAGGGCTTTTGTCCACTGGAATACTCTTTCCAGTGCCATCCTCTCTTTATCCTCACCTACTCCCTAACCAGACTTTATGCCTCTGTCAGGATTTCTAACCTTACTTCCAAACCCCATAATAAAACCAAAATCTAGGTTTTGGGGTTTGTAAATTCCTTTACAGAGAATCTGTGCCATCAGAAGGGGGTTCATCAAAACTCCCTATTCTTGTGCTGAATCCCAAGGGGTGTAGGAGAGCCAAACCTCTCCATTTGGTACCCTGAACCCTGAACTTGCCACTGGATCTTATCATTTAACTCCCTGATCACCAGATACCCTAATTTCATTTTGGTTCCCAAAATCTAAACCTCATAAATACTATGAGTTTAAAAAATCCATACTGTGCATGCACAAGCTATAGGAAGCTTAGAAGATAATAGAATATGTGAGAAAAGGGGGGAAAACTGATATTTTTAATCCACTGCAAGCATGTAGATTAGCGATATAATGGAGCAGCCTGTAATGTGGGCTGCATAAAGATGTCTAGGGTCCAGAATGGAAGAAGCCAGAGGGCCTGACCTGTTCAAACCCCATCTGGCATATTCAAATCTGTTCTATGTACCACATTTAGAAGGAACATTGACAAACCTGGTATGTGCTTCTGAAGAGAGTGACTAATTCAATTTCCTCATCTTCAATTAGCATCAGTTTCTACTCTTTTTAGTGATCTCTTATACTGCTAGTGCCCTCCCTAACTATTTGAATTTATTCTTTTTATTTCAGTTGAATTTATTCTTTTTGTATTCATTCTTTATATACTTGTATAATAACTTATGCTCCCTGTTAAATCAAGTCAATAAGTATTTATTAAGAACTTATTACATGCCAGAAGCTATGCTTGATACTAGAGATATAAAAAAAGGCAAACAAAATCCCTTCTCTCAAGAGCTCACAGTTTAATGGGGAAGACAATGTGGAAAACATTTGATATATATATGGGAAAAATCGGAAGTAATTTCAGAGGGAAGGCATTAATATTAAATGGGACAGGGAAAGATTTCTTGTAGAAGGCAAGATTTTAATTGTGACTTGAAAAAAAACTAGTTGGAAGACAGAAAAGAAACTCCTTTAAATTAGGGCTCCTTTTAGTCTTTGTATTTGCTTTCTTAGCTCTTAGCATAGTACCTGACACAGGCAGTGCTTAATAAAAATACATTGATTAATTCAAATAACAAATTCACAGAACAGTAGAATCTTAGCATTAGAATGGATCCAGGGAGTCATTTAGAAATTGCTTCTGGTGAGGGAGTCCCTATGCAATCCAAATTCTGCTTAAATATTTTCCTATAATTTTCACTATTGAATTGAATTGGGCATCCAAATTAATTGAAACAATGATATATAAGAATACAATTCAAATTGTTTTTGATTAGAAGTTCTCAGTCATTGTAGGTCTTCTAGCAAAACCTTGCTTTTGGTAGGGGTTAAATTAAATGTCCTTTGAGATCTTTTCCACTCAGAGAAATACATAGTTCTGCGAAATGTAGATCAAATTTCATCAGTGCTATGAAGGTATAACCAGTGTCAACTAGGTGGGAAGGGTAAGAGAGTACGAATATGGAATCTCAGAGAGACTTTAGTTAAATTGCTGTCATAAAAGTAGTCTGTTTGAATATATAGGAATATATGTAAGTATTGGGAAGAGTTTGAGCAAAGGGGCTAGACATGAAGAAAGCCACTGCCATTAAAAATATATACTTTTACCCTTTGTTTTAGGATTATCAAAGAGTGTTTCTATGTGGACTGACAGATTGAATTATTAAATTAAATTACACACACACAAAATAAATCCTATGTGTAGGACTTTTTGCTCAGCATATAGTGAAATATAACACTGACCATACTCTTAAGGTATTCACAATCTAATGGGAGAGAAAGTTAAATCAGGCACAATGATAACTATAAGGCAAAATGTGATAAAGGTCTCATTGTTTGAATATATAGGAAATTGAGTCAAAGTTATTAAGCATATAAGCCATCTCTCAACTGACAAATGATCAAGGGATATCAAACAGATAGTTTTAGAGGAAGAAATCAAAGTTATCAATAATCTTATGAAAAATGTTCTCAATCACTAATAATTAGAGAAATGCAAATGAAAATAACTTTGAGCTTATCACTTTACAACCTATCTGTTTGGCTAAGATGACAAAAAAGAAAATAACCAATGCTAAAGAGGATATGGGAAAATAGGTACACTAATGTGCTGATGGTAGAGTTGTGAACTAATCCAACTCGTCTATAAAGCAATTTGGAACTATGCCCAAAAGCTATTAAATTATGCATGTATTTTGATCCAAAAATTCAACTTCTAGGTTTATATCCCCGAGATTTTATTTATTTAAAAGACCTATGTATATAAAATATTTACAACCACTCTTTTCAAGTGTAAAAATTTAGAAACTGAAATGATGCTTATCAATTGGGGAATGCTTAAACAAACTACAGAACCTAAACATGATGACTGCAATATAAAAATCTAAATACAAGACAGATAGACTCAAAGTATAAGAGACTTTTTTTCTCTTTATTTTTTCTTGTTTTGCTTTAATACACCAAGGCTAATGTGGAATTTTGTTTTGCATGATTTCATTATTTGTAATATGTTTTATATTTCTAGTTTTCTTAATAGGTGGGAAAGGAATCAGAGGAGAAAGAAATCTGAAACTGATTTTTTAAATTAATATTTAAAAAAGAAAAAAAGAGTACTAGATTTGGAATTGGATGACCCAGAATTTAATTCTGGCTCTGCTACTTAGTACTTGCATGATCTTGGCCAAATCTGTACTCTCTGGGACTGTTTCCTCCACAACTGGGCATGTTAGATTATATGAACTTTAGCTTTAAATATATGATTCTAAAAAAGAAAGAACAGGTTCACAAAGTATTTTGGGAATAAAGTATCAGGATGAAGAGATCAATTTTAGCTGGTAGAAATTAAGAAATAAATCATGGAAGAGGTATCTTTCTAGAGATAAGTTTTAACATTCAGTAAAAATTTTCAACAGGGGAAGGAAAGAATATTCTAGGGCAGAAATTCTTACATCCCTTTGTCAATCTGATGAAGCCTATGGGACACTTCTCAGAATGATTTTAAGACTAATAAAGTAAAATATAAGATTACAAAAGAAATAAATTATGTTGAAATGTGGTCATTAAAATATCTCTCAAGTTATAAGCCACAAGTTATGAAAGTCTGGTATAGGGAATTGTTCAGCTTGTGGATTGAAAAATACTACCCATTTACTTTAGCATGCTTTACATGAAATCTAACAACCCTGAGGTTGGAAGAAACCTTACAATTTACCTAGTCCCATACTCAGATTTACTCAAGAAAGTGAAGTTCAGAAAGATTAAAGAATTAGTTCAAGGTCATAATTTATTTTTAAAGTGGGAAAGTTGAAAGACAAATTCTAATTTTCCTCTTGCAACTTTGGGGCAATTTTCCTTGTATCACTCTAGATTACTAAAAAAAAGTTAGAAACAAATTTTAGAGGATCTTACATGCCAAGTTAAATTTTATTCAGTAGATAATGGTTTCATAGTTTGACATAACTTAAAACCAATCCCATTTTTTTCATCTCTTAGACTTGTCATCTGGGCCTTCTAGATACTTAAGAGTTTTTATTTTTATTTATTTTTCCAGTAAAGTAAAATGACCACTAAATTAGGATTCATGGACCTGAGTTCTAGTATCAGCTCTCTTACCACTAACACAGTATAACCTTGGGAAAATGATTTTTATATCTTCACTTCTATAATTCAGCTTCTCATTTTCTAAATGGGTATCTACCCTAATTTCTAAAAGTTAGAGAGAGATGAATAAATGGATGAGTAGCTAGGTGCAGCAGGGGATATAGGGAAGGGCCTGAAGTTAGGAAGATTTATCTTTTTGAACTGACACTTATTAGCTGTATGACCCTGAGCAAGTCACTTTCCATTGTTTGCCTCAGTTCCTCATCTATAAAATAAGCTGGAGAAAAAAATAGCAAAACACCATAGTATCTTTGCCAAGAAAATCCCAAAATGGTATCATGAAGAGTCGGACCCAACTGAAACAACTGAACAACAGATAGATAGATAGATAGATAGATAGATAGATAGATAGATAGAGCCAGCAAGTCTCTAATAAATAGTTTGATATGCCAAGCACTGTGGTAAGTGCTAAGGACACAAAAAAAAAGTGACTTAAGAAATCTCCTGTCTAACATAACAGGTGAAAGAAAATATAAAAAGAAAAGATAGCAAGGGAACAGAAAGAAGAGAATAAAGTATTATGGTTTGGAAATAGTGGCAAGGGAGTGACATAGAAGCTTGTTCTGAGGCAGATAATGTTAAAGGTCACCTATTAATGACCAGGAAAGTTTAAGTATGAGGGGAAGGGTTGTTGGATAGAGTACAGACAATATACTTCAGAAATGATGGCCATTAAGTGGATAAAAAACTATTGTGAGTAATGAATGAAATAATTAATGTGAAAGATTTTATTTGTAAATAGTACTTTATTTTTTCCAATTACTTGTAAAGATAGTTTTCAATATTTAGTTTATATGATTTTGCGTTTCAGATTTTTCTCCCTTCTCTCCTTCCCTCCCCCTTTCCAAGAGGAAAACTAGTTGATATAGGTTATACATGAGCACTCATGAAAAAATATTTCCATCTAGTCATGTCATGAAAGAAGAAACAGGACAAAATGGAAAATCCATGAACAATCCCTTCCCCAAAAATAGATGAAAACAATGTCCCTCAATCTACATTCAGACTCCAAAGTTCTTTCTCTGGATGTAAATAGCATTTTCCTTCATGAATCTTTTGAAACGGTCTTAGATCATTATATTACTGAGAAGAGCTAAGTCAATTCTAGTAGATCATCTCACAGTTTGCTGATTTTGCTTACTTCGTTCAGCTTCAATTCATGCAAATCTTTCCAAATTTTTTTTCCTGAAATATATTTTATCATTTCTTTTACGGCATTTATTTGATTTATTTATATAACATTTTCTCCCAGGTTCATTCAAAAACAAATTTTTACATTTGTTTTTAATTTTTTTTAGTTCTAGGTTCTCTCCCTTACCCCATTCACAAATAAGAAACCACATGTGAAGTTATGTAAAACACTTCTATAAAAGTCATGTTGTGAAAGAAAACATAGATGTCTCATCTTAATGAAAATAAAAATCCCTAAAAAAATTAAGTTTAAAAAAAGAGGGATAAAGAAAGAAAGAGAGAATGTTTTAATCTTCATTCAGACACAATCAGTTCCTTCTCTGGGTATGGATAGGATTTTTCTTCATAAGTCTTACAGAGTATTCATGGATAATTGTACTATTGAGAGCACTAAAGTCATTTTCAGCTGGTCATCATTGTTATTACTTTTTAACAGTACATTTCACTTTGCTTGAGTTCATGAAAGATTTTCCAGGTGCCTTTTTTTTTCAAGAGTACCCTGCTCATCCTTTACCATAGAACAATAATATTCCATCACAAACACAACACAGTTCATTGAGCTGTTTCCCAGTTGATGAATATTCCCTCAATTTCCATTTTTTTTGCCCTGAGAAGGAGCTGATAAAAGTGATTTTTGTACATATAGGTCATTTTCCTTTTTAAAAAAAAATATCTTTTGGTTTTCATGCCTAGTAGTGGTATTGTTAGATTAAAGGATATGTATGAATTTATAGCCCTTTGGGCACATAGCAAATCTTTTGATCATTTATCAATTGAGGAAGCTCATCATTTTTAATAGCACAATAGTATCCCATAAAATTTATATTCCACAACTTTTTCAACCATTCACCAAATGATGGACATTTCCTCAGTTTCCAATTCTTTTCCACCACAAAAAGAGCTGCTATAAACATTTTGTATATGTATATCCTTTGTCCCTTTTTTATGATTTCTTTGGGATATAAATCCACTTGTAATATTACTGCTCAAAGGGAGCACATATTTTGATTGTCCTTTGGGAAAGTTCCAAATTGCTCTCCAAACTGGTTCAATAAGTTCACAACTCTACCAAAAACACATCAATGTTCAAATTTTTCCATATTTTCTACAACATATTTTTTTCTTTTTCTGTCATTTTTTTCTGTCATATTAGCCAATCTGATAGGTATGAGGTGTTACCTCAGAGTTGTTTTGATTTGCATTTCTCTAATCAATAGTGAGTTAGAGCATTTTTTCATAAGATTATAACTCTGATTTCATGTGAAAATTGCCTACTCATATCCTTTGGCAATTTATCAGTTAGGGAATGGTTTGTCTTCTTATAAATTTGGCTCAGTTCTCTCTGTATATATATTTGATAAATGAAGCCTTTATTAGAAACACTGGCTATAAAAACCACTTCTTATCTTTCTGCTTTCCTTGTAATTTGTACTGCATTGATTTTATTTTGTAAAAAGTTGTTTTTTTTTAATTTGAGAAATCAAAATTACCTATTTTGCATTTCATAATGTTCTCTATTTCTTTTTTGGATCTAACAGGTAAAATTATTCTTTGGTTTCCTAATTTGTTTATGGTATCACCCTTTATGTCTAAATCATGTACCTATTTTCACCATTATCTTGGTATGTAGTGTGAAATGTGGGTATGTGCCTTATTTCTGCCATACTATTTTCCACTTCCCCTAGCAGTTTTTGTCAAATAGTGAGTTCTTATCCTAGAAGCTGAAGTCTTTGGATTTATAAAACAGTAGATATCTATAGTCATTTACTACAATGTCTTGTGTACCTAATCTATTTCATTGACCCATCACTCTATGCTATATAGTTTTGATGATTGTTGCTTTTTAATATAGTTTTAGATTAGTATGGTTAGATTATCTATCTTTGCATGTATTTTTTCATGAATTTCCTTCATCTTCTTAACCTATGAATTCTGTTATTTTTTTCTAGCTCTATAAAATAATTGTAGTTTGGCATGGCGCTAAATTTATTTAGGTAGAATTGACATTTTTATTATATTTGCTGAGCCTACCCATAAGCAACTGATATATTTCCATTTGTTTAGATTTGATTTTATTTGTGTGAAAAGTGTTTTGTAATTCTGTTCTTATAGTTTCTGGATTTATATTGCCAAGTAGATTCCCAAACATTTTATGTTGTCTAATTATTTTAAATGGAATTTCACTTTCTATCTCTTGCTGCTGAACTTAGTTGCTAATATACAAAAATGTTGATGATTTATGTGGGTCTATTTTATATCCTGTGATTCTGCTAAAGTAAATTATTTTGAGTATTTTTAGTTGATTCTCTAAGTATATCATCATATCAACTGCAAAGAGTGTTAATTCTGTTTCCTCATTACCTACTCTAATTTCTTCAATTCCTTTTTCTTCTCTTGTTGTTACAGCAAGCACTGCTGTTGTTTATCCTTCATTCTCAAAGAGGACCATGACATCAGGGAGATGATTAGGGAGGACATGCAAATAAATTGGATATTTTTTTTTCCTAAGGAGTTCATTCATGGCTTGCTCAAATTATTTTTTTCTAAAATGGAGTTATTTAAATATTTTGTTTCTTCTATTAATCTGGGCAGCTTAACTTTTTACATACTCATTCATTTCACTTAGATTGTCAGATTTATTGGCATGCATTTGGGCAAAATAGCTCCAAATTATTGCTTTAATTTCCTCTTCCCTATCAGTGAATTCACTCTTTTCATTTTTCATACTGGAAACTTGATTTTCTTCTTTCTTTTTTAATCAAATTAACCAGAGGGTTGTCTGTTTTATTGGGTCTTTTTTTTTCTAAAACCAGCTCTTAGTTCCTCGATAGTTGTTTTATTTTTTTTTTATTTTATATTTTATTGATCTCTCCTTTAACTTTCAAAATTTCTACTTTGGTATTTAACTGGGAATTTTAATTTTTTTCTAGTCTTTTTAGTTGCATTCCCAATTTATTGATCTCCTCTTTTTTTCTATTTTATTCATGTAAGCATTTAAAGAAATAAAATTTCCCCTAAGCCCTACTTGGCTGCATCCTATAAATTTTACTATGTCATCTTATTGTTGTCATTTTCTTTTAGGAAATTATTGATAGTTTCTATGATTTGTTGTGTAACCCCCTCATTCTTGAGGATTGGATTATTTAGTTTTCCATTAATTTTTAACATATCTTCCCATGTGTCTTTATTACATGTAATTTTATTGCATTATGATCTGGAGAGGATGGACTTAATATTTCTGCCTTTTTGTATTTGATTGTGAGTTATTTGTGCCCAGTTTTTTTATGTAGGTATCATGTACCACTGAGAAAGAGGTAATTTCCTTTCTATCCCCATTAAATCCTCTCCAGAGATCTATTATATCTAAGTTTTATAAAATTCTATTCACTTCCTTAACTTCTTTCTTGTTTATTTTGTGGTCAAATTTATCTAGTTCTAAGAGGAGAAAGTTGAACCCCACCCCCACCCCACAAGAAGTATAATTTTGCTATTTCTTTCTGTCACTGACTTAAATTTTCCTCTGATAATTTGGCTGTTATACAATTTTGTCCATACATTTTAGTATTGATATCAGTTCCTAGTGTATGAAAGCTTTTAACAAGATATAGTTCCCTTCCATACTCTTTTAATTAGATCCATTTTTGCTTTTGCTTTGTCTGAGATCAGGACTTCTGCTTCTTTTTTACTTCAGTTGAAGTATAATATATTCTGCTTCACTCTTTTACGTTTATTCTATGTGTGTGTGCTTCTTGTAGACAACATATTGTAGCCTTCTAGTTTTTAATTCACTCTAATATCTCTTTCATTTTATGGGAGAGTTCATCCAATTCACATTCCCAGTTATGATTACTGTGTTTTCCCTTCCATCTTATTTTTCCCCTATTTACACTTTTCTCTTTTTCTCCATTCACCCTATTCCTCATTAACAGGGTTTCGCTTTTGGTAAACACTGTTTCCTTTCAATCTTCCCTTCCTTATCATGCCCTCTTATTTTCTTTCCTTCTTTGCCTTCTACCTCTCCATAGGTAAGATAGATTTCTTTACCCAACTCAATCTGTATGTTATTCCCTCTTTGAGCTAAATCCAATGAGAGTAAGGTTCAAACAATGCTTATTCCCTCCCTTTTTTGCTCTACTCTAATGTCTATTCCATGCCTCTTCAAAATTTACCCCATTCTCCCTCTCTTTTTCCTCTTCTTCCTATACAATTCTTTTTTTCATCCCTTAATTAATTTTTAATCATTACATCAAAGTCAACTTCTACCCACAATCTCTAAATATTCTTCTTCTAATTGTCCTAATATAGATAACATTTCTTAAAAGTTCCAAGAATCATCTTCTCATGGAGCAATATAAACAGTTTAACTTTATTGGCTATGATAAGTTAGTTTTTCTTTCCTGTTTACCTCTTTATGCTTCTCTTGAATCTTGTATTTGAAGATCAGATTTTCTGTTCAGCTCTGGTCTTTCCATCAGGAAACTTTGAAAGTCCTCTATTTCATTGAATATCCATTTTTCCCCTGAAAGATTCTGTTCAATTTTTCTAGGTATTAATTCTTAGTTGTAATCCAATCTTTTTACTTTCTGAACTATTGCATTTCAAACCCTCCAATTCTTTAATGTAGAAGCTGCTAAATTCTATGTAATCCTGGTTATGGCTCCTTAATATTTGAATTGTTTCTTTCTTGGAATTTTCATTTTGATATTTCTTTTAGGAAATTACTGGTAGATTATTAGAATGATTATGCTCTTGTTCTAGGATATCAGGGAAATTTCCTTCAATAATGTCTTGAAAGATGTTGTGCAGATTCTTTTTTTTTTTTTTTTTAATCATGATTTTCAGGTAGTTCAATAATTGTTAAATTATCTCTCTTAGATTATTTTTCAGGTATTTTCCCATGAGATATTTTATATTTTCCTGTATTTTTTCCAGTGTTTTGACTTAGCTTGACTGATTCCTGAAATCTTTTCAAATCATTAGCTTCTACTTGCTCATTTTTAAGAAATTGTTTTCTTCAGTTAGCTTTTGTACTTCATTTTCCATTTCTATTTTAAATTGTTTTTTTTCCAGTGTTTTTTTTTTGCCAATTTGGCCAATTCTAGTTTTACATGGTTGTTTTCTTCAGTCAATTTTAGTGCTTTTTTTTCAAGTTATTGACTCTTTTTTCTTACTCCTCTTATATAACTCATTTCTTTTCCCAATTTTTCTTCTACCTCTTTTACTTGATTTTTAAAACCATTTTTCACTTCTTCCAAGAGAATTCTTTGGTCTGAAACAAATTATTATTCCCAATTTAAGTTTTACATCTAGACATTTTGACATGAATGTCTTCTTCTATGGTCAGGGCTCTTTTTTATTTTTTGCTCATTTTTTCAAAAAAAAGTTTAATTCTGCTCCTAGGATAAAAGTGGCACTGTCTCAAGTTTCTTGTTCTGGGGGCTGAGGTTCTGGTCACTAGCTTTATACATTAGAGCCTCTGGAACTGGTAATTTACCTATTGCACTAACATTACTTGGTACCTGCTATATCCTGGGTTCCAGGACTGGATGTTTGCTTGTGGTGCTGGGATTAGTGGCTACACTGCTGGCTGCTTATTCCAGACATTAAGGACTTTGTTGCTTATCTATGCTGTGGCTATCAGCCACCTGCCAGCTTACCTGGACACCTACTGTGCTCCCCTTTCACTCAAGTGAGACAGATCTTTCCTTAAATCCTTCTAAGTTATCTTACATTAGAAAATTATTTCACTCCATCTTTGAATGGCTCTGTGACTCCAAAATCCACTTAAAGGCTTGATTCAATGGTGTTTTTAAAGGAAACTGGGGAGAGCTCTGCCAGCTTTCTAGCTTCTTTCTGAAATCTTATCTCCATCCCTCAATAAGAAAGATTTTAAACACCCACAAGGTATTATGTGGATATATGTCCTTGAGTTCAAAATATCTGTGCTTTAACTGGTATAGATATGTCCTTTGTTGACCTCTCCATGTCTTTTTTGTCAGTGACCATGATTTGCTATGGTTATATTTTCTGATAGTCAGTTTTCTGATAATGAGCTTCTCTGCACATAGCTAAGCTATTCCTGGGAAAATACTCATATGTCATCATAAGGGCAACTGCTCAAAGTCAATCTGACTCAAAAAAATACCTTATATCCTTGGAATTTTCTTCTCTGTGTTTCTGGGATATTGGAAATAAGAAATTGGAAATTTGTTGTTGTTGTTCAATCATTTCAATCATGTCTGACTCTCTGTGGTTCCATTTGGGGGTTTGTTGGCTTGACATTTCCTTCTCCAGCTCATTTTACAAATAAGAAAATTGAAGCAAACAGGATCAAGTGATTTGTCCAGGATCAAAGAGCCAGTAAGTGTATGAGGCCAGCTTTTGACTAAAGTCTTCCTGTCTCCAGGCCCAATATTCCTTTCTCTGTCACCTACTTACAAATAAGAAAACAAAGATTAGAAAAATGAAGTGAATGCAGCTAGTAATCAATGAGGTGGAACTCAAATGTGGGTTCTTTGATTCTAAATCCCTAGATTCTTAATGGCTATATCAGAGCGATCACATAATATTCTAATACAACACAATATCTCTTGACTTGCCAAAATTTATACTAACCCAAATCAGGCTTCAAAAGATCACTTCTATATCAGAATAAGCCATCAAATGAAGACTTCATTGGAGAATACAAATGAAAGGAGTCATTACTAATTCTAAGGTAAAACTATCCATGTAAAAACACAAGAACTTATCACCTCATATATTTTCATTTTGAGGTAATATATGAAGAAGGAAGAATATTTGATTTGGAGTTTAGTAGAAGACCTTTTTCAAGTACTGCCTCTGATATTGACTGTATTTGACCTTGGACAATTCAAAATCCCTCTAAGCCATCCCCACAATATATATTTCATATTGTTGTTAGGAAGTTATTAGGAAGCTTTCAGGAATAATGTGCTTTGAAAACTTTAAGGTGCTACACAAAGGCTAATTATTACTGTTGTAGTAATCTTGTGAAACATAAAGGACAAATATTAATAATTACCAGTTTACAAATAAGTAAATTGAGACTTATAAAGGTGAAATAACATGTTAAAAGTCATTTCAGACCCAGGTCTTCTGATTTTTGTTTTTTCTTTTGTGTCTCACATTAACCCCATAATATCTACTAAAGTTCTACCTTTCCTACTTCATAAGTAATCAAATCCAATAGATGAATCTAATATTCTCAACTGAAACCTTGCTTTTCTCAGTCTTCATAGTAAAGTCCCAATTTTCTGTCAAAGATTTCTTTCATGAGTTTTCAATGCTGTGTTAAGCCTCAGGTGCAGGTGGTCCAGGAATAACTTCTTGGAAGAAAAGAAAATAGGAATTTTTGCTTCCCTGATTTGAGTTTTGATAAAGCAATTTTGTTTGGTAGAATTGGTGTCAGCACACTGACCTGCAGTCACAACACATTTGTGTCAATTTACTCTACAAATCATCTCTAATGTCAACATTTTCTTCCTGTGCCCAAATGCTCTTAAGCATTATAAATCCCTACTGCAAGAGGAATAAACAATAGAGACATTGAGAGGGACACAAAGGACAGAATGGATATGGCAGACAAAACCTGAGGATTGAGCACTATCATTCAGTAGAATAGGATAATGAAAACCCCCCTCTGTGTTCTGTGTTTAAAAATGTGATGCCTACAGAATCAATAATTAGGTCAGATCACCCAGAGTACAACCAGTGAATGTAATAAGAGAATAGCATTGATTGGTTTTTACATCTGTCTGTGATTAACTTGCTTTATCAATAACCTCTTGCTCTGATTCAGTCCATAAAATATTTTATTCTTTCACTTTGATGCAAATGATTGCCTGCCGGGTTTCTGTTACTGAGATGAGGGCTTCTTAGTATTGTCATAGATTGAAACTGTAAACCAAATAAAACATATATTTTTTTCTTTTTCTCCATTCTATCCATTGCCTTTATCTTTCTTAGCCCCAGATGATTAGTTATATGCTAGAAAGAGTCCCAGAAAACTCTGATTCCAAGCAATTCAAAAACTGTAGCTATGTGTTTCTGAATTTCCCCCCTCTGATAAACAATTTCCCTTTCTGTGAAGTAAATTTCCACTAGGCTCTCTCACTCTCTTGTTCTCTTGCTCTCATGTTCATTCTTGCTCTCCTTTTCTCTCTCTCTCTTTTTCTCCATTTACTGCCTCTCTTTCTCTGTCTCTCTGTCTTTCGTACATGTGTGTATATAAATAAATATATATAAATAAAATGTATGTGTACAATAGACATATATATTCCTATGATTTAATTATTGAAAGAATTCCTCATGAGGAAGCTAAATGAGCCACTCCTGCCAATTTCCCAATTGAGAGCCATTGTACATAGAATGTGAAAATTAAATCCATAACCTTAGCAAACACCTAATTCAAATCCTACATTTTATAAACAAGGAAGCTGAGAGCTCAAAAAGGTGATGTGACATATCAAAGTCACATAGCTAATGAATATACCAAATTCCAGGTATTTGGAAAAAAGGGTCCTACTGAATTTTGGTATTAGAAAGAGGGAGACATGCATATGATGAAGTTTAACATGAAAGAACACTGATTCATATCCAAAACATTTTTTCTTTCTATAAGTACTTATTTACTGGGGTTTGTTGTCAGGCTTTGATTAAACACACTGATCACTGGCTCCTCTCTGTTAACAAGGTTGGCAATCAGTCCTCTCTAAAGAAGGCTGATTGCCCCATTGTTGAGGTCTAGATATTCCAGATGGCTTTATACAGATTTCTGGTTCTTGGCCAGCACCATGGACAGTGCCACCCACTCACACACAATAGTCTACAAGTTACAGAATTACAGTACCTCAGAACAGGGATAGATTTTGATGATCATCTATTCTCAGAGTAGGTATTCCTTTTACAATGTACAAGATAAATAGACATCCAAGTTTCATTTGAAACCTCCAGGGATAGGGAACTTACAGCATATTAAGGCAACTGATTTCACTTTGGCAGAGTTCTAATTGTTAGGAAGTTTTTCCTTATGCTGAGCCAAAATAAGTCTCTCTGGAACTTCCACTCAATGGTTCTAGTTCTGCCATCTGGAGCCAAAGAAAACAAATCAATATATCTTCCACATGACAGTTTTTCAGCTGTCTGGATACCACATCCCTCCTCCCTAGCCCCATGAAATCTCTCCTGTAGGCTAAATTTACCTAGTTCCTTCAACCAGTGTTTGGATGGAATGATTACAAGTTCACATCCCATATTGGTCATGCTCCTTTAGACATGTTATTAAACAGATTATTAAATTATTAAATTTATTAAAGCTATTTATTTATCTGGATTTATTAAATCCAGGTTATTAAATCTTTTCTAAATTATGATGCCCCTACTGAACATAAGACTATAGAAGAACTTTGACAAGGTCAGCAAGAGGGCAGAATGACAATCAACTCTCCCCTTCTGGTCTATTCCAGGATTATTTAGGATTATTTGCTTAGAAAGAGTTAGCTTTTGAAGTGAATTTCCTTCTTCCTTCACCATTTAGAGTTAAAATGGCATTTTCAGATTTGGCTCACACATTTCATTTTCTTTCAACTCTTCTCTGAGCAAAGTTTCCAGATTTTTTGATAAAGCACAGGAGGCAAGGACAAAAACTTATCAGATCTCAAGAGAACTACAGTCTTGGCATCACTTTCCTGAAACACACACACACACACACACACACACACACACACACACACACACACACACACAGGTGATGGCTTGTGAGTCATTGTTTATTGTGATGAAGATAGAATATTTTATTATTTGTTGTCATCATCATCATCATCATTATTTTTGTTATTTTTATTTTTACCACTGTCACTGCTGCAGTAGAAATGAGGCAAAAGTACCCTGGTCAGGGTATGGGATCTGAGATAGATAACTAGCTGCCAATCAGGACATGACTAACAGAAATATTCTACTCTGTACTGATAGCCCTTGTTAAAAATCCTTTGAATGGCTTACCTTCTCTGCAGTACTGATGGAATATTGGATATCCCATTGTTCTATCATAAAGGTATAGAATTCTTAATCTCCCACAGAGAGGAAAAATTCAACCTGCTTAGGTAGATAGATCTATAATGTCCTCTAGTGGCTATTATTTAAAGAAAAGATTCAGTTCCCCAACTGACCTATTCATATCATCACAGAATTATAGATTCATGGAATTTTACTGCGTAAACATAATTCCATAAGGCTTTCAGTTATATTCTAACTCTTATTTACCATGCTTTAGAATCTTAATAGCAATAATATTAATCCACATTTACATAGCATTTTATGATTCACAAAGCTTTTTATTCATACTACTCTTCCAAAATATAGTTTACATATTACTCTTTTCCATTTAATAGAGCCTTAGAAAAATGAAATTACTTACCAATAGTCACACAATCATCACCTTGCCACCACTATCATCAACATTAGGGGAAGAGGGGGAAAGAATTTTCTGGAGGCATGAATTCCCTTTCCTTCCTTTGATCCCCACATTTTACTATCAGGTTCAAAGTCAGAGTTACAAACCCAAGTCTCCTCATCTTCAAATTCAAAATCAAATCTCTCCAATAATATACTAGTATCCTACTCTATCATGTTACCTCTCCTGTGAATTCATTTTTTATTAAGTCTTCGCAATCATTCTTCAATACAATCCAAATCTACCACTCTCAATGTTAGAAATAAAGAGTTTACTCTGATTGAATTTTATATAAACACTGTGAGTTTAATGAAGTAGCTCTCCTCGTGCAAACCTACAGAAGGTCAAGAATGTCAGTCTTCTGTTTATTTAATCCATTTTATTCCCTACTAATCCACAGCCACATACAGTATCCTTGAACAAAACATGCTATCTTAGGTAAGTTTGTCATGAGGTGCAGTGGTGTAGTTGTAGAACTGTGGACTAAGGTCTCAAATACTCTTTTTCTAGTCTTGGCTTGATCAATAACTTTGGGAGCCGCATTATAGTTTTGGACCTAAATTTTCTTATCTGCAAAATGGTAGAAAGTAAAACTTCCCCTACCTCCCACACAGGATGGTAGTAATGATCAGATGAGATGATTAATGAGAAGCACTGAAAAACATTAAGTGAGATGTATATATAAGGGATATTTTTACCATAATGTGAAAAAAAGGCTCCAAGTACATATTCTATTGATGGCATAATAATAATAATAACTCTATTATTATCTTTTGGTGAACGATGTTGCCATCACCTTTTTCACCATTGTCATCATTATCAGGATCATAATCACCACCATTATCACTTCCATCAATGCAATAAGTATTAATGTGAAGTAGCTACTATGGTGTTACGAGCAAAAAATCCTTGGAGTCATATTCTCATATGTCCTTATCTTTCCTTTCATCTTTGAGCTACTAGTAACAATCACTTTGAAAAGCAATATGCCTTCTGAATACTATTTATAAAGACACACCAGATGAATAGATAATGCAGTACCCATCATAGTCAATGGAAGATAAGAAGCTATGCTCTATAGAGGAAACGTATAGGTCTGGTCAGTTGGATGTCTTTAGAGTTTACCCTCTAACATAAGCAAGATTCCAGCCAAGGAGGGATATTTAATTCATCAGGCATCAGAGTGATGCATTTTTATGTAAGCTACATTTTTGGTTGGTTGGCCAAAAGAAGCCCAATAAAAATTGCATCAAGTTTGAAGTAGATTGCTGGTGGATGGCCATAGTCTCCACACTGACTTGGCCTTTTGCTGCCTGAAAAAACTGAGCCTCATCCAGCCTTGTCGGCTTCATAGAGAAGCTTATTTGGCAAAATCCCAAACTGTCAGAGTATAAAAATTTGTAAAGCTGTAAAAGATAGAAAAGATGGCCATTCAGACAGTATGAAGTAGTTGAAATGCAAACTAGGATGACAGGGAAATGAGGGTGGGAAAGAGATATTTTCTACAGGAGATGAAAAGCAACACAACAAAATCTCAGGATTTGGAATAAGATGACAGATTGGATCCCTGGCTCTACTCCTTAATGCCTACCTACCTTGGATAACTGACTTCCCCTTTCTGAACCTCAGTTTCCTCATCTGGAAATACAAGAGTTGGACAAGAATATTTTTAATGTCTCTTCCAGCTTTAAATTATATATTCTCTAACCTGGCACCTCTCACAGTAAATTGGTGTGTGGCAAAAATGGTTGCATAATTTACCAAAGCAAATCCTAATCCAACCTCCACTAAGGGATCCATCTCTACTAAAATTCCTAAATCCTCTTTATTGGGGAAATAGAAATAGGAAGAATCAAATAACGTTCTTTGCTTGTACCAGCAGAGTTTGTCATGAAGGCAGTTGGAAAGCAATCCTGTTTCGACTTGTAAACTCGATGTGGGAGTTGCTAAGAAAGAATACAGAAGGACCTTCAGCTGGTGTTTTGTTTTCAAGCACACATGTAGCTTCTATTTTAAGGAAGAGCACACTGCCCTCTAGTGATCTATGGAAGCCATTACAAAGTTGAAACATGGAGGCTATTAATGTAATTCTAATAATAATTCAATGATCTTAAGATACTCCCTGCAGCAAAGGCCATCTCTTTCACATCTATGATCTCATGATGACAGTCTCTGGATGCAAACCACATAACCTCACAGGTTCAGAAGAATCATAATTTGAATTGACCTGAAGGAAAGATACATGGGGGGAGAAGTAGACTGTAACCAACTAATAATTGCTCATGAGAAATGATGTAAAAGATATAATAGAGAATCTGAATGCCTGAAAAGCAATTAAGCCAGTCAGGTAGTAAAAATAAGAAATGACAGATGGACAGCTGTCAACTATTACACTGTTACTTATGAAATATTGAAAAGAATCAAAGTAGTAATCCCTCTCATCCTACCCTTCCAAAATGGATCTTCTAAGATAAAGGTGTCAAACAGGTAGACCATGGGCTGCTTGAGGCTCATAACTCTCCTGAGTGTGGTTGAGCCAAATTAAAATGTAATTGGGAAACATTTAACAAAATAAATAAAAGTACAAAGGAATATAGATAATATTGATATGTAGTTTTTCTAAGTCAATATGTGCCCAATAGGTATCTTTATCTATAGTTTAGTGGCTCCAATGTCTAGATGAGTTTGATATTACCACTCTTAACATTTAAGAAAATATATAGATAAGGAGGCGCAGTTGAGATGGCACTGTTAGAAGAAAAGCAGTACCAGAGTGAGCACATAATACTTCATGTAAAGAGTTATCATTTCTGGAGCACTTTAAATTTTACAAAATGCTGTGAAGCAGAAAGTGAATGTTTTATTATCCATTACCAGCTTCTTTCTCAGATCTAAAATTTCATTGATATCTGAAATGACTTCCTCAACTAATGCAGTTTAAGCTTCTTTTTATGTGTTGCCTCCCCTCAATAAAATGTAAGCTCTTCGAAGGCAAGGATTGTCTTTTTTTCTGCATGTATTTGTATCCACGGTGTTTCTAACTCAATGTCTGGTACATGGTAAGCACTTGACTGACAGACTGACAATTTTTCTGCAGTTTTTAGTCTTTGAGAAATGTGCCTTGGGACACTTGAGAAATTAAGGTTCTTGTTCATGCATACTTTGCAGTATGTATTTATTCGTCAATTTATAGTCTTAGAGAAATGAATAGCCTGAGGACCCTGAAAAAATTAAATTCAATGTTGCATAGGCAGTACATAACAAGAACCTGAACCTGGTCTTCCTGACTACAAGCCTGGAGTTCTATCTAGTATAATATACTGCACCCATCTCCTTTTTTACATATGCTAAAACTGAGACTGAGAAATCTGATTAATTGCCTAAGGTCACATAGAAGTGTCAGAGGCAGGATTTGAACTCAAATTTCCGGATTCCACTTCCAGGACTCTTTTTAATTATACTTCACTGCTTTCTGCTTTGGTTTGAGTAATGTTATTAAGTTGTGAGAATAGTAATAATAATTCACATTTCTATTCTACTTTACAATTTGCAAAATCCTTTTCTCACAATAACCTTGTGAGAGAAAGGCAGAATAAATATTAATTGTCTCCATTTTATAGAAGAAGAAAATGGATCAGAAACATGAATTCATTTGGAGAAGCTAGTGTGATTAATGAGAGACAGAGAGAGAGAGAAAGAGAGAGAGAGAGAGAGAGAGAGAGAGAGAGAGAGAGAGAGAGAGAGAGAGAGAGAGAGAGAAACGAGCTTGAATTCAGATTTTCTAATCTCATGCTATTTTGTCCCAAGCATTTAGAAAAGCAAAATTCATCTCATCAAGGTCAGGGAGGTAGAGTGGCTTTGGCTACCTATACTTCCCATAGACATGGAGCCGGAAGGTTTCAAAGATCTAGTTAAAGTAGGAAGAAAGTGATTTAGAATATTTGAAGAATCATGAAGAGGCTTCTTTGTCTCAAAATGTAGCCCTCAGTGACTTTCCATCATAACTGAAATTTTCATCATTTAAGATGCTCTTTGATTTAAAGTATAGAAGACTTCAATTTTAATTTAGTTATTGCAGATTTTATAAATTTGTGGAATGTCAGAGGCAGCAAAAAGTTTAGAACACATGATAGAACACTGCTGTGCTGTAAGAAATGATGAGCATGTTAATTTTAGAAAAACATGGAAAAACTTGAATGAAATAATGAAGAGTGAAATAAGCAGAACCAAAAGACTGCTGTATGTAACAACAGTAATATTGTTTGAAGATGAAGTGTGAACAACTTAGTTATTTTGAGTATTATAAATATTCAAGTCAACTACAAAGGAAGATTCTATTCACCTCCCGAGGAAGGACTTTTAAGTAGAAGTATGTATAGTATGATTTTTTTGGGGGGAAGGGGGTATAGTATATGTGTGTATATATATTATATGTATACATATATATATACATAAATATACATACACATATGTGTGTGAGAGAGACAGAAAAACAGAGAGAGACAGAGAGAGATAGAGACAGAGACAGATGTTGTCCTCTAGTGCAGGTTGGGGAGGGGGAGGGAAGTAATTTAGATCTTAAATGTAACAAAACCAAATTAAATTTTTAAAAATTTAATTTAAAAAATTAAATCATACATAGAATGTCATAACTATACAAGGGCCTATGGAAGTAAAACAAATCCTCTAGTTTGGCAGGTCCCTTTTAGATATATCATATGCCATAGGATGCCTCTGTTCCAAATATTTCTCTCTCCTCCTGCCTATCTTCTATGATAGAATCTTTTATGTAGAAATATCCAGCCCAATGGCTGCTATGAGGTGATTCTTTTAGTCTATCTGGAATTTTCCTGCTTAATGATTAGAGGCAAGAATACAAGCAAATATTGCTAAGGCTCTACCCATTCTTTTAAACTCCCTCAATCTCATCTGTATTTCTAGCAACCCTGACATGTGAGATATGGATTCCAGATATCCCCTTACTAAAGTAGGAGATGGGAACAGAGCCTGAATTGATATCCCAGCTATGGCCTAGAAGTACTCCTTTATTCTCTAAGGGCATAGAGATGCATCTTTATATTTCCAGTGACATTTACCCAGTTGTATCCTAGCCCTTCTAGCAATTATGATTCAGTTTTATCTGTTTCTCTAGTGAGTGATATCTTGCAGTCTTCTTTGTCCTGAAACTTTCTTCCTTTGACCCTCTCTTCCATATTTCTGAGTGTTTCAAGTAGGGTTTTAAGCTTTTCTTTGTGTGAGTTCAAATGTATCTGTAATAAAAGCTTATTAACTTTAGCATCACTCATTTATCTGTCTCTTTGTAAAACCCCCAAAGTCCCAAAGGCAAATGAACAGACTAGAACAAAGCCCTGAAATATAGACTATAGAATATCAATATTGGAGAGAACCTTAGAACATAAAATATAGATCATCAGATCCAGAAGGAATCTCAGGACACAAGATATAGAGTATCAGGGATTAAAAGGACTTTACCACAAAGTGTGTTAAGAGAAAGAGCTTTAGAAAATAAAGCAAAAATGTAGAGATAGAAGGAGATTTTGAATACAGGCCATACAAATTAGAACTTTAAAACTAGAAGGAGCCTTAGATCTCACAGGTTTAGAGAAGTGAGGTAATTAGACACAAGTCACACAACAAAATAGTAGAATAAAAAGAAGCAGAATTTTGTCTTACAACTATAAGTCCATTACCTGCCCATCATACCATGCTATATGGGGTTTACAAAGTGTTCAAAGATTTAGCACCTCTGGTATAAAAGCTGTGGAACCCTTTTAAGGGCTATTCATCTACCTTTGGTATCCATCTGCCACTCAACTTTTACTTGTGGCTTCAAGAAGCGTAGCATGCACAGTAACCAATACTAATAAAATTTTTTAAACTCCATTGAGGGTAACCAACAGGCCTCAAATATTTCAGTGAGTTAGATGCTTACCCCAAGCATATGAAAACTTCTCCCAGGGAAATGGGCAGATGAGAATAATTTGTTCCAACAACCACAAAAATAGCTGAAGTGAGTGCTATGGAGTGCTTACAGACATTAAAGATGCCATGATCAAACACTGCATCCCCAGCCATTGTTAGTCATCCTAATTTTTGTCTTGCAAATGGATTTTGATGACTCTAGAAGTGAGAGTAAAGTTGATGACTTTATGCAATTCTATTTCACTTAAATCCATTTCACACATCCCATCGGTCCTCTTTGGGGAAAAAAAAAGGCATCTCCAGAGTCTTTAAAATACTATTTCTCCTTGGCATTGTTTTGGCATTGCACCTTAAGAGCCCAGAACTTTTCTATCAGACTTGTAACTAAAACTTTCATGTACTGTTTCCTCCATTAGAATGTGAACTCCTTAAAAATAGGTATTATCTAAGTAGCACAGTCGGTAGAGCACTGGTTTTAGAGCCAGGAATACCTGGGTTCAAATGCAGCCTCAGACACTTACTACCTGGGTGATTCAAGGTAAGCAACTTAATCCTGTTTGCTTCAGTTTCCTTGTCTGTAAAATGATCTGGAGAAGGAAATGGTAAACTACTCCATTATCTTTGCAAGAAAGCCCAAATGAGATTAAAAAAAAAAAAAAAAAAGTCAGACAGGACTAAATGACAATCTATTTGTATGTCAATACACTGACTTTTAGTATTTTGCATTACCTAGCAAGGGTCCTCAAACTTTTTAAATAGGGGCCAGTTCACTGTCCCTCAGACTGTTGGAAGTCCAGAGTATAGTAAAACCAAAAACTTTGTTTTGTGGGCCTTTAAATAAGGTGAGGAGGATAAAAGTCCTCAGCTGCTGCATGCTGGGCTGTAGTTTGAGGACCCCTGGACAGGAAATATTTAATATATGCTTTAATCATTCATTATTCATTCATTCATTCTGTTTTGAAAGCATCTACCTTTGAAGGTATAGGAAACCTCTGATTCTCATGGAGGATTATTTGGCTGAGTCTAGGTTATGTTGATCTAAACCATACCCCAGAACTTAGACTTATGAAAGGGAATATAGGTTTAGAAGTTAGAGAGAAGAGGACTAGAATAGAATCAAGAATTTAAAGAAAGTGGCTACATGTAGGCAGGTGCCTTTGGGTTCCTGAATCATGGCAGGGTGGAAAAGGAATGGGTTACACAATCTTGTGTTTCCATGAAATGACACCATCTTCCCTACCTCAAATCCAGCACATCTCAGAAATGGCAGGCGTAGAAAGATAGGGGAGCCTCTCAACCCAAAAAATGAGTAAAGCTTGGGGCAGTAAAAGAACAGTATGAGTTTCTAGACCCAGGGTCTCTAGGTATCACCAAGTGTTTCCAGATAAACACTGAGTTCCCGATCAGTATCCAGGTTTTGAACACAGCTTGTAAGGGAGAAGGAAAGGGGTTCTATGAAAGCTCCTGAACTCTGCCTTATGGAGAAAAGAAAGGTAAACTCTAGGCTGTGGAAACAGAATGACCAAAAGAGTTTTAAGATTCAATGAGCCCAAGAGCAAACTCAGTATTTCCCTACAAATATCTTGTGTAAGTCTGAAAAGAAAGGGCTTGACTCTGGAGCAACTCCAAATACAAAATTTCCTTTCACACTGAAATCTCTATCTCCAGTACTCCATCAATTTCTTCTAGTACTGCCCTCTGGGACCAAGAAAAACAAGTCTGATCTCTCATTTCTATGACAGCCTTTCAAATACGTGAAGACAGCTATTCTCTGGGAGAAAACTTCCAAAGCCTTCAATGGATCACCCAACATGATCTTTTGGTCCTCAACAATCCTGGATATACTGTAGCTAATAAATATTCTTTCTAAAGTATGAAGCCTGGAACTAACCACATCATTCTAGATATGGTCTGACCAGAGCAGAGTATGGGATTATCACTTTCCTCAAGGTTGAAGTCAAACTTTTATTCATGCAACCTAAATCTCTCTAATAATAATAATGTCCAAGGCTATACTACTTACAAAGTACTTTTTCATAAAAGTAGATAATGCAATAATTAGTGACTGGAACACTGCATTGGTAGCTTAAAAGATGTGAGTTCTAATTCCACTCTGAATATATACTAGTAAGATAACTGTAGGCAAGGCACTTACTTAATCTCAATGGGCCTCAGTTTCTTCATCTGTAAAAATAAGAAAGTTGGCTATAAGGACCAACTTGGTCCCTTCCAAATCAAAAATTATGATTGCCAAGAAAAGGAAACAGTCTTGGGAAAGTTAAGTGGCTCCCCCCAGCAGAGTCAAGATTTGAACCCAAGTTTTCTATCTCCTGCTCTGATGTTCACAGCATGTATTGTGCCTGTGCTCTCTGGAATAAGCAGCATTTCGAATTTGGTAAGGAATGCAGTACAGATGGAGACAAACCACTTGGGGGAGAAGAGGATGTATTTAAACTGAATTATTATTATTATTTTCCCACTTCACATACTCTACATCTGGAAAAAGTGATCCAGTTAGTGTAATGGGATAGACATAGGGCCATAATCATTACTTTTAAATAGGCGGGAGGAATTATAGTGGCATTTAATTACCAAGTAGAAGCCTGTGGCTGTGAGTCAGGAGACCAGGGGTCCAGTACTGCCTCCACCACTGAGTCAGTGAATGACCTTGAACGAATCATTACATATTCTCATGCTTTCTTTTTTTCTTCTGCAAACTGGGCATACCAACCTTTTTGTGATTTAACTCCTATCATTGTGAACAGCAATGTTTATATGGTTTACAAAGTGTTTTACTGAACACTTCAAAGTAGTAATGTTGGTATTAATAATTCTACTTATATAGCTAGTAAGTGGTGGAAACAATATTGGACCCAAGTTACTTTGTACCACAATGATAATGCTAATAACTCAATGCTGTAGTTGTCCTTTGCTTTTAAGTATATAGTTATAATGTTCTAATGCTAAAATTCTTTTCAACTCTGACATTCTGGGTTGTACATTCTAATAAAGTATAATTCTGTGATTCCAACAATATCTGAGCTTTTACTAATCTCTGAAATCAATGCAGTCTGCGCATCTTATAAACAGACAACTGACACTTCCTTGGCGAATATCCAACTCTAAGATGAGCAAAGTTTGTTCCTTTGTAATTCTTGATGTTCTTATTTTATATTTTTTTTTCTGGAAAAATGTCCTACCTCCTCTATCCTGATCCCAGTAAAGAAATACTCTATATCACTGATTTCATTTAGTGGTTCAAGAAACTCACAGGGGTTTACAACAATGGTACAAAGGATTCATGTAAAAATTCTTTAATAATGTCTTAAGCAGTATGTAATTATAGGATATTAGTAATATTGTATTAAATTGCCCCAGGAGTTCCCATCATGTTATTGTTGTCATTGCTGTTGAAAGTTTCTCAGAAGAAAAAAATATTAGGAATCACTCTTTTAGGGCAAAAAATATCAGAGGAAAGGAATCGTGGGGGAACAGGTCATGGAAAGCAGAAAGGCTATAGATTTGAGAGGCTATAGGTGTTAATAGAAATCTTTAACAACTTCACAATTTTGCAGACAATATAATTTTGAAGGTCATAAAATTCTGGAGTTCTTAAAGTACAGAACATAGAATTTTAGATGCCCCATGCCTAAAATTATTCTCTCTTTTCTTGAATTTGCTTGAAGCAATGTTTCTGGATTTCTCTTCTATCTCCATCACATACTCTCTTGTATTTATATTTGTCTCTGTATCTTCCCAATAATAAAATGAAAGCTCCTTGAGGAAGAGTGTGTTTTTCATCCTCTCTCCTCAGCATGTAGTACAATAACCAAGTATCTGGTGCTTGATTAATCTTTTTGATCTAAATTAGAGCTTGATCATTTTTCACATTTCTACCTCCCTCAAATACAATTTACATGCAAATTAAGACATCACTTCCTGTTGTCATTTGTCCTCTTCAAGAATGAAGGATGAACGACAACAAGAGATATTGAAACATAAAATATATAATCCTAGAACTGTCCTTATTTCTATTCTATACATAGGATATTCCATCTTCTATCTCTTTGACTTTTCACTAGTTGGCCTATATATCCAAAATGTACTCTTCACCCCTTTCATCTCGCAGAGCACCCATCCCTAATGCTTAATTTCTTCATGAAGCCTTTGCTGATCTTCCCAGCAGCTACTTCCCCCCTTTCCAAACTACTTTGTATCTAATTTATTTGTATTCATCCATTTTGTACATACTGCATATATTTATCTACATATACTTTTATTCTTCATTAGAATATAAAACCCTATCAAATAGGAATTGCTTGTTTTGTTATATTTATATCACCAACATCTCACATAATATCTGGCACTTAATAGATGCTATATAAATATGTTTAATTGATTGATTAGATATTATTATTACTTCCAATATCTTATATTCTTTGTTATAACATTCAGTTTCTTACATTCCTTTCTAATTTTTAAACATTATATTCTAAGTTTTAAAGTTCTTTTTAGCTCTGACATACTTTGTTATAAGGTGACAGTATCATAGACTTAAATTCAGAAGAATCCCAAGAGGTCCTTTCTAACCCTGACATTCTACGTTCTAAAGTTTCCTTCCAATACTGGTCTATGTTGTAGGGATCCTTCTCTGACTCTGGCCTCAGATTTACTCAATATGTGCCTGCTCCTACATATCCTATTACTCATTATCTAATCCTCTTTATTTGGAACACCCCTAATAGAGGCTTCTGTATTCAATCCCCATGCCCTCTTATTAACCCAGTTTTCTTTCCTATGATCTGAAACAAAACCATGACTAATATCACTCCTCTGGCTCTTATCCACAGGGACCTTTGTTGCCTCTTCTGGCAAATGCACTGACTGAGAACAAAGAGGTAATTAACTCACTCAGGTACCATTACTTCTCCCAAGGATAAAAGTATATGCTAGCTATTTTGGGGGGATGATGATATTTTCCTTTATTGGAAACAGGAATTTATCTTTGGAGAGAATAATCATGTCAAAATCTCCCATTCTAAACTTGAGATTCAGGGAAAATCAATCCATCATTCATCTGTTGAGATCTCATAATGTGCCTAGGACTATATCAAACACAGTAAACCCTACAAGAAACAGAAGCAGAAAATCTCATTTTTAGAGGGGGCCTTAGAGTTAATGAAGTTCCCTATCCTTTGTAGAATCCCTGGCATTCCCAAAAACTTGTCCCACAGCCTTTACTTAAACAATTTCACATTTGAGGAACTCACTATCTCTTACCTTAGTCTACTCCACTCTCAGCTAGTTCTAATTATTCAAGTTTTCCTTTATATTGATCTGAAATCCACTTCTGTATAACTCCATTCCCTCTGTTTTTACCATCACTGCTCATTCTTTCTTCAAGTCAAGAAAAGCAAACTTAGCCCTCTTCCACCTGAAATCAGAAAGAGTGCATGTTACCTTGCCATTCTGGTCACTCTCTTGCATGTGCCCTGGAAATTGTCAGACACCTTGCTAAAATGCCACAATCAGAAATAGACACAACGCTCCCTTCAGAATCTAATGAGGTTAGAGGTTGGCAGAATTGTCATTTTGCTTGTCCTGAACACTGTTAAATGGTTTAAAATCCCATTACTTTGATGATAGGACAAATTTCTCCCACCTGCAGCACTGCAGGGAGGCAATGAAGACACATGAGAGGAGCGAGGGACCAGAACAGAGTCCATATCCTGAACCATTTTTTAGGAATCAGGGAGATCAGAAGGAGAGTAGGATGAAAGTCAAGGAGGTCAAGAGACAAGGTCAAGAAAAGAAGTCAAGATTAACAGATCAAAAACTAACACAGGGAAATCTGGACCAGATTATCTAAGATACACTCTAAGACAATTGATGCTGATAGCATGCATATCTAGTAGGAACCATAGAACAAAGAACACAGAGATTACTTACAATATAAAATAGAAGGCTTAGAATATACAGAATGTTGAAGCATAAGGAAGACCTTCCAGATTATCAAACCCAATTCATTTTACTGATGGAGAAACTTTGGTCTAGAATGTGACTTTCCTAAGATCCTGAACATACATAAACTGAGAGCCAGGGACTTTCACAAGGTCACTGTGCTAAGTCACTTCATATAAAAAATACTCACTAAATCAAATTTAAAATTAAATTTTCCTTTTCACCATTCCTTAATGAAGAATCAAGAGAATGTTATGGTTCTGGGACAATGATCTATTATAAGAATCCAAAAGTATAATAAGGGAAGCTCATTTCAACTCTCCCTTGCTGGGGGATGGTAGGGTGAGGGTGTATTTAATTCAGACTCCTGAAAGCTTTGGAGAAAACATGAGGGAGGTGAGGAGGAGTATAGAAAATAGACCTAAAATAACTTGGCTGTTTTTAAAGTTGTCATTCGTTGATTTAGGGTTTCTTCTCTAAATGCATGGGAGTACAGTAAAGATTGATTAGTGATTTATGCATATAAATGCAAATGCTTATGCATATTAGGTGCCTATGGGGAGGGGGCATTCACAAATAGCTATGCTTCCCAACTGTCACTTTTGTCAGACTCATTAGTAGGAGGGAAAAGTTGAGAACATATAATTGAAATTTAGGTTCATCAGGATCAAAAGGTCAGATTACTGCGTTTGAGTTGAATCTCTGCCAGTTCCTTCCTGGCTATGTGAAGTGGAGCAAATCATTTGACCTCTCTTGGTCTTACATGACTATTTGTGTGACCTTGAGTACTTTGCTTAACCTCCTGAGCCTATTTCTTCTCTAAAATATTCTGTTTTATACTGTAAAAGAAGGGTGTTAAAATCTCTACGTTTCTGAGATCTGTAATCCCTTGCCATGTCTAACACTCAGAGCTATTATGAAACTCTATAGGAATAATGCCACAGCTGAAAAATATTCTGGAAAGGTGAACTATCATTTTCTTATGAACCAAACATGCATCAGGCATCATGTTTTTAATGCCTCTGTTCTTGACCTTCCTGATGATGTAATGGCACTGGTCTAACTATATATGAAGAACTTTCAAACATTTAAAAACCATCTGAAAATTAAATGGAATATCCCTGAAAATTATGAGATCACAAAGAGAAACAATTCCATTGAGGTAGAAAAAGAAAAAGCAAAAAATTCTCTAAAAAGACTGATGTGGATTTATAAGAAATGTGATTAAGTCTTTGTAGTCATGTCCAACTCTTTGTGATCTCATTTGGAGTTTTCTCAGCAAAGATATTGGATTGGTTTGCCCTTTTCCATGTTATTTTACAAATAGGGAAACTGAGGCAAACAGGATGAAGTGACTTGTCCAGAGTCACAAAGCTAGTATCTGAGGCCAGATTTAAATTCAGGACTAGCATACAATCCACTGCACTACTCAGCTGACCTGTTAAAAATTAATACAATCATCCCAATTAGCTTTTTCAAAGGAATTTAAATTTTAAAACAATTAATGAAGAATGCAAATATTAGAAATGATTCTCCAAGCATAGTGTCAGGTTTGCTGAGTTCAGGGTTCAGGGAAAGGAATGTTTCAACAAAAATGTTTCATTTTGGTTTTGGCAGACTTAAGGGAAAGAGGTGCACCAAAGAAGGGAGAGGAGTAGTGAAGAAGAACTGGATGTGATAATGATAATTAATGATAACTGCTCTATTCTTCTTTATACTCAGCCTTCAACTGTCTAGCCTCATGGCAGTCATAGTGTTGTATTCTCTCAGAGCTGACATGATAGATATGAATGGGAGCAGGTGCATCCAAGATGTTCAAAAGCCTGGTGAGAAAGCAGGAGGTGCTATATCCCTGGGCCTTATCTCCTAGCAAACACAAGCAGAGCCTGACAGAGGCAAAGTAAGGAAGTAAAAGGCAGTGTGCTTTGAACAGACAATTTTCAGACAAAGAAATTAAAACCATTCCTAACCATATGAAAAAATCTCCATTCCTAACCATATGAAAAAATCTCTGCTCTAAATCACTATTGATCAGAAAACTGCAAATTGAGACAACTCTGAGATATCACTACACACCTCTCAGATGGTTTATAATGACAAGAAAAGATCAGAATGAATACTGGAAGGGATTTGGGAAAACTGGGACTCTAATACATTGTTGGTAGAGTTGTAAATGGATCCAACCATTCTGGAGAGCAATTTGGAACAATATTCAAAAAAGTTATCAAACTGTGCATTCTGTAGAGACTAATATGAACTAATGCAAAGTGAAGTGAAGAGAACCAAGAGAACCAAGTGGAACCAAGAGAACATTATACACAGCAACAAGACTATGTGATGATCAATTTTGATGAATGTGGCTTTTCAACAATGAGGTGATTCAGGCTAATTCCAATAGACTTGTGATAAAGAGAGCCATCTGCACCCAAAGAGAGGACTGTGGGGACTGAATGTGGATCACAACATAGTATTTTCACTTTTTGTTGTTGTTTGTTTGCTTTTTGTTTACTTTTTTAATTCTTTTTCTCTTTTTTTTTTATTTGATTTTTCTTGTGCAGCATGATAATTGTGGAAATACATATAAAAGAATTGCACATGTTTAACATATATCAAATTACTTCCTGTCTAAGAAGTGGTGAAGGGAAGGGAGGGAGAAAAAATTTGGAACAGAAGGTTTTACAAGGGTAAATGTTGAAATCTGCATATATTTTGAAAATAAAAAGCTGAAAAAAATGTAAAAAGTCATGTGCTTTTAGGTATCTAGAAACCCAGGCAAGAGCTGCTATGTCCTGGGGTCTTACATCAGACTGCCCAAGAAAATATAAAAGCTTAGCCAAGAAGCCAAAAGTAGGGACTAGATTAAATGACTCTGATGTCCCTGCAATTTTGAGTCTTTGATTCTGAGAAATAATGAACTCTCTGTTGATGAAGATATTGAGGAGAAGCGGTGATGCTGTGGAAAGGCTCTACACTGAAGCAGGGATTGTATTATGTACTGTCTGAGGCCCCTTCTAATACTTGGCTTCATTGATCTTATAAAAATGACTAACTTGCATATATTTTTCATTGCATCCTTAATGCTTAACTCAATGCTTTTTCATAGGAGACATTTATTCAATTAATTTAATTTAATCAATATCTGTAGAGTAAAAGTGGTTCTGGGGTTCAGGGTATATCCTCAGGCCAGATTGCAAACCATAGTCTTAGCACAATGGCAGATGAGTTAAATAACACAAACCAATAAACACTATTTGATGATTTTATCTCTTTCCTCCCCTTTCCCAATTGAGAGCCACCCCAGAGGAGTTTTTGGGATGTTCCAGATGGCTCTGCTCCATGCCAATACTTTTCATTATGTAAACTTTCCATCTGACAGCTCATGAGGAACATGTCACATCTTGAAAGAGGAGAATTTTCATTAACTGGCTAGTCCCTGCCAAATGGAATCAGTTTATCATGTTGAAGTCTGGCAGAATATCAAACAGCACTCCTCTCCCCCTGTTCCCTGAGTAGAGATCCCTCCCCACTCCTCTCTACTCCATTTAGGAGAGCAGAAGGCAGAACTAGGGCCATTGGGTAGGAGTTATGGAAAAACCAATTTCTACTAAATATAAGAAGCAATTTTCTAAATGTTAGAACTCTACTAAAATATAATAAATATGCTTCCTGGGGAGTGAGGGAGCTCTCTGTAACTGAAGTTCTTCAGGAATGCTCAGTGGACTCATTTTAGGGATGCTGTAGAGGAAAAGTCAATGCTTGAAGTGTTTGACTTTAGAGTCAGAAAGAGCTGAGTTCTAATTCTGCATCAAACCTTGCACACCCAAAGTTGTGTGACCTGGGACACATTATTTAGTTATTTTCAGGTTTTGTTTTGTCATCTAAAATGAGATAAATGTTATATATAATATATATAACAAATTAGATTAAAAATAACATTAGATAAATAATTAAATTAGGTTAATAATAACATTTTCTTAGTGGGATAAAATAAGATAATGAAACTTTAAACATTCTAGAAATGTTGGCTATGATGACATCAATAATTATTATTATTTATCTATCCATTAGATAGAGGACTAGGAGAGATGATTTTGAAGGATCTATCAAACTCTATGCTTTGGTGGAATTTGAAGTGAATCTAAGATTTTTCCTTTAATAGGATTTCTGAATACCAAAAAACTTAACTATCAAAGGTGTCTTCCTTGGCTTCATTGATCTTATAAAAATGACTAACTTGCATATATTTTTCATTGCATCCTTAATGCTTAACTCAATGCATTTTGCCTATGGGTAGAATCTGCTGAAAGTCAAGTATCATCATAAAGGATGCTACATGCGCACTATTATTATTTTAATGATATAAACAATAACCACAGCAATCATAATCATAACAAAAAATAGTATAATGAAGAGATTTGTCCTCTGAGTCAGGAAGATATATAAAATCAAGTTTAAACTCAGGATTATCTAGACTGTATGATCCTGAAAGTTTGCTTAAACCTCTCAGAGCCCCAACTAAGCTCCACAATTTAAAGAATAGTTTCCAATTTGCATTAATAGAGGAACTATCTTCACTGGGTCTTCCTTAATCAGTGAAATCACAGACCTGCTTATCCCTTCACCTAATAACAAGAACAACAACAATAAAAATAATAATTATATTTATGTAGTATTTTTTTTCATTTTCATTTGATTATCAGAGCAATCCTCTATGTAGACATTTCACAGATTACAAATTTGAAGATTAGAGCATTTAAGGTGATTTGCTCAAGGTTCTTCTCAGCTCTGACATTTCACTGTCTATAGTCGCTTTGTACTCTCCTAACCTCTCATGTATTCAGAAATGCATCCTACCTCTAACCTTCATTTCAAAGTTCAGTGTGAGATCTTTAGGGTGCTAGGCTATGTCCCATTATGGCTGCAAAATTCATTGTTCTAAGTTGCCTTCCAGCCCTGATAGTAGGAAAGAAGTAGACCCAAAAAGCAGAAGAATAATGTTCTAATCCAGCCTCTAACACTAATTCACTTTATTCCCAAATAGTAATTTTTGTTGTCTGACCCTGTTTCCTCATCTCTAAAATGGATTAAATTGTATGTTCTATATCCAGCTCAAACATTAAATGGTTCTTTACAAGTTAGAATGTTGAAGTTAAAGTCAATAAGAGCTAGGTTCAAATTGGCCTCAGACACTAGTTATTTGATCCTGAATAAGTAACACCTCAGATTCTTCTCTGTAAAATGAAGGACTTGGACTAATAATTTCTAAGGTCTCTTTCCTTAGGTCATCTCTAAATCCATGGTCCAACCATTGTGAGTGCTCTCTGGACTAAGAATGATGATGATGATGATGATGACGATGACGATGACAATAATAACAACAGCAGCTAGTATTTTTGTAGTGCTTTAAGATTTGAAAAGTACTTTAGCTCATTTGATCTTTACAATAATCTTGAGAAATGTGACTTTATTATTCCCATATACTTGACAAAACTGAGGGAGGAATAAATTAAGTGATTTGCCCAGGATTACGCAGATAAATATCTGAGGCCAAATTTAAACTCAGGTCTTCTTAACTCCAGACCCATCTGGGCATCTTAAAACTAAAAGGCTGCTTCAGATCCTTCACAAAGTTCTAAGGATAACCCTGAAATGTTGGGTACCTCCTCTCTAAAACAATTAGCTCAAGAATTTGTTCTAAATTCCTCTCAGTAGTGAGTTAACGGTGATTAGCATCCTAATTTCATCTAACCAAAAAAAAAGCTGGTAATTGTTTAACAACTCATTTTCCAGGGGGTGGGTAAAGGTATGCATGACATACTTTTAAATTTAATCTGCATTATTAACATTTTCTCCAGCACTTTCTAAATTATAGATAATCAACAAAACAATAATTCAAGACTGATTTTTAGTGTTTGTTGTTTTCCAAGGTGTAAATGTTCACACTGAAGATTTGATAATCAGTTCTCTCAAACTGGTTACAGCTGACTCCAGCACATTCCTAGTTTAATCAAGGAACATCAGTTTTTTATAAAGATATATTTACTTCAGGAACCATAGCAAGAATGTAAGAAGTTAATAGCTAGCATTTATGTAATACTTTAAAACTTAAAAAGCATTTTACATGTCGATTCAGATGATCTTCACTATAAACCCTTGAAGCAGACACCATTATTATTCTTTATAAATAAGGAAACTTAGGTTGGAAAAGGTTGTTTGACTTACCCAGCTAATAAGGGTGGCAGGATTAAAACCCAGGCCTTCCTGTACTTATCATTCTCTATCCCACATGGAAAATTGACTCAGTCTTAATAATTTATATAGCAACTATTACGTGCCGGGAACCTTGCTAAATGCTTCACAATTATAATCTCATTTCATCCTCACAGCAACCCTGGAAAACAAGGTGATATTATTATTCTTATTTTATAGATAAGAAAACTGAAGCAAATAGCAGTTAAATGACTTGCCCAGAATAACACAACTATTAAGTGCCTGAAGATGAAATTGAACTCAGATCTTCCAGATTCTAGGACTGGCACTCTATCCACTGAGCTATTCTACATAGTAGACTTTCTATATAACATTGATCCTGCCAAGTTCACATCCAAATCTGCCATCACTATATGGGTCTCAAAGGTCACTCTTTGCTCCTCATTCCTCAATTCATCAAGGCTGAGTTGTTTGAAAGACCAGCAAGAAGTAGACCCTGAAACTCCTGAATGATTCACCATACTGTTGTTTTGAAACTCACAAGATCAGAGCCTCTAGATTAATGTCCTTTACCCAATACAAAAAGAATAAGCATTAAAACAAAGGCCCATTTCTCTAGAAGCATAGATTAGCCTTGGATGGGGGGGGGGGGCGGGAGAGAAGAATGTGAAGCCTCTTTCTCTTTCTAGCTTTTTTTTTTTTACTCCCTGGATGCTTTTAGTAGGAAAAAGTAAGCCAAGGAAAAGTAGAACTTAGAGATAAAAGAAACTGACAAATGCCCTTTGAAGGTATCTCCAGGTCTGGTTCCATAATTAAAGCCAAAGAGGCAGTTACTTAACACAAAGTTGGCAGTGCACGGTTATTCAAACTCATGACTTCAGACTGGATTTTTAAAGTTGTGAATTGATCCAACCATTCTGTAGAGCAATTTGGAACTTTGTCCAAAGGGCTATCAAATTGTGCATACTTTTTGATTCAGCAGTGCCACTACTGGGTCTGTAGCCTAGGAAATCATAGAGGAGGGAAAAGGACCCACGTGTGCAAAAATGTTTATAGCAGCTCTTTGTGGTAACAAAGAATTGGAAAATGAGTAGATGCCCATCAATTGTGGAATGACTGAATAAGTTGTAGTATATAAAAGTTATGGAATATTATTGTTCTATAAAAAAAGATCAGCAGGATAATTTTAGAATGTCCTGGAGAGACTTACATGAACTGATGCTGAGTGAAACAAGCAAAACCAGGAATACATTGTACAAAATAACAGCAAGAATGTGCAATGATCAACTGTGGAAGGCTTGGTTCTTCTCAGTAGTTTAGTGGTCCAAAGCAATCCTTAATAGACTTTGGAGAGAAAATACCATCTGCATCCAGAAAAGGAACTAAGGAAACTGAATGTAAATCAACACATGCTATGTTCACTTCTTTTTTCTCTCCAATGGTTTTTCCCTTCTGTTCTAATTTATCCCAAACATGATACATAAAGAAATATGTAATTAATAAGTTAATCTACATGTATAACTAGAAAAATGATACAATTAATAATAATTAATAATGATGATGCAAAATAATAGAACTAGAGCATCCTTAAATAGCCTTATTGATTCTGGGTAATTCCATGGTCACTCCAAGCACACATTGGGGAACATAGCCCACTAGCTAATTCCAAAGAAGAAGGTTACTTAACACAAAAGGCTCTAGTCTTGAAGCATGTCTTTTAATTATATCCGTCATAGACTTCATTGGCTTGGACTTCCATCACCAACCATATTTGTTGAGCAGTCACCATGGACAGAGCAATGTCTTAACAAGGTTTAGAGAAGCTTAAGGAGACAAGCAGTATAGTAAAAAGTTTGGAAACTATGGCAGACAGGAATCAATTCTGAGTCCCAGTTTTCTCATCTATAAAATGAGGAAAATTAGACTAGATTCTGAGGCTCTCCTCATATAGATCATACCTATGATCTAATCATCACTGTGATTTGTTCTTATTTAAAATCAGGAAAACAAAGCTTGCATGTTAGGCATACAAAGCAATTTTTTCAAATACTACATATAAATTGTGTTATTATCATTATTATACCTGTCTTATACATCTAACCCCACACATACATAATCAACTCAGACTAATCACTTAAAATCAATGAAGGTAGTCTGCAGTGACATCTGGTGGTTTTATACTCAAAAGCTTTCTTTAATAGCTTCAAATAAGGACAATACAAATGTGTTTTTGTTTTTTGTTTTTTTACCAGACTATGGATACTAAAAATGCTTAAAATCAAAGAACCATATAATTTAGATTCTCTTCATTATACTTCAAGTATAAAGCAACATGTTCATAATCTTCAAGTATTTTAAAGGAATAAAGAAATAAAGAATAAATAAATAAAATTATTACATAAATAAGAAATAAAGAAAACTGAAATCAAGCTTCACTGTTTATTAGTTATGTAGTTTTAGGAAAACTCCTTTGCCTTTCTAAGTCTCATATTGTTATAAGATCAAATTTTTTTATTTTTATTCTCAGATCCAAATTCTCTCTCTCTCCCTTCCTTTCTTCACCCATTGAGAAAGCAAAAAAATTACAATGCTCATTATACATATGGAAGTCATATAAAGGATTTCCACATTAATCACTTTGAGAATAAAAAAACAGAAAAAAATTTAAGAAATATGTTTCAATCTAAACTCAAAATCCAACAGTTTTTTCTCTGGAGGTAGATAGCATTTTACATCATGAGTCTTTGGTAACTCTCATAAATCACTGGACTGATAAGAGTAGCTACGTTATTTTTTTATAAATGGTTATCATTACAATATATCTAAAGATATTTTCTAGATATTCTCTAGCTATAGAACACTATTTCTTACCTACAGCTCTATGGAAATGATTTGCCATTATTTTAAAGCTCTCATCTCCTGATTCTGAACCTTCCCTTATGCTCATAGTATAATCAGAGTTATATAAATATGGATCAAACCTTCATCCATTATATTCTCTATCAAAAACAAGGCAAAGTTATAATGAAATAGAAAATAGAAAATGACAAAATAAATAAGGGAAAATCAAGAGAATCATTATGACTCCCCATACAGAAAGAACTCAGTCTTCCAGGTTGATAGGATAGGGAACTAACAATCCTCCAACACTCCTAGGGTTGCTCTGGAGAACTCAGTGTTGATTCCCAACAACTATCAATGCCTTACAGATGCCCCATTCTGCCTCTGAATCTGGATTTCCCTCTTACTATGATGAGCTGATACTGACATCTGCTGGACCTATTATTTAATGCAGTTTCTTCAGGCTTTTATCCCCCTTTTTTAAAACTGGCCAGGCAAATATGCCTGGGTTACTCAACACATGTTCAGTTTTCCTGCAAGTCAGACCCATGGCTATACTAGGTGAGCACAATAAGACCTTTAGTCAGCTGTCACGACCTGCTTTATGATTATCTCATCCCCTTCAACTGAAAGCTGTTCAGCATTCAGTTGTGTAAATTACTTTGAAACTTCAAAGAGAAATTTTATGACATTGTAAAAGAAGGAAAGGATTTGGAGAACTTAATTCTTTATGACTTTCACTATGACAAAACCCCTTTATCAATATTTAAAACTGATGATTCTTACTCTATGTCCTTGCTACTACAACAAAGGTCCCTTTTCTCTTGAAAGGTTTTTAATCATTATCATTGAGAAAGAAAAGAGATAATTTTCCTAAACATGGAAACAACTATAGTGTGATAGAAAGAAAAATCAGTAAACTTGGGTCCCAGTTCTTACACTAACCCACAACCTTAATTAAGCCACCTGCCAAAACTAGAAAAAAACCTAAGAGAGCATGATCACTGTCTCCAAACATCTGCAGGATTGTCAATGGAAAGAAGAATTAAATTTTTGTGCTTGGCTCTGAATGATAGAATTATTCTTTGTAGAAGACAAACTTCAGGAGATAAAATTAGCTCAATGTAAATTATTTATCTGTTATATGTCAGTATTACCCAATGGTTCTGCCTTTGTTGGGGTAACCCACTTCACCCCGAGTAATGAAGTCAGGCTGAAAGCCTGTCTCCAGCATCAAATGAGACAGACTAAATAAATGGCTTCTTTCCCCTAGGATGTCCACAGACAAACACGTTATTTGGAACATAATTGATGCTTAAAAATGAGAATAAAATAAAATGGGTGGCATCTGCATGCAACCCTCCTTCCCAGTTCAGACAGAGGTACTCTCCCAGGTACTTGTGATATAAATCTCTGACTTCAGGAGGATATCAACGGGCAGATTTATTTTCATTTAAAGAAAATGATTTTGATTCTCTTCATATGAAGCATAGTTTTGTTGACAACTGTTGATGTGTAATTTGGGGGTACTTCTTATAACTCACTTTTTTGTCACTCCCATTCTCCATTCACCAGTGGGCAAGATGATTATAATACATCTTCACAGTATCTCAGTTTCTTTTAAGACTAGCTTGTGGCTCAGAAAATTACCCAGAATTTCAAAAGCATGGTGCAAGTTGGCTCTCCTCTGGTCCATTCTCTTGTGTTTTCCTGGACACCAAAAAAGAATGTTTTAGTGGCATTCAGTCTCCTGAATGAGGGAATTAAGGCAGCATCCCATTGCTTGATACTTTCTGGGACTGAGTTCATAGGTATGTAGTAGGTTTTCTTTAGGTAATGACTCAGTTTAGTGATGCAATAAGAGGTCTAACCTTGGAGCCCATCCCTGTAAGGGAGAGCTTATCTCCTCTGTATATATTTTGTATGTACCTTTCTTTTGCATATTGTCTTCCTCATTAAATTGTAAGTTGCTTAAGGGCAGAAATTAATTTTGCTTTTCTTTGTATCCTCAGTATTCCTGACTCATCATAAATATTCAAATGATTGTTGATAGATTAAATAATTAATTATGAGTCTCTATGTCATCTCCAACTTCCTATGTTCCAAAGCACAAGATCTTTGTCCAAATATCAGTGACTATACTGTAAAGACTACAGAATTCTTTTTGATGGCATTTTTCGCAGTTAATCTACAGGCATAGATAATATTGATTAAATACTCCCTACATGCCAGAACTACTAAATCACGGTGGTCCAAAAGGCTTAGTGCAATTTTGAAGCTTAAACTGCATATAAAGACTTTTCACTAAAAATAAAAACATCTCTAGCTTCAAGGAGCTTCTACTTTTTCAGAGTAGACAATCTGTATGTGTGTATCCTAAATACATAATGATTTTTCTTTCCCTCTCCTTCTCCCTCTCCCTTCCTCCCTTTATCTTTCCCTCTTTCCCTCATCCTCTCTCTCTCTCTTTTCCTCACCCTCATTTTCTCTCTCTCTCTCTCTCTCTCTCTCTCTCTCTCTGTCTTTCTCTCATATCTTTTCTCTCTCCCTTTTTCTTTTTTCTCTCTTTTCTTTCTCTTTCTCGCCTCTCTTTTCTCTCTCTCCCTCTTTCTCTTCTTCTTCTTCTTCTTCTTCTTCTTCTTTCTCTTCTTTTTCTTCTTCTTTTTCTTCTTCTTCTTCTTCTTCTTCTTCTTCTTCTTTTTTCTCTCTTTTCTTTCTCTTTCTCGCCTCTCTTTTCTCTCTCTCTCTCTCTCTCTCTCTCTCTCTCTCTTCTCTCTCTCTCTCTCTCTCTCTCTCTCTCCACTTCCCTCTCTCTTTTACTGTCTTTCTTTGTGTGTGTGTGTGTCTCTCTGTGGCTCCCTCTCTCTTTGTCTCTCTTCCTACTTCTCTCTCTCTCTTATGCTCTTTCTCTTTGTCTCTCTATCTTGCCCCCCCCCATCTGTCTTTAAATCTACATATACATATATGTATATTTAAGTATGTATGAATGTATGCATACATATATATGCCCAAAATAAATAGGACATGATTTAGAGAGTTTAACTGGGGATAAGAGTGGGAGACTCGGAGAAGACCTAAAGGAGGTGTTTGTTGCCTAAACTTGTTTTAGAAAGAAACCAAAAATCTTAAGAGATAGAGAAGAGAATGAATGAGCACTCCAGAAATAAGGAAGATGTGCAAAGGCATGGAGATGGAAGATGGTGTATAGTATGTGAAGAACAGAAAGAGAACACATTGGAATGGATTACAGAACAAGTGAAGGAAAAAACTATCTAAAAAGGCTAGAACACTAACTTGGAGCTAGATTGTGAAGGATTTCAAATACTGATAGCTTTAAATCAACAACTGAAGCTTCTAGCTGATCTAATATCTTCATTGTTTTTCATGTTCTGATTTCTCTTCAAATGTGAGAATACTGAGATAACAACAACAATGATTAACACTTAAGATTTGAATTTTTCTGGTTTTTCTGGATCTTTACATTTGATTTTTACTTTATTTTTTTTCTCAATTACATATAAACAAAATTTTTAACATCTTTTTTAATTTTGACCTTTAAATTCTTTCCCTCTCCTTCCTCTTTCCCCTCCCTGAAAAGACAAGAAATTCGATATAGATTATACATGTTGAGTCATGCATTGTAATGTTTTTACAAATAACATTTCATTTTATCCTCACAACAACCCTGGAAGGGAGTTCCTATCATGTTCTCATTTTACAGTTCAAGAAACAAAAGTAGACAGAGATTAAGTGACTTGTGTGACAGGATCACACAACTGGGAAGTGTCTTAGGCTGGAATTAAATTCAGATCTTGACTCTATAGTCAGCTCTCTTTATTGTGACAATCTAGCTAAAGTAGCCCTTGCTACCTACCCCAATGGTTTGCAACCATTTTGAGGAAAGTTTCTAAAAACTCTCTCAGACTAAGAACCTCAGTAATCATCTTAAAAAATGTTAGTCAATAACTAAAGCAACTGCATCATGGAATACCATATGGTTTGGGGTTCCATAACCCTTTATCTTCCTGAACAGAATGACTCTACATTCTGATTCATTTTCTATCAGGATAAGTACTCTGAAATTAAATCTACTGGATAGTCAATGAGGTTTAGAGGATAGAACATGAAGCCTGGATTCAGGAAGATTCATCATCCTGAGTTCAAATCCAACCTTAGAAACTTACAGTACTTAGAAACTACTGTGATCCTGAGCAAGTCACTTACATGTTTGCCTAAATTTCCTCATCTGTAAAATGAACTGAAAAAGGAAATGGTAAACTACTCTAGTATCTTTACCAAGAAAACCCCAAATAGGCTCATAGGGAGTTAGATATGACTGCAATGAAATGAATTTGCACCATTCTCTCTTTTGGCATTACAGTCCAAACTGCAAGAGATGTCTTGGAGTTACACAGAAGCTTTGAATTTCATAAATTCAAGATACTCTCTCTGTCCATCATTGTATCTATTTTCCTGACCAACTGTACAACAAACAAATATCCTTATTATATACCCAATAATTACGTCCAGGGGGATTCAGCAGATTAAGCAATCTCCAGTTCATTTGGGTGAGTTTAATGTGATCCACATGGTCAACAGGTGCCTTTGATTGTTGGCCATGCTCTCCCATAAAGCATCCATAGGAAATCTATATTCTGTGCTGAGAGTCCCCTTAACTCCTGATATTATAAGTATGTCATTGGAATACATGGTCTGTATATTAGCTATCTCACACTCATCAATGATTGGCCTATAGATTTATTTGGTCATATATCTATAAAATCATACAATCTACTTTTCCTTCCCAAGTCTTCATTAATAATATGTTATAGCTTTTCATGGTAAACCCATGGTACTCCATTATTTTTGAATCATTCAGAACCTCAATTCTTCCTAGACTTGATATTATATGTCACACTATCACTAGAAGCATATTGATATTTAAAATATAGGCCTTTGTTTCAAGAAGATGCTCATACAATTTCTAAAAGAAGTTGGACAAAGCAGAAGAGACATAGAGAAAATCCATACTAGAACCAATACAATTTTGAAAGAATTAAAGAATTGATTCTAAGGGTATTTGAAAAAATATAAAATAGCAAATGCTTATTATAAAAATTATCAAAATTAGGCCAACCAAGAATATATCAATACTTGTGACACATAATGCTTCTTTATATGCTTTACATTTTTTTTCTCTTGTGAGTATTCTGTCTATGTACTGAGGGTATCAGTAATGAATGTATTAGAATGAAAAGGTTGGCTTTTACGTATTCTATGGCAACTAATATTTTGAGCAACACAATTGACTGAAAAGTATAGATAATACAAAATCCCACTGTTTATTATTTGTTGGCTATAAAGTGTAGGTATTATTAACACAAAATACCAACTCCCCCAAGAAGGTATCTCTTGTGCATATATTAAAACCATGTACGATTTCCTGAAAGGTGTAACAACACTCTTTCTTATTGTTTGCAGTAAGCAAGCTATAAAATAGGGAGCTGTATGTTCCTTAAAAATGATTACCAATTTTGAAGTGAATGTCCAGGACAGAATCCAAATAAAAGAGGGATTCTCTGTGAATGGTGAGGTCTACATGTTCTTGTTTGTTGTTAACATTATATGTTTGCATTGAACCCTGGAACATTTCAAAATCTCCTAAATAAGATCCATAACCACACAAAAGTTTCATGTCCTAAATATCTAAATGGGAATGTAAAATTCCCATTGTTCAAACTGTATCATATGATTAGAAAATCAAGTCACTGAGCAAGTCCATCCATATATAAATCTTGAATAGCTGCTGGAGATACATTGTGTCACTTAGGTGCTTAAGCAACTTATCCCTCCTGTATATGCAACAAACTATAAACACCTTATTCCAGCAATGAGGCCCTTAATAATCTAGTTCTAACCTACTTGTATTATTTAATTTACCCTATTATTTCTTCATTCATGGAACATTCCAGTAAAAAAAAGTCTATAGAAGCTTTTACCTATATTGAACATCTTATCTTATACTTCCACAAATTCACAAAACCCAAACTCTGTACCTGAAATTATCAATGAGCACAAAGCATGTATATGTGTGTATACATACATATATAACATGTATATACAAATATATCATATGTGTGCATTCACACACACATATATGAACATATATATTAAATGACTTGCCCCAGGAGCTAGTAAGTGTCTGAGGTTGTAGTTGAACTTATAAAGCCCAGTTCTATATCCATTGTGTACCTAACTGCTCATATTTGTGGACATATATATGTGTGTGTGTGTGTGTGCCTGTGTGTCTGTGTATGTATACATGTAGATGCTATTTGTACATTTATGTGTGTGTGTACATAAGTATGTGTGTATACGTATAAATAGCCTTCCCCAATCTCAAATATTCCTAAAACATTGCTTTGCTCTTTCCTTAGCCACATTTATATTCTACTTTCTATTATACTCATTTGTATTTGCATTTTTTCCAGAAAAATGTAAGTACCTTGAAAGTCAGGGCTGTTCCATTTTTTTGTCTTTGAGCACCCAGTGATTCTTCCAGTGTTTTATGTGTAATAGGTACTTCATAAACACTAGAACTTTTTCTTTTTTTATTTTCATAATAATTTTATTACTGCCTTGTCCTTCATGAGTATATAATGTTTTCCAGGAGATGGAGCCCATTCTCTTTGTTAGCTCTCAAACTTATATTTTATTCGTGTGCTCCAACACATCCCATAGAAGGTAGTAATCAGAGGCTGATACAGATTTTGAGACCTTTAATGGTACATTTCTAGAAGCTTTATTATTTGCAAATCTCAGCAAAACTTAGTTCACTTCTTTGAATAGAAAGTGGGTAAAACTCTAGTGTTTTTGTTGTTTTAATAATTTCATCATACTTGCAACATAGAATAGTTCCAATAGATTTTCTCCCATCTCTGATTCTCTTACAATCACCACTGTCCATTTTCTTACATGTAATCCCTGGATTCCTTTTTTCTGCTTGGATTCCCAGAAAAGCTATTCAGGTTGAAAATACTCTTCGGGCATGAATTCATGCAAAACTATAGCTCTGAAGATTCACTAATGTGTTTTTTTTTCCCAATTAAGCAGTGGGTGCAATTAATTCACAGCAAAGTCATTTAACAAAGTAATAAGTATTTTTGTGACAATAGACCAGTTCTCCCCATAGATCTGGAGTACTTTTTCCTGGAGAACATACACTAAATATGTTTATAGTGGCTATGCCTGGAGATCATGTGAGAGGAGTACATAACAGAGGTGGGCAATATACATCAATGAGAGGGACATAAGCACACACATAAATGTGCACGTGCACACACACACACACACACACACACACACACTATAATAGACAACTAGATTGCTTAGTGGATGGAGCAATGGACCTGAAGTCAAGAAGATCTGAATTCAAATATATTTTTAGACATTTTTTTATCTAAGCGAACTGGGAAAATCTCTTAATTTTTCCTGCCTCCATTTCCTTATCTGTAAGTAGGGAAAATAATAGTATCTCTCTCTCAGAGTTGCTGTAAAGATTAAATGAATTAATACTTGGAAATACACTTCGCAAACCTGAAAGTGCAAGAAAAACAATAACTATGATGAAGATAATGATAGAAATTAACATTTGGAGAGCAGTTTAAGTCTTACAAAGTCCTTGATATGTGTTAACTCTTTTGATCTTTACAACAATCCTGTAAAGTAAATGCTATTTCAATTCCCAATTTTATTGTTGAAGAATTTAGAGATTAAACAATTTGCACAAACTTAAACAGCTTGTAAGCATCTGAATGGGGATTCAAACTCAAGTCTTCCTCATTCCAAGTCCAGCACCCTATTCACTGTGCCATCCAATGGCATGATGGTGGTGATGGTGGTGGAGGTGATGGTGGTGGAAGAAGGAATACATAGAGGAAACAATGTGTCATGTGCCAGGATGTGTATATTGAGGGACTTCTTATAAGCGTTTTAGTATTTTCTTTTGATGTCATTATGATGCTCCTGTTAGATATGTATATAGTTTCTCCTAGGTATTATTCTACTGCTCTTCTGACCACTGCTGTACGGTATTCCATTAGTTCCTTGGTCCTTGCTAGGCACTGCTCTACTGAATCATTTCAGTGCTTCTCTCCTCATGGAGTTTCTAGCTCCAGCCAAAATCCTCAGGACCACCAAATGATTATCTCAGCTCTATCAGCTAGGATATGATAACTAAAAAGCTTAAGAAGGGCAGGTTGACAAATCTTCTAAGAGTCTGAGGTCAGGAGATTCTACATCTAACCAGGGAGTTGCTATTCAGCATTTCAGTTGTGTCCAACCTTTCATGATCCCATTTGGGGTTTTCTAATAGAGACAGGGTAGTTTGCCATTTCCTTCTCCAGCTCATTTTACAGATACAGAATTAAATAACTTGCCCAAGGTTACACTGCTAGTAAATGGCTGAAGCTGGATTTGAACTAAAAAAGATGATCCTTCTTGATTCTAAGCCCACACTGTTTTATCCACTGTGCCACCCGAAACTACTGAGGAAGAAAAAGCCAATAATCTTCCCTCAGATTAAAATTAAGCTTTTTTCTTTTAACTCTTTGTTTGAAACTCAGTATTTGAAACTCAGTATAAATTCATTGATAAAATCTAATGGAGAAGCATGAAGGGAAATCATGAAAAATACACTTTTATAAAATAAAAATAATTTAAAGAAAATTACATTCATACCAAGGGCATTTAAGGATTGTGGAATAAAAGAAATAGAAGAATAATGGAAAGATCTATAATGACTTTTTAGTGGGTTTTTTTGCCTAAAGAATAATATAGAATAATAATTTCTACACTCGGACTCTAACATCATAATCATAAATGTTCCTATTTTGGAGGAAGAATGTTACTAATGAAAACAAAGTTAGTTCGAAAAATCAACTGGATTAGAACAGAGAGAATGATCAAGTCAAGTGACAATTTTAAGAATATTGAGAAACCAATTCACAAAATATTTGAAAAATATTAAAAAATTCCAAGGGAAAAGAAAAAACCTCAGAGCTAATTAATACCATTTAAAAAAAGAAAAAAGAAACCAAGAAAATATTTTAAAATACTCAACATTTTCATGTTTATCTATCCTACCTACATACTTTTTTGTAAATTAAAGGAGATATGAATTATCTGAAGCACAAAGCAGGCAGATATATGCTCAAAGGTGTTCACCACCATCATGGAGAAGATCCAGGATGGAGTCCAAGAAAAAGAAAAATTCCCTATAGACAATAAAGTTCTCGAAATGATCCTCTTTGTGAATGAGATTGTGTTGGTTCAACTAGAATAGAAAAATGCCAGTCTCTTTAAAGACACCCATAATCAATAAGTGATTTTGGCACAAAATAAGAGATAAAACTATATCATTCTGCTGATGAAATGATAAGTTATTTAGAAAATCCTAGGGAATCTGAAAAGATGCAAGCCAAAACAATTTTTCAGCAAAATTGCATGCTACAAATTAAGTCCAAAAAACAATAGTGTGTCCATATAATAAAAACAAAATCCAATAGTAAATAATTGAAAGATAAATATCACTCAAAATCCATTAAATATTTGGAGATCAATCTACCAAAGCAAGCAAAATTCTTATATATAATTTAATCACAAAGTTTTCTTTAAATAAAGAACAACTTAAATAGCTGAAGGAATATTCAGTACAAATTATTGGATTGGTTCAATATAACAAAAATGACAATACTGTCAAATTTAATTTGATGTTTTGGTGCTATACCAATCAAACTATCAGATATACTTTGCAGAACTTGATAAAAATAATAAAATATTATGAGAAACAAAAGATATAAAATATCAAGAAACAAAAAAGGTAAAATGAAAGAAAATAGCACTTGCAGATCCCAAGCTATGTTATAAAAAGAGCAGTAATTAAAAATATTTGATATTAGTTAAAATTAGGAAAATAGTTCAATGGAACTGAATAGACAAGAGAATTGAGAACAAAAGTAGAACTCAATTCTATAGTGTTCAATAAACTGGAAAACAAATTACTTAGGAAGAACTCCCCATTTTGATATTTTTTTAGTAAAAAGCGAAAACAGGTGTGGTAGAAATTAGGCTTAGATCAGTACTGTACACTATATTACACCATAAGTTCAAAATGAATACTTAACCTTAATTAAAGAGTATATCTTTAAAAAATAAATTAAAAAAAACAGATCATAAATTTTCATGTCATTTAATCAAACAAGGGATAGAGGCAATTACAAAACATAAAATAGATAACTTTGATTACATGAAACTGAAATGTGTCTGAACAAATAAAAACAGTTCACATAGAATAAAAAAGGGAAGTGGTTGAATGAGGTACAAAACTTCATATATCAAATTCATCAGATAAAGGTTTAGTATATAACATACTTATACAATTAAACAAAAGCCATTACCCAATGCATAATAGTCTAAGAACATGGACAGTCACTCAAAATACATGAAAACTATTTAAAATCATATGGAAAAATGCTGCAAAAATGAAAATAAGAAATATATACAAAAATAAAGTAACCCAGACATTTAACCTCACACCCAAAAATTGGCAAAGGTAACAAAAGGAAATAAAATTCAATGTTGCAGGGATTATTAGATCAACACACTCGTGCTTTGTTGGTCAAGTTTTGAATTAACATAACTGTTTTGCAAAAATAATTTGGATATATGCAACTGAAGTAATTAAAATCTCCTTAACCAGAGAATCTATTACTACTAGAGTCATAATCTAAAGAAATCATGAATGAGAAAAAATGTCACTATATATTCCAAATATTCATGATAGGATTTTTGTGGTATCAAAGAATTAAAAGCAAAGTAGATGCCCATTAATGGAAGAATGACTAAACAAATCACAGTACATCAATATAACAGAATATTATTATTCTAAAAAAAGTAGGGCGCATGATAAATATAGAAAAACATGGAAAGATTTATACAATCTAATGCATAATGAAGTAAGCACAGCCAAGAAAACATTATAAAAAATGACTATAACAATATAAATAGATAAAAATGGCTACAAAGCAATCAAAAATGAATGTTGCAAAAGTACAAGAACAAAAATGGTTCCAAAAAAGAGATATGAGAAGACATCTCCAGTTCAATCCTTTGCAGAGGTGGAATTTCTACTGCTATAGAACATATTTTTTACTTTTTTATGTATTAATTTGGTTTCACCAGTTTTTTCTCTTTCTGTGTATCTTGTTTTTATACATGTATATGTATGCATGTTTATGCATACATATGTGCATATGTGTGTTACATAAATGCAGATACATGGTTTATAATATATACTTAACATTATACACATACATATACACACATATATCTCCCATTATTCAGTCTTTTCCCTTACAATTTTTCTTCTTTCCTTTTCTTTCCTGCTTTTATCTGGCTATTTAATTTCTCCCCTTTTTTTCCCCTTTTAGTTAGTCAAGTAGATTCCTCCTTCCTCTTCTCTCATTCAACTATTCCTGTTCTTCAGTTGGTGGAGGGGATCCTTTTTTATTTCACTTTTATGCCCCTTTCCAGAAAGAATGCCTCTCTTGTCGTTATCTTTCCTCTCTTTCTGTGTATCCTAGAACTTCTGGCTCATGATCGCCATCATTACATAATCCCTTGGTATTCTGTCTCACTGATGGAAATAAAAGGTCATTCTGGGCTCTGGTTAGGCCAGGTCTTTTAGATACAATGAAGTTGACAGAACTGACACCATTCTATGGTAGTACCATTTCTCTTTATGTTTCTGATTATGCAGCCCTCCTATGATATATACTATATATTGCCTCAAAATTTACACCCTGGCTCCATTCTTTCTCCCAAACCCTCATGTTTCAATTTTCTTCAGGAATTTCATCTTCCCCTCTCAAGGTAGGGAAAGTAGTTTTTTCCATCACAAAATAACCCAGAAAACACCTAGCACAAAGTTTGACCACCAAAGCAAGACCTCTGTCCCCATTTTTCAATTTTCCTGCCTCTTCCTTATCTATTTTCATGAAGGTTCTTCTCTTCATAGAGTTCCTTTCCCCTAATTGTTAGCCCTGGATTTGACTCAGTTATATCTCACATGCTCCTATGCCACCCACTCTTCTCTCATTCTCTCTCCCATTTTATAATGTAGTCTTATAATTTTAACAGTTGATTTACCTGTAGACAAGGCATCCAAAAATTCTAGGCACCAGGAATAACACTGTTATTCCCACTGTTCCATCTTTCCAAGTGCCTCTCTTCATTATAACTTCTACATGATTTCCACTTTCATACCTATCTTTTTATGTAAATTTAGTGGGAAAAAGGTATCTTAGTCATCTCTTTGCTATCACTCTTGTTGTTGTTATCCTTGGCTACAGCACTCACATTGATCACTTTCTACATTTTTATTCTCTGGTTTATTTGAGAAGCAAATTATCTTACTAACTTCATGTAAAAATTTTTCTAAAAGTGATTCAAATAACTATTATTGAACATCTATCTTTTTTATTTATGGTTAAGCTCAAATTTGCAGGATAGAACATCCTGAACTGTATCCTGAGTTCCATTGCTCTCTAGAATACATCATTCCCCTAATTCCTACATATTCTTATGTGTGCAGAATATATCAACTTGTGTGCAGAATATATTATTTGATTTTTCCTTTTGTATTTGAAAGTGTTTCTCTTCCTCACTTGAGAACTTCTTTTCCTGAATTGAACTGTCATAATTAATATTTTTGTTTCTTAGAGTTTGTTTTTGCTTTTCCCCCTGGAGATGGACTATGAATTTGTTAATATTTCATTTTCTATATTCAGAAATGCTGAATTATGTCTTGCATTACGGTGTCCAAGTGTTGTTGTTATTTTTAGTTATCATATTCTTCTGGAAGACCCATAATCTTTAGGTTACCTCTATTCATCCTGTCTTCAAGATCAGTAGATTTTGCTTAGAGAGCATTTTCCTTTAATGCTATAGTTTTTGCTTTTCTTCTTCTATATTGTTCTTCATTTGTATGTATTTATAGTCTTTTTTTTTTTTTTTTGGTTTTGCAAGGTAAGTGAGGTTAAGTGACTTGCCCAGGATCATACCGCTAGTAAGTGAAAAGTGTTTATAGTCAAATTTGAACTTGGGCCCTCCTGACATTATGGTCAGGGTTCTATCCACTGCATCATCTAGCTGCCCCTGTGTATTTGCATTCTTGATCTGTTGTTCTTTCTTTTGTTTCTTTGATGGGACTTGCTATCATAGGTTCAAGTTTTTCTGTCCTGTCAATTATTTTTGCTAGATAGGCCTTCATAATTCTCATTATCTTTTAAATTATTTTGGAACAATGTGTTGTGACTCCTTATTCTCTTCAGATTTCTTCTCTGTCTCTTCAAGTGTTGAATCATTTATTTTTGTTTTGTAGTTTTTATTAGCAGATGCTTGAACTTATTTACTATAACTGGAGACCATATTTCCTTCTACTGTTAATATTTTCCCTATCAATTTATCTGCTTATGCTTGAGATCTTTGAGTTTTTTCCTTTCTGAGAACTTTGGTAATTTCAGTCTTTTGATTTTTTATGTCACCCTTTTGCTCACTTTCTGATTCCTTCCCCTTTGATGGTAGTATCACCTAGGGCTTAATCATTTCCACTTCTTTCCACACTGGGCAATTCATGGTTAACCATTTTAGATCTTTGACACAAATGACTTTTGAAGGGACAGAACCAGTTCCATCTAAATGTTTGCCTCTTTCCCTCAAGCCCCACGATCTCCTGACATGTTTTCTCTATTCGTTAGTTCTTTGACCTGGCAATTCAAAGCCACACTGTTGCCGTTAGAACTAGGGATGATTTCTGTCATTTGGAATTTGGGTCTCTGAGTCTCTGGGAGGAGGAAGGCAGATTGAGATGCAGTTTTCAGTTCTATTAAAGCCCAGACATGTTCTGTCCCTTTCTTCTTTTCCACTCTCCTGCAGAGATCCTTTGCAACAGAATGCTGTCATAGCACTGGCCACTAAAATCTATCATACTTCTTTAGTGGGAAGCCCACATTTCTGCAACATTGGAAAAAAAAGGGAAGGCAGACTGGGATATGGGACTGGGTTTCTTGCAAGCCTGTGAGTTGAGTCATTTACTGTAGCTTCAATGCCAGTAGCATGATGGATAGTGGGGATGAAAAACAGTATGTGAACTCAGGGTAGGAATCAGTTCAAAGGTTTGTTTGATGAGTTGACGGTATTCTCTTTTTGGGTTTCTGATGTTCTAAAACATGAAGATAACTGAAGTTGCTTTATCATTGGAGCATAAGTTCTTTTTTGAGAAGTTTGAGAGGACATCATGATCCAAGAAAAAAGTCTGGTTCTCTACCTTTTGACTACATAACCCAAAATCCCTTATTATTTCAGTATTTTAATTTCAAATTATATAGTCCTCATTTATTATCTTTCCAGTTGATTTTTTACTATTTGGACCTCTGGGATAGACAGAAGATATCTTTTCATGCTTCAAGAGCAAGAAGTAAATCTATTATTCTCATATCATAAGATATTCAGGTAGCTTTTTGTCTTCAGAGAGAAGGGATGAGGAGACCAGTGTCAGTACATTGAGAAAGTCAAAACTCATAGATGCTATTATCTTATAAAAACTTGGAAAAATTTTTTTTCCTTTCTAGGTATCATTTTTTACTCCTGAAAATAAAATTATATTTGCCCTGCCATTATTCCAAATTTATGATGGAAAGCAAAAGAGACAAAAAAATGTGAAAGTGTGTTATAATCAGAAAATATTATAAAAGTATGTGATTTTTTCATGGAAATCCATTTTAGTCCTTTGAATAGGTATTTCTTACCTGACTAGGTGGGACACAGAGATTCAAGTTCCAAAAAGATATAAACAGACTAGAGCACTGGGATTAATCTGAGGATATTAAATTCAATAAGGATGAATTAAAGTATTAGATACAAAAATAAATTTTATAAGTATAAGATTTGTGGTAAAGTGTGGACTCATGTCTGTATGAAATTTTTTGTGAAAAGGACCTAAGAATGTTTAGTATAGTCCATGCTCTTGTAAGTTAGTGGTATGATATGTAAACCAGAAAATTGAATGTTATTTGGGACTGTGTTATTGCATTGTTTCCAGGAATAAGTCATTATTGGTCCTTCTGTATTCTGTAGCTTTCAGACTTTACTTGTTTATTATGGACAATTTTGGGCACCACAGTTTAAGAATATTGATAAGTTGAAGATCATCTAAATGAAGCCAGGGTGATTCGTAGAAACATAGTATAGCACAATGTGGATAATCTCCCAACTCACATTCACATTGGCAAGTCAGCTTCTCAGAGTTCAGTAACCTCTTTCATCCTTAATATATTAGCATTAATATCAAGAATATGGGGGTATTAATGTCTTTCTAAACACTATAGAGCATGAGTCCTCATGGTTATGTTTTCTTATGATTATCAATTGAGGTCAATTAGTCAGTTAGACTTAATCTAGCCAGTAAACCCCAAGATACCCTCAGAGGGTTCAGAGATGAAGAGCATCTGTGGATAAGGGAAGTAGGTTCAATTTTATAGAAGAAAAAAAAATTGCCAAAGAGGCAACAAATCTCTTGGTTACTAGAAATCCTTCTCTCCTTTGTGCAAAACTCATGATCTTCCTGTAGGCATAATGAAACTTTTTTCTGTTAAGCTCTTGTAAAATTATGAAGCTTCTTTTCTTCAATATGTACAATTTGTCCTGGGGTCTCAATGCATAAAATGTTACCAGTTATTATTAATGTAAGAATGCTGCTAAGATATTGATTTTAAAAGTCCAAATTTTGCAGTCTTCTAAGGTTCACAAGGACTTGGAATTCAAGACTACAGTTCTTAATCACCAAAAGATAGGCTTAGCTGGGATGGCTATCTCCTTTCTGCATTCAGACACTTAAAGCTCTGATTTCTGAATTGCCTTGTATTTTATACAAAACCAAAAGGAGATGACATTTAATATATTTCCCAAATTTGCCTCCCCAACAAATCTTCTTATGATATAAATTCCCTTAAGACCAGGCCTGTGTCATTTTATCTTTATTCAATAAGAAGTATAGGATCACAGCATATAATAAGTGATTTATAAAATTGAATGGAATAGAATTAAACAGAAATAAACATGGACCAGTTAGCTTTTATATAAATTCAGCAAGCCCTTATTAAGTGCTTTCTATATGGGCTTCTGCTGGATATACAAAGCAATAATAATAAGAATGATAATAAAGCCTGCACTCAAGGAGATTGCATTCTACTGGAGCTGGGAAGGAGATACACCATGTATGCAAATAAGTAAATATGTTATGATTTGATAAATAAGAGACTACTCATCATTACAGGGGATCAGGTAAAATTTCTTATAAGGAAGACTTACAAGTCTAGCTCTTGAAAGAAGCTAAGGTTGTTAAGAGGAAAATGGAGGTTGAGGTGGGGAAAGGAAAGAGAGTATGTTCCAGGCATATGAGACAAACATGTTCAAAACTACAGATGTTGAGTTCAGGTAACAGAAAATACTCATTTTGGATAGACAAACGAAGGGACATAATGGGAGAAAAAATATGGGCTACATTATAAAATTTCAGCAACTTAGAAACCTTAAGCTATTTGATAGAATAGCCTCAAGCCAGAGAGGCATCAGGCTTCTGGGATAAAACCTGGATGAAGGTTGTAAACAAACTCACACTATAGCTTCAGGATCAAAGAAGGGGCCACTCCCAATAAGAATGAACAAAGATATGAAATGTCCCTAATGCATTAGTGCAATTTTAAGCTTTTAATAAGAGAAAATTATATTAAAATTTGGGACACTCTGTATTTAATCTAACCCTGAATACTGACGATTGGACTGGTAATTATCACTGTTTCCTTCCAGCCTCACTGAGGAATTACTGAAGAGTTTTATTTATTTATAGATCATTGGAGATCATGCAGGGTTTGTCCCAATGAACTCTGTTCCTATAGCACATCAACTTAGCCAAGCCTTTGCAGGTTAGAATATTTTCCTTAATGACTGAGTGTCCCGGGCACTGATCTGGGGATGACAGGATTCATTTTCTGCCATCTTAGGCAGTTCATATCTTTATTAGAACCTTATCTAGTCTATTTCTGACTGTAAGAGGTATATATCATAAATCTCAACTATGGAGGGACTAGGCAGTAAACTGAGAGCTTAAGAGAGAATTCAGTGCCACTCATCATTGATGCTCTTAGGCAAGCCACAATTCCTTTTACTGTCCATTTCTCAACACCAACGACCTACAAACAGTTAATACTACTCATAAAGCTCGGATGCAACAAAATATGAATCAATTCTTTGCTATTTTACTTCATTTTGACCCAATAATTAATATCAAGAAAAGTGAAATTCTCCACCATCCAGGACATATCATACATATGGAACTATCACTTACAGCAAATGGAAAAATTTTGAATATTGTGGATAAGTTGCGGAAAAGATTCCTTGGTGGTATACTTTCCAGTGATGTACACATAACTACTGAGGCTGACACATGCATTGACAGAGATAGCTCAGTGTTTGGGAGGTTCTGAAGGAAAGTGTGGGAGAAAAAAGATTTTTTTAGACTGCCTACCAAACTGAACATCTATAGCTTTTGTGCTAACTTCATTGTTATATGCTTATGAAACCTGGACAGTCTTCCAGCACCATGCCAGGAAACTGAATCACTTCCATTTGTCTGAAGAAGATTTTGAAGATTACCTGGTAAGATAAGCTACTGGACACTGAGGTCTTTTTTCAAGCTAAACACAAGGATTTAAACTATTTCAGTGAGTGCAATGACAATAGTCTGGAAACTTTGTTTAAATGTCAAAAGCACACTTGCCCAGAACACTATTTTACAAAGAAGCCATTCAAGGCAGGTGCTCACATGGAGCATAGAAGGGCCAGTATTAAATAAGTTCAGATACAGGTAGAGTTCAATACAATTATTACTTGAGACCTGCTCTTCCTGTATTCAATACTGGCCCTCTATAGTGGAGATCAGAAGAAATGATACAAAGACATTCTCCAGGTCTCTCAAAAGGACTCTGGAATTAATTGTAAGATATGGGAGACCCTGGCATAGGACTACCCAGCATAGCGTGCCTGAATCAAAGAAGTCACTGTGCTCTATAAGTGAAGGAGAATTGTAGTAGCTCAAAAGTAGGAAGGGACCAGGTTATAAGCAAGACTTATAAATCTAGCTCTTGAAAGAAGCTAAGGTTGTTACGAGGAAAATGGAGGTTGAGGTGGGGAAAGGAAAGAGAGTATGTTCCAGGCATATGAGACAAACATGTTCAAAACTACAGATGTTGAGTTCAGGTAACAGAAAATACTCATTTTGGATAGACAAACGAAGGGACATAATGGGAGAAAAAATATGGGCTACATTATAAAATTTCAGCACAAAGTTAGAAACATCTCTCCTCCGAATGTTCATATGGACTATTTGTGCCCAACCTGTGAAAGAGTCTTTCAAGCTCATATTGCTCTGATTAGCCACAATTAGATACATTGTACTTTGATCCTAACAGAATGATGTCATTTCAGCTTTCTTCAAGAATAAAAACAACCAACCAACAGGTTATCCAGCTCTCATAGAGATAATCAAACTGAATGAAATAATACTATAAAGTGTACAAAAATTAGGCACAAGAAAACATTATGGTCAATATTGCTATTGCTTAGAAAGTAGTGGGATAACAAAAAGTTAGCCTAGAAATCAGGAAATTCTGCGATCAAGTTCTGCCTTGGACATAAACTGATCATGTGACCCTATATAAATTATTTAATCTAGCAGTGCTCTAGGTAATTCTTTTAGACTATACGATATCCTAACTTGTTAACTTGTATAGTATAGGAAAGTTTCCTCACCCAAGGGACCCTGAGATCAAATAAATCACAAATCTAGTTCTTATCCTTGTTATTCTTACTTACCTATCACTGATGATGCATGAACAATCAAGCAACTTGTGTTTCTTAAGCACCCACTCAATAAGTTGATTTATATTTTAAAGGCCATCCTAACAGTCCCTTCCTACTTATCCATTCTCCTTACATCTTGTTTCCCTTCTCCTAAGAGTCTGTAAATTTGTCATTCTAGCTGTTCCTCTCGAAGACACAGCATCTTCCAACTCTGGGAATTTTTACTGGCCATCCCTCACACCTGAAATACTCTTTTTCATATTTGTCTCATGGCATCCCTGACTTCAAGTACCAAAATAAAAAAATCCCTCCTTCTGCAAAAAGCCTTTGTCAGTCTTTCTTAAGCTTTTGCCTTCCTTTTATTGATTTTCTCCAGTGTATTCTGTAACATTTCGTTTGTACATTGTTATTTGTGAATTGTTTCCTTCTTTAGATTGTGAGCTCCTTGAGGATGAGAACTGGGTTTTTTCCTATTATTTGTATCTTGAATACTTAGCACAATACCTGGCATATAGAAGATGCTTAATAAATTCTTCATGAGTGTTGACTACTATATATCAAACACAGAACACTAAGTACTAGAAATACAAGCATGTAATTAGGAATTAAGTGATATAAAGAACAATTAAGAAAAAAGAAAACATTTAATTATAGATTTCATAATCATGTGAATCTGTACAACAGAAGATCCATCTTACCTTTTTCTTAAGATTGTAAGGCTCCTCCTTTTATAGTGAGTATTTTATATTCCAGATTCTAAGCTGCCTTCAACTCTGACATTATATGATTTAAGGTCCATTCCACTTCTAAAATTATATGTTTCCACAACCACATTTTGGCCTTTGTTTCTCTGCCTTTTGCAAAATGTAACTTTGTAGAGACATTTTTCACTGACAGAGATCTGTTGTCCTTATCCTACCTTTGTACTAAGTATGTTCCAAAAGCTTTTGCCAATTCTTGTAATTCTTCTGTTGAGATTTCATTGCCATGGTAATTGATTGCATTGTGATAAACCTGAGGTATTAGGAAGAGACTCAATAAACAAGCCATAACTTCTGCAGAGTTCTGGGAATGTCTGTTATGTTTTGGGACCCCAGCTTCTACTCAAAGCACACAACTGAAGTAAAAGGAAGCAGGTAACTTTGAGAAGTGGGATCCAGGGTTGAAGCCTCTGCTTTTATCTAGTATGCCACTGAAGATCCTGGAAAATAATCAGAGAAGTGAGGAGGTTTAATACTATGCACTTTCTCTTCTCTTATCTCAATTCCTCCTTAGGTTGTTCAACTGTAAATTGAGAGGGTTGAACCACTTGTCCTCTAAGACTCCCTTCCAAACACACACACACACACACACATACACACACACACACACACACACACACACACACACACACACACAAACACAAACACATAAAGGTGACCCAGATCCATCCACTATTCACTTCCAGATAAGATATGCAAATAGACTAAAATTTATGATATCTCAGGCAAGAATACAAAGACCAGGTACCCTCAAATGCTGATTTCTTCATTGCTGCTGTAGCCAAAATAAAACAAAAACAAACAAACAAACAAAAAAGACAGGAAAATTTGACAAACAAGTTGCTAGCTAAGAAAAGGGTACCTGAAAAGAGAGTTCTGAATTCTAGACCTCAGTTTAAGATATAGGCAGGAGTACTTGACCAGGAATGAAGTTCATCTGATGATGACCAGTGAAAATGTTATTGCCTGGGGACCAATAAATATGATTAAGAAGAATTATGTTGCTCTCCTTTCAAATTTCATTTCTCACTGCACCTCTTCATACACCCTTCACGTTCATTTGTAAACCTTATACACAAAATTCCATCTCCTAGCTTCATGCTTATGTACTGGGTAATCTAGCCTAGAATATTCTTCTTCCTCATTTCTATTTTGTAGAAGTCCCGGTTTCCTTTGAAGCATATTTCAATCATCAATTTAATGGACACATTAATTGATGTACTAGTCTGTATACACCATGGTAAGTGCTAAGAATTCAAAGACCAAAAGGAAACAATCTCTGATCTCAATGAGTTTGCCTTCTAATAGAAGAGAGAACATGTACACATATAATAATATACCAAATATATATAAAAGATAATATGTTGCTGTTGAAGTTGTTGTTAGGAGAGTGCATCTGAGAGATCCATGAAGAAGGTGCCACTTGAGTTATGTCCTGAAGGATTTCAAACAGTGGCAATTCTCAGTCTACAGACAGCCAATATGAAAAGCATAGAGAAAGAAAATAGAGTGACTTATGTGGAATAGACCTGGAATATCTGATTCATAGAGGAGAAGAAAGAAAGTATAGTTAAGAAGATCAGAAAGTGAGAAGTGAATAGGTTATGAAGAGCTTTAAATGTCAAACAGATTTTATATTTCATTGCAATAAGGAACTATAATATTTTAATGAATAGAGATGTGGTATGATTAGATGCTTTAGGAAAACCATTTTGTCAATTAGGAGCAGGAAGGATAAATTAGAATGTGAAGTAATTTGAAAGAACCCATTGGAGGATATCGCAGTCCAAGTAAGGGGTAATAAGGGTCTTTATTAGAGCAGAACCTATGTGGATAGAGTGGAAGAGAAGGATGTAAGAGAGAAAATAAAATGACAGAATTTAGCAACTGATTGTCTATGTGGGTGAGTAAGAAAGACAATTTGAAGATGAACCCAAATGACTAGAAAGCTGGTAAAATCCTCAAAAGTGAAAGTTTGAAAGAGGGATGTGTTGGTGGGGGAAGTATAATGAGTTTTGCTTGGTACATGTTGAGTTTGAGATGCCTACAGGATATATAGTTTGAAAAGTCTATTAGGCAGTTGATGATGTGAGAAAAGATTGTGAGAAAGACTAGGGCAAGATATATAAATTTTGGAATCATCTGCATAGATACAGTAACTGAATCCATGGAAACTAATGAGGCCACCAGGAGATGACATAACATTTCTAAAGGGAGAGAGAGAAAAAAGAAAAAAGGTATTAGAAAGAGCCTTTGGAGTACATCTACAATTAATGGGAATGATTTGGATGGTGAATCAGCAAAGAAATCTAAAAGGAGTAGTTAGGCAGGTAAAAAGAAAAACAGGAGTACAATATCATAAAAACCCACAGAGTAAAAGGTAGTCAAATAGAGGCAAATATAGCCAAGAGGTGAAGAAGGAGAATTGAAAAGAAATCTATAGATTTGATGATTTGGAGGTCATTGGTGACTTTGGAGAAAACAATTTAAATTTAGTAAGGAGACTAGAATGGCTAAATTCAATTAACAAACATTTGTGTTCCAGGAACTTTCCTATGAAATGCTGATACAAAGACTTAAAAAAAAAATAACAAGAAAGAAAGTTTCCAAGTTATATATTATAAAAACCTGACCAGAGGTCATCTTGCCTCTACATGAAGACCTCAAAGGAGGGTGAACCCATAGTCACTCAAGGAAGACTATTTTCCTTTTGATTAGCTCTAATTGATAGGCATTTTTCCCTATCCTAAATTTACCTCTTTAAAATTTCCTTCTATTGTCCTTTGTCCTTTGGGAATAAACACAAATTTAACCATTCTACATCACCACTTCTTAAACCACAGTTTTCAGGACCTTCCAGAGTTTGTTCTTCTCCAAGCTAACCCTACCCAGCTCTTGCATCTCGTATACATAGATTCCAGGTTCTTCCCTATTCCGTTAACCTCTTCTAGATGTTTCCTAGTTTATCAATTTCTTTAAAACTATTATGCCCAGAATTAAATATAATACTCCAGATGAAGTCTGATGAGAGCATACAGTATCACGCTCACCCCCTTACTGCTGGAAGCTATGTTACCTTAATGCAGCCTAAGATTAAATTAGTATTTTTTGGCTGCCACATCAAACTTCTGACTCATATTGAGCTCGCAAGCTACTAAAAACACAAAATCTTTTCCAGACAAATCACCATCTAATCATCCCTCTCTATTCTTGTACTTGTGAAGTTGATTTTTATTCAATTTTAATACAATATTTGTTCCATTAAATGTAATCTTATTTGACTTAACCCAGTGTTTTTAGTCTGTTAATCTCTTCTTGGATTCAGACTTCATTATCTTCCTTTTCTTCTTTCTTTATTCTATTATTCTATCTAGTTATTTATCTCCAACTTCCTAACAAAGGCCAAGCCTCTCCACTCTAGCTCAAATCCTTTTTTTTTTCCAGATTGAAGCCTCATTTCTATTTCCCTTAGGAACATTTCATTGTTCCTCCCAAACCAGAAAATAGAGTAGTCTTTGAGTCCACTTCTCATTCTCCATAAGGAATGAGATCAGGAGGTAAATTTACTACCATAGTTAACATTGAGACTCATAAATCAAGGGATATGAACCATAAGTGTAATGCAGCTATGGAAAAGGGCTTTGTTTCTTTAAAAAACTAATTAAATAAAAGGAATGGCACAGCAGTATGCTATGCTTATATGAGAAAAAGTTAATGAAAAACAATATAATAAGGATTAATGGTAGGAAAAACAAAAGAAATATTAAGATGGAAATAAACTACAGACCACTCAGGCAGCAAGAGAAAAGAGGTAATAAGAATTGAGAAATAGAACATAAACTTAGCATGAAGGCAATATATAGCAATTATAGAAGACTAATATTTGGTGGCACCCTCTCTATTAAAAATAGAGCATCTGATAAATTTGTGAATTATCTTCATGATAATGGCAAGCTTCAAAAGGTGACAAAATTAATGAAGGCAATTGCTCTTTTGTATGTTTTATTAATGCATAAGGAGAAATTGATTGCTAAACAAGACATTATAGGATATTTAGGAAGAAATAAGTACTCTGTCTTAGGATAAGAGAATAGATGTGCTTGTGCTGCTTAATCCCAGAAGGGAGAATGAAGGTCAGTTTATGGAAGCTTTGGAGATTTGAACTCAACATAAGAAGAAACTTTTCCTTACAAGAATTCTTCAAAAATAGAATTGGCTTCCCAAAGAGACGGTGAGTTCAGTATCACTGAAAGTACTTAAACAGAAGTTTGGTGATCTGGGAGTGCTATGAAAAGGATTCTTGTTCAAGTAAAAATTGACTAGATGACTTATATTGTCTTTATAACTCTGAAATTCTCTCTCTCTCTCTCTCTCTCTCTCTCTCTCTCTCTCTCTCTCTCCCAATCCCCCCTCTCTCTCTTTCTCTGTCTATGTGTGCCTGTGTGAATGTGAATTTAGTTTTGAAGTTTGAGAAGTATAAAGGGAAGTGCTGCAGAAGAAAGGGAATTCTAAGCATAAGGAATGACCTAAGAAAAAGTTCAAAATAAGAATAAAGAGTGAAAGGGAAGTAGGAGAGCTATAAGAAAGCTTAGAATATATTCTTCAGATTTAAAAGGAATCTTAGAGTATAGAGTCCTTTATATACATTGTTTAAATCCCAAATTTTTAAAGAAGAGAATACTGAGGTACAAATGGCCACAGTATTTTTTCTTACACTATACTAAGAGAAAGGTCCTCTTTAATAGCCTTTGTAAGAGTAAAACTGGAACTTTAAAAAATTGTCTTTATTATAGAATAAACTGAAATATCAAAAAATGCCTAAATCTAAAAAATAAAATGACTGTCTTGGGAAAAAAAAAAAAAACAATAATGCCATTTCTGCAACTCTATTGGTTGCCCTCATTTCTGCAGCATGATTTAGTAGACAGGACACTTTATCAAGAGTCAAGAGAATAAGAAAATTACTTTATTTTATTCTTCTCTCCTCCTCTTTCCACATTCTTCTCCCTGAGCTTTGGAGAGAATGGGAAACTGTAGTCAGGGTTCCAATTAAACTAAGTGAGTAAGGCAACCTTGATTGTAGTTCTATTCCTGTCACTTACTGATTATGCCAAGTGTACTTGGGTAAATCACATTTCCTCTCTGCTTCTCAGTCTTTTCAGCTAGTAAGTGAGAGTATTGGTCTACATATTATCTCTATGATTCTGGTTTGATATTCTGGATTCTAAGATCTCATTTAGCTGTGATAGGTTTTAAGGTTCTGTCTAACCCTCCATATTTTTTCTATTGAAATGTGGAAAGGATGAAGGAAAAAAAAACAGCAAGATATAGCCTGAAAAGAAGTCTGTCTGCAGACATTTTCAAGAGTCATTAGTATGCTAAGATACAGAACAACAACAACAAAAAAAAAAAAAAATTAATGAGTCCAAACAGCTAAGATTGGCCAGGAAATCCAAAGATAAGTGATAATTAAGGAATCATAGCAAACAGAATGAATGGCTTTCAATGTGCAGTGTCTGGAACTCTTGAGACCTTTATGTTCCTAATACCATCAGTCCAATCAGTAAATTGACTATCTTGGTTAAATACAGTTGATTAGTCACCATATGGGCAGAGCTTTTGCCTGTTGGCTAAGTTCTCAGAACAGGGCAGGGAATCTCATTTTCTGGGCTTTAGGGTAGATCTTGTTGTCAATTGATTATGTGACCATATACAAGTCACTCTCCCTCTCCAGGACTCAGTGTTCTCTGTATACAAAGAGCCATCAGCACATCCAAAAACAAGACAGACATACTATCAGGCTAACAATCAGGTCATTGATTTCTTTAAAGACAAAATATCTTACAAAGGCTATTTGCTAAGGTATAGAGAGCTAGAATCTGAATTTTTAGTGAGAGTACTTATCAGTTAAAATCATGGATCCTTAAAGCAAACTGATAAAGCAGAGTTTAATTAACCACCAAGTACATATTTTAAGTAGGTCAACTATTCAGAAATACAGAATATATGCAATGAACGGCTTTCCTTGAACATTTAACACCATGTTCACTAATGCTTGTAAATGTCATTTTCTTTTTGTTCTTCAAGGAATAGCCACTTATACATAATTAAGCTACAGATTTCTTATCCAAACATCACCTCATGTTTGGGATGTTTTGCATTTGTATGTTTTAATCATTACTATGATTGCAACAGTGACTTTCTTCCTATCTAATAATAGGTTTCTCACTTTTCTTTCCCCGTTTATTATATTTATATGCAGAAATATTAGTGTAGTCTATGGGCCAATCAAGTTCTGGCTCTGGGTATAACAAATGCAGGCATAATAGGAACATATTCTCTCACAAAGTCTCTGGATTGGGTCTTCAGCTAGGGAAAGTTAGAAATATCAATAACTTGCTTGTTTTACTCTCTCAAGATTCCCCATTAAGTATTCCAGCTAAAGAGATACCAATTATGGGAAAGAACAAAAAATGCAAAATGAATTCATAACTGTACCTTCCTTCCAGAGGGCATCAAACAGCCCTTCCCTCTGGTGAATCTAACTTTCCGTTGGGGTTTATAACAACTAAATGTAGAAATAAAGGAATATCCATGTGCATAGTTAGCTACTATGCTAATCCTTGTTCCTTTTCAGAACTACATAGATAATAAAGTCTCTCATATTACAAATGTGTCTTTATTTCCTTTCCTACCTTTCATCACTGAAACTCTGAAGATATATCCTCTTTCACTCATCATGGCATCCATTTATTTCCATGGAATGAATATGCAGACCTTTCTCCAGACATAAGTACTATCCCCAATCATCTTTTTCTGATTTTCTTTTTAAAAAGACAAAAATCAAAGGACAATTCAGCCTTTTAAAATGTAACAATCAAGTTGATGATTCTCACTGATGCCATTGCAGCTTTGAGCCTGTAAACTTTATTAACATCAAATCGAATGCCTCTACCATGCTAAGAGATAGGTAAGGACATAGGATAAAGTGAATCCTCACTTTAGATAACAAACAGTGAAGGGAGAAAGCCTGAATCTTTTAGCTCAAGCAGACCTATTACATTCTCCTTGAAGTTAAGAATTTGTAGTTTCTTCAAATGATAAGTAGCATTTTCTGCTTAATGCAATATGATTGACATTATTGATCATCATTCTTAATCTGGTATCCAGGCAATCTGGTATCCAAATAAAGGTCAGAGAATGTGTTCAGTAGTATAAACCATCATCATAGGCATTACAGCTTAATTGGTAAGAATAGGTACTCCGTTATTACTCTATTCAGGAAATATATTTCAAGCTTCTTCCCCCACCTCACCCCAAGCTCTTCTGCTCCAGAACCTGCTGCTAATATTCTTTTAGTCACCGTGGCCATGTTGCAAGTTTCTATCATCCCCAACTAAGATGGAGATAAAACTATCATGTTTAACCAATGCATATGTTGCCATGTATCTACTTGGGAAATGCATTTGTGTAATCACATCCTATCTGTTTGCCTGGACTTAGAGTTTCTTTGCTCTGATTCACTGCAATAGCATAAAAGCTTTTTATTATTATTGAGTACCTAGGTAGATGAGGGCATTCACTATAACAAGGGGCCCTAGTACTAGTCTCTAGATTCACTGGACACAAGAATATCCTATCTAGGGTCCATTAAACAACTGAACTTGAAGGTATCCTTTTCTCAAAATCTATTGTCCCAGACTTTACTGAACTGATTAGAGATGGCAACAGTTGTGGCCTGTACCTCTACAAATACAAAGATTATTTTTCACTGATTATTTAGACAAAGGAGGCCTCTGTTATTCTCCCTTTTCTCATTGGTTCTAGGATAAAGATATTATAAACTCAGTTCTTCTCACAACTGGAAATTGGAAGCCTTCTTATTCCATAATTATTTGGTGTTTGAAGATAATCTATTTTGTAAGACTCCAAATCACAGCTTTTACTTACAATTAAATATCTAGGGACTGGATATGGAAGTCACCAACTATCTCAATTGCACCCATGAGTTAGAATCTCCTTTGTACTATCTCTGTCTATCATGATACTATCCTCAGCATCACTTTCTTAATGCCAACATTTTCGCAATCATTCAGGTTTAATTATGGGACAGAACAAGTTACTCATAAGTCATTGAATAGTTTTAAGGGCTTTACCCTGATACAGCAAGAATGTGCAACAGCAATATAGAAAAAAATTCAATAATTAGGTAATTGTGCAAATATGTGGTGACATTCATGGTCTCAACACCCTCTGAGTCTGAGACCCCATCCAGGTCAGACTCTTTTTGACCTTAGATGACCAGGAAGTTGTATGAAGGAAATAGAGGGCAATTGGGTCTTGAGAACTACTTTATTTCACTGCTGGTTGGTCACTCTGCCTCAAGTCTCTCCTCTCCTTAGCCCATTCTCCACTTACTTTTAAACTCACTATCAAAGCACAGACCTGACCATGGCATGTCAATAGACCCTAATGATTCCACATCACCTCCAAGATCAAATATAAAATCTTCTAGTTGATATTCAAATGTCCTTCACAACTTAGTTCCTCTGCTATTTTTTCCATCTTTTTATGCCTTACTCCTCCCTAGATGTACTCTTCAGTCTGGTGACACTGGCCTCCTTTTTATTTCTGGCACAAGAAACTTAGTCTGCTGACCCTGAATATTTTTTACTAGTTGTGTCCTATGCCTGGAATACTCTCCCTTATTTCTGTCTCCTGATTTACTTCAAGTCCCCGCTAAAGATTTCCTTTTAGAAATCTTTCCTAATTCACTCTTGATTTATAATGCTTTTCTCTCTTCCAGTGATATTCATTCCAACACCTTTTATGAATCTAACTAGGTTCTTGTCTTAGTCGTCTATTGCTATTGAGTCCAAAAATCATTCTCCTCTGATTTACCTCGATAATATTGTATGCCTCTATTACAACCAAGTGGGAAATGAGCCCAAATTTGGTTTTGTATTTTGTTTCTTTTTTTCTGGAGCCAGACCTAATGGAACATTGTTCAAATGTTGAAGCCAGCCCAAGAAGAATTGCAATATTTTATGACTAAAATTCTAAAAGCACAAAGATAAACAATTTTGAGGAGAAAAATGGAATCTGCCTAAAAAGCTCCCTATCTCCCTACTACTCATTTAATATCATTTGATTATCTTTCTCTAATATCTTCTCCATTCTAGCATCAGATGAAAAGGCACCCCTTAGACAAACACTCCTGCCTGCATCATTAGTTTCTTTTCCTACCTTCTTCTCCAATAAATTTTCCTGAGTATCTTACATATAGTCAATAATTTTTAGTATCTCCCTGCCTATTGATCTCTTCCATGCAAATATGTCCATCTCTCCCTCATCTTTACAAAAACTTCATTTGATTCTACCAGTTCTACTAGATGTCATTCTATATCTCTCTGTAGCTAACCTACCTCTTTAAATCTGTTGGTTTTCAATTAACAAAATTCTATTTTCTCGACCTCCCCTTTCCCACCACTGAAGAAAGAGGGAAAGGAAAAAAAACACGTTTGTCTAATACACACATTTAAGCAAAGAAAATTTCTGCATTAGCCATATCTAAAAAATATATGTATCAGTTTGCACTATGAGTCCATCGCTTCTCTGTCAGGAACTGGGAAGCATGAGTCCTCTGGAAAAATGGCTGCTCATTTCATTGATCGGAGTTTGTTTTATTTGACCTCAGCTCAGATTAAAGCAAAGAAGTGAGTTTGGGAATTCATAAGAAATCAGTATTCAGGAAGTCTATATAAATAAGAGCTTTATTATACACCACAGCAAGCAGGGAAACAAAAGCATACACACACACACACACACACACACACACACACACACTTCTCCCCAAAGATGGAGGAAATCTGCCATGAGGAAGATAGAAACATACATACATATATATCTTAAGTATAGTATTGGTTGAGAATTTGCAATGAGTGCCAAATGTGGGAAAGGACATTCCCTATCAGATTCAGATGTGGTGGACAGTTCTCAGGGTTGCTTATTCACATGAGTCTTGAGGCTCTTGTAAAAGCATTTTTTTTAATTGGGATTACACACTAGAGTAGGATCTAGATTAGCTATTTAAGGGCGCAGAAATGAATGATTCAAAACTCATGCAGCTAGTCAAGGTTATGCAAGCATAACACAGGAACAATGGAACACAACACTGGAACAGTAGGAAAGTACAACCTTTCTGTCTTTGAGTATAACCTTTAGGCATCAAGAACACATAATTTAAGGGACTTCATGTTGGCGTCCTGTCATCATAAATATAACGTCAGACAACATAAAATTTACAATTATCACATATAACAAAGAAATCTTATGTCTTTTAAAGTTCTGATTTTCATCACTTCACTCTATCAGTTCATACAAGCATTTCCAGGTTTCTCTGAAACTATGCACTTCATATTTTCTTATGGAATAATAGTATGACATTAGATTCATATGCCATAATTCATTCAGCCATTTCTTAGTTGATAGATACCCCCTTAGTTTCTGGTTGCTTGTTATTACTCTGAAAACTACTATAAATGATTTTTGTACAAATCTTCTTCCTTTTTATTTTGTTTGAAGTGTAGGCCTAGTGGTGATATATGTGGGTCAAGAGATGTGCAGTTTATTGACTTTGGAGTCAAAGTACCAAGTTATCTTCCAAAATAGTTGTTTAGATTTAAAGCTTCATCAACTGTATAGTAGTAAATGCTTGCTTTCTGACAAACTTTTCACCACTTGTTTTTGTTATAAACCAATAGTGGATGGTGAACTCTCCGGATAGCAACACTGAAATGGCTAGTTCATCAATACTAACAGATACCTGATATTGGTATGGGGTCTAACTAAGGGAACTGTGGGGAGGGAAGAGGAATTTCATATGTTGGCATTTATCAAATCCATTAAAATAGGACAGATACCAGCATGAGTTTTTCAGGTGACCAAGTGACAAAAATGCTCATCTCACTGATACATTCAAGCACAAGAGAGACCAGCATAATGCCAAGGTGAGAGAAAAGAAGAGCCAGACCAAATCTTTTTTTTCAAAAATGTTTTGGAGTTTCCAAAGTCTCCTGTGGCTACTTCCTGTTCTGTGGACTTATTTTTAATAATGCTGTTAATAAACAAAATGTTTACTGTAATGTTTATTATAGCATATAATGTTAATAAACATTTAATAATGTTTAATAACTTTAAAAAATGTTTTATGAGAATGCAGCTAAGATCTGCCTTCTCACCCTCTTACCTCAATCCCTTTCCCAAGTTAAGAATATGAAAAAACAAAACCCATTTCAAACACATATAATCAATCTGATTTCCACAAGTAAATTCAAATCAAATTTCCGCATTATCTATGTCCCAAAATTGTCTCATTCTATAGTCTAAATTTTTCACTTCTGTATCATGAGGCAGGTAGCAACTTTCATCATTAATCCTCCAGAATATTGTTTGGCTATAACATTAACAAGTGTTGAATACAATCATATTCTGCATTAGACTCATAACTTGTTTATTCATTCCCAAATTTATGGGCATCCTGTAAATTAATGGAGCAAATTATATATGTGTGTATATATTCCCAGATTCATCTCAAAAAAAAATTTTTTTTTGTACAGCGTTGGAGTTTGTTTTGTTGAAAACTAATCCCTCCCTTAATCTGATCTCCCTATAATTGCCACTCCTTCTTCTCCTATTTCTCTGTTCAATACTTTTATACTTAACTATGTATCATGTATGTGGATATGTTGTCCCTTTTTTGACCAGGTCAGAACAGAATGAAATTCCAGTGTCAGCCACTCCTCACTGACCTTCTTTTCTTTTTTTGTATAAATGAATATTTGTGCACATGAATATGTGAAATAATTTTCCGTTACTTTCCTTTCCCTCTCCTTCCCACCAATGTATTCCTTTTCTCCCCTCATCCTCATCTCTTGCCACCACCATCACAACCTTCTATTTATCTTGTCAGAATACAAGCATCACTTTTCAATAATCTTCTCACTATGACCCCATGTGAATATTATGTTTTGTATTCCCCTATTAGAATGTTAACTCCTTGCGGGAAGGGACCTTATTTTTTGTTTGCTTCTGATAGTGTCTCCAGAGCTTAAGCACAGAGCCTAGTACATAATTAGTATTTAATAAATATTCTATTTGTCTACCTCTCTATCCATTTACCTACTTACTAGCTTTTGATTCTGTACATCAGGAATGTGCAGACAGGATGCTTCTGCATTTTACATTCTATAAAATACCCTTACTTTGATGGAATCCAGTATCTAGAGGACAAAATGGCCAATGTGCCCAACTTCAATGATACCAATTCCAGTGATAAGATTGAGCTCCTCAAGCACAGGTGTTTTGTGCTTCTACAAGGTGGGAGGTACATCCCAAAGTAAGAGTGTCTTGATAATGGATAAAAATATAACATCCTCAAAAACTCATAGACATGCTAATTGGCAGTGGTCACATAATGTATGAAAGCAGTTATCTCTTGCTCCCTAAAGCAGGCAAAGGGTTCAGAAATATTGTACCATGGCTCATTGGAACCCAGGTCAGCTATAGCTAGCTCATGTAGTTGCCAGGAAATAATAGGTCAGGTGCAAATGTTCTATAGACCTTCTATAAATGTTAAGGATCACAATCCAAACAAATAAATTTAGAAGACTATCTTTGAGATCACTTATGGCTAACATCTCTGCCAAGCCTACAATTACAGACCATGTCTCCAGATCATGGACACAAAGGACCTAGCCCAAGGTAGTCACAACATGGACCTAGAAGTAATTTATAGTTAAAACCTACTCTTCAATCTATGCACGGCTTCTTGATTCCTCACTGGAGTTCAAAATACCTACCTTTGGTCTCTTGTAACAGTGAGATCTATTAATGGACCTATTTATCACTGAACCAGCAGGAGGAAGCTCAAAAAACCAGGTTTATGTATGGATAATATTCTAATAAGTGAATAGATTAGAAGAGAAGAAAAAGAAGAAATAGACATGAGGGACAATTTTTTTTCCAGGATATCCTCATAAGTCCTATTCTAAGTATCAGTAACCCATTATTTCTCTAACGGAAGTCAAACTTTAGCTATGAAGACTGTCCATTGTAATTAATGAAACTGCTGGTTTATCAGCAATTTCAAATAATCATTTTCTGAACCTGCTCTCTTTTTTTATTTAAAAAAATTAATTTTGGACCTGCTCTATTAATGAGTCTGCAAGCTCACCAATAGTATCTAGATCTTATTAGTCATATCTAGAGATAATTTAAAGTTGCACATTTCTCTTAAGCCCTAAACTTTATTTTTCAAGCTCCATAGAAACAGAGCTAGTTTTCACAAAAACTGTAAGCAACAGCTAGACTAAGCCTTCTTATCTGGTCCTTTTTTTGCTGAGTTTTTATACCCAGCAAATACCTATTCTACTAGAAAACTTGATTCTTCAGATTCGATGACTGTAGGGGTAAACATTTATACAAACAGCGAATTTCTTGTTTCTAGTGATAAGGTCATTGTTAGACACTGGGAATTCTTGAGAACCTTCCTCAGTTTTCTTGAATCCCGTGCGTTTTTAAGATCTCCTGATATTGATCATAAACTGTCCACAGCCTATCCTGGTGCTCTTTTCTTGCTTCATTCAAAAGCATCAGGATACCTTCCCTGTTTTTCTTGTTTGGATATGACTTAACACCACATCCTTCAACACTTAAGCACTATAAAAATGAGCAATACATTTCCAACATGTGGAAGTCCCAACATTTAATTATTAAAACTAGAGGATCTAATCAAGGAAAACAGGAGGTTCTTAATGGAATAATAGTTCAAATCCAAAGGAACCCCTATTTATGGTTCAGTTGTAGAATTAATGGATCTATTCCTCTTCAAGATGTTGATACTTTCTGAGTGGGAGAGCTCAAGTCAGATCTAGTCACATAACTTATAGAAATATAGATTGTGAGTCCTTCCCTGGTATTTTACTTACAAAGGGCTGGTATAGAACATATAGTACTGGGCTTGGAATCTAAAAATTTCCAAGTTCAAATCCTGACTTGGACATTTACAAGTTGTATGGTCTAGAATATCACTTAAATTTTCTTAGCCTCAGTTTCCTCATTAGGCAGCAATAGCCTACCTCACAGAATTATTGTGAGATGAGGATCAATAATATGATAATGTTTTATTTATTTTTTGTTTACTTTTAACATTCTTTTTTTTTAATTTTGAGTTGGGAATTCTCTCCCTTTCTCTTCTCTCTTCCTCCCATATTGATAAGGCAAGTAATATGATATCAATTATACATATGAAGTTATGCAAAACTTATTTCCATATTAGCCATGTTGCAAAAAAAAAAAAAAATCAAAAGCATAAAGTGAAAAGTGTGCTTCAATTTGAACTCAGTGTTTGTAAGTTTTCTCTGGAAGTAGATAACATTTTTCGTCATGTATATTTTGAAAATGTTTTAAATCATCATATTGATTGAAGTAGACAAATCTTTCACAATCGGTCATCATAATAATATTGCTATTGCTGTACACAATGCTCTGCTGATTCTGTTCACTTCACTTTGCATCAGTTCATGTCTTCAGAGGTTTTTCCAAAATCATTCTGCTTGTCATTTTATGTGGCATAATATTATTCCATCAAAATCATATCACAACTTATTCTCCATATGGGTGATTCTCTATTTTCAGCTCTTTGTCACTGCAAAAAGCTCTTCTAAGGAAATGATATTTGTAAAATGCTTTTTAAATAGTAAAGTACCGTTCTCTAAATAAGATGGGGAATTACCAAAACCTTCACAATATCTACAAATGTTGTTGCTATTATTGTTGTTCTTCAGTTATTTAGTCATGTCTTACTTTTGGTGACCCCATGGACCATAGCATACCAGGCATTTTTATCCTTCACCATCTCTCAAAGTTTATCCAAATTTATGTTTGTTTTTTTTTTTTATAACATTAGCCATCCATTTTGTTTTTACTCTCCCCTTTTCCCTTTACCTTCAATCTTTCCCAATGCCAGGATCTTTTTTACATGGAGTTATTTCTCAAAGACCTACACATATCTTTGTTCCCTTTTATGGAAATCAGGAAACAAGAATTTTGGAAGAAAATGCATAATTAAAATGCCCATCAAGAGTCAGTAAAAGTATTTCAAAGAGCAAAGGAACTTAAAATTCCAAACATAAATCATTTATCAACCAAAACTGAATATAATTTTTCAAGGGAAAAAAATAGATATTCAAGGAAATAGAGAGCTTTCAAGCATTCTTCATGAAAAGAGCAGAGCTGAATAAAAAATTTGACTTTCAAATATGATCCTCAATAAAAGCATAAAAAGGTAATCAAGAAAGGGAAATAATAAGGGACTTAGTAAGGTTAATCTGTTTCCATTTTTACATGGGAAAATGATTTGTATAACTCATAAAAACTTTCACATTATTAGGGCAATTAGAATGGATATATATAAACAGCACAAGTATAAGTTGAATATGAAAGGATAATATCAAAAAAATAAAATTAAGGGGTAAGAAAGGAATGTGCAGGGGAGAAATGGAAAAGGGAAAGGTAGAATGGGATGTTGGAATCTTTACAAAGTGTAAAGTCATTAGAGTTGATAGAGACAATAGTTACCTTAGTATGGTTCAGTATGATTGATCTAATCCTACAAGGAGATGTTATGGGCCAGAAAACACAAGGTACTAAGTAGAACTGATAGACAATAATGCTTGTGCTCACACCTTTAGAGAGCTCATATAAGCAAGAAGTATATAAGTACTCATTGGAATTCACACCTCTCTTGAAGCTTTTAGAGCCAAAGAGCACTCTGGGAGGAAACCCATAATCCCACTCTCTCACATCCCACAATTCCTCTCTCAGAGAAGGAGCATAAATAGAGCTTCAGTGAGCCAGTCAAGAGAGTTCAGCTGAATTAAAACTTAAGAGGGGAGCGTCAAGTCAGTTCAGGAGAAGTCCTCTCTCAGAGGCGCAACCAGATTCACTTCATCTCACACCACTGTGGTGACTGGGCTCCTGCACTTCCCCCACTGAGACCAAGCTGGTCTGAAAGGCTCTCCAGAAAGCTGCCAGCCCCAAGTGAAGGAGGCAAGAGAGATTCATTCCATTTTCCACCTGGCTGGCTGCAGGCTGAAAGACAAACCTTTGGATTTGGAGACATTCCGAGGGAGCTCTTGGAACCAAGCAGAAAGACAAGCCTCTAAGAAAAAGTAACCGGACTATTTTGGAAGGAGAAAATTAGCATTTGCATTTCATCACCTGGCTACATTTTGAGGTGATTATTACTTTCAACTGCAACTAAGGCTGCCTCCAGAAAACCTCCCCAAGAAATCTGCTCTCAGAGAGAACCATTATTATTTTAAAGAAGAAAAGCACCACATTTTGGTTCCCTGAACATGGGACTGACAGACCCTTCAGTGGATTTCAGTGGAAAAGCTCCGATCCTGATCCAGTGGAAAAGTCTCCTCAACACGGAAATTAGGGTGAGTACAACAAAGAAATTTTGTTAAAAGAGTTAAAGTAGAATTTCATCTAAGATGGGACAGATGTTTAGAAAACAGCCTTCTGTTTCTGTACAAGGAAAATGTTTAGAGAGCATTGTCAAAATTATGGAAAGCCAAAGTTTGATTATAATTTTGGAGCAGATCACTGAACTTTTAGAAATCGTTGAGAACATATGTCCTTGTTTCTCTCTGGAAAAAGAATTGGATCTAGACGAATGGAAATTAGTAGGAGAGGATCTTTGTCAATTCTGTAATAAAAATCGACTTGACTCAATTTCCAAAGATATACTTAATACATATAATTTAATACAACTGGCTTTAGGAAATTTTATAAGTATTAAAATAAGGGAAAAGAAGAAACAGCAGCAGGGAGAGATGACAACTAAACTAGGTGAAAAGGATGAACAATCAGATAAGAATTTCACAACAGGAGAAATTAGATCATTCCACATCTCATGACCCTCTCCCCTCAATTAACCTTTCATGGGTGGAGGAAGAAGGGGGAGGGAGAGAGGCAGAAACACAGTCAGCTTCTCCTGTAAAGCAGAATATGACAAGATTAGAAAAAGCATTAAGTAAGGCAAAAAATGAAGGAGAAGACATATTTGAATTTATAAATGCATATCCTGTGATTGAAAAGCTTGACTCTTCAGGTCAAAAAGAGAGAAAATACACTCCTTTTAATTTGGAAAAAATTAAGGATTTGAAAAAAGGTTGCACTCTTTATGGGGCTACATCCTCTTATGTTAAGATGTTACTAGATAATTTGTCTTATGAAATCTTAACCCCAAATGATTGGAAATCCATAGCGAGGACATACTTAGAACTGGGATAAAATTTGTTGTGGCTTTCAGAGTTTCATGAATTATGTAGAATTCAAGCCCAACGCAATAGGCAAACAGGAGCTATCGTACAAATTGCTTTTGACCAACTAGCTGGTGAAGGTCAGTATGCAGAGAATTCAGAATAGATTTATTATCCCATACCAGTGTATGAGCAAATTTCTAAGGCAGCAATAAAAGCTTGGAGTTCTCTCCCTGGACAGCAAGATGGAAGTAAAGTTTTCACAAAAATAGAGCAAGGTCCCAATGAACCTTTTGCTGATTTTGTGGGACATTTGCAAACAGCTGTAATAAGTGTTTTTATTAGGAATGGCTGTTGGATTTTATCAAATGCTTTTTCTGCATCTATTGAGATGATCATATGGTTTTTGTTTGGTTGGTTGTTGATATAGTCAATTATGTTAATAGTTTTCCTAATATTGAACCAGCCCTGCATTCCTGGTATAAATCCTACTTGGTCATAGTGTATTATCCTGGGGATGATTTTCTGTAATCTTTTTGCTAATATTTTATTTAAGATTTTAGCATCAATATTCATTAGGGAGATTGGTCTATAATTTTCTTTCTCTGTTTTCAGCCTACCTGGTTTAGGTATCAGTACCATATCTGTGTCATAAAAGGAGTTTGGTAGGACTCCTTCAATCCCTACTTCTTCAAATAGTTTATTTAGCATTGGAGTTAATTGATCTTTAAATGTTTGATAGAATTCAGATGTAAATCCATCTGGTCCTGGGGTTTTTTTCTTAGGGAGTTGATTGCTAGTTTGTTCTATTTCTTTTTCTGAGATAGGAGTGTTTAGGATATTTACTTCTTCCTCTGTTAGTTTAGGCAAGCTATATTTTTGGAGGTATTCTTCTATTTCATTTAAGTTGTCGAATTTATTGGCGTAAAGTTGGGCAAAGTAACTCCTAATTATTGCTCTAATTTCCTCTTCATTAGTGGTGAGTTCTCCCTTTTCATTTTTAAGACTAACAATTTGATTTTCCTCTTTCCTTTTTTTAATCAGATTTACTAAGGGGTTGTCTATTTTGTTGGTTTTTTCATAGAACCAACTCTTAGTTTTATTAATTAATTCAATAGTTTTTTTACTTTCAATTTTATTGATCTCTCCTTTTATTTTTTGAATTTCAAGTTTAGTGTTTGATTGGGGGTTTTTAATTTGTTCCTTTTCTAGCATTTTTAGTTGCAAGCCCAATTCATTGACCTTCTCTTTCTCTATTTTATTCAAATAGGCCTCTAGAGATATGAGATTTCCCCTTATTACCGCTTTGGCTGCATCCCATACATTTTGGTATGATGTCTCATTATTATCATTTTCTTGGATGAAGTTATTAATTATGTCTATAATTTGCTGTTTCACCCAATCATTCTTTAGTATGAGATTATTTAGTTTCCAATTATTTTTTGGTCTACTTTCCTGTGGCTTTTTATTGAATGTAATTTTCAATGCATCATGGTCTGAAAAGGATGCATTCACTATTTCTGCCTTACTGCATTTGAGTTTGAGGTTTTTATGTCCTAATATATGGTCAATTTTTGTATAAGTTCCATGAACTGCTGAAAAGAAGGTGTACTCCTTTCTGTCCCCATTACATTTTCTCCAGAGATCTATCATATCTAATTTTTCTAGTATTCTATTTATCTCTTTGACTTCTTTCTTATTTATTTTGTGGTTTGATTTATCTAATTCTGAGAGTGCAAGGTTGAGATCTCCCACTATTATAGTTTTACTGTCTATTTCTTCTTGCAGCTCTCTTAATTTCTCTTTTAAGAATTTAGATGCTACACTACTTGGTGCATATATGTTTAATATAGATACTGCTTCATTATTCATTCTACCCTTTAGCAAGATATAGTGCCCTTCCTTATCTCTTTTGATTAGCTCAATTTTTGCTTTAGCTTGATCTGAGATCAGGATGGCTACCCCTGCTTTTTTGGCTTCACCTGAAGCATAGTAGGTTTTGCTCCAACCTTTTACCTTTAACCTGCATGTATCACTCTGCTTCAGGTGTGTTTCCTGTAAACAACATATTGTAGGATTCTGGCTTTTAATCCATTCTGCTAACCGCTTCCTCTTTATAGAGGAGTTTACCCCGTTCACATTTATGGTTAGAATGACCAATTCTGTATTACTTGCCATCTTGTTAATCCCGGTTTATGCTTTTCTCCCTTCTTTCCCCTTTCCCCCCCTTCCCAGTATTAAGCTAAACAGCTGTAATAAGAACTATTGGAGATAATGCTGCCACAGAAATAATGACTCGACATCTGGCTAAGGAAAATGCCAATGAGGTTTGCAAAAGAATTATAAGGGGACTAGACAAAGATGCTCCTTTAGAGGAGATAATAAGGCGCTGTGCCACAGTGGGCACAAATGCTTATTATACCCAAACTACGATGAATATGCAAAGACAGGGTCCTTCTTGGCAAAGGAATTTTAAAGAAACTCGTAGATGCTTTCAGTGTGGAAAAGTTGGACATTTGAGAGCTCATTGTACATATGGAGATAGAATGAGAAGACAGGGTGAGAGAATAAAACCCAAAATACCATGTCCAAAATGTAACCAAGGCTTTCACTGGGCCTCTGAATGTAGTTGACTTAGGAAAATGAGAGGAGGGGCCCAGCTTCAGGACCCCAGGTGGGGCAAGATGGCAGCTGAGATTACACCCAGAAAGTCTTTAGAAATTCGATAGTAAGATATGATCAATCAGCCAAAAGGCAAACAGACGAGGAAGGAGGTCCCAGAGATTCTCCTTTCATCCTGTTCACTTCTACCTCTCAAGGCCAAGAATAAAGACTAAGGACTTTTGCTTATCCTGACTCCAGCTGATTCTGAGGTGATTATTACTTTCAACTGCAACAAAGGCTGCCTCCAGAAAAACTCCCCAAGAAACCTGCTCTCAGTGAGAACTATTATATTTTAAAGAAGAAAAACACCACAATGGTATAAATTATTTTCCATAAAAGAAACAACAAAAAGTTTTTACAATGAAGCAAAAGATAGGGGAGGGGAAGAGGAATGAATAAACCTCACTCTCAACAGAATTGGCTCAAAGAGGGAATAACATATACACTTAATTGGGTAGAGAAATCCATTTTCCCCTACAGGACAATAGAAGAGGAAGGAAATATGAGAAGAGAGGAGGGTAATAGAATACAGGGCAGATTAGGGAAGGGATAGTCAGAAGCAAAAATTTTTTTTTGATATGGGACACAGTTGAAAGGAGAGAGAATAGAATAAATGGGGAAATACAGTTAGTGATAGTAATTGTGAAAAGAATTTTCAAACAAGTTTCTCTGATAAAGGCCTTATATTTCAAACATATGGGGAACTGAGTCAAATTTATAAAAATAAGAACCATTCCCTGATTTATCAATTGATAAATAACTAACAGATATGAACAGTTTTCAGATTAAGTAATCAAAGTTATTTACAGCCATATGGAAAAATATTCTAACTCACTATTGTTTAGAGAAATTCAAATTAAAACAATTCTGAAATACTACCTCATAGCTATTAGATTGGCAAATAGGTAAGAAAAGAAAAATAATAAATGTTGGAAAGAATGTGGGAAAATTGAGTTATTAATGCACTACTAGTGGAGTTATGAACTGATTCAACCATTCTGTAGAGCAATTTGGAACTATGCCCAAGGGCTTTAAAAATGTGCACACCCTTTGACATAGCTATACTACAACTAGATAGTCTGGGGTGAAATCTGAAAGAAATTTGGTCCCACAATTGATCTAATAGTAATAAATAGTGACACTAGAAAGTACCACTTATCTCAGGATAGACAATCCATTCAGCAGTTGCAATCATAATAGATGGTAAGTAATAAAAACAAGAACAAGAATAAAAATCATGATGATAGTGATTATAGACTTGATATATGCTTTGTCTTATTTTTGCAGATAGGAATGCATTTATCAGAAGATCATAGATTTAGAATGAGATGGAACCTCTGAATTCATTTTGTCTAATCCTTTTATTTTACAGATAAAGAAACTAAAGTCAAGGGAAGTTAAGTTGCCTTTTCAAGGTTTGCTAATAGTAAACATAAGAGTCTAGGCTTTGAACTCCTGTCTCCTGACTCCAGAACTAAATCAATGTGCTTTTCACTGTACTATAGCATACTATCACATCAAACTACATCAGTCAAAAACAAAAGCAAAAATGCAAAATACCCTCTAACAAAAAGGAAGGCAGCACAATATAATGGGCTGAGGCTCGAGTTGATGCACTGAGGTCCCAAGCACGTGAGGCTAAATAATAATTGGACCATAATCTATTAATATATATGCACTCTTTGTGCAAGTCCTGATGTGTTGTATAGGAAATGACGTTTTTGGTGGGTGGAGGCAAGGGAGTGGAAAGGGAAGCCGAAGGAGAGACTGCTGGCTGGTGTCTTGACACAGCTGCTCGCATTGCCTTTGTAACGGCCCTTCAGCTCAGATCTCCCCCTGCTAGCTGGCTTCCTGTTGCACTGCCCATATTGCTATCACAATCTTTCTTGCCCATATTGCTATCGCAATCCTTTTTCACCTCTTCACTTCAATAAAGATTGAAGATTTTTCCCTTAACCTGAATTCCTGACTCCAGATGATTTTAAATATGTAGTCATCACAGCACAACACATCATAAAACATATAATCTTAGAGCTATAATAGGATTTGTGCCAAATAACACAGCATATATGAGCTGGAAATGTTCCAAGAGTGATTGTGATTTTTACAGGTTTTAATAATCACTTTCAACCTCTGAATTTTACCAAAGAAGAAACTTAGACCCGATAATTGTGCCAAATTAGCAATTGGTGACATAGTCATAATTCAAGCCAGGATCTCCTGACTTTCCCAAAAATGTATCACATAGCAGCTGCTTCAAAAATTACTTGCTAACAAAATGAATAAATGGAAGGACTAAATGGCAGTAGTTTGAAAGAGAATAAATAGCTTAATAATTCAACACTATTAGAAAAATGGGGGGGAAAGCACTTCCCTTCATAATTAGAAGGAAACCAAAGCTGTTACCATGGCTGCCAATATATTCTAAATAATGATGGATTCTGAATAAGTGGCCTAAGTTGTGTGCTTCTTTACAACAAGATATTTATCAGAATGTTCAAGTTGAGTCTGCAACCCACCTCAGGACTTCAGAATGGGCTCAAAATGGCACAGAAGTAGGGGTGGGATATCTTGTTGAAGTACAAGTTGAATTGGCTGGCTTCTGAATTTGCTTTTAACATGAAGCTAGTGTGATTTTGTGTGATCATCCCTAAGGGAAAAATTCAAAGCAATGAGAGTTGCAGAGGCAGATTTGGAATTAATATTTGTAACTGATATTGTAAAATATTTCTTAACAATTACAGCTGTCTAAAAATAGATTGTGCTTCATTTAAAGATAATAGTTCACCTCCACTGAAGATTTTTAAGCAGATCATGGATGTCTATTTGCTGCAAGTTTTGTAATAGGTCTTCCTATTTAAGAATTTATTCAACTTTATAGTAATTCACACTAGTCAGATCAGCCCCTTACATTCAGAAGGAAAAGGGCATGCAGAAAAGATAAAGAGAGACAGAGAGAGAGAGAGAGAGAGAGAGAGAGAGAGAGAGAGAGAGAGAGAAATGAGAAAGGAGTAAGAAGAGAGAGAGAAAGAGAGAAGAAGGAGAGGAAGAGGAAGGGGGAGAAGGAAGAAAACTTGATTGACTGATAACAGTTGGAGAAAGAATTCTAGCAGTCTATTTACAGAGCTGAATGCATTATGGCACTTGGGTCAAATCAGTGGATGATGCAGAGGAAAGTTAATTGATAGCTCTGTAACCTTAGCCAAACCTCTCTGAGCCTTAGTTTCCTCATCTGTGAATGGGACAGAGTTGGACTAAATGACCTTTAAGATTCCTCTCAGCCCTAGATCTATAATCCAATGATCTTCTGAACATGAAGGATAAAGTGATCTCTTCTTGCGTCATCAGCAAGTGAAAAAATTTGCCAAAAAAGTTCTAGGGGCTTACACAGAAGGTTCAGAGAATCCTAAATTTTAAAACATACTTCAGAAATCACTTGGCACAGTTCTTTAAGCAAAGCAAGTATCTACTTTAAGAGATTCCAGCTCAATGCTCATTTGATTCTCTGTTGTGCTTCCCTTAATACAAACCTCTGTGTACAATTGTGTTTGCCTTCTCCCAGGAAAACTCTTTACACTTGTCTTTAGTTAGAGATCATTTTTCAAAATTAGACAAAATAGTGAAGACAAGACCTTCCTGAAAATACAGAAACACTAATCCATTTTTTGTGTATCTATGAATTGGTCCAATTCATAAAAGCAATTTGGAATTATGTCTTTTAAAGTGATGAAAATTTCAACAACAATACTATATGATGATCAATTCTGATGGATCTGGCCATCTTCAGCAATGAGATGAATCAAATCAGTTTCAATGGAGCAGTAATGAACTGAACCAGCTACACCCAGCAAAAGAACTCTGGGAGATGACTAAGAACCATTAAATAGAATTCCCAATCCCTATATTTTTGTCCGCCTACATTTTTGATTTCCTTCACAGGCTAATTTTACAATATTTCAGAGTCCAATTCTTTTTGTACAGCAAAACAACGTTTTGGACATGTATACTTATTTTGTATTTAATTTATACTTTAACATATTTAACATGTATTGATCATCCTGCCATCTAGGGAAGGGAGTGGGGGGAAGGAGGGGAAAAATTGGAACAAAAGGTTTGGCAATTGTCAATGCTGTAAAATTACCCATCCATATAACTTGTAAGTAAAAAGCTATTAAAAAATAAAGTGTTGAAAATGTACCTTTAACCTTAAAATTATACTTCTAGGAAGAGATCCCAAGGAAGTTAAAGATAAATGAATGTCTAGTATACACCAAAATATGTATAGCACCACTTTTAATATTGGCAAAACCAGGAAAGAAAATTAATTATCATCTTTGAGGCAGGGTAAATAAATTGAAGTCCATAATTGAGGTGGAATATTGCTATCTTAGAAGAAATTGTGAACATGAATGACACAAAGAAACATGGGAAGACTTAAACAAACTGAAACAAAGTGAAGAAAAAAGAACCAGGAGAATAATGTGCACAGTGATTGTAACAGTGTAAATAGAAAGAATAAAAAATAAAAACTACATAGTCTAAGATTAGCTACAAAGAAGATAAATGAGAATGCATGCAACCCTTTTGTTTGCAGAGGTAGGAAAAACCTAGGGTGTGGAATATTACATGTAGGTAGAGAGCCACAAATAGTGGGGGAAACTCTCAGTAAGGTGTAAGACCCTTCAGCCCAGAAGGAACCTGCTGAAGATATCTGGCTCCGCTCTCCATCTTTCTTTAAGGAGTCTCACCCTTCCTGAAAAGTCAAGGGGAGGGGATGTGACCACCTATATTCTACTTGAAGCAAGGGATATTTATAGTAAAGATGCATTTACATATCAATAGCAAGGTGCTTATAGTTAGCAATAGCCCATTGTGCTGTGATGTAATGGTGCTATAGTTAGCACATGTTCAGTGTGCTATAGTGATGTAATTGTACTAAGGTATTTAGGGGCTGAGGGAACTGGAAATAAATGGACTCCATCTTTAACCATCCTCCTAGGTCTCTTGCTTTATCACTCCTCTATTAAGAGCAAGGACTTGGGCTGGTTCTGAGATTCTCCAGAGAGCTAGTCCGGATGGTATATTTTGGCACCACAGCGTGGGGGCTCTAGAAAGCACATTACACATGTATGGTCAGATTTGATTAAGGTTGATTTAATCTGCTAAATTGCTTTTTTCTCTTCTTTTTTATTTTTGTTATAAAAAATGGCTCTCTGGGGAGATGATGGAAAGATATGCTGAAAAATTAAAGTGACAAAAAGGCAAAATATAACAATTTTTAAAACTTAAATCCTGTGGGCCAGCTAAATGGTACAATGGAACCAGCCCTGAAATCAAGAGAACCTAAGTTCAAATTAGGCCTCAGACACTTAATACTTACTAGTTGTGTGAACCCTGGATAAGTCACTTAACCTCAACTGCCTTGCAAACAAACACACAAAAAAAAGTTAAGGCTTTCCTGAGAGGTTCTAGGACTATATATTGACTTACCTTATGACTGCAACTTTCATTTATGTACTGCCTAAATGTTTATAAAGTACCTTTTCCAAGTATATAATATAATATTATAATATAATATTGGATTTTGCCTGAGACTCTGGCTAAGGGGCCATGTTTCAATTCACTTTTGCCATTCAGCTTAGGATTCTCAGTCTGAACAACACTACAATGAATTAATCTATCTCTGCTAAGTTCAATACATGCTTTGGGAATTTGTAGTTTTTGGAAAATTTAGATGTCATTTTATTTTCTAGATTTAATAAATGGAAAAAGCAGCAGAATTGAGATCAACAAGTTCCTGTTTCATTCATCTCTCATAACTCCTTAGAATTCTCATAAAAGATAATGCAAGTCATGGAATGTCAGAGTTGGAAGGAATTAGAAAACCTAAACAAATAAAGTTAGAGCTAGACAATTCATTAGAGATAATTTAATTCAATATCTTCATTTCATAAATAGAGAAAATGACTCCTAAAAAAATGAAGTGACTTGTATAAGATCACAAAAATAGTCATATTATTAATTTCTAGTGGTAGTAGCATGGAAATAAGAATAAGTACAATATTATAATATTAAGTGATGAAATGACTAATATGTATGCATGCTTTTGTCATTTATTAAAATAAATTTTTATTTTTATTCTGATCTTAAACATCAAGTGGAATGGGTATTTGCACACACATAATAGAATAGAAGAAGATCCTAAATTAAGCCCCAGATCTTTTGGGAACAGCTTGCTGTTCTTTCAAAATATATAAGTTAAATTGTAGTCTTCAAAATTGTCTTGCTTATTATCATACTGTCATTGGAATATGAAAATACTCTCTTGATTTCCCTATAAAATCATATATCAATCTCTTTGATTCCATTTCCTCATTAAGGACAATGTTGTAGAAACTTCCTGACAAGTATAGCTGTCCAAAAATTTATGGCATAAGATGCCTTGGGAGGTGGTAGATTCCTTCCCTTTCTCCCCAACTTGAAGATCATCAAGCACAGGCTGGACTACTACTTGGTGAGTGTGTTAAAATGGGCAATATTTCTGTATATCAATTGAACTAAGTGGCTACTGAGGTCTCCTCCTATTCCTAAATTATATTATTCTGTGTGATTTTGCCATGCAGAAATAGTTCCAAATACCACTGTAAAAAGTGGATACCAAAATAAAGGGATATGTTGACATATTTTCGTTTTTACCTGATTTCTTGACAGTTATACACTTTATAATACACTTAAAGACACAACCAAGACAAGAATATTTCTCTTTTGGAACAGAAAATATAGTATGAAATGGTAACCTTCCAATACCTTAGTGATTCATATGAATTTTATTCTTGTTCTGTAAATAATCCAAACCACACAATAGCACTAACATTGGTAATCTCCACTTATCTTCTCTAAATATGACAAGATCAATTCTATCCATGCTTCACTTTATGTCTTAGCTGTCTTCTGTCTAGCCACCTCATGACACTGTACCCTTCCCTTCGTTTCCAATTATAGGACGATAATCAAATCAGCAATGTCATTGCTACTGGAAAGGTTATGTCAACCTACTTCCTTGAGGCTCTACTCTCCTTCACAGTAGCTTTCCAAATCAACATATCCCTTCTAGGGCACTTCTCCCAGAGAGATGTTATTTCCTTTTATTAAAATGTATGCTTTTTAAGGTCAGGGGATATATGTCTTTGCTTTTGTATTTGTATGCTCAGTGCTTAACAAATGAGAAGATGAAAAATATGTTATAATTGTTCATTCACCATTCATTCATTCAAAAAATGCCCAGTAACACACTCTGATATATGTTGTGGCAACAATGGAACAATATATTCCAAATGTGGTAGCTCCACAAGTATGTGCAGAGAGTATTCCTGTGCCATTTACTTTCTATGATAAAAATTAAAGGATCAATCTTAGGAAGTACCAACACACACTCTGGACATGCCTATGAGTAGCTCTACTATTTTCCATTGCAGGTCAAATTCTAGCACCCTGTTCGTTCTAGTCTGATGTTGAGATGTAATGAGGCATTCACAAATCATTGAACAATGTTTGTAAAATATATTTGCTTTGCTCTAAAAGCAGATATGCACAACAAATTTATAGAGGTCATTAGCTTCCATAGTTTTGCATATCCTGTCCCCATCTCTATATATGGAAACACCTAGCAAGTAAGTCGAGTCATGATGACTAGTGTGTTCCTTAGACTAGCTCCATGTGAATGGTACTTTTAAGCCCCTATGTAATCAAAAAGCTGAAACAAGGGAGGAAGGAATCAATTATATTCTCTTAGGAAAAACTAATGCCTATTGGAAGCCCACCCCCCACCAACTAGATAGCACAGATAGTAAAGTACCGAGCTAGTGCAGAATCTATTATGCTTCAGGTGAAGTTAAAAAAAAAAAAAAAAAAAAGCAGGGGTAGCCTGATCTCAGATCATGCAAAAGCAAAAATAGATCTACTTAAAAGAGATAAGGAAGGAAACTATATCTTGCTAAAGGGTACCATAGATAATGAAGCAATATCAATACAAAACATATATTCACCACATGGTATAGAGTGGAAATTTCTAAAGGAGAAGTTAAAAGAGCTGAAAGAAGAAATAGACAGCAAAACTATAATAGTGGGAGATCTCAACCTTTCTCTCTCAGAACTAGATAAATTAAACCACAAAATAAATAAGAAAGAAGTTAGAGATAAATACATTATTAGAAAAGTTAGGTATGATAGATCTTTGCAGAAAATTGAATGAAGACAGAAAGGAGTACACTTTCTTCTCAGCAGTTCATGGAACCTATACAAAAATTGACCATATATTAGGACATAAAGACCTCAAAATCAAATGCAGAAAAGCAAAAATAGTAAAAGCATTTTTTCCAGATCACAGTGTAATCCAAATTACATTCAATAAAAAGCCAGGGGAAAATAGACTAAAAGGTAATTGGAAATTAAACCATCTCATCCTAAAAAATGAATGAGTGAAACAGTAAATCATAGACACAATTAATAATTTCATCCAAGAGAATGACAATAATGACATTCATATGTTGTGAAAATTTATGGGATGCAGCCAAAGTGGTAATAAAGGGAAATTTTATATCTCTAGATGCTTATGTGTATAAAATAGAGAAAGAGAAGGTCAATGAATTGGGTTTGCAACTAAAAAAGCTAGGAAAAAAGCAAATTAAAAACCTCCCAATCAAATACCAAACTTGAAATTCTAAAAATAAAAGGAGAGATTAATAAAATTGAAACTAAAATAACTATTGAATTAATAAATAAAACTGAGTTGGTTTTATGAAAAAAAAACAAAATAGATAAACCTTTGATAAATCTGATTAGAAAAAGAAAAGAGGAAAATCAAATTGTTAGTCTTAAAAATGAAAAGGGAGAATTTTCCACCAATGAAGAGGAAATTAAAGCAATAATTAGGAGTTACTTTGCCCAACTTTATGCCAATAAATTTGAAAACCTAAATGAAATGGAGGAATACCTACAAATATATAGATTGCCCAGATTAACAGAGGAGGAAGTAAATTGCTTAAATACTCGTATTTCAGAAAAAAAGTAGAACAAGCTATTAATCAAATCCCTAAGAAAAATTCCTCAAGCCCGTATTTGTTTATATATGAGTTCTACCAAACATTTAAAGAACAATTAACTCCAATATTATATAAATTATTTGGAAAAATAGGGAATGAAGGACTCCTACCAAATTCCTTTTATGATACTGACATGGTACTCATACCTAAACCAGGTAGGATAAAAACAGAGAAAGAAAACTATAGATCAACCTCCCTAATAAATGTTGATGCAAAAAATTTTAAATAAAATATTAGCAAAGAGATTACAGAAAATCATCCCCTGGATAACACACCATGACCAAGTAGGATTTATACCAGGATTGCAGGGTTGGCTCAATATTAGGAAAACTATTGGCGTAATTAACTATATCAATAACCAAACTATAACAAAATAACAAAAACCATATCATTATCTCAATAGATGCAGAAAAAGCATTTTATAAAATCCAATACCCATTCCTATTAAAAACACTAGAGAGTACAGGAATAAAAGGACTTTTCCTTAAAATAGTAAGTAGCATCTATTTAAAACCATCAATAAGTATCATGTGTAGTAGAGATAAGCTGGAACCCATTAAGATCAAAGGTGAAACAAGGTTGCCCACTATCATCATTACTATTCAACAATGTATTAGAAATGCTAGTTTTGGCAATAATAGATGAAAAAGAGATTAAAAGAATTAGAGTAGGTAATGAGGAAACCAAAGTATTACTTTTTGCAGATGATATGATGGTATACTTAGAGAACCCCAGAGAATCAACTAAAAAGCTATTAGAAATAATTCACAACATGACCAGCAGGATGAATACAGAGAGGCTTGGAGAGACCTACATGGACTGATGCTAAGTGAGATGAGCAGAACCAGGAGATCATTATACACTTCGACAACGATATGGTATGAAGATGTATTCTGATGGAAGTGGATTTCTATGACAAAGAGACCTGAGTTTCAATGGATAAATGATGGACAGAAACAGCTACACCCAAAGAAGGAACACTGGGAAACGAATGTGAACTATTTGCATTTTTGATTTTCTTCCCGAGTTATTTTTACCTTCTGAATCCAATTCTCCCTGTGCAACAGGAGAACTGTTCGGTTCTGCAAATATGTATTGTATCTAGGATACACTGCAACATATTTAACATATATAGGACTGCTTGCCATCTTGGGGGGGAGAGGGAGGATGGAGAGAGGGAGGGGAAAAAACGAAACATAAGCGAGTGCAAGGGATAATGTTGTAAAAAATTACCCTGGCATGGATTCTGTCAACACAAAGTTATTATTAACTAAAATAAAATTTAAATTAAAAAAAAAAGAAATAATTCACAACTTTAGCAAAAGTGCAGGATACAAAATAAATTCATATAAATCATCAGTATTTTTATACATCACTAACAAAACCCAACAGTAAGAGATACTAAGAGAAATTCCATTTAAAATAACTTGTTGGTAGTATAAAATATTTGGGAATCTATCTGCCAAAGCAAAGTCAGGAACTACATGAGCAAAACTACAAAACACTATCCACACAAATAAAATCAGATCTAAGCAATTGGAAAAATATCAAGTGCTCTTGGATAGGTCAAGCAAATATAATAAAGATGACAATACTACTTAAACTAATCTAGTTATTTAGGGCTATACCAATCAAACTCCCAAGAAACTATTTTACTGATCTAGAAAATATAACAACAAAATTCATCTGGAAGAACAAAAGATCAAGAATTTCAAGGGAACTAATGAAGAAAAAAAAATCAAATGAAGGTGGCCTAGCTATACCAGATCTAAAACTATATTATAAAGCAGTAGTCATCAAAATCATTTGGTACTGGCTAAGAAATAGATTAGTTGATCAGTGGAATAGGTTAGGTACACAGGACAAAATAGTCAATAACTATAGCAGTCTAGTATTTGACAAACCCAAAGATCCCAACTTTTGGAATAAGAATTCATGATTTGACAAAAACTGCTGGGAAATTTGGAAACTAATATGGCAGAAACTAGGCATTGACCCACATTTAATACTGTATACCAAGATAAGGTTGAAATGGGTTCATGATCTAGGCATAAAGAATGATATTATAAATAAATTAGAACATAGTTTAGTGTACCTCTCAGACCTGTGGAGGAGGGAGGAATTTGTGATCAAAGAAGAACTAGAGATCATTATTGATCACAAAATAGATAATTTTGATTTTAATAAGTTAAAAGGTTTTTGTACAAACAAAACTAATGCAGACAAGATTATAAAGGAAGCAATAAACTAGGAAAACATTTTTGCATGCAAAGGTTCTGATAAAGGCCTCATTGCCAAAATATATAGGGAATGGACTCAAATTTATAAGAATTCAAGCCATTCTCCTGTTGATAAATGGTCAAATGATATGAACAGACAATTTTCAGATGAAGAAATTGAAGCTATTTCTAGTCATATAAAAAGGTGCTCCAAATCAATATTGATCAGAGAAATGCAAATTAAGACAACTGAGATACCACTATACACCTCTCAGATTGGCTAAGATGACAGGAAAAGTTAATGATGAATGTAGGAGAGGATGTGGGAAACCTGGGACACTGATACATTGCAAATGAATCCAACCATTTGCAAGAACAATTTGGAATTATTGTCTAAAAGTTATCAAACTGTGCATACTCTTTGACCCAGTAGTGTTACTACTGGGCTTATATCCCAAAGAGATACTAAAGAAAGGAAAGGGACCTGTATGTGCCAAAATGTTTGTGGCAGCCCTCTTTGTGATGGCTAAAAACTGGAAACTGAATGTCTGCCTATCAAATGTAAAATGGCTGAATAAATTATACAATATGAATGTTATGGAATATTATTGTTCTATAAGAAATGACCAACAGGATAACTTCAGAGAGGCCTGGAGAGACTTACATGAACTGATGCTAAATGAAATGAACAGAATCAGGAGATTATTGTACATGGCAACAAGAAGACTATATGGTGATCAATTCTGATGGACATGGCTCTCTTCAACAATGAATTGATTCAGACCAATTCCAATTGTTCAGCAATGAAGAGAGCCAACTGCACCCAAGGAGAGGACTGTGGGAACTGAGTGTGGACCACAACATACCATTTTCACTCTTTCTATTGTTGTTTGCTTGCATTTTTGTTTTCCTCCTCAGGTTTTTTTTCCCTTTGTAGATCAGATTTTTCTTGTGCAGCAAGATAACTGTATGGATATGTATACATATATCAGATTTAACATGTATTGGAATATTTGCCATCTAGGGGAGGACATGGGGAGAAGGAGGGGAAAATTTGGAACAGAAGGTTTTGCAAGGGTCAGTGTTGAAAAATTACCCATGCATATGTTTTGTAAATAAAAAGCTATAATAAAAAACAAAATTAGAATGGGTCATTTGGGGAAGTAGTAAGTTCCCCCTCTAAAAATCTTCAGATGAAATATAAATAATGGCATATTGGGGATATTACTGCAGAGAGGATTCTTATTCAGGGATAAGTAAGATTCAATTACCTCATTTTTGTTGTTACTAAAAAAATGCAATTGTGATACTAACTTCTTTCCATTGTTGTAACATTTTGCACTTTCTTCTCATGGCTTCTGTGGGGAAGGAGGTGGTGAAAGTATCAGAACCTGGATTTAAGAGATCAAGGTCTCCTGACTATAAGTTCAGATCTGTTTTAAACCAATAGAGTTGTTTTTCACAAGTCCACCTTGTGTCTTTAATGAGAACAATTTAAAACAATTTTTTTTCTGGATCCAATTCTGACCATAATTCTATTGCACTAGAAAGTCCCAGAGTGCTGCTTCTTTAGAAATAGTCATTAATATCTTATTTCCTTTCCTTTTCCACCTCTCCAGATATTTTTCCAATAAGGTCAATACCCTGATAGATTGGGGACAGCAACTATGTGAAAGATATTCTAAGAGCAACCTTCTTTCTTATTTCAATCTGTCATTTTCCATCCCTTCTTTGCCTTCCATTTCCCATTAAGTGGGTCTTTCAGGAAATTTGTAAGATTTATTCCACTCCCACAGAGATTTATGAAAATTAAGAACTTAAAAGACATAAGAATAAAGAACATAGATTATCAGAACTGGAAGATAGTTTAGGATATAGAACACAGAATACTAGAACTGGGAAGAACTTTAGAAAATAGAATATAGAGTGTCAGACTTGGAAGGAACCTTAAATAAATGATGTTACAACATAGAATCCATTATGTTAGAAATGGAATGGCATATTGGAGATCTTAAAGAATCTTAAAATATAGATCATAAAATGTTGGAGATGGGAAGGATAATTGAGATAAATTAGTCCAAACCCCTCATTGTATTCATAAGGAAATTGAGGCAAAGTAGGATAAGGAGGTTAAGTGATTTTCTTAAGGCCTTATGAAGTATTAGTGATGAAGCCAGAGCTAGCATCTAGATCTGACCCTCAGTCATAAGCTTTGCTATGTAATTCTCTCTTGATGTATCATTCAGAATTCTTCATCAAAAGAAGAAGCAACAAGGAACAATCAGAGTTGTAGATTTAAGGTTTAATTATGGGGGGCCCAGGAAGGAAAAGCATAGAGGGAATGTTTGGAGAACAAGTTTACAAAGGTTGGGGAGGCATATTAATATCTCCCAGGTCTGTGGGTGGAATTCTGAACAAAAGTGGTGAACATAATGAAATCTGGAGTATTGGCTTAGCATTACATTGTACCCTTGGGTTAGCCTTTGAAAATGAGGGAAGGGATAATTGCATTTTTATCCCATTCAGAATAATGGGCTTCTGCCCAGAGCAGCTGTTGCTCTTATTAGGGAGTGACAAGGGGCAGGGGGAGGAGGAGGTTGTAGAGGGAGAGATCAAACAGGAAGCCCAGTCCTCAATTTCTGAGAATCTGAATCAATTTGAGTTCAATAATGGTATTTACAGGTGTTTTTTTTCCCCAACTTTGATTTTAAATACAAGGTATCCTTTTATTGAACCTAGCTTTCTTTCCATCCCTACCTCTCCATCCCTCAGATTCAAGGGGTGTATGCATATGTGTGTCTGTGTATCTGTGTGTGTCTGTGTGTGAGAGAGACAGACAGACAGAGAAAGAGAAAAAGACAGAGACAGAGACAGAGAGAAAGACATGGAGGAAGGGAAAGAAAGAGAAAGAGGGAGGTAGAAAGAGAAATCCCTATAATGTAAAAAACTCAAAACTAAAACCATTGATTACTAAAGTTGAAAGAGAATTTGAAGCTGAAAAGAATTGTAAAAAATAGAATACAGGATGTCAGAAGTAGACAAGATTTTAGAACATAATAATAAATAATATGGATATAACATGTTGAGTCAACTAAGTAACTCAGTAAATTACAGCACTGCAATTCACTTAATCTCTATCTGCTTTACTTCATCAGAGAAGAAAATGACAAACTACTCCAGTGTCTTTACCAAGAAAGCCACACAGTGAGTATCAGCATGCTATGGTCCATGGGGTCATGAAGAACCTGATATAACAGAAAACAACAATATAACACTTTACTAACATTTTGCTATTCAATCACACCGCAACCCTGAGAGATAGGTGTTATTATTGTTCCCATTTGAAAGATAGAGAAATTGAAGGTCAGAGAGATCTTTTCCTTTGTATTGCCACATGCAGAAAAAACATAGCTAGCCAGTGCCAAAGATAATACTGAAACATTGCTCTCTGCTGATTTTGGCTAGTACATTTTCTATGATGCACTATCAAATAGATAAGGAATATTAAATCTAGAATGTCAGAGTTGGAATAAACCCTATAATATAGTTGGGAACAGTAAGAGACAAGAATGCAAGTGAGGTCAGGAGATTAAAGGAACACACATTAATTGTTTCAATGGAAAGGAAGAGGCAGGGAACATCTGATTCATGTGAACCTGTGTGATCTTCCCTTGGAGAAGTAACCTTAAGAGATAACCTAGTCTTTGAGAACTGAAGAAAAGACTTGAAAAAGAGAAAAATACATTTTATTGATCCATTTCTATTTCTTTATTTTTTGAGTTTTTCCAGTATCTAGTTCACAGCCACAAAACAAATTATTCCACTTGAATTCTCTAGGAATCCTCACTTCTAACTCACTGTTGGACCTTCAGCAAATCACTTAATCTCTGCTTCTTAATTTCCTCATTTATCCTATGATAGCATTGGACTAGTGTTCGAAGAGTCCTTCCAGCTTTCAGTTTCTATAATTCTGTCATCCTGCGTTTGAGCCACATCCTCTCTATTCAGAGAGACAGAGACAGACAGAAAGAGAAAGAGAAAAAGAGTGAAAGAGAGGGACAGAAATACAGGCAAAGACAGCCAGACAGAAACACAGAGACAGAGAGAATAGAGATTTGATAATTATTAAACAGAGAGAATAGATAAATAGTTAGATGAATAGATAGATAGGCATGTAAATAGGTAGCATTTATTTAGCGATTTATGATCTTCAAAGCATTTCAAATGTATTACGTCATTTGATCCTAACAATATCCCTGTGAAGAGCTATTGTTACCATTTTACAGATGAGGAAAGTAAAGCTTAAGGGAAATTAAGTGATTTGAACAGAGTCACCAAGTTAGTAACTGTCTGAGGAGGAATTTGAACGCAGATCTTCTTGGCTCCAAGTCCATCACCATCAATAAAGCAATAGATAGATGTATGGATAAACAGACAGACAGATGGACATATAGATAGAGAGATATCTAATGAGTGAGATGACATGTAAAACCTATCTACATTACAACCTACATACCAGATAGACTGAAGATAATCACCAAAGAGAAGGAACAATAATTAGAGGAAAATCAGGAAAAACTTCCTGTAGAAGATAAGCTTTTTGTAGAACTTGCAGGTTATCAGGAAACAAAGAGGTAGAGATGGTGGGGAGAGCAATCTGGGCATGAGATCAGGAACTAGAGGGACTTATTTGAGAAACACAAAGGGAGTCAGTGTCAGAATAGGTAGAAAGATATAAGATTTAAGGAAACTAGGTAGGTGGGAAGGGGACAGACTAGGAAGGGTTTTGAATGCCAAATCAAAGCCTTTGTATTTCTCTATAAACATTTTTCCCCCTGTGGAGATAAACAAGGGGCAATATGTTAGATATAGGGCATTGTGAAGAGAGGTACAGAGAAAGGAAAGCAAAGGAGATATCCTAAAAATAGAAAATATTCCAGTTAGACAAGAATACAGGAAAGAAATATTTGAGGTAAGCCTGGAAAGGTAGGTTAGAACTAAACTATAGAAAGCCTTAAATGACTGACTGAAAAGGATGGATTTGTTTTTCACTTGGCAATCAGGAACCACTCAAATTTTTAAAAATAAAATGGGGCAGCTAGGTAGCACAGGGGATAGAACACTAGCCCTCAAGTCAGGAGGACCTGAGTACAAATCTGGTCTCAGACAATTAACACTTTCTAGCTGTGTGATCCTGGGCAAGTCACTTAACCCCAATTGCCTCTGCAAAAAATAAAATAAATAATCAAAAAATAGTCTAGAAGAGACCATTTCTCATTTTATGGAGAAATAAACTGAAACCCAGAGAAAGTAAGTGGCATTCCTAAGATGGCACAGGCAAATAAATTGTCAGAAGATTTGAACATTGGCCCTCTGACTATAGAGCCAAGGTATCTTCCATTTTACTGCCTCAGAAATAGAGAGGAATCTTAGAACATAAAATACTGTAGCTAGAAGGAACCTTAGAGAGTATTTAACAACCCTTTCCTTTCTCAAAAAAGAATGATGAAACCTTAGAGAGGACTTTATATTTACAAAACCCCTCCCAGTTAGTAACAGAGACCAAATTACAATTATGAGGGACAATTTGGAATATCATATGAGATATAAGACCTGAAATTAGGCACACCTAGGTGCAAATTCCTCCTCAAACATTTTCTACCTGCGAAAACATATGACAAGTCACTTAATTTCTCATGCCTATTTTAAATTTAAAATGAGATATGGACTTAATTGATTTTATTGCATCTTCTAGTTATACCCTTGTTTTTTAATAGTATTTTATTCTTCCCATTCAAGGACATATTTAGTATTCATTTTTACAAGATTTTGAGTTTCAAAGATAGTTTATAACATATGCTATCATTATATAAAACATATTTCCAAATTAGTCACAATTGTGAAGGAAGAAACCAATCAAAAAGGAAAAATCAAGAAGAATAAAGTAAATGAAAAAATATGCTTCAATCTACATCCCTATGTTCTTTATCTGGCTACAGATAACATTTTATGCCATGTACTTCTTGTGAATCATGTTTCTGAGAACAGCTGAGTCAATCCGTAGTTGAACATTATACAATGTTGCTGATACCATGTACAATGTTTTTCTGGTTCTCTTCATTTCACTTTGCATCATTTTTACAAGTCTTTACAAGTTTTTCTGAAGTCTGCCTGTTAATAATTTCTTATTGCACAATAGTAGTCTATTATATTCATATTCTACAGCTTACTTAGCCTTTCTCCAATTTATGAGCACCCTCTCAATTTCCAATTATTTTGTCACCATGAAAAGGGCTGCCATAAATGTTTTTGCACATTTAGTTTTTTTTCCCTTTTTATTACCTCTTTGGAATACGATTCTAGTAATAGAATTTCTGGATCAAAGGGTATATACACAATTCAGTTACTTTTTGGACATAGTTGCAAATTACTTTCCAGAATGGTTGGATCAGTTAAAATCTCCACCAACAATGCATTACTAAAACAATTTTCTCACATCTTCTTCAATATGTATGACTTTCCTTTTTTTTTTTTTTTTGTTATGTTGACCAATCTGATAGATATGAGATGGTATCTCAAAGTTATTTTAATTGCATTTTTCAAATCAAAAGTGACTTAGGAAACTTCTTCACAGGTCTATAGATAACTTTAATTTCTTCATCTGAAAACTGCCTGTTCATATTCTTGGACCATTTATCAATTGGGGAATAGCTTGTATTTCTAGAAATTTGATTTAGTTCCCATGTTTGAGAAATGAAGCTTTTAACAGAATTTGCTATATTGTTTCCCAGCTTTCTATTTTCCTACTAATCTTGATTGCATTGATTATACAAAAGCTTTTTATTTCAATGTAATCAAAATTATCTATTTTATATTTCATAATACTCTCTATCTTTTGTTTGTTCATGAATTTTTCCCCTTCCCATAGATCTGACAAGTAGACTATTCTTTGCTCTTGGTGTCACCCTTTATGTCAAAATCATATGCCCATTTTGATCTAATCTTGTTATATGTTGTGAAATGTTTGTCTGTAGCTAGTTTGTGTCATTGTTTTCCAGTTTTCTCAGCAGTTTTTGTCAAATAGTGAGTTCTTCTCCCTAAAGCTGGGATAAAGCATTAGATTAGTATGGTCATTGACCACTGTGTCTTGTGTACTGAGTCTATTTCACTAATCTGGCATTCTATTTCTTAGCCAGTACCAAAGAGCTTTGATTATTACTGAATTATAACATAATTTGAGATGTGATATTGCTAGGTCATATTTATTTATATTTTTTCATTAATTCCCTCAATGTTCTTGGCATTTTGCTCTTATAGATTAATTTTGTTGTTATTTTTTCTAGTTCCATCAGATATTTTTGTTAATTTGATTGGTATGGCACTGAATAAGTAAATTTGTTTAGGCAGAATTGCCATTTTATTACATTAGCTAGTCTACTCATGAGGAATTGATAGTTTTCTAATTGTTTAGATCTGATTTTCTATAAAAAGTATTTTTAATTGTGTTTATATAGTTCCTGGGTTTGTCTTGGTAGGTAGATACTGATGTATTTTATATTGTTTACATTCATTTTAAATGAAATTTCTCTTTCTATCTTTTGCTATTGGGCTTTGTTGACCATATAAAGAAATAATGATGATTTATGTCAGTTTATCTTATATGCTGTAACTTTATTAAAGTTGTTCATTATTTTAAGTAATTTTGCAGTTGAATCTCTAGGATTCTCTAAGCATACTATCAAATCATCTTCTAGAAATAACAGTTTTGTTTCCTCATTGCCTGTTCTAATGTCTTTGATTTTTCTTATTGCTATAATTAGCATTTCTAGTACCATATTGCATAATAAGGTTTATAATGGGCATCATTGTTTCACCCGAATCTTATTGGGAAGGCTTCTAGATTATTCCCATCACAGATAGTGCTTGCTGATGGTTTTAGACAGATATTGGTTATCATTTTAAGGAATACCACATTTATTCCGTTGCTCTCTAGTGTTTTTAAGTGGAATGGATACTGTATTTTGCCAAAAGCCTTCTTAGTATCTGAAAGATAATCATGTCTGAGGGTTTTGTTGTTGATATGGTTAATTATGTTGATGGTTTTACTAATATTGAGCCAACTCTGAATTCCTGGTATAAATCTCCTCTGATCATAATACATAATCCTTGTGATATATTCTTATAATCACCTTGACCTCACTAGTATTTTGTTCAAATTTTTTGCATCAATATGAATTCAATATTATCATTCATTCATCAAATTGGTCTATAATTTTCTTTCTTTATTTCAGCACTTGCAGATTTAGGTATCAACACCATATTTGTATCATAGAAGGGGTTTGTTATATTTATTCAAATATTTCATATAGTATTGAATTAATTATTCTTTAAAATGTTTGGTAAAATTCACTCATGAAACCATCTGACTGTGAGGTTATTTTCCTATGAATTTTATTAATGGTTTTTTCCATTTACTTTTTAATATGGGGTTATTTCCACTTTCTATTTCTTGACTTATTAAAATGGATGATTTATATTTTCATAATATTTTCATAAATATTGATCATGTCACTCAAATTGTCAGATTAGTTGGCATATGACTGAGCAAAATATTTCCTAATTATTGTTTTAATTTCTTCTTCACTGATGGTGATTTTACCATTTTTATTTTTGATACTAAAAGTTAGCTATTCTTTTTTCTTATTTAATCAAATTAACCAAGGCTTTGACTATCTTACTGTTTGTTCATAAAATCAGCTTCTAGATTTATTTAGTAGCTCATTTTTTTTTACTTTCAATATTATTAATTTCACTTTTGATTTTAAGGATTTCCAATTTAGTGCTCAACTGGGAATTTTCGATTTGTTCTTTTTCAAGTTTTTTTAGTTGCATATCCAATTCATTGATCTGTTTTTTATATATATTTTATAGATGTAAGAATTTAGAGAAATAAATTTTCCCTTAATTATTGTTTTGGCTGAATCCCATAGATTTTGGTAGTTGTCTCATTGTTGTCATTCTCTTTAATGAAATTATTAGTTGCTTCTATGATTTGTTCTTTGACCTACTTATTCCTTAGGATTAATTTTTTTTTAGTTGCCAATTAAGTTTTAATTTACCTTCCCACTGACCTTTGTTGAATGTAATTTTTATTTTATTATTATCCAAAAAGAATATAGTTAATATTTCATCTTTTCTACTTTTTATTTTGAGGGTTTATACCCTATCACATAGTCTATTTTTGTATAGATGCCATATGCTACTGAGAAAAAGGTTTATTTCTTTCTGTTCCCATTCAGTTTTATTTCTGCCATATCTAATTTTTCTAAAATTCAGTTTACCACCTTAGTTTCTTTCTTGTTTATTTTTGGTTGAATTTATCAAGTTTGAAAGGGGACAGCTGAGATCTCCCACTAGTATAGTTTTGCTGGTTTTTTCTTCCTGTAATTAACTTAAGAATGTGAATGCTAAGCCACTTAATACATATATGTTTAATGTTAATATTGCTTCATTGTCTATGGTACCTTTTAGTAAGATGTATTTTCCTTACTTACCTCATTCAATTTATTTTACATTTTCTCAGGATTGCTATATCTGCTTTTTGTATTTCAGCTGAAGAGTAATTGATTCTGCTACAGATCCTTACCTTTACTCTGTGTGTCTTTCTCTGTTTCTTGTAAACAACATATTGTAGGATTCTAGTATTTTATCCACTCTGTTTTTTGCTTCCATTTTATTGGCGAGTTCATCCCATTCACAATCACAGTTATGATTACTACCTATGTATTTCCCTCCATTCTATTTTTCCTCCAATTTATCCTGTCCTTTGCCCTCCTCACCAGTGGTTTATTTCTATCTACTACTTCCCTCAGTCTCTTCCTTCCTTCTACATCCAGGGTACTCCTTGTTCTCATTATTTAATTTTTTTGTCATTCCCTCCAATTTATCTTACTTCTATATCCTCTGTTTATGTTTATTTCTCCTAGCTATATTATCAGTTTTTAAGAATTACAAATGCCATCTTCCTTCATACAAATATAAACAGTTTAGCTCCATTGAATTTCATGTTTTCTTTTCTTATTTTACGTGTTATGCTTTTCTTGGGTCTTGAAATTGAAGGTCAAATTTTTGGTTTACTTCTACTCTTCTTTTGAAAACTTGAAATCCTACTATTTCATTCAATGACCATTTTTCCCTTGATTTATTATAATTAATTTTGCCAGGTAAATGATTCTTTGTTTTAGTCCTAGTTTCTTTGCCTTCCAGAATATCATATTCCATGACTTCCAGTTCTTTAATGTTGCAGCTGCCAAGTCCTGTGTAATTCTGGTTTTGACTCCCTGATATTTAAATTGTTTCTTTCTGGCCATTTGTAATATTTTTTCCTTGATCTAAAAATTCTGAAGTTGGACTATAATATTCCTTGGACTTTTTATTTGGGGATCTCTTTCCTGAGTTGATTAGTAGGTCCTTTCAAATAGGATTGAAGGAAATACACAGATAGTATACATAATTGTGAATGTGAATTGGAAGAACTCTCCAATAAAATGGAAGCAGGTAACAGAGTAGATAAAAAATCAGAATCCTACCATTGAATCCTTTCAATTCTTTGTCCTCTGGTTTCAGGACACCTGGATAATTTTCCTTCATGATTTCTTGTGAGATGTTGCTAGGTCCTCCTTTTGATTATGACTTTTAGGTAGTCTAATGATTCTTATATTGTCTCTTCTGGATCTATTTTCCCAGTCAACTGTTTTTCCCATGATGTATTTTATATTTTCTTCCATTTTTCATTCTTTTGAATTTGTTTGGATCTTGATATCTCATAGAGTCATTAGCTTTCACCTCATTCTAACTTTTTAGGTGTTGTTTTCCTCAATTAGCTTTTGTACTTTTTTTTTCTACTTGGCCTATTTGTTTTCTTCAGTGGATTTTTGTATATTCTTCTCAATTTGGCTAATTCTTTTAAATCCCTTTTCCAAGCTGTTAACTCTGTCATAATTATTTTCCATTACTCTTATTTCTTTCCCAACTTTTTTTCTTATGATTTTTAATTTCCTTTTTGAGCTCTACCATAAGTTTTTTCTGAGCATGAGACCACTTCCAATTTTACTCTGGGGTCTTGTCCATAGGTGTTTTGACATTTTTATCTTCTTCTGAGTCTGTCTTAAGTCTTCCCTGTCAGCATAATAACTTTCTATGGTCAGATTTTAGTTGTTGTTTTTGTTTGCCCATTTTTAGGGGGGGGGTTGCCTTTTTCCTTCTTAAAAAAATTTAGATCTCTTTCTGAGGGTGAATGCATATTGTCTCAGGTTTCTTGTTCCAGGGGTTGCTGGCCCTGTGTATTTGCCTGGTTTTGCACTGATGTTACATTGAGATCTCTCAGGGACTTTTGTGTCTGATGCTATGGTAAAATGGTGTGCTAGGAAGTGGTTGGTACTTCTGGAGACTGTAGTGGTCTGTCAGCTTACCTGGTGCTTAGCTGAGGTCCTACTGGTTGTGACTGGTACATACTGAGAAATGGTGCAACATTTCTACATTTCCCAGGACTGTCATTTAAGAATTGAATGAGGATTTGGTTTTCAGAGTTGCATTCAAAAAAATCAAAGTCAGATAAATGAGATTGAAACCTAAGAAATAAAACTTAAAGATAAGGCTGACGTGGAACAAAGGAAATGAAAATTATAGAAGGAATCCACAAATTAAAATAAGAAACATATTATTAGTAATGTAGAAGGAATATATGCATACCCAAAGAAGAGTAAAAGAAAATTAAGACTAGAGTCACCCAAAAGTGAAGAGCAGTTGTTATTAGGGGAGGGACTATTTGTACCTTTCTAGAGGCAATTCAATTTTGAATAAGGGTATACCATTGGTAGAACTGTGAATTGATCCATTTTAAACCACCTTTAATAGTATAAAGGTGACTCAACCACCTTTAGTAGTATAAAGGTGACTCAGTCCAGTCACATAACACCTTCTTTCTGGAGAGTTACTGTTCTGTCCAGAGCTGAGTGGTAGGAGGGCCTATTATTCTGCTCTACTATTTCCAAATAGTTTAGGAAGGGAGACTGACAGAGGGGCAGACAAAGAGACAAAGACAGAGAAAGACAAAGAGAGACACGGAGAGAAAAAGACAGAGACAGATATATAGAGACAAAGAGTCAAGGAGCAATGGGATAAAATGAGTTTTAGTACTTTTCCCCATATGATCTTCAACAAAAAGAAAACCAAAAAACAAAGATTAAGCAATCTCAGGAATTAGTTTAGCTCCCAATTTTTGGAAGAGTTGTTCTAAAAATAATTTCAAATTCCGCTAAGAAAATGATTATAATAGTCATACACAGAGACCCCACTGTTAGACTTTTCTCCAAGAAAGTCAAACCTATATATATGAAAGTTTTTATAGTGGTACTTTTTATAGTAGCAAAGAATTGGAAACAAAGCAAATACCCCATTAATTCAGGGAATTATTAAATACATTGTAGTACGCAATTAAAATGGAATATTATTTTGCTAAAAGTAATTTTTTAAATGTGAAGAATATCAACAAGGGAAGGCCTATGTGAATTGGTACATCGTGAAGTAAACAGAACCAGAAAAGCACAATGACTACAACAGAGTAAATGAAAATAAAGCAGCAATAATAAACTTTTTTAAAAAGCTATTGGATAATTATAAATACCAGCCTTATTCTGGTCTCCCAAAAGAGAGGGAAAATGTACCTCTCTCTCTTCTTTGAAAAGAAGAACTCTAAGTATATAATATTCCATGTACTGTCAGAGTTGTAGCTTTTCTGAATTGCTTTTAGTTCTTCCTCTTTTTGTTCTTTGTAATGTAGAGATAGAGATGGAGGGATAGGAACAATTATTTTGCAGCTATCCTCCAATGTTCTAATAGTGGAAAGACTCCAACTCTTATGTAAGGAGAAATAAAATATCAACAAACTATGCAAGGACATAGTAAAAAAGGTGGTTTCATTCCTGTGGCAACAACTACAGTTTTCCTTCCATATTACCAAAGTTAGGGGCATAGCATCCCCCATGATCTGAAAAATCTGATAAAAATTTTGTAGCCTTGTCTTCATGTTAGAAAAGAAGTCTGAATTATTATGATATTAAAAGACAAAATAAGTTGATATTACTCAATCCTATACAAATATTTTATTCATTTCTGTGATTCTAAACTTTTTGTGTTATCTGTTTTTTGCAGCTTCTGCAAAATTCCCCCAAAATTCCCATTTAATTTCTTATGCCCTCCTGTGATATATTGAAAACATGATGGGGAAAATTATGATGCAGAAGGGATAACTGTATTTGTTGTTCATGATCAAGATATCTTGCAGTATTTTCCTAAAAGTACTTCTTTAACAGTTGTAAAAGTATTTGGTCTCTGACGTGTCTGCTGTTCTTGAATATGGAATGTTTTCTTATTCTGATAATAGATCTTGTCATTTACAATCCAAATACTTTCCCTTTTTCCCTTGACTTCATCACACTCCTTTCCTATCCCTCTAAATTGATACAATGCTATTCATTGGTTGTATATTTTAAGATACATTATTGTGTGGAAATAACATAATAACAGGGAACTAAGGACATTTTGAATGAGAATAATTTATTGGCTGATATTAATTAGTCATAGCAAATCTTCAAATAGCCTTCACCACAATGTTTTCTATTTAATTCTTCTTGATATTAGACTTTTCACATAATAGTCAGATATTGCCTTTCCAAAGTAAAAGAGTAATGCAAGAAGAAGGTTCATTATTAGCCTCACTTGTATCCTATATTCCCTTAGATCTGTTAATAAAGTAGCCTTATTCAGAGTCAAATACTATGTGAATGACAGCCAAACTTCATTGAAAGAGTTGTGATCTCAGTCTGTGTTCCAGGAATTGTCCTTCTGCATACATCTGATTTTGATTGTCCAGCAACAAGATCAAACTTTCTGGTAGGCTTTGCTTTGAGAGGTAGTAATAATAATAAGCCACTTTTATCATTTTATCAGGGCTTCAATTTGCTCAAGAATCTACCATAGCTCTCTAATTTTCTAACATCGCTCCCCCCTCCAATATTTAATTTTTAAAAATCCAGATTTCTCACTTTGATTATCTAAGTTCTCCACAGCATGAATCACCATAGCTAGCCAACTTTATCTGGCATTCCTCCATAACATATACATTCTACTACAGATAGTTCTGTATTTTCCTTTCTATTCCTGAAAAGTATCTTGATGCCTCCATGCCTTTCACTATCATTCTTTGTTCTAACATTCCGTGTTCTATGTTCAAAAATACCTTCTAGCTCTAAAATTCTGGAATCTATGGTCATACCCAACTTTTACATCTATATTTGGAGCTACCATTTGTACTACATTCTATGTTCAATATCTTTTTTAGTTCAGGAATTCTATACTCTTTTTAAAATGTCCAATTCCCTATTCCCAGTAAATTGATCTCAAATATAACAAAGAGAAATTGGTCATATTCTTTCCTCTTTTTAGAATAACCACTGCAGGTTCTCCTTTAGCTCAGAATAATTACAAACCCTGAAATTAATACAGAGGTTATGTAGCAAGTATTTGTGATAACTCCCAGAAATAAATAGTTGGGAGCTCCAGGGATAAATCAAAGGGCCAATGGGGAAAATATAAAATGTATCTGAGTTAATATTTCCTAATGTCTTTGAATTCTCTCTTCAATTGTTCTTGAAGAAAATTCTAATATACTTTCAATGCTGTTTAAAATATTTATTTTTTTATATTTTAAAACATGTTTTGGTAAATATCAAACTTTTTTCTCCCTCTCATTTCCCCCCACTCATGGAAGAAAATACTGAAGAAAAGAAGGAAGGGTGGAAGAAAGAAGAAGAGAATGAAGAAAGAAGGGAGGGGAGAAACAAATAAAAAACCTTTTGTATTATGTAAGTATCAACAAGGAAAACAAATTTCCATTTTGGGAGCATCCAAAATCATTTCTCGTGCTATGTGTAAGACCATTATCTCTTTGTCATGAGGTGAGCAGTGTCGCTAGATCTTTTTCTTCATCTTCCTCTTCTACTATTATGATCACTCCTAGTACTACTACTAATACTCCTCCTCCTAGTACTATTACTACTACTACCACTATCACTACTACTATTTTTACTACTAGTACTACTGCTACTACTATTACTATGTGGTTGTTTAATTGTGTCCAATTCTTCATGATCTTATGGATAAGAGCAAGCAGATGACAGATAGGATTTTCTCAGCAAAGACATTAGAGTTGTTTAATATTTTCTTCTCTAGTGGATTAAAGGAAACAGAGGTTAAATGACTTGCTGAGGGTCACAAAACTCAAGTATCTTAGATCAGATTAAAACTCAAGTTTTCCTGACTTCAAGTCCAAGATTCTATCCACTGAACTACCTAGCTACCTCTCTACTACTGTATCACAATGAAACTGATAGCAAGAAAACACTTATCACAAATAATAATAACAAGATATTTGTAAGAAACAAATTGGAAATAAATTATGTGTCTTTGATTTAGGAAGAACTGACCAAATTGTGGAATAGGAATTTATTACAATAGTATGGAACATAAAGCATAGCAAATATAAAGAACCTGAAGAAATGTGAGGCATAGTGATGAAAACAATCTTAAAAAATATAACCAATGATTGTGACAATGTAAACAAAGTCAACATGAAAGGGTAATAAAACTTTGCTCAGATGCAACAGTTAATATTATTACCATAGCAAACTTAAAAATGCCCCATTTCTCTCTGATAAAAAATGATAAACTAAGATTTTTCAGGAAGAATAGCTGATGTGTGGAGGGAGATAGATGCTTTATCTATCAGGTGCACATAAGTGGAAGAATTATTTGGAGACCTCAAGTCAGAATTAGGGTTCGGCTGTGGATGCCTTCGTAGTTAGTATTGGCTAGGCAAAATAAGCCAGTTGATTTGGTGTTTGTTGGGAAATGTTTGATATGCCAAAGGGAAAAAAAAAAGAATGGATTACTCTATCTTAAAAATGAAATCAAAGGAGATTGAAAGTATGTATTTCAGAGGAATAAAGGATATCTATAGGGGAATCAAATTTAAAAAATGAAAGAAAAAATATAAGGTTTAAAAAAAAGAAATGAAAAAAGCAATTAAAAAATAAAACAGAGAGTGGAGCAAAGCAATATAGGAAAGCTTTTGTCTCATTAAACTACAGTTTTTTCCTCCTTTCTTCCCCAATCTACACAATCCAGTGTAGATTGCCCCACACAGCCCACCTCAAAAAATGTAATTACTGTACATGCAACATCTTGTGAGGAAGCTCTGAGAAAGGAAACAATTTGTATTTTTCATTTCTTTTTTTAAACTGACATTTTTTCCCCTCTAAATTTTAAGGACCAGCAGCACTTATTTAATCTTGAGAGTGGGGAAGTAATCATGTTTAAGCATTTCTGAGTATAAGAAGATTCGAATAAAAAAATTTAAGGGGAAAAAAAAGTTGTTGGTTGAGGAGGGGAGCAAGGTAATTAGTAGTAATGCCTTGAGGAAAATATTTTCTTATCCTTAGGAGTTTCTAGAAAATTTTTGATGGGCATATTTTGAGTCAGCTAATCATAGTATACTAGAATGTCAGAATAAAAGGGACTCAAAGATCAAAGAATACAGCCCACAACTGCTGCAGTTTCCACCTTTAATATTCTGTGGTCCTGTAATCTCTAATTCATTTTCTTTAGACATTGTTATTTAAGTGCCAACTCAGTAGGGATTCCTGCTATTCTGCTCCCTTTCCTTTGTGTATCTAAGCTCTTTCTGACTTCTTTGTAACTTTCCCACATTAATTTCTCAGAACCCACTTAAGTTCTAGAAGCTTTGCATCCAGTGTTAAGTCCCATGTATCAGACATAGCAATTCTCTATTCTCTCCCTCTGACTCACAGAAACCTTGGCTTTTCTGGGCAGCCAGTGCAGTCAGATACAATAGCACAGAGAGCCAAATGATGAGTCCTTTCTTCTCATTCAATTTGACACTCAGTCATTGGGCAGAAGCTGTGAAAGGAGGGGCTTCTGTCTCTGGGACTCCTCAAGTGGGCTCAGCCAGCATAGACAGCAACCTCTAAACTGAAACGAACACAATCCTTCTCTCTCTCTCTCCTTTCCTCCCTCCCCCTCCCCTCTCTCTCTCTCTCTCTCTTTCTCTCTCTCTCTCTTTCTTTCTCTCTCTCTCTTTTCTCTCTCTTTTTCTCTTGTTCTTTCTCTTTCTTTCTCTTTCTTTCTCTCTCCCCTTTCTCTCTCTTCCTCTTTCTCTTTCTTTTCCCCCTTTCTTTCTCTCTTCCCCTTCCCTCTCTCTCTCTTTCCCTTTCTCTCTCTCTCTTCCCCTCCTCCCTCCCTCTCCTTTTTCCCTCTCTCTGTGTCTATTTGTCTGCCCTCTCCTCTTTCTCTTCCTCTCTCTGCCTCTCTCCATCTCCCTTTCCTTTTCCCCTCCCCTCTCTTTCTCTCTGTCTCTACCTTCTCTCCCCTTCCTCTCTGTGTCTGTCTGCCTGTCTCCCTCCTTTCCTTCCCCTCTCTTCCTCCCCCCCTTTTCTTTCTCTCTTTGTCTCTGTCTCTGTGTCTCTGAATCTGTCTCTCTGTATGTCTTTTTCTCTGTCTCTGTCTCTATCTCTCTGTCTCTGTCTGTCTTTGTGTGTGTGTGTCTCTGTGCCTCTGTTTCTCTCTGTGTCTTTGTTTCTCTCTCTGTCTCTCTCTATCTCTCTCCCTTCCTCACTCCTTCCCTCCTTCCCCCCCTCCTTTTTTTCTCTAACTCTACTTGGGAGATAATCAAAAAATCTATCATCTATCAGGGATCCCTTTTTTTTTTTGTCTGTATAACAAGTCCGACCTCAATGGATGATATAAAGAATTCTTCCTGGTCTTACCAGCTTATTCCAGAAGATCCCTACAGAAAATATTGGAATAGCACTGAGGACTATCTGACTTTCTTCTGTGGCCCCCGGAGAAGTCATTTGTTCCTGCCCATGACGGTGGTGTATACACTGATCTTTGTGGTTGGGGTCACTGGCAATCTCTTAGTATGCCTGGTGATTCTGAAACACCAGACTATGAAGACTCCTACCAACTACTACCTTTTCAGCCTGGCCATCTCAGACCTGTTGGTTCTGCTCTTCGGTATGCCGTTAGAAATCTATGAAATGTGGTATAATTACCCATTTCTGTTTGGGCCTGTGGGTTGCTACTTCAAGACTGCTCTTTTCGAAACAGTGTGTTTTGCATCCATCCTGAGTGTGACTACAGTCAGCGTGGAACGTTATGTGGCCATCCTCCATCCCTTCCGAGCCAAGTTGGAGAGTACACGACGGCGGGCCCTGAGGATCCTTGTCATCCTCTGGGTCTTCTCCATTCTTTTTTCCCTACCTAACACAGGCATACATGGCATCAAGGTCTATCACTTCCCCAATGGAACTTTGATCCCAGAATCAGCCATCTGCACTGTGGTCAGACCCATGTGGATCTACAACTTTATCATCCAGGTGACTTCTTTCCTCTTTTATGTCCTGCCCATGGCTGTCATGAGCATTCTCTACTATCTCATGGGAATGAGAGTGAGTATTTGCATTTTTATCTCTCCAGGGGAACTTTTCTTCTCATTTCTCTTATAGCATTCATTCATTCATTTGTTCAACATCCATTCATTGTATTTGTTATAAAGGGGGGGGGGGAAGAGAGGGAGTTTTGCTCTCTCCTACTTCTTCCTTACAACTCTTTCTCTCTTGCCCTGACTGCTTCTAACTGTTTTGTGTACCAGCACCTGTTATAGTGTCATAGACTAAAATACAGGAGCAGAATTTCAGGTACAAAATCCCTTGACAAAAATTTCATGACATGCAGGTTGATTCTTTGATTTAAATGTTAGGTGAAAATGAAGGATAAGCATGTATGAAACTGCATTTAATATCTATTCTGTGGTATGTGTGTGTATGTATATGTGCAAAACAGGCAAAAAATGGAGAGTAAAGAAAAACATAGACAAATACAGTGACAGAGACTGAGACAAACACCAAAATAAAAAGAGACAGAAAAGAGAAGAGATATGAAGGGGAAGAAATAGAGAATGAAAAGAGATAGATCAAGGAAAGAAACAAAATAGAGTACAAAGATTGATAATAAACTATAGAGTAATGAGGGAGAGATAAAGAAATGGAGAAGTAAGGAGAGAGATAGACTGGTAGATTAGATAGATAGATAGATAATAGATAGATAATATTTAGAGAGTTGTATAAACAATAAGAGGAATGTGGAGAAAAATGGAACAATAGGGAAATATTGACAGATGAGGCTAAGAGAGTTTAAGAGAGATAAAAAGGGCCAGAGAAAGACAGAGGGAATAGTTGAAGAAGGAAAGACATACAGAGAGAAATGAAAACTATTAAGTTAATTTATTCTTTCTTTCTTTTTTCATGGTCATAGACTCATTTTCCTTTTCCTAATTTCCTTTTCCCAAACATTGATTTACAATTTTCTTTGTAGCAAAAATTTTGAGGAGGAAAATTCAAGCAAAGATCTATGCTTACAATCACATTTTTCTACTATGAGATATAGAATTAAAAATATATTACTGTACAAAAAATTCAATCCTCTGTAACCTCTTTTCTTTTTAATGAGCTAAGGAGAGATATTAAATTAAATGAGAAAAGAATGGGTTTATCATATTTATGTTATGTGTTTTTTAAGATATCACAGATTCTATTATCTGACAATATGCTCCTTTCTCTATTTGTCTTTAAGTGACATGAGTAACAAGTCCAACAATCAGGCCTGGGGATTGTGAGATTGGTCTCAATAGTATAATTCTTCTGGAGGTGAATGTCTAGGTGTTGTCTAGACAGCAGGAAAGGGACTGAGAAGACAGGCTTCTGTTCTTTTAGCTTTTTCTTAGAATACACATTGATTCACTGAAAAATTGCCCTGAAGAAGTAAATCACTGAGACTGTTCCATTTATCCTCCTTCAAAAGCAAAGTTAGGAAAGGCTAAATTTTGAATAACTATATTGTCACTATAAGAAATTGTGGCAGCTTGGGCAAAAAAATCCCCTCTCTAGGATTCAATTATCTGCTTTGTAAAATGTGAACTATGTATTATATGGTTTCAAAGATCTGTCCTCAAATGTACTCTGTTCTAAGGTCCCTTCTGCCTTTAAAATTCTATTCTCCTTCATATTCTAAGATCTGACACATAGTGTACATAGTAGGCACTTAATTCATATTTGTTGAATTTTCATTTTTAGTTAAATACCTTCAACAAATTCAACAGAGTTATGGAGCACATGTTATTTATATGTAAGACAATTTGCTAAGGCCTGGGTACCAAACAATCAACAATCATGGGGATTAAGTGTCTGCTATGTATCAAATATATAAACAAACAAAAAAAAGTTCTTCTTTTTTATTATTATTAGTGAACATTAAACTACCTCCTTTGTTCTAATTATCTATAAGCCAAAAATGTTTTGTTGATGTTCAGTCACGTCCAAATCTTTGCGACCCCATGGACCCTATTGTTCTTGGAGTTTTCTTGGCAAAATTATTGGAGTAGTTTACTATTTCCTTCTCGATTGAATTAAGACAAATGGGGATTAACTGACTTGCCCAGAGTTACACAGCTAGTAAATGTCTGAGACAAGATTAGAACTCATGTCTTCTTGACTCCTTTGAGCCATCTGCCTGTCTCCTTGGCTGAAAATATGGAACTGACCAAAAGTTTAAAGGGAAATTCTCAAGTTGTTCACTAGTTAACCACTTCTGAGAGATATTACATAGTGAGCTTATGCTTAGATATATACAGATCAGCAGACCTAGTCCCTGACCTAGAGACACAAGATAAGATTCACCTTCGCACTCCCTACCCGTCCAAAGTACCAGATACTGGAAGGAAACATGCTCAGAACAAGGGTCACTTCCTAACAATAGTGGGGGAAAGTTTCTTAGAAGGGAAGATTTGACATGAGCTCCCTTAGCTCTTTCTCAGAGGAATCTCTCTACAGATAATTCATATATATATACATATATACATATACACACAGAGACACCATACACATACATTCAAACATATATTCACACATATATACACAAATCATCTTAAATAATTTTATATGACTAATATATAATGAAAATTTCTCTCGATTGAATCTTTTTTAAGTTTGATATTATTTGAGTCAATGATTACTACCTCTACTTTTTCCTAATAAAATTCAACTCCTGATCATTGTTATTGCTTGTGTATATCTCTTTTTTCCTATCCCTGATAACTCTTCTACTTTACTTCTCCTGTCAACTTGCCTTGATATTACTTAACCTTCCAGCCACTCCCATCTTCATATATTCCTCCCCTGTCTTCTCCCCCACTGTTTCCCTCTCTTTTTATCAAAGAGTTTCTACTATGTGTGAATTTTGAAGGTCATTTTCTTGCTACTTGGTCAGCTAAGTGACAATGAGGAAAAGGCTGGACCTGGAATCAAGTCCAGGCTTGATTGCAAATTGAATGCAAATCTAGGCTCAGATACTTATTAGTGTGAGACTCTGGGCAAGTAAATCAATCTTTTTTTTTTTTTTTTTTGCTTCATTTTCCTCAACTATAAAATTAGTTGTTATAAGGACAAAAGGAGATAAATTTTAAAGATAGATGCCTTGCATGTAGTAGGTGCTTTATAAATACTGGTTATTACTGTCATTATTACTTGTCCTGGGCTAACAGGGGTTAGAGAATCAAACAATCACAAAATGGGAAAGCTGAATGTTCTTTCAATAGAGAACACAAAATGCCAAGGCTAGAAGAGATATCATCTTTTTTTTTTCTTTTGTATCCCCCAGTACTCAGCACAGTACCCGGCATGTAGTAGATGTATAATAAATATTATTGGATTGATTGATTTTAGAAAACAAGAACAAAAAATGTAACAAAATCTTAGAGATCATCCAGTGCTTAGAACAGTGCCTAATCCATAGAAGCACTTAACACATGTTTGATGACTATTAATCTAGTTCAACATATTCATTTTACAGACAAAAAAAATAGACTAAGGTAAGGTAAGACATCTGAGGGAAGAGATAGATCATTGTTTATGAGCAATAAAGTCTGTAAGCATTTGTTTCTGCCCTTACAAATATATGTAATTCTTCCTCCTAGGATGTCAAAGAATTAGGAATGTATCTTCTCTGAAATAGATTAAAAATGGTTTTCATGTGGAATGTTTCTTGGCTGAATGCTAGAAACATTGCCCAGCGTCTAGCCTTACAAAGAAAGCCAATTATCTCAATTGTATAAAACTTTGTCAATGTCTCATTTTCCTTTATTACATAAAATAATTTCACAAAGTTTTTTTTCCGCACTAGGCTGATACCTAATAATAGATATTATGTCCTCTCTGGGACTCAGTTTTGCCATTTATAAAGTGAAGATTTAGAGTATGTGAATGCCAAGATCCTTAAACATTCTATGCTCCATATTCAAAGGTCCCTTCCAGATGTGGTATTCCACCTTCAAATAATAACATGGAATGTCAGAGCTGAAAAGCACTTTAGAACTAAAAATTGGAATTTCAGGTGGAAATCAAAAACACAATATAAAGTATTTGAACTGGATGAAACAAAGGAAGTCATAGATCTAGAATGTTGGAGCTAAAAAGAGCTCATGATAATAAGAGATTAAATTAATATAATGCTTGCTATGTACCAAATATCCTAGCAAATGTTTTTATGATTATTATCTTATTTGATCCTGAAGTTCCAAAATTAAATACATATAAAATAGAGTGGGGGAAAAAACTACTAGATATAAAATCAGGAGAGATACAGATTCAAATCCTGCCCTTCACCTTTACCTTTACATGATTATGTATAGATAATGCAATTAGTCTTCCTAAGTCTTAATTTTTCAGTCATGTCTGACTCTCTTTAACTTCATTTGAGGTTTTCTTGGCAAAGATGCCAGAGTGTTTTGCCATTTCCTTCTAATGCTCATTTTACAGAACCAAATAGGGGTAAGTGACCTGCCCAGGGTCACACTGTTCATAAATGTCTCAGACTAGATTTAAACTCCAGTAAGTCTTCCTAACTCCAGGCCTGACATTTCTATTTGCTTGTACCATCTAGGCTGCCTTAGAGCCTCAATTTGCTCATCTGTAAAATGGGGATGATAACACCTAATAGAATCAATTTCACAGGATCGTTATGGGGATGAATGAAAATAACAAATGTAAGACGCTTTAAAAACTTTCAAGGACCACATAAAAGTTCATTATCAAATCTTAGTAATAAATTCTGAGATCCTTTCCAGGTTTAAATATTATGATATATATCTCCTATCTCTAATGTTCTACGGTCTATGTTCCAAGATCCTTTCTGGGACTATTGTTCTATAATTCTGGTAATAAAGGTAATAAATAAAGGCTGACACAGCCTTTAGCCTGACAGTAAGATGCCCAGATAGCACATATAAATGACAGAGATAATAAGAGGGACATTGAGTTAGAGTTGAAATGAATATGAGAATCCACTGAATACAATAATCCCATTTTGTAAGTTTTATATATGAGAAACTCACCTAAAGCCACATAAGTAGTAAGAAACATGCAAGATTTGAATCCAGGTCCTCTATGCAGAACAAAGATCTGTTGCTTGACCATCGAGGTCTCACTCTACCCCACCATATAATACTCTCATTTCTAACTTCTTCCTAATGCTTTTATTTCAGCTTCGGGGAGACCAATCTCTTGAGGCTGAAGAAATGGCTGCAACTGTTCAGAGACCCTCCAGAAAATCAGTCACAAAGATGCTGTGTAAGTTGTCAGGCCTCTGCACCAAGCAAAGGCAAAAGAAAAGAATATGAAATGACAAGGAAGAAATATTTGGCAGTGGGTAGGGAGGACATCCTTCAATAAACAGAAATGCAAAGTCTCCTTCCTGGGCTACAAAATTTAACTTCCCAAAGCCAAGATAGAGAGATGTAGTTCAATAACAGTTCATCTGAAAAATTCTGTGAAAGTTTCAGTGGACTACAATTCAACATGCCATTATATAATAGGTACTTCCTCATCAAAAAAAAAAAAATGAAAAGAACTAATATATTCCTAGGTTACCTTAACAGAGGCATAGTGTCTAGCAGAGAACAGTTACAGGGCTCTTGTACTATTCCTTGGTCAGAACTCATCTTAAGGATTGTAGTCACATTCTTGGGGACCATTCAGTCAACTAACATTTATTAAGCACAGTATGTTCCAGGCACTAGACTAAACAGTACATTATAAGGAATATATTGGTAAGCTGATCATTTTGATAAAAGATGAGGGAATATATAGAAGAGGAAGAATGAAGTCATAATGGATTTAATAGCATGACATTTTATTATTTAGTCATATTCAACTCACCATGACCCCATTTGGAGTTTTTTTGTCAAAGATGCTGAAGTGTTTTGCCATTTCCTTTTCTATCTCATTTTACAGATGAAGAAACTAAAGTCAAGAGGATTAAGTGATTTTCCCAGCATCACACAACTGATAAGTGTCTAAGGCTAGATTTGAACTCAGGAAAATGAATCTTCTTAACTCCAGGCCCAGTGCTCTATTCATTGCTCTATTCATAACTGCCATATATCATACTATATAAGAACCACTTAAAAGAACTAAGAATATTTTTTCTTAGTGAAGACATAGTGGGGATAAATTAACCATCTCTGCATATTTGAAGGTAAAAAAGGGACTGGGCTTGATTCTGCTTGGTCCTGAAAATTAGAATTAAGAACAACAGGGGAAAATTTCAGAGAGACAGATTTAGGGTCAATATAAAAAATTACTTATTTCTAACTATTAGAGCTGTCCAAAATTAAAATAGGCTGTGTCTGGAGATAATGAGTCACTATTCTCAACGGATAGGGTCAAATAAGTGCTAAATGAGCACTTTCAAAAAAAATTGTTGGGGGGATTTTGTTCAGATAAAGAATGAATTAGATGTATTGTGCAGGTACCTCACAATTCTGTGATCCTGTCCTAAGGATGGAATCACTGTAGTTTTTATTTATGGGTGGAAACCTCACATTAATGTTTTACATTCGATGGTCTCTTACCTCTAACATTCTAGGTTCTTTGTTCCAAAAAACAGCTAGATGGTATGGTGGATAGACCACTAGTCCTAAAATCATGAAGATCTAAGTTCAAATTAAGCCTTACACACTTAGCTATGTGATCTTGGACTAGTCACTTAACATTTCTTTGCCTCATTTTTTCATCTGTAAGATGAAGATAATAAATAACATCTGCCTCCAAGGGTTGTTATGAGTACCAAATGAAATAACAATTGTAAAGGGCTCAGCACAGTGTCTGGCACATAGTAAGTGTTATATAAATGTTAGTCATCAATAATAAAGTCCCATTCTGTTCTGATATACTAGGTTCTCTGATTATCTTTGACTTGTCCTTTTAACTCTGACATTCCCTATGTTGTGATTCCTTTTCTTTGTTCTATAATTCAATTAATAGAAAGTTTTATAGTCTTCCTAAATCCAAGGACCCAGTTCTAAATGTAGCATAGCCAAATATAAAAGCCACAGTAATAATCATATCTATGATATGCTTATGATCCTGAGAAAATAATATTTTTTAAATTCTTAATACATCAGTTTTCAAATCTATAAAAAAGAAGAAGAAGAAAAAGAATATATTATCTCTCAGAACTACTTTATCACCCTTTAATCACAAATACTTGAACATAAATATAGGCCTTTTGAACTCTTGAAAATATTGTTAGGTATTGATTACAGTGAGACTGTACAAAGTTCTTGTGAGTCATAAATATTTTATCATCAAATAAGAAATAGACATTCATATTGCTATCAGTTTAAAAATAAATGGATGGAGAATTGTGTGTCAAAAATTAAAAAATGAAATTTTTTCTATAATCTCTCCACCAGTTTCTGTGTTGCGATTTGGAAATTTTATTAAGCCATAGGGGAAAAAAAACAAGTAATAAAAAGGATTATAATATGAAATATATAATATTAATCTAAAATATTAATTAATTAAATATTTTATGGTATATAGATATGCGATATAATATTAATCAAATAAAAATTTATGTTCCAACAATATTCTGTGAATTATTCAAAAAGTTGATTTATATTATGTTCAAATGCTAGGCTATTAGAATTAGGAGAGCTTAGACCATATTGCATAGCATTGAAAACTGAGTATCAGTTCTAAAAGGGACATTGGAGAGCAGAACATAGAACATCCACTGAACAGAAAGAGCCCTCAAATATAAAACATTAGGCTAATTTCTTAGAGTAATCATAGCTCTCATATAATGGATTGACGAAAGATATTTGTTCATTTTTTAAATTTTCTTTCCTACTTTATTTCATCTGACCTTTTTCAACCTCTTTTTCATCAATCTATTCCAGTCATCTTGGTCTTGGTATTTGCCATCTGCTGGACTCCATTCCACATTGACCGACTCTTCTTTAGCTTTGTGGAAGAATGGACGGAATCTCTGGCTTCAGTGTTCAACCTTATCCATGTAATATCAGGTAAGCTCAGTAACATTATTGATGTCATGTGTCCAACTTTTTTTAACTTTCATCTTACCTCAAATATTAGACTCTGGATATTTTATATTGGTTATTAACTATGAATTTGATTTTTAATATATTGATAATCACTTGTCAGTATGACTGATTTCCTTTTTTAATCCTTTCTTTTATTTTATGCATTTCACTGGAATTGAGATAGCCTTTTAAGACCTCACCATACTTCCCTCAAGTTATTTTTGGTTCACTTAAACTTTGATTCACTGAACTTCATTGTGTTATAAATTTATAACAATAAAGAATCAGGATATTTCATGTAACAGATGGTTTTTGTTCTGGGGAGCCACTAGAAATTATTGATAGCAATGCACATTTTCCCAAATGCATTCCATCTCATTTCCTTCTTTTTATTTAATTCTATTTGTAACTCACTGTTCAGATTCAATGCCTGTCCCAGATATAAATACTGATTTGCTAACATGATTGATTAACCATCAGAGTGCATGTCAAAGTCTAAAAAAAGAAGTCAGTCTGAATTATAGTTTTTCCTGTATGTTGTGTGTTGCTAGACTTATCTCTTTTGTGTAATCATGGATCTCACAGAGGAAATCCTTTAATATTCTACTTTTGAGAAATTACAATATCTTCTACAAATAGGAACATCTAAAGAATCTCTCCAACTATAGGGAATCCTTCTTGGGGACTCATAAGGAAAGAGTATGGTAAGGAATGGAATGGAGTCATCTAAAGCAGGGCTGTGTTTAGAAAATGAAGCAAGAATTCTTTGTTTTAAATTGTTTTCAGGGTACCTCAGCAGGAGTTTGTGGCCACTTATTCTCTGAAAATGGAAGTTTCCAATGAAGGATTTCAATCCATATATAACAAGAAGAACACACATCTCTCTCCTTCTAAAGCTTAATTTACTATTTCTACCCTGGGAATTTGTACATTAATTAACTAAGTGAAGATCAAAAAGAGCAACTTGACTAGTGAGAGCCAACAAGCTCAAGTCAAGTTCCTGAAGGGGATCCCTTTCATCTCTTTCTCTTTGATCTCTAGAGTGTGGTTGGTAGCTTTGGTAACTTTGATTGGATCATTTTGTCATCTCAGTTAGAGTCAGGTACAATGAATTATCCCTTTCTCAGTGAGATCACAATAATAAGGCATTAGTGTATTCAATTAAAGGGCTAAATTCTCCTTATGACCAGTTCAAATCACAGGCATTCAGAGTGGCCACACCATCTCAGCAGATGGGATAAACTAAGTTGAGGGTAACAACAGACCCAGACCTGCTGGTAAGTTAGGGGGACCAAGCATGTGAAGACTGAATGCAAATGAGAACAGCTTTTTCCAAAGACCATGAAGTCGGTTTAAGCTCTGTGGAGTGCTTAGAGCTTGGTTAGAGATCAAAGACACCAAAGTTATCCTTTGCATTTTATAACATTGCCAGTTGTCCTGACTTTGATCTTGCCAATGGATTTGCAATAACTCTGGAAGAGACAGTGAGGCTCATGACTTTGTGCAACTATGCCTCATTTAAATCCAGTTCACATGCAAGATATTACCCATGATGTCATTAGTTCTCTTCTAAATGAAGGGAAAACAAGCAATAACTATATTATTCTGTGCTTTTAATTTTTTTCATTGGCTTCCTATTGTCAGATGAATAACATATAAATGCCTTTGTCTAATATTCAAAGTTTCCCATAACTTAGGACCATATCATTTTTTCAGCTTTTTCTCATGTGACTTGATTCCATATACTCCATGTTCCAGGCAAACTAAAAAGCTCTTCTCTTCTTCTCATCATCACCTCACTTCCTATCTTTACTCAAACTACTCCCTTGCTCCTGGAATGTCTTTCCATTCCCCTTCTACTTAAAATCCTCCCCATCCTTCTAGATATAATTGAAGTATTTATTCCATGAAACATTTAGCAAAATCCTCTCCAACCTTCATTTGGAATTATCTTGACTAGCTTGACCTTCATATAATCCATTGTGTCTCTGACGCATTTATCCATATTCCACACCATATAAATATTTTTGTTATTATCAAGTGATTATTATATGGCCAGCGAAATATGCAACTGCTCAGAAGAATTAAAAAACTGAGTATCACAGAGGGGAAGTGCATGGTGGGTTTGACTAGGGTATAGTGAATAGCCAATGAGAAAGGCCATAGAAGAGCAGGAAAAATCAAAGAATTATACAATAGGAAGAAAAGATGGGTTAATCAGATGGCAAAAATGGGGGATTGCAGAGGGACAACCATAATGCTCCATTAGTGTTACTATAATATCTGGAGAAAGAGTCAGGCTTCCAGCATGTGAGGTGGATTCCTAAGGTTGAACATATGGCTGGATGCTTATTAGTTGTATAATCTTGAGCAAGTCACCTAATCTCGTTAAGCCTCAGTTTTCTCACCTGTACAATTCAAAGGTCTGACTAGATGCTTTATAAGAAACTCTAAATCTACATTCTTAAAATATAAGTAAGAAGGAGTCAGTAAGACCTGAGTTCAAATCTAGTCTCAGAACCTTACTAGATGTATGATCCTAGGTAAGTCACTTACCCCATTGCCTCAGTTTTCTCACTTGTAATAGAGAAGGAAATGGCAAACCACTCCAATATCTTTGCCAATAAAACTCCAAATAGAGACATGAAGGGTCATACATTACTAAACACCTGAGCAACAACAATTTTTAAAAAATAGATGAGTGTTTCAGGATTGGCAGATATGAAAAAGGTGCAACCTGTACCACTGGAGGTGACTCATGACTAGATGATATCAGAGATTCAAATATATCCATTATGTTCCATGTTCCATAATAATAACTGCCCCTCTTTCATCTTCCTCTGATGTGTCATCATGGCCTAAAGGCAAACCCAAGTTCTCCAGTTATGATAACGGAGCAAAAACCCTGGTAGCTACTTCTAAGCGTGGAACACTTTGAGTCCAAGCTCAGTGATAAGCCAAGTGTTTGTTATCTGAGGAATACCCTGGTGCTTAGGAGACATTCATATTCAGAAAACTGATCACAAAGTGAGAAATTCTTTTAGGCTGTTATTACTCTATTAAGGCAAATGAGCCTTGTAAGTTGCTGCAATGAAAAGAGGCCTTGCACAGATGAAATCATTGGTCCTGGAAGTATTGTGGTAATAATAGTTCACCTTGATGCAGGGCTTTATGCATCCTTCTGAGCTATGTCATGCAGGGATTATTATCCCCACTTTATAGATGAGGGAACTGAAGCCTAGACAGGTGAAATGACAAGGTCACACAACTAGTAATTATTGGAGTAAAAGAAGTGTGAGAATTAACCTCAGATTTTCCGATTACTGTAATTTCAGGATAAAGTCTTCATCTTTTCATCTTTGTGTGTTACAGAATCACTTATACAATCTACATCTTTATGAACAGTTGTTGAATAAAACTAAAATACTTTTCTGAGATAATCACATGACAGTTACCCTCCTTTCTTTTCCTTTCCATCTTCTTTCTGCCTATGTCTCTAGGTGTTTTCTTCTACCTGAGTTCTGCTGTGAACCCCATCATCTACAACCTGCTCTCTCACCGATTCCGTGCAGCCTTCGTAAATGTGATCTCTCCCTTGTGTAAGCACTGGCACGCAAAGCACTCTCTCAGTGGCCACTCTGCTCATCAGGACCTGCCATCTTGTGTCCTGCATCAGGAGTGCCATCTTGTAAATGAAGATGTTGATTCCACATTTTCTCACAAAACATCAATCCACAGCTCTCATTTGTCCACTATGCTCTGAACTCCACAGCCAAAGGTGACACATGGTGTCTTTGAGTGGCTGCATACCCAGGTGCCATGATCTTTATAACATTTAGAACTCAGTGTTAAGGAGTTCAATACTTACCATAAAGTTACATTTGATTTCCTGTTGCCTTCTCCTTTGAAAATGCTATTTTTTCTATGAGAAGATGGTTATTCTTTAATAAGGTAATGTGTTAAATCCATTAGTGGGAGTGGGCAGCAGAGAACCACCAACACTCCTTAATTAGTCACTGTTGTAAACAATAGCCAGGGCTGGTCCTGCAAATAATTTGTATAATTCAAACAGGCAAAGGTATGAGTTCACTGATCAAAAAAATTTCACTCCCAGTTCCAGGTATTTAGCTTCATCCCTCATATTTCAGTTTTCATGAAGCTCATATTCAGATGGAAATACCTCTGAAGAGGATTGTAACAAAGTTACAGACAAAATTTTGAAGATCTGTTAAGTTTTAGCCAAAATTGGACCCACAAAGACAAAAAGATAAGGGAGGCAGGATACCAGACAGATGAAATAATGAGAGAGAAGATAGTGACACTGAAAGAGCTAAAAGGTGCAAAAGATAAATTAGTGTGTGGGGATAATGAAATAATGGAAAGAGCTAAGTATCCAGAGAACTATGTTAAAATCCCAGCTCTGATGTTTACTGCTTTTGTGACCTTAGATAATTCATTTCATCTCTGCAAGTCTCAGTTTATTCTTCTTAAAAATGGGAGGAAAGAAATAATCTACTATCTATATCACGGGGATGTCAGAATCAAATGAGATAATATATGCATTTAAAAAAAAAAAAAAAAAGCTTTGTAATCCTGAAAGTGCTAGAAAATTAAGCACTACTCTACTACTTCTTTTTTTTTTGTTGCAAGTTTTAGGTGTCTCCCTAGGTTTCCCGGCAATCAGCCTCAGACCCAAAGCAGACAGTTTTGCCTGAATTTGTGCCCAAGGAGGATGTTTCCCCTAATTAATTCCCTATCAATCTGTGTCATCTGTGGATAGAGGAAAATACTGATTGATATAAGTAGTTCTCAAACTTAAAAGACCTGAGTTCTAGTCTCACTCTTCACTTATTATTTGATCCTGAAAATGTCACTCAGTTTCTCTACATGTAAAATGGGGTGTGTGGAAAGAGAGCAAAGTAATAATCTTTCAGAACTCTTCTGTCTTCAAATCCTAAGCACATGAGAAGAATTCAAGGATCTATTGTGCCTGCTTACATCCCGAAAGACACAAGGCATTATTGAACCTGGCCATAGACTGCAAATTGACATCTAATGATGTTTCTGCAACCCATTTAGGGTCTTGAGAAGCTCCATTCAGGAGAGCAGAAGGCCCTCACCATAGTGCGTTATCAGTATTTATGAACATCTATTAGATACCTGCTGGAAACAAGTCATTCTCAAAGTCCAGTTCCTATCTCTCCACTGAGGATTTTTCATGAATAGAGTAACACCCCTTGAAGAAATGGGAGATTTGATAAGTCTTCATTACTTCCTGATTCCCTTACCTCATATCACTCATTTCACTAAATTACAATCAAACCTCCATGCCCCATAATTTTTTTGAAAACAGGTTATGAAGATAGTCTTCATTTTGTCTTCATTTTATTTTTGTTGTTGTTGTTGTTAACAATTTAGTCTGAAGTTTCCTTGTTTTCAATTCTTTTTATTGAAAATCTTTCTGAAAGTTTTAAGTCACTTCCTACATTAACTAAAGCTGCTTGGATATTTTCCTTTGGCCATGAGATCATAGAAGGCCCCATTCTGATCATTCTGAGGTCCTTGTGTACAGCTAAAGATAAATATGGAGAAGTTAGAAGATTCTGAGATGAATATGGATGAAATCCATGATGCTCTGTGAAACTGTCTTCTTTTTCCCATAAAGTCTATGGTCTTGACTGGCATTCCAAATATCATTGGCATCCTTCTCCTAAAAACAGAATTCAAAGAACAGGAAAGTTAGAAAGACAAGTTGAATAAAATTAGAGTAGACTAATATATGAATTTACATTCATATAAAGTTTCATTCTTTTATTCAAAAACCAATGGTACAAATACATGTAATTTGTAGGGACATGTAATTGTGCAACAGTAGGTATACAAAAACTCTAGACTTTTGCTTAGTTCAGGCACAGAGAAGTTAGCAAAAAGATTCTTGTAGGATTCCACCCCCTCCCCTACTGCTGATATCCCTTGCCAAAAAAAAAAAAAAAAAAAATTCAAGCTCAGTCTGACTTAAAAGCATGATAGAGGTGATAACTATTTTTCTCTGTCTTTGTCAGATCTAATCTAGAGTATCATATTTGGTCTGGACACCACATTTTAGGAAGTATGTTGGAGGATCTTGAGAAGGATATCCAGCAGTAAACTTAAAATCAAAGCAAAAGAGAATTGACAGAAGGGATTAGCAGAGCATTTGCAGGGTGGAGAGAGATAATGTTAGCTGTCTTCACATATTTGAAGGGCTATTATATAAAAAGAGTTATGAGACTTTTTCTGGTTATTCCTCACCAGCAAGCCTATGACCAATAGAGGCCCTAGGGAAATGACATATAGAGGCAGATTTGGGGTCCATATAAACAAAAAGTTCTGAAAAGTTATAATTCTTTCAAAGCATAATAGGTTGCCTTTGGAGGAAGTGAGTTCTCTACCATTAGAATTCTTTAAGTGGAAACTGAATGACCACTTGCTGAAGCTGTTATAGATGAATTTACTGTTAAGCTAAGCATTGATCTCCAAGTTTGATTCCAACCCTTAGATTCTATGATTCTGTAGTAGATCATAAGGACACAGAATGGGAAATTAATAAGGATTCTCTGTATGGATACTCTTGATGAATCATTCCTACCGAGTACCCAGAACGGGACTCTCTGAACATAAGTTATATTTATTTTTGTCCTCACGGAACTTTCTTCTTTTTTATTTTATCTTAATTTTATTTACCTACATATACATTACATTTATTTTTTATATATTTCTACATGGATCATATTGGGAGAGGAAAATCAGAACAAAAAGGAAAAAAAGTGAGGGAAAAAAAAAACAGAAGAAAAACAAAAAGGTGAAAATAGTATACTTCAATCTGCATTTAGTTTCCATAGGTATCTCTCTGGATGTGGATGGCATTTTCCATACAAAGTTTATTGGAATTGCCTTCAATCACTGAATTGCTGAGAAGAACCAAGTCTATCATAGTTAATCATCACACAATCTTCTTGTTGCTGTGTACAGTGTTTTCCTAGTTCTGCTCACTTTACTCAGCATGAGTTCATTTAAATCTTCCCAGACTTTCTAACATCAGTCTGTTCATCATTTTTATAGAATAATAATATTCCCTTACTTTCACATACCATAACTTATTCATCCATTCCCCAATTGATGGGCATCCACTTACTTTCCAGTTCTTTGCCACCACAAAAAAAAAAAAAAAAAAAAAAAAAAAAAAAAAAAAAGAGCTGCTACAAATATTTTTGCACATGTGGATCCTTTTCCTCATTTATGATTGTTTGGGATACAGCCCCAGGCGTGGTACTGCTGGATCAAATGCTATGCACAATTTTATAGCCCTTTGGGCATAGTTCCAAATTGCTCTTCAGAATGGTTGGATCATTTCACAATTCCACCAACAATGCATCAGTATTCCAGTTTTCCCACAATCCCTCCAACATTTATCATTATTTTTTCCTGTCATCTTAACCAATATGATAGATATTAGGTGGTACCTCAGAGATGTATTAACTTGCATTTCTCTGATCAATAGTGATTTAGAGAACTTTTCATATGATTACAGATGGCTTTAATTTCTTCATCTGAAAATTGCCTATTCATATCCTTTGACCATTTATCAATTGGGAATGACTTGTGTTCTTATCAGTGTGAGTCACTTCTCTCTATGTATTTTAGAAATGATGCTTTTATCAGAGACATTGGCTGTAAAAATTATTTCCCATCTTCTTACTTCCCTTCTAATCTTGGCTGTATTGCTTTTGTTTTGGCAAATACTTTTTTTAATTTAATGTAATCAAAATTATCCGTTTTGAATTTCATAATGATCTTTAGTTCTTCTTTGATCATCAATTCCTCCCTTTTCCAATTATCTGATAGATATACTATCCCTTGCTCTCCTATTGTACTTTTAGTATCTTTTTACACCTAAATGTTGTACCCATTTTGATCTTATTTTGGTATGGGGTGTGAGATGTTGATTTGTGGTTAGTTTTTACCATATCATTTCCCTGGGTTCCCAGAAATTTTTGTCAAATAGCAAGTTTGTATCCCACAAGTTGGAGTTTATGAGTTTATCAAACAATAGATTACTATAGTCATTGATTATTTTGTCTTTTGTACTTAAGCTATTCCACTGATCTACCACTCTATTTCTTAGTCAGTACCAGATGATTTTGATGGCTGGTACTAATATTTGGTATTGCCAAATCACAAGCCTTTGCATATTTTTTCATTAATTGCCTTGATATCCTTGACCTTTTCTTTTGCCAGATGAATTTTGTTATTTTTTTCTAGCTCTATAAAATAATTTTCTGGCAGTTTGCTATGGAACTGAATAATTAGACTAATTTAGGTTGTACAAAAGCTATATCAAATACTTATATCAGCAGCAGAACCACATTCCAGTTTCATAGCCCTGGATAAGTTAAGGCCTCTGTTTCTTCATCTTCAAAATGAGGATATACTTGCCTTATAAGAGTTAAGACCATTTCAGAAAACATATATAAAGGACCTGGCAGCTTAGAAGGTGCAGGGGGCAGAATGTTAGATCTATAATCAGAAAGACTTGTCTTCCTAAGTTCAAATCTGCCTCAGACACTTACCAGCTATGTGACCTGAGCAATTCACTTAACCTTGTTTGCCTCAGTTTCTTCATCTATAAAATGAACTTCAGTATTTTTGCCAAGAAAATTCCAAATGGAGTCATGATGAATCAGATAAAAATGAAAAATGATCAAACAAAAGAACATGCCATGTAACATGCCAAGGAAATATAAAATCCTTTAAGGACATGAGTTGCTTTTGATGTTGTGATGTTGTGTTATCAGGTTGATACCTGAGTTTTCATTGGTCAAATTCATTTTAGTTTCCTTTTCAAAATGGTGAACTTTCACGTGCATCAATCTGGCATGCATGCATATAAAATTGTAAATTTCCAGAAGCTTGTGTCATTTCTCTGTAAATTATATGATCTATTTGTAAAATAAACATTTTCTCTCTGTGTGATAATTACAGGTCACAGAAAATGGTGATTATTTAGTTCATTGAAAAATATAGCCATTCAACAAGATCATTGGCACAGAGAGATCCTATTAACTATGAGTTGGTAATTATCCTGGAGGGAAAATGTTACCCTTGATGTGGTACATGAATATCTGCTTTCAGAGGAGCAAAAAATCCTTTTGTATGTATTCCCCCTATATTCATGATTACTTACAGAAATTATTCTTTAAACTTATTGTGTTTCTATAAATCTGTTATAAAGATCAAATGAAATAATATATGTAAAGTGTTCTACATACCTTAAAGCACTGTGTAAATGCTAGCCATTGTTGTTGTTGTCTATGTAGTTATAATATTAAAGATACCTTCCCCAAAAGTGAAAATCCAAGTTTCTGCTCATATTTCATCACTTGAGTGTTAGCTGTTATCTTTTTTTAGGGGACCTACTTTACTGCATGGATAAGAACCATAATTATTGTAATCTCCTCAATGTAAGCTCCTAAGAGCTTGCCTTGTTTCATCATCTGTTCTCCTTAGTGCCCATCATAATATTTTCCATATAGTAGCATTTAATAAATATTTAATGAATTAAATTTGATAAATTGAATTATGTAAATATATATTATTTCCTTTTATTTGACCACAAGCTTCTTGAAGGCAGAGACTATGTTTTTTACTTGGCTTGTTCTAGCCCAGTGCCCTAAACAAAGTAGAAATTTAATAAATTTTTGTCATCTAACTGAAGAAGTATTGCTTCTTATATTTTATCTTTCTGTGTTAAAATATGTGTATGTAATATACAAGTTCATTAATTTGTTCTACTAATAGAAAAAGATTTGTTTGATTTAGTGAGAAGCCCAAATAAAAGAGAACTTTAAAAAAATGCAATTATATTGTTTTCTAATGAATTCTGTAAATCAAATTCCATTAACAAGATACTAGTATTATTCTTTAGGGAACCTGCTTTAATGTGGCAACAAGAATAATAAATGAATGTCATTATTATAATATAGCTACGTGGTACAGTGCATAAGGTACAATACATAAGGTGCCAGAGTTGGAGTCAAGAACAAAGTCCAAGTACTGTCTCAGATGCAGTATGAACTGAAGCAAATCACTTAACTTTTTGATGCCTCAATTTCCTCATTTGTAAAATTTGTTGTTCAGTAGTTTCAGTTGTGTGGGGTTTTCTTCACAGAGAGACCAGAGATGAAGAAACTGAGGTAAACAAGGTAAGCAACTTGCCTCCGGTCCTACGGTTAGGAAGGATATGAGGCCAGACTTGAACTCAGGTCTCCCTGACTCCATGCCGGGTGCTCTATCCACTGCCCCCCACCCAGATGTCTTACCTAGACTCTGTACATCAGGAAGTGCTGAGAAACGTATTAGCCACATAACCTTGGGCAAGTCTCTTAATGCTATTTGCTTTAATTTCTTCCTCTCTAAATCGAGCTGGAGAAGGAAATGGCAAACCATTCTAATATTTTTGCCAAGAAAATTTCAAAAAAGAATCATGATGATCCAGACATAACTAAAACAACTAGACAATAGCAGTAACTCTAAGTTATGGCTAAAAAGGAAAACAGGTGATCATCATTGCCTGGCTCAGCACCCAACCTAACACCTGTTCCATCCACATTAGAACTCTTAAATCTTTAAAAGTTGTTTTCTTTACAGTATTGTTGTTATTGAGTAAATTGTTCTATCTCTGCTAACTTCATTTTGTATCTGTTAAATTTTCCCAACTTCTCTATAACCACTGTTTTCATCCTTTTTTCCCATACAATAATATTTTATTACATTCTTATAGTCAACAAGTCAATAGGCATTTGCTAAACATTTATTATATGCCAGACATTGTTCTACAAATACAAGCAAAAGAAAAGGCATCTTTTAACCTTAAGGAGCCTCCATTTTTAAAAAGGAATTGCCTTCTTTTCCAAGCTGTTGACTCTTTCTTGCATACCTCTCATTTCTTTTCTCATTTTTTGTTCTACTTCTCTTATTTGCTTTTTAAAATCTTTTATGAGCATTTCTAAGAAGCCTCTTTGGGCTTGAGACCAATTCGTATCACTCTTTGAGATTTCCTCTGTGGACATTTTGTCCCCATCTGAGTTAGTATTTTGGCCTTCCTTGTCACCATAGTAGCTTTCTATGGACAAGGTTCTTTACTGTTTCTTGCTCAATTTCTTTCCATTTCTTTTGATATGTCCTCTTTCTTTATTTTTATGGTCTAGTTCTGCTCCTAGGGCAAAGGGGGCACTATCCCAAACTTTCTGTGCAGCTCTGAGCCTTGGCTTTGAGCACAGGGATCCCTTGTGTTTGATAAAGGTAGCTTTATCGGCTCTTTCCAAGAAACAGTCTGGTTTCCCAGAACTTGCCTTCTGAGCTGGGACTGGGGACAGATGTACTGGTTTGGTCCACTAATGAGGCAGGACCAAGGGTCTCAATTGTTGATCTGTTGTGATTATGACTCTCTAATTGGTTTTCCCAGACTCTAAGCTGGGTTGAACACCCCTTTCATCCAAGTGAGTCTGACTTTTCTTGAAGTTTTTCCATCTATCTTGAACCAGATAATGGTTTTATTCCATCAGACTTTCATATGGGGTTTTTGAGGTAAACTAGAAGAGCTCAAGCAGCTTCCTGGCTTAACTTTGCCATCTTGGCTCCACTCCCAGAACAGAGGAACCTCCATTTTAATATGAGAATACTACATGCAAAAGAAAGCCAGAAAGCAAGGTATGGGAGTAGAGATAGTTTCCTGGCATTAGAAAGGAAGGGAATAGTGACAGCATTCAGAGAGTAAAAAGCAGAGGTGGAAAATGAATTAAAAGATGGCAAGCATAGGCCGTTTCTCAAAGTAGAGTTTCCAAGAGGTTCTTACGAAACATCTCCTGTCCTGTTCAATATACTTGGTTTTAATTATTTCTAATATTATTTTGACATCATGAATTATAAAGATGATTTGAGGACATGTTTCCTATTGTTTATCCTAAATATCAAACTTACTAATTATTACTGACTCTGGGCCTATATTTCCTCTTCTTTAAAATAAGGTTCTTAGACTAAATATTCTCTAAGATTCTTTCCAATTCTAAATTTTTTGAGCATTTTGCCAAGTGGAAGAAATCAGAGCAACAGGAAAACTGGAAAAAGAAGATGGATATTCTGAGATAGATAAGGCATAACTAAATTGGGTCTCAAAATGAATTGAACTGGACTGACTTTTGAGATTCCTTTTAGTTATATCATTACACCCATGGATAGGGGAATGGTTATATCAATTGTGGTACATAAAGGTAATGAAATATTACTATACTATAAGAAATCATAAATATAAAGACTTCAGAGAAATATATAAAGACTTATCTGAAAAAAATAGAAAAAAAAAAAAAAGACTTATCTGAAGTGCTCCAAAGTGAAGTAAGCAGGACCAGAATAATGGTTACCATGATTTAAATGGAAAGATATTGAAAATCACAATAGAATTTTGTGTAATTATAATTACTAAGTTTTAACCAGAGAAAAATATCAGAAAATTCCTTCCATTTATCCTTTTAAGTGATAAAAGATGATATTTTTAAAAAACTATCTAAAAACTGTAAGAGTTCATTTTTGCTGAACTGTTTTCTTTTCCTTTTTTTTATTCTTAGTTACAAAAAAACGAGTTTCTGAGTACAGTAGGGACATTTTGGATAATTTAAAATATGACATGAATTATAAATCTAATTAATAATCTGTTTCAAGATTTCATATCTTAAAATAAGTGAATTAGGTAGTTTTAATTACATTTTAAAAGAATAGTAATGAGTGAGATCTGATCTACTATTTGGTTAATTAATACATTGTCATGATTATGTATTAAAAGATGCCTTCAGGCACAATTTAAAGATAAGGGTGAGAGTGAAAAGGACTGAAGATGGACAAGAACAAAGTTGACTTCCTACTCATAGAAAATTGGCTTACCATTTCTACTCATCTAGAGCCATCAACATCTGAAGTCTAAGACAATGATTCATGGTCATGTGAGAGCAACTAGCATAATTATCTTGAAATACCTAATTGCAGAAGTCCTTGAACTGCTAGGAAATGCATGAAAAGATTGTAAAGTGATACAAGTGATAAAGTCAAGTTGGCAAAGTACATAGAACATTCCAACCAGACTCTTCCAACATTATTCAAACTTCAGGCTTTTTCCTTGGTGATATTTTCACAGTTAACTCTGGGGACCTGTAAATTTTCAATGCTTTCAAAAGTGGTAGGATCCAAGAAGATGTGTGGTGTCTGCTTTACTGGTTCATGATTTGATTTTTAACAGGCGAGGACCCTACTTCTTTATAACATAAAAGAAAGTACTTCAGGCATTCTTTCATTTCATCCTGTTCATCCTCAGAAGTGTTTTGGTACTGACACCTCCCCCAATATGCCCTCTCTTTTACCATCCTCTGCCCTTCCCATATCCCATTCCCCTTCTACTTTCCTATAGAGTAAGACAGATTTCTATATGCATATTGAGTGTGTTTGCTACTACCTCTTTGAGGCAATTCTGATGAATATAAGGTTCGCTCACTCCCCTTCTCTTCCCCCTCTTCCCCTACACTATAAAAGTTTTTTTTTTTTTGCCTCTTTTTATGGCAAATAATTTACACTATTCCATCTTTCTCTTTCCCTTTTCTCATCTCTTTATTTTATCTTTTAGATATTATCCCTTCATATTCAACTCACACCTGTGCCTCTGTCTATATATACTCCTTCCATCTGCCACAATAATGAGAAAGTTCTAATGTGTTACAAGGGTCTTCCTTCCATTCAAGATTATAAATAGATTGTAACAGCCCTTCAAGGAACTGAAAACTGAGTAGGTGACTATCAGGTGGAGAATGGAGAAGTTATGGTATACGAATATTGTGGAATATTATTATTGTATAGGAAATAACCAGCAGGATGATTTCAGAAGCCTGGAGAGACTTACATGAACTGATGCTAAGTGAAGTGAGCAGAACCAAGAGAATATTGTATGTGTCAACAATAAGATTATATGATGATCAGTTCTGATGTATGTGGCTCTTTTTAACAGTGAGGTGACTCAGGCCAATTCTAATAGATTTGTGATGGAGAAAGCCACCTGCATCCAGAAAGAGGACCGTGGGGACTGAATGTGGATCACAACATAGTATTTTCACCTTTTTGTTGCTGTCTGCTTGCTTTTTTTCTCTCTCATTTTTTTTTCCTTTTTGATCTGATCTTTCTTTGGCAGCATGAGAATTGTGGAAATATGTATGGAAAAATTGCACATGTTTAACATATATTGGATTACTTGCCATCTGAGGGAGGGAATGGAAGGAAAGGGAGAAAAAAATTTGGAACACAGGTTTTACAAGATGAATGTTGAAAACTATTTATGCATATATTTTGAAAATTAAAAGTTTTTAAAAAATAGATCCCTTATGATATCCCTTTCCTAATTATCTTCTTATACTTCTCTTCTGTATTTGCATATCAAATTTTCTATTCAACTCTGGTCTTTTCATTAAGAATGCTTGAAAATTCTATATTTCATTGAATTTCTACATTTTCTTTCAAGGGTTATACTTAGTTTTACTGACTAGGTGATACTTGGTTGTAATCCTAGCTTTGTTGCTCTCCATAAGATTAAGTGGGGCTGCATGGGCATGGCCTGCACAGGGATGGCCTGCTCAGAGATTGCACGATAACTCCTAACCTGGTGTTACAGATTTTTTTTTTTTGCTGACCTCCTAAGTTGTCTTTAGTAGGAAAATGTTCTACTCCATCATTTGGCGTTCTAATGCACCAAAATTTGTTTGGAATCATTATTTAAAGGATTTGGAGTCGTTTGAGGGATAGGTTGGGTAAGTTCCTGCCTTTACTCTGCCATCTTAGCTCTCTCTCAGAGCTCAATAATTAAAAAAAAAAAAATGGAAAGACTTCAGGGAAGAGAAGAATAAATAGAACAAAGAGAACACTGTATATAGTAAGAGCAATATTGCTTTAAGAATGACTTTAAATGAATACATTATTTTTACCTATCACAAATAGTTGAATAAACTATGAAGAACATATGAAGAAAGATGCTATTAACATCCAGAAAAAGAACTGATAAATAAAATGATGTATGATTTTACATATATACCTATTTGTTTCTAATGGTAACCATTTCTAGGGTAGGGTCAGGGATAAGAAGAAAAAAAAATTATTTGATAATTATGTTGCACATTTGAAAGAAATGCCAAAAGTTGTACATAGTAGATTTACAGTTTCATATCTAATCATCTTTTTTATTGTACTATGTCATAGAAATTTTTTATTCCATAAATTTAAAATAATATATGTATGAAAAAGAAGAAGGTCAAAGGAAAAAAATATGTCATGTTTAGGTATGATATGGCCAAAATTGTCACAGTAAAAGCTGAGTCATTGATCAGACAAGGTGATAAACCCCATGAGCTCTAAATTAAAATGCTATTAGTGTAGTGAGGAAAAATAAGGCCCAGAATATTATTTCTCTCACTGGTCAAATGTTAAGAGACCTAAAGCCCAATCCTGAGTATACTGTACTACATCATATTCTGTAAACAATATTGGGGATCTTTTTTTCCCTCCAGAAAACCAAGTTTTCTCTTTTAAAAAAGGATATAGATGAATTAGTGGAAAGGCCAAAATAATTCCCTTCATACTATGACATTCTAAGGTTTAAGTACCTTTCCAGTTTTCATCAAGATCCCTTCCAGTTCTATTAATCAATAATCTTCCAAACATTTAGGATCCACACAGACATAGAGTATTTCATGTCTTTATTTGGAAGACAATGGCATTTTCCTTTCTCCATTCCATTTTTTAAAAATAATTTATATGCCCACTTGGAGGGAACAAAGCATCTCCCTAATATCTTTAGGGAGTGCTTAGTGCTTCCCTTTTTGAGCACATTTGACTATAGTAATGATATAATCAGCAATACTTAGTTCATTAGAGCGTTGAAGTCTTCAATTGCTCTGGGAGATCATAAAAAACAACTATTTGTTTCACATAATTCTTACTTTTATTTGTGCACAAGATGAAATTGTGAGAAATAGAACAAAAGAGATAAATGCATATAGTAACCTCTCTTCTTTGTAGCAGCATGCTTAGAAAGGGAAGAACTATGGATTCCCTAAAAATATTGGGAAAATGCTTTGCTTGTCCCAAGTGGACGTACAAGTTATTTGGGGGAGCAGAAAGAAGAGGAATGTACAAAAGATAATGCTGCTGTCTTCTAAATAAAACATAAAATGTGCATATACTACTTTTTTCTTGAATTTTTAGTAGCCTAAATCTGCCTAGTATTACAATCAGGGGAAAATATATGTCTTCAATGAATCTTTCAGACATTCCAGAAAAACAGTGAAAAGAGATTTAAATTTAGAATTATATCTGGGTTCGTGTTCCATCTATCTACAAGAAATTTCACTTTTTTAAGCCTCCATTTTTTTCATCTTAAAAATGAGTCATGAATACCTGTTTTGCCAACTTCATAGCATTGTAGCTAGAAACTCACTTTGCAAATTGTAAAGTCATATAGAATCATCATTATCATTATCATTACTATTTCAATCAGGCTCCCAGCTTTCATTAAATGAATTAAATTTACCTAATCAAATGAATTAAATTATGTAAGAATGAATTAAGTTAATTAAAATCACCTAAGACAATGAGAGTGATGATGATGATGATACCTAATATCTATAGAACACTTTAAATTTTCTTTTTTCTTAAAGCTTTTTATTTTCAATACATATGCATAGATAATTTTCAACATTCATTCCTACAAAACCTCTTGTTCCAAATTTTTTTCTTCCTCCCTTCCTCCACCTCTTCCCCAGATGGCAAGCATCCAATGCATATTAAATGTGCAATTCTTTTTTTTTAATTGTAGTAACTTTATTTATTTTTAATATACATTGCTTTATGAATCGTGTTGAGAGAAGAAAATAAGAACAAAAGGGAAAAACCATGGGAGAGATTTTTTTTAAAAAACAGATAAAAGAACATAGCATGTGTTGATTTACATAGTATTCTTAGATCTTTTTCTAGGTGTGAATAGCATTTTCTGTCCAAAATCTATCTATTTTGTATCACTGAATTACTGAGAAGAACCAAGCCTTTCATAGTTGATCATCATACATTCTTGCTTGTTTCACTCAGCATCAGTTCATGTAAATATTTCAAGGCCTTTCTATAATCAACTTGTTCATCATTTTATATAGAACAATATTTCATTACCTTTATGTACAACAGCTTATTTAGCCATTCTCCAATTGAGCATCTACTTCTTTTCCAATTCGTTGCTACCACAAAAAGAGCTGTTCCAAACATTTTGCACATGTGGATCCTTTTCCCTCCTTTATGATTTCCTTAGGATACAGACCCACTAATGGCACTGCTGGGTCAAAGGGCATGCACAGTGTTATAGCTCTTTGGGCATAGTTCCAGAATGCTCTCCAGAATAGTTGGATCATTTCATAACTCCACCAACAATGCATTAGTGTCTCAGCTTTCCTAATCCCCTCCAATATTTAACATTATCTTTTCCTATAATCTTAGTCAGTCTGAGGGGTGTGAGGTGGTACCTCAGAATTGTTTTCATTTGCATTTCTCTAATAAATAGTGATTTAGAGCATTTTTCACGTAACTATAAGGCTTTAATTTTGTCATTTGAAACTTGTCTGTTCATATATTTTGACCATTTATCAATTGGGGAATAAACATGTGCAATTCTTCCATACCTATTTCCACAATCATCATGTTGTACAATAAAAATTAGATCAAAAAGGGGAAAAAAATGAGAGAGAAACAAAAAGCAAGCAAACTTCAACAAAAAAGTGAAAACACCATGTTGCAACAAACCCTCAGTCCCTAAATCTTCTCTCTAGGTGCAGTTGGCTCTCTTTATCAGCAGACCATTGGAACTGGCTTGAATCACCTTGCTGTTGAAAAGAGCCCCATCCGTGAGAACTGATCATTGTATAAACTTGCTGTTGTTGTGTGGAGGGCTGAAATTCTTGAATCGATGCACTGAGCTCAGGACAGCGGAGCACTTGAGGATAACTACAGATTGGACAATACTATGGGCATATGCTTGGAAAATGGCCCTTCCCACTATCCTGTGCTGGCTCAATGATTGGTGTACACAGAGGATTGTAGGAGGGACTAGGGGGTGGAGTAAGACTAGCCAGGGTCACTTTGGCGGTAAATGAGAAAGAAGGTGGTCCTGGAGATTCTCTTCCATCCCCTTCACTTCTAACCTAAAGACCAAGAATAAAGACTAAGGACTTTTGCTTATCCTGACTCTGGCTAATTCTAAGGTATCCAGGGTGCTAATGCAGGCATCACATTGTTGTGTACAATGTTCTCCTGTTTCTACTCACTTCACTCAGCTTCACTTCATGTAAGTCTCATTTTTTATAAAACAATAACATTCCATAACATTCATATACCATAACTTATTCAACCATTTTCTAGCCATGGGCATCCACTCAGTTTTCAATTCCTTGTCACTACAAAAAGGGCTGCCACAAACATTTTTGCACAAGTGGGTCTTTTTCTCTTTTTTATGATCTCTTTGGGATACAGACCCAGTAGAGAAAATGCTGGATTAAAAGGTATACACAGTTTGATAGCTCTTTCGGTATAGTTCCATCTTGCTCTCCAGAGTTAGTCTATAATACCACCAATAATGTATTAGTGTTGCAATTTTCCCACATCCCCTCCAACATTCATCATTATTTTTTCTATCATCTTAACCAGATGTGTAGCGGTACCTCAGAGTTGTCTTAATTTACATCTCTTTGATCAGTAGTGATTTAGAGCATTTTTTCACATTGACTAGAAATAGTTTTAATTTCTTCATTTGAAAATTGTTAATCTCCTTTGATCATTTATCAGTTGTAGAATGATTTGTATTATTATAAATTTTAGTCAATTCTCTATATATTTTAGAAATGAGGCCTTTATCAGAACCCTTGGATGTAAAAAAAAAAAAAGTTTCCCAGTTTACTGCTTTCTTTCTAATTTTGTCTGCTTTGGTTTTGTTTGTACAAGAACTTTGCACCTTAATATAATCAAAATTATCCATTTTTCTTTCTATAATGTACTCTAGTTCTTCTTTGGCCACAAATTCCTTCCTTCTCCACACATCTGAGAGGTAGATTATCTTTTGTTCTTCTAATTTCCTTATGGCATCACCCTTTATGTCTAAATCTTGAACCCATTTCAACCTTATCTTGGTATAGGGTGTTAGATGTGGGTCAATGACTAGTTTTCTGCCATACTAATTTCCAATTTTCCCAGCAATTTTTGTCATATAGTGAGTTCTCATCCCAGAAGCCCAGGTCTTTGGGTTTATCAAACACTAGATTGCTATAGTCACTGACTTGTGAACCTAACCTATTCCACTGATAGATTATTTTGTTTCTTAGCCAGTACCAAATGGTTTTGATGACCACTGCTTTATAATATGGTTTTAGCTCTGATATTGCTAGACCACCTTCATTTGCATTTTTTCATTAATTCCCTTGAAATTTTTTTACCTTTTGTTCTTCTAGATGAACTTTGTTATTATTTTTTCTAGGTCTGTAAAACAGTTTTTTGGGAGTTTGATTAGTATGGCACTAAATACATAGATTAATTTAGGTAGAATTGTCATCTTTGCAAATATTATCTCATTTGATCTTCACAACTATTGTGCAAGATAGGTATTATTATCATCTATTTTATAGATGAAGAAATTGAGGCACACTGAAGTTACATGACTTGTCCAGGGTCCCAAAATTAATAAGAGTCTGAGGCTATATTTGAAATCAGGATTTCTTGACCATTTACCGTGCCTCCTAGTTATCTAATTTGAATTAATCAACAAGATGAGTTCCTATCACTTGTTAAGTACTGAGTTGGGTACTGGGAATAAAAAACAAAATGGAAAGGAACTCTTAACAGCTGCAACTATTTAGATAAGAGGGAAAAGAGGAAATGAAAGGACAACCAGGAAAAGCCTCTTACAGAAGATAGTGCCTGAACATAAACTATGGATTCCAACTAGCAAAGATGAGAAGATTCCAGGTATGGAGGCATAACCATTGCAAAGGCATAGATACAAAAGATGGAATATTATGTGTGAGAAACAGCAAGTGAACCAGAATGACTGGATCATAGACATGGAGTTGAGAATTGAACAAGAAAATGGGAAAGGGTTGCATATGCAGGGTTGCATAAGGCTTTAGGTGCCAGAGGAGTATAATGATACTATGTCAGAAGTTCTCAAAGTATGGTTCAGGAACCCTAAAATTATTTCAGGAGATACACAAGATCAAAACTATATTTATTATAATACTATAATACTCTTCCTTTTTCTGAAGTATATTTGTGTGATGCTAGATTTTCTACATTTTTTAACCAAAACAACATACCATAAGGTTTTAAATGCAGAAGCAGATATGAAGATCCAACAGCATTCTTTTAAGCCAGACATTTAAAATATTTGCAAAAATAATAATAATAACAATGCTATTCCTTATTAAGCTTTTTGGGGGAAATAAAAGGTTTTTATTTAAAAATGTTATTTATTACTCTGCAATTATTATTGTCCTATCAATGATGATGAGATATCTTGCAAGACAGAACATTTCAAGGTCATCATAGCCCTATAGTCCAAAAAGATTTTAAATAAATTTAAATCAGTTTTCATTTTTAATGTCAATAAATACAATCTATATAAATAAAAATGTTTTCACTGTTTTTGTTGTTGAATTTAACATATGTTAAATCCAATATATGCATACATATTTATACAATTTTCATGCTGCATAAGAAAAAAGAGAAGCAAAATAAAATGCAAGCAAACAACAAAAACAGTGAAAATGTTATGTTGTGAACCATGCTCAGTTCCCACAATCCTCTCTCTGGATATAGATGACTCTCTTCATCACTGAACAATTGGAACTGGTTTGAATCATCTCATTGTTGAAGAGAGCTATGTCCATCAGAATCGATCATTGTATAATTTTGTTGCTGCCGTGTGTAATGATTTCTGATTCTGCTCATTTCACTTAGCATCAGTTCATGTAACTCTCTCCAGGCCTTTCTGAAATCATCCTGCTGGTCATTTCTTACAGAACAATAATATTCAATAACATTCATATACAATAATTTATTCAGCCATTCTTCAATTGATGGGCATCCATTCAATTTCCAGTTTCTTGTCATTACAAAAAGGGCTGCCACAAACATTTTTGCATATGTAGGTCTGTTTCCCTCCTTTAAGATCTCTTTGGGATATAAGCCCAGTAGAAACACTGCTGGATCAAAGGGTATGCACAGTTTGATAACTTTTTGAGCATAGTTCCAAATTGCTCTCCAGAATGGCTAGATTCATTCACAATTCCACCAACAATGTATTAGTGTCCCAGTTTTCCCACACCTCCTCCAACATTCATCATTATCTTTTTCTTGTCATCTTAGCCAATCTGACAGGTGTGTAGTGGCATCTCAGAGTTGTCTTAATTTGCATTTCTCTGATCAACAGTGATTTGGACCACCTTCTCATATGACTAGAGATAGTTTTAATTTCTTCATCTGAAAATTGTCTGTTCATATCTTTGACCATTTATCAATTGGAGAATAGCTTGAATTCTTATAAATTTGAGTCAATTCTATTTTAGAAATGAGGCCTTTATCAAAATATTTGAATGTAAAAAGGTTTTCCCAGTTTATTGCTTCCCTTCTAATCTTGTCTGCATTAGTTTTGTTTGTACAAAAACTTTTTAACTTGATATAATCAAAATTATCTATTTTGTGATCAATATCGATCTCCAGTTCTTCTTTGATCACAAATTCCCTCCTCGCCCACAGATCTGAGAAGTAAACTATCCTCTGTTCTTCTAATTTGTTTAGAATATCGTTCTTTATGTCTAGATCATGAACCCATTTCGACCTTATCTTGGAATACGATGTTAGGTATGGGTCAACACCTAGTTTCTATCATACTAGTTTCCGATTTTCCAGCAGTTTTTGTCAAATAGTGAATTCTTATCCCAAAAGCTGGCTTCTTTGAATTTGTCAAACACTATATTGCTATAGTTTTTGACTATTTTGTCCTGTGAACCTCACTATTCCACTGATCAACTATTCTATTTCTTAGGCAGTTCTAAATGGTTTTGATGACTGCTGTTTTATAATGTAGTTTTAAATTTGATACAACTAGGCAACCTTCATTTACATTTATTTTTCATTAGTTGCCTTGAAATTCTTGATCTTTTGTTCTTCCATATGAATTTTGATGTTGTTTTTTTCTAGATCAATATAATAGTTTCTTGGGAATTTGATTGGTATAGCACTAAATAACTAGATTAGTTTAGGTAGTATTGTCATCTTTATTATATTTGCTTGACCTATCCAAGAGCACTTGATATTTTTCCAGTTGTTTAGTTGTTTTTGTGTGGAAAGTGTTTTGTAGTTTTGCTCATATAGTTCTTGACTTTCCCTTGGCAGATAGATTCCCAAATATTTTATACTATCAACAGTTATTTTAAATGGAATTCCTCTTTATATCACTTGTTGTTGGATTTTGTTAGTGATATCAAAAAAATGCTGATGAATTATGTGGATTTTTTTGTATCCTGCATCTTTGCTTAAAGTTGTGGATTATTTCTAATAGTTTTTTAATTGATTCTCTAGGGTTCTCTAAGTATACTATCATATCTGCAAAGGAGTGATAATTTGGTTTCCTCATTACCTACTCTAATTCCTTTAATCTCTTTTTCTTCTCTTATTGCCAAAACTAGCATTTCTAATACAATATTGAATAGTAATGGTGATAGTGGGCAATCTTATTTCATCTTTGATCTTATTGGGAATGGTTCCAGTTTATCTCCATTACATATGATGCTTGCTGGTAGTTTAAAATAGATGCTACTGACTATTTTAAGGAAAATTCCATTTATTCCTATACTCTCTACTGTTTTTAATAGAAATGGGAATGGGACTGATTGGATGAAGTATTTCTCAGTATTGTCACATGATCCCTGTTCCCAGAACTTTGGACCTTGAGAGAAGTTATTTTATTCTCTGGAGGAATGGACTTTGAACCTGAGATAGAGGAAGTTGCAAGAAGTGACATGACCTGTGGGAGGCAGCCAGCATTAGTGATCATTGGTCAAGGATGGTTACATCTTTTTAGTCTATCCAATGAGAAGGCTCAAGTCTTTTGCTTTTAAACCCTGGACAAGCAGGAAGCAGGTCAGGTTCCAGGAGCACATGGCGGGAGCATGGGATAACTCCTAGGTGTGTGTCTGGGCCTCTCCCTGCAGGGATTAAATAAATGCTTTCTCTTTATACCTGATGATGTCTCTGATTAGTTAATTGGATTGGGAAGGGGTCTTGCACCCAACCTGTCCCACACAAATGGATGTTGGATTTTATCAAATTTGCTTTGGTTACTAATATAGTCAATTATGCCAATATTTGAACCAGCCCTGCATTCCTGGTATAAATCCTACTTGGTCATGGTGTATTATCAGGGGGATGATTTTCTGCAATCTCTTTGCTAATATTTTATTTAAGATTTTTTCATCAACATTCATTAGGGAAATTGGTCTATAATTTTCTTTCTTGTTTTCATCCTACCTGGTTTAGGTATCAGTACCATGTCTGTATCATAAAAGGAACTTGGTAGGAGTCCTTTTCCAATTTTTTCAAATAGTTTCCAATATTGGAGTCCATTTTTCTTTAAATGTTTGGTAGAATTCACATATAAATCCATATGGCCCTAGAGATTTTTTTCCTTAGGGAGTTGATTAATAGCTTGCTCTATTTCTTTTTCTAAAATGGGACTTTAAATAATTTATTTCCCCTTCTGTTAATCTGGGCAATCTATATTTCTGTAGGTATTCCTACAATTCTTAAAGATCTGAAAATTAGAGTCTTAATTGATCAAAGATGGACAGAAGCAGCTACACCCAGAGAAAGAACACTGGAAATGAATATAAACTGCTTGCATTTATGTTTTTCTTCCCGGGTTATTTATACCTTCTGAATTCAATCCTCCCTGTGCAACAAGAAAACTGTCTGGTTCTGCACACATATATTGTATCTAGGATATACTGCAACCCATTCAACATGTAAAGGACTCTTGCCATCTGGGGGAAGGGGTGGAGGGAGGGAAAAAATCGGAACAGAAGTGAATGCAAGGGATAATGCTGTAAAAAATTACCCTGGCATGCGTTCTATCAATAAAAATTTTTTTAAAATCTGAAAATTATCTGTTCATATCCTTTGACCATTTATCAATTGAAGAATGGCTTGAATTCTTAGTTATAATTCTTAGTAAGATTACCCATGGTAAAGAGTTTAGAGTCATATATTTATTAAAGCTGTAGTAGACAGCATCTGAAAGAGTCAGCCAGGATGGTGATCAAATCTCTAAAATTCCTTCAAGATTGTTTCTTAATCCTACATCTCAAATTAGCCTCCCATGCTAGTCTCATTAGTCTTATCATCTATGTCTGATAGGAGGGTGTGTTAATTCCCCCAACTGCCAGTTCCTCTCCTAAATCCAAATTAGTTTGAATCTGTATATATTTTAATTTATTATTTATAAGTATACATATTATTGCTCCTGATAGAATATCAGATTACAGACTTTTTTACCCCCACAGAAGAAATGAAGGAGTTTGGCAAATAACAGATATTTCATAACTGCTTTTGGGTGATTGGGTTTTTTAATTAGCTGTTTTAAATGTCTCTGAAAATCTACCTACTTAAACAAGTATCCACAACAAGTGGAAAGAGCTGAATCATAACAGAATCATAGAAAGTCATAAGTAAAAGGAATTTATAATGTAGAATATGTTGGTGATAAAAAAAATAACTTAGAACATAAATTTTGTATTCTAAATATCGAGGTAAGAGAATTAAAAACATAAAATGTCAGACCTGGAAGTGCCCTTAGAAAATAAAACTTAAAGTGTTAGAATTAGAAATTACCTCAGAGCATAGAATGTCAGACAAAGGATACCCTAGCTCAATCCATTCATTTTACACATAAGGACCCTGAGGTCTAACAAAAGAAAGTGCTTTGAACAATATTACATAGCTTGTTAAGGGAAAACGGAAATAATTATTAAATTTCAACTTTTGTTTTTTAATAAGCTTGATGTATAATAATACCAAAAGCATGTTGATTTTCAGTGGCAACCTTAAGTAAACACCCATTGCAAAAGTCCCTTCACAATTCTAAAATTATGCATTAGATTGTACAGTCTAAAGTCTTTTTCAGATTGAAAAAGGGACCCTGAAGCTTGAAAACTCCTTGAAGGAGAAAATCTTCAACTCTGCCTCAGTGAGGGACCTCACCCAGTGAAACAAGACAAACAGTTTCATTCTGTTATCTAGGTAGGGCTGGTTTAGTCCTGAGCAAAAGAATTCCGACCCTATTGAATTAAAGAAACTCATTTAATTCTATTCAAATTCCAGCTCAAGCCCACTAGCCCCCTTCAGCTTGTAGCCAAAGCTCCTATTATAAAAGAGCCAATCTAAAATCCTCTCTTTGCAAAGGTTCTAAACATGCTATGCCAAGGAAACCTCTACCTGCTGGAATAATATTCTCTTCCAGTGTTACCCTCTCTTTATCCTCACCTATTTCCCTAATGATTCTTTATGTCTCTTTGTGTCAGGATTTCTAACCTTACTTCCCAATCCCATAGTAAACCTCTTTTATCAATCTAGATTTTAAGGTTTGTAAATTCCTTTACAGAGAATCCCTACACTGCCAGAAGGGGGTTCACCAAAACTCCCTACCTTTTCACTGAATCCCAAGGGGGTGTAGGAGAGCCAAACCTCTCCATTTGGTTCCCTGAACCCCAAACTTGCCACTAGACCTTATCATTTAATTTACTGACCACCAGAAACCCTAATCTCATTTTGGTTCCCTAAATCTAGACCTTATCATTTGATTCCCTACTAAAGGGAACTCCAAAACCTAAACCTTATGATACTTTTGGTTCCCTGATGGGGAACCCCAAAAACTAGACTTTATGTCTCAAAAAAGTTATGACATTTTATTTTCTACATTTTACATTCCAAATATTTGGTGTTTTACATTCTAAGGTCCTCTCTAGTTCTAATATCCTATAATTCTTTTTTTTTTTTTTTTTAGAAAATTTTTTGAGAGATGATGATCCCAGTGAGATAAAACCTAATTTTTTTGGGTAGATGCCTTGAGTTTTTCAAAGTCCCAGTGGAGAAAAAAGGAATGTCTCACTAGGACATGCAGTAACCAGCCAGTTATGTAAAATGAGCAGCAAATCCATAGAGGGAGCAAACTATTGATTCCTTTTCCCCACTGCTCTTCTCTTGATTATAAATAGGAACCAAGCAGAGACCATCAAACTCTAGAGTTCTGTTCTTTGAACAGCATAAAAAACCTTACCTTTTTCTATAGTACAGGAAGTGATGGTGCCAGAGGATAATTCCATGCCTCAGGACAGTGTGAATAAACATCAGGCCCTGCAATAAACAAAGGAATCATTTAATTAAAGGCCCAATTGTATTGATCTTAGTTAAAGAAAAACTTTATGTGCTCAACAATGCCAAGTTTCCATTTGAGACAAGGGGAAGCACTGAACAGCTCGTTGGTCCTTGGAGAACGTGGAAAGGCAACAAAAAGCATTTTCAAGCCCACAAAAGCCCTTTGAGCATAAGAATCAATTCTGCATTTTCACTAACTGATTTTTGTGGTAGGTTTTATTTTACCATCCACATGAATGAAATATACTGGGCCAATGAACTCTGATTGGAGATGGTGGGAGGAGGAGAATATAACAATTATCATTATGATGATGATGATTCATAAGAGCACAAAATATATAAAGAGGGTAAAAGTGATATTTTAAAATGAATATTATGTATTAAAATTATTGTTATCACATAAGAGACTTCTTTGTCATATAAAGGGCCTAATTTGGGGGATTCTCTCTTCTTTAATTTTCTCCTTAACTAGGTGAAATTTAGAAATATTAGTATCTCTCATTACCCATAAGTAATCATCAGCATCCCCTTCCAAGCACTGAAGTTCACAAGAATCAAAACATAAAACTTTTTGTTTAAAAATTAAAGTGTTCATATCCAAATTCATAGAATATCAAAAGATCCTTCTTTCCTTTAGGAAATATTCTGTCTAGAGACTCATACAGTCTCTATTACTTTAACTTCTGTCCTAGTTGGGCTATACACTAAGGAAGATCAAGTTTACTACTCACTACCCTGTGGTTCCTTTTAGCTTATATGAAGTGGTGTTCACCACTTGTAAATCCCATTTATTACACTCCAGGGTTCCATTCCCAATTTCCCATATGGATAGCCAAGAATTTAGTTCCAGGATAGCATTGTTCCAACACTTATAGCTCAAATCCTCTGATGTCTATAGTTCTAGCAGATTGCAATTGTAAATTTCCCCAGAGACCCAGTTCTCTCCCCCAGATAAAGAACAGGTTAAAAACATCCTAGTTCACTCCCTTCATTTTTACAGATAAAGACTCTGAGGTCTAGTGAAAGGATCAAGATAACATAGTTTGTTAAGGGAAGAACTGGAATAATTAAATTTCTCATTGAATTTTATTAACTTTTGATTTGAAAAAAACTAAATGTATCTCTATGACATCAAAATAAAGGCTGATTTCCAGGGAGCACTTGACTCTTATGGCGTGACCATTCTGGAGTCATCATATCATCCTCCTGTCTTTCAGCTTGAAAGCACACTTTGGTGCCAACCATAAGATCAAACAACCTCCATTCCTGCAGCACCTCTCCTACCATGACAATGAATTCTAAATACTACAGTCAAATTTTCTACTTATGCTATACAAATCAGTCCCTATCTTGAACTTCATACAGGGTTATGGTGAATAAATAATGTTTGAATTTTCTCTTCTGTGACCTATCAATCATATATTGAAGTCACATCAGAATATCACTATTGATTCTCAAAATTGAAAGAATTCAAAATCTTAAAGATGTGAGACTCCTTGCTTTCTCCCCAAAGCTTCCTCACAAAAGGGATATTTCTAAAGCACAGGACTAACCACAGGTCTCTCTTCTCAAGAAATTACAATAGGTATTTTTAAGATCAGACATTTCTTTTCTTTTTATTATAAAGTCTTTTTTGAAATAGTATTTAATTTTTTCTAATTATATATCAAGATAATTCTTAACATTTGTTTTTACAATATTTTAAGTTCCAAATATTTATCCTTCCCTCTCTCTTCTCCTCTCTTCCAAAATGGAGGCAGTTTGATATAATTTATACATGTGCTATTATGTAAAATATATTTCCATTTTTAGTCACAGTTGTAAAAGAAAAAAACCAATCAAAAAGAAAAAATGAAAAAATAAAGTACAAAAAATATACTTTGATGTACATTCAAAATCCATTAGTTGGTTGTTTTTTAATGTAGATGTGGACAGCATCTTCCTTCATAAGTTTTTTGTATTTGTCTTGGATCACTGAGTTTCTGAGAAGAGCTGAGTTACTCATAGTGGTCACCACACAGTGTTCCTGATATTGCATATAATGTTTTCTTGGTTCTACTCTTTTCACTTTACATCAGTTTGTAAAGATTTTTCCAGGGTTTTCTCAAATCTGCCTGTTGGTCATTTCTTATTGAACAATAGTATTACATTATATTTATATACTTCAGCTTATTCAAGCATTCCCCAATTGATGGAAGTCTCCTCAATTTCCAGTCATGAAAAGGACTGCTATATATATTTTTGCACATGTCAGTCCTTTTCCTTTTTTTTGATCCCTACCAGATCAAAGGGTGCTGGTTACCATTTGGGAATAGTTCCAAATTGCTCTCCAACATAGTTGAATCAGTTCACAATTCCACCAACAATGCATTACTATCACAATTTTCCCATATTCTCTTAAATTTTTATCACTTCCTTTTTTTGTCATATTAGGTATAAGGTGGTATATCTCAGAGCTGCTTTAATTTGCATTTATCTAATCAAAAATGATTTAGAGATTCTTTATATACTTTGCAGAGAACTTTGATTTCTTTATCTGAAAACTGTCTATTCATACTCTTGGACTATTTAGCAATTGCAGAATGATTTTATTCTTATAAATTTGACTCAGTTATCTATATATTTCAGAATTGAGGCCTTCATCAAAGATATTTGCTATAAAGATTGTTTTCTCAGTTTTCTGCTTTCTTTCCAATCTTGGTTGCTTTTGTTTTGTTTGTACAAAAGCTTTTTATTTTAATACAATCAAAATTATTTATTTTACATTTTATAGTGCTCTCTTTCTTTTGGTTGGTCATGAATTCTTCCTTTCCCCATGGATCTGATAGGTAGACTATTCCTTACTCTTCTCATTTGCTTATGGTGTCACTCTTTATGTCTAAATCATGTACCCATTTTGACCTTATCATGGTATATGGTTTGAGATGCTGGTCTATACTCAGTTTGTATTCTATTGGTTTTTTTTTCAGTTTTCCCAACAGCTTTTTGTCAAATAGTGAGTTTTTATCCCCAAAGTGGGAATTTTTAGGTTTATCAAACATTAGATTACTATGGTCATCAGCTACTATGTCTTGGGTACTAAGTCTATTTTACAGATCCACCATTCTATTTATTAGCCAGTACCAGGTACTTTTGGTGATTACTGTTTTATAATATAGTTTGAAATCTGGTAATACAAAACCATCCTTTGCTTTTTTTCAATAATTCCCTATTTTTTCTCATTGATTTTAAATATATATTTCCATTGCTCTTTGTTAAATGTAATTTTTTGTAGTATGATCTGAAAAAATACATTTAATATTTTTTACATTTCTTCATTTGATTTTAAGGATTTTATGCCCTAATATATAGTCAATTTTTATAGTTTCCATGTGCTCCTGAGAAAAAAATTTATTCCTTTCTGTCCCTATTCAGTTTTCTCCTAAGATTTGAAGTATAATAGAGTCTTCTCCAGTCTCTTACTTATATTCTGTATAAGTCTATTTCAAGTGTTTTTCTTGTAAATAAAATGTTATAATATTCTAGTTTTTGATTAACTCTGCTATCTACTTTCATTTTATTTCATACTCTTCATTTTCACAGTTATGATTATTGTGTATCTCCCTCCATCCTATTTTTAATCCTGTTCATCCTCTCTCTACTTTCACCTTTTCCCTTCCCATCAGTGTTTTATTTGTCTACTTCCTTCAATCTATCTTCTCTTCTATCAGTTCCTACATCCCCTTAACTTAATCTCCCCTCCTACTTTCTTATCTGGTAAAATAGATTTCTATAGTCAATTGCTTGAGTATACTATTTCTTCTTTCAGCCAATACTGATGAAAGTAAGGTTCAAGCAATGCCCCTAGTTCCTTGTCCCCTCCTTCCCTCCATTGTAATAGGTCTTTCACGCTGCTTCCTGCAAAATAATTTATTCCATTATTCCATCTGTCTCTTTTTTCTGCACCTAGTATATTCCTTTTTCTCATCCTTTAATTTTTTATGTCATTTCCTCAGATTCTCCTTATACTGATATCCTCTATCTGTGTATACTCCTTCAAGCTGTAATATTACTGACACAATATTTTTTTGCTTAGGCAATTGACGTTAAGTGACTTGCCCAGGGTCACAGAGCTAGAAAGGGTTAAGTGTCCGAAGCCAGATTTGAAGCCAGGTCCTCCTGACTTTAGGGCTGTTACTCTATCCACTGTGCCACCTAGCTACCCCAACACAATTTTTAATATTTAACAAATACCATCTTCCCATGTAAGGATATAAACCATTTACCTCTATTGAATCCCTTATGTTTTTACCTGTTTATGCTTTTCTTGGGTCTTGATATTGGAGATCAAGTTTTTATTTAATTTTGGTCTCCTCTTTATGAAAGTTTTATATCCTTCTATCTCATTGAATAACAATTTTTCCCTTGATATGATTAATTTCACTGAATAGATAATTCTTGGTTGTAGTCCCAGCTCCTTTGCCTCCCCAAACATCATGTTCTTTGGCTTCTGATCTTTTAACATTGCAGTTACTAAGTTTCGTGTTACCATGATTGTGGTTCCCCAATAATTGAATTGCTTCTTTCTGGCCAGTTGTAGAATTTTTTTCTACAGAACTGATAGTTCTGAAATTTGATAATTTTCCTTGGACTTTTTATTTTAGGATAACTTTCCTGAGGTGATCAGTAGATTTCTTCAATGCCTAGTCCTCTGGTCCTAAAACATCTGGACAGTTTTCCTTAATAACTTCTTGGAATATACTGTCTAGGTATGACTTTCAAGTACTTAAATAGTTCTGATATTGTCTCTCCTGGATCTTTATTTCCAGTCAGTTGTTTTTCCCATATAGTACTTTATATTTTCTTCCATTTTTTCATTCTTTGGAATTTGATTGAGTTCTGATATCTCATATAGTTGTTAGCTTCTACTTTCTGAATTCTAATTTTTAAGGAGTTATTTTTCCAAGTTAGCTTTTGTGTTTTCTTTTCTATTTGACTAATTCCAATTTTTTAAGCAGTTGTTTTCTCTTTCCAAGACACTGATTCATAATTATTTTGTGCCTCTCTCATTTCTTTTCCAAATTTTTTTCTACCTCTCATATGTTTTAAGCTACTTTTTGACTTCTTTCATGATTCTTTCTCTGCTTTCCATTTTTCTTAGGGATTTCATCCATAGGTGATTTGACATTATTGGCTTCTTCTAAGTTTGTCTCTTGGTCTTCCCTGTTACTATAATAACTTTTTACAGTCAGATTCTTTTTTATGTTTTTTTTTGCTTGTCTCTTTTTTGCCTTTTTTCCTTTCTTTTAAATTTGAGATCTGCTCCTGATATCTCAACCTTCTTTCACCAGAGACTTCTAGCCCTGACTGTTTACCTGATGCTGCACTAATGTTGCCCTCTCAAATCCCTCATATCTGGTGCTGTGCTAAGGAGATATCTGAAACTGCTAAAGGCCTAGGAGTCTAACAGCTCACTTAGTGCTGAGCCAGGATTCTAATGTGAGTAATTTATGTATCTTCAGGTCTATGGAGTATTTCTGAATTTTCCTGGGTATTTGCTGAAGCACATGGTGGTCTGGCCATTGTAGGCTGCCTGTTTGACCAGGGCTGTACTGAAACATGTGATGGTTCTCAGAGTTGCAGTCTACCCAATCCCCTGATCATGGTGAGAAATATAAGGAGTCATGGTGTTGGTATCTATCAGCTCCACCATCCTGGGACTCAGGATCTTGCTGAAATTCTTCCATTCCTTGACTGTTCTTCCCTTTAAACTGAATAAGAGCTTTCCTTTCAATCTTCCAAGTTTCTTTGGTTCAAAGATTGTTTCACCCTGTCTTTTTGATGGTTCTTCTATTTCAGGATATGTGTAAGATTGCTAATTTTACAAATATTTGAGGGAGCAATTTAGTGTGTACTCTACCACCTTAGCTCCCAGAAGTCAAATCAAAGATTTATTTTCTTGTATATGAAGTTCTTCATAACCTGGCTCAAATCCACTTACCCCAGCCTCATACATTATTCCATCTGCCTTTTAGCCAAGCCAAACTCATCTTCTCACTGTTTCTCATAAATATATTCCATCTTCTATCTCTATGCATTTATACAAACTATCTCCCATGCTGCAATGCTTTTATTTTTACCCTCACCTCATCACTTGCTATCTGTGCTTCTTTAAATATCAAGCTTAAAAACCAACTGTTCCATGAGGTCTTTTATGATTCATCCAGCTGCTCTTTCCTCCACCAAATATTATCTTGTGTATACTCACATAATATTTATATATGTTCATGTACATAAATGCATATATGTGCATTTATATGCCTATGTTATATACATTATAGACATATTTTCCCCTATAACAGAAGTTTTCTACCTTTTTCAGTGCCTACATATCTTGGATTTAAATGTCTCTTATTCAATTGCAGGAAATCGAATTCTAGCGTTTACCATACAAATGAAATACAATAAAAATTTATTTTTTTTATAAATAAAACTATGCAATATATAGACATATCATTTTAGTATCATAAAATTGTTAAATGTTTAAGATGACACAGCCAAATAAATCAGTGAGACCTTGATTCTTCTTCTAACTGATTACCAATTTATTCTCCATATAGTTTTTAAGATTCTAACATTTAATGTTCAGCGTATAGGTTATTTCTTGCTTTGGATTTGATTAAGACCAGAATAAAGAATAATGATTCACAGAGATCAGTTTTTATAAATGAAATTCAGGCTTGGAGAAGACATCTAAGAAAGAATGAGATATGGCTTTCTAAGGGGTATTCCAAAAATGTTGTAACTTCATTGTTTGGAAATCAATTCAAAGTCTCTGGATATTGTAAAAATCATTCATCTTTCACTGGGTCATTGTCACAGAGTTGAATTTTTTTCTGGCTTAATATGAAAAGAATTTTCTATCTAAACCATATTCATTTTGTTTAGTTCAATAGATATTATTCCTTCAAATGTATCTAAAATTTTTCATCCCTTTTTCACACTGCCCCTGCCATCTCATCTGCCTCTCTCCAATAGACATTTTTAGAATATTTCAATAGGACAATATAGTTCTATATCAAATACACTATGTCTCCCTTGACAAGATCTTCATTCTTCTCATGGATATAGATAACACCAAATTGGGAATTCTTGTCCTATAGAAGTTAAGTTCCTTCAACAAAGGAACTCTTTTATTTATTGTTGTTATCAGTGCCTACTACATAATTGAGGTTTAATAAATGTTTGTTTATTGATAAATTAATTAAATATTCTCTGGTGGAACTTGGATAAATAATTCAAATTATTCTGCACTTGATTCCCTCCAAAAATGAGAGGAGAGAGTAGACCCATTTTTTTCCAATAAAGGTGTTATAGCACCTCCTTAACGGCAGCTATGTGGCACAACAGATAGAGTCCTGGATACAGAAGACTTGAGTTCAAGTCTAGCTTTAGATGCTTACCTATGTAAGCAAGTTGCTTAACTTCCATCTACCTCAGTTTCCTTATCTGTACAATTGGACTAATAATAACACATGCCTCCTGAGGTTATTGTGATAATAAAATAAGATGTTTGTGAATATGTGAAATGTTTGTAAATCTTAATACATTATATAAATGTTATTTATATTATATTGTATATATTGTTATATATGCTATGTTATGTAAATGCTATATTTTAACAATAGCAAAAGAGATTTATCATTTTATTATATTTCTATTTATTCATTATATGATATCCATGAAAGACAGAGTAGTATTGTGGTTAGAGAGTCAATCTGGGAAAATCTAATTTCAAGTTCCACATCTGAAACATACTAGATATATCACCCTAGGCAAGTCATTTAACTTCTCAATATCCCAGGAAAACCTCTTTCTATAAATTGAAGATTTTGGAGTGGAACAATAGAAGGAGTTTCATTATCTTAAGTTTCCTGTATGAATTTTCAAATCCACACTATCCCCCCCCCAAAAAAGTATCCATTGTCTATAGATTGTCAGAGATAGAAGTAATTGAAGGCATTGAATATTAGAAATTTTAGGTTCCTTGCAACAAAGATTGCCAGAACTGGAAAAAATCTGAGAAATTACTTAGTTCTTCTCATTTTACTTAAGAAGGAAACTTAATCATACCAACTAGCAGAATAGAAGAAAACTGGGTGGCATAACAGATCAGATGCCAAGCTTAGACTCAGGAAGACTCATGTTTATGAATTCAAATATGACTTCAGCCATTTACTAGCTATGTGACTCTGGGCAAGTCATTTCACTCTATTTATCTTCTCTGTAAAATGAGATGAAGAATGAAATATCAAGCTACTCTGGCATTCTTGTCAAGAAAACTCCAAATGGAGTCATGAGGAGCTGGATATTTAATAACAACAACAATGATGTTGTAATAATGTAGACTTCAACCACAGTATCTTTGTTTCAATAGAAGGATCTTTCTAGGATACCATAAAGCCCCCTTTTAATAGTAAAATATGGTTCCCAATCTATTGATTCTCTCTGAAGTGAGAAGCCTGGCCAGTGTCGGGGGATCACCATCTGTTATGGTAGATTTTCTATCTCAGATTATCTTTTAGTCAATCTGGGACCAGACACACATGCTGTGCTTCCATACAAAATGTTTTCTGAGGGTGCTTTCTGTTTCTGAGAAATCTGGACTAGTCTACAGATAATTTGACTAATTTTCAGTTGATTATAGAAGGGAAGGAAGAAAAAGGCAGAATCATCGAGAGGGATAGTTGCTAGGAAACTGATCTGCATTTCAATTCAGAAAAATTCACTAAAGAAATCATTCCAATTCATTCAATCACATTAAGGGAAAAGAGCGGCTTCATACCCATTAGCCAATTTGGTACATGGTCTTTACCCAAGAGTTATCATTATTCAAAATGTAGAAATTGGGAAAAGATTGCAGAAGGCCCTGAAAAAAACAATCCCCATTCTTATACATGTAACCCAAAGGACATGCCTTTTTAATCCTTATCTTTGTTTACCTTTAATAGGGATGTTAGGATTTCGCACTTTCTGAATCTACATTTCATATTCCTCTGTCATCCTGTCCCAATACTGAAAGTGAATCTAGAGTTAGTGTTAGTGTATAGTGTTGTCTCCATATGGTTTCCTGTCAGTATTGGACCCAGATATAATTCTCATCCCCAAGATTGTTCTAGAACTCTTCATTTCTTTTTCTATCATGAGCCAGAATCAGAGAATTGGAGAATCTCAGTGAGAAGAGACTCTAGAAGCCAATTAGTCTTAAATGACAAGTGCTTACATGATAACAGTGTTTACATGACAAGAAATTTCCTCATAGATTGATGATACTAAAACTGGTCTTCTAAACTTTGTTAGAAGACTAACAGGGAAATTACAACTTTTTAAGAAAATACTATTCCATTTTCAGACAACTTTAATTGTTGGAATCATATAGATCATCAATGGCTTAATAGAGAAGTCCAAGTGAAGTATAGGAGACAAAGAACTATGGTGTAACTGGCCACTTAAGATTAAAAGAAATGAAGTTAAGGTATCTTGCAAAGAATGCTGTAAATTAATGGGGAAATGTAATTCAATTTACCCACTCTATTTATACACAGTTTTGTAGGAACACTTCCTTCACCTGTAATTTCCATGGACCATGTAAAATAAATACTGCCCAACACAACACTCAACCTTGCTATGTCAATCATACTTAAGTCAATTCCTAGAATGAAATTTCATAGGATTGTATTTTCTAGGAATCCAATTTCACACTACACTGACTGTGTAGTCAATTTCTTACTACATAATCATTTAAGGATTCAACATAAGGGAGCAGAAGGAGCCCAGGATGGAAAATCAGGAGCCCTGAGTTCGATTTCTGACTACATAGCTTCAAAGCATTATAACCTAGATTAAACATTTCATATCTCTAGCATCAGTTTCCTCATCTGTCAAATAGGAATCACTGGAGATTTAGAGCTTAATTGAACCTTAAAGATCACCTAGTCTTACAGATAAAACTGAAACTCATGAAATGATTTATGCAAGATCAAACAGGTAATAAGAAGCAAAACTGTTGAATAATTATATCTTTGGTGATAACCAAATGAGATGACCACTATAAATTATTTTACACTAAAAATCTCACAAAAATGTCAACTACTATTGCTTATGTTGACCTAAGACACTTGTTGATAGAGATAATCTGGGGAATTCTCCATAAGGAGAATAAAAGTTGAAAATCATCCAAAACATTTGAGAAACAAAGCCAGGGCCTATTTGCTTCTCTGTATTTTTTTTAATTATTGATTAATTCCCTCTGTAGAAGCCCACTTCCTCAATATAATTTGTTATCTAAAGAAATGCCAAAAGAAATGAGAAAGCAATTAACTTGACCACAGCTGGCCTATCAAAATCCCAACTTGAATAAAGGTCTTCTTGATTTCAAGCCAAAACCTCTATCCACTATGGCTGTTCTTTTTTCTTCTAAATATTTACAGTGTTACTATATGGTAGAGCTTTTAATGCTTACAATAGTCCAGTGTGATAATATAAATAGCATTATAGCTATTTCATGGAAAGCAAACAGAGGCTCAGAGAAGTAAATTGAGTTGACCATGATCAGTTGATGAATTTCCCTATATGGCTTCACTCCTCATCCCTGTGACACCCTATACCAAACATATCCCACTGGCTACCACTATGATATGTATGTATTGTATGCATGTATGTGTGTGTGTATATATATATATGTATATATATATGTATACACCTATGCTTTATGCATACATATATGATACATGTGTATTTGTATTATAGTTCTATGTGTACATGTGTGTAAATATAAGTATCTATGTATATTTATGTGTATATTATAGGTATGTGTACCTACAAGTTTATGTTTGTATGTATATGTGTATGCAAGTATATATTTTATGAGTGTATATATGTATGTGTGTATTTTGTCTCTCCTTATTAGAATGCAGTAAGCTCCCTCAGTGCAGCAATCATATGTATTTTTATTCCTAGTACTTTTTCATCCATTCATTTATTCATTGATATTTTGGTGCCATCAAACTGAGCCATAGTCAATGAATTCACCTCAACAGAATCTCACAGTAATCCTTAAGTAATCCTTAATTACTTAATTGGATCCTTGGCTTTTTTAGCCTATTGATTCCCATTTATTTTAATTCAGGGAAATGTGAGCATAAGGTCTGTATTTTACCTTGTCATATTGATCTGCTCATATGCTCCTCTCTCCCTACTATTGTTTTGTGTTAAAAAGGTCTTGTTTCTCTACAAGGTCTTGTACAACCCTCTTCTAGTAAGTATACTGGATATATTCATAGATTCTCAAGGTGATACCTTGACCCTCTCAAGGTTCTAGTGGGTGCCAGCATGGGTTTAGTTACAAAACAGTTGTCATTTAGTTGTTGTTCTTGAGTTACTTCAGTTGTATCCAACTCTTTGTGACCCCATGTTAAGGTTTTCTTGGCAAAGATACTGAAATCCTTTGCCATTTCCTTCTCCAATTCATTTTTGCAGATAAGGAAATTGAGGCAAACAAGGTTAAGTGACTTGCCCAGGCTCACATGCCTAGTAAGTGTCTGAGGTCAGTTTTGAATGCAGGATTTCCTGACTCCAAGCCTGACACTCTACTTTCTGTGATACCTAGCTTTCCTGAAGTGATGTAGGTCACATGCTTTTCCCTGGATTTCTGTTTCCCCTGGAAGATGAGCTCTTCCTTATGTTCTACCATGGCAAGTTCCTAGAATCAAAGACCTAGAAGGAACATCAAAAACCATTTAATCCAACACCTTCATTTTACAAATGAGAAAACTAAGGCTTAAGAAATTGAAATCGTGTATTAAAGAATGCATGGATATCAAGTATCAAAGATGGAATTTGAATTCAGGTCTTACAGGCACCCCAGTCGTGATATATCCATTGGGCCACACTTTTTGAGTTGTAATTTTCTCTTCTGTAAAATAGGGGTAAGCAGTGGATAGAGAACAACTCTGGAATCAAGAGAACCTGAACTCAAATCCAGTCTACTTCCTTAGCTGCATGATCCTTGGCAAGTCACTTTACCCTTATTGACTCCAAAAATTGACTTTAGAAAAAGCATTTTCTCTAGCTGTTAAAGGCTTAAGAGGTAGAACAATATTCTTCCCCATATTTTTATTTTATTATTTAGTCCTTCTTTCTACTCCACCTACTGACCTTCCTGGATTCTTTTAAATCCCACCTAAAACCCTACTTTTTACAGGAAATCTTCCCTAATCCCTCTTAATTACAATACCTTTCTTCTTTTATTTTCTATTGATCCTGCACATAGCTCTATTTGAATATATTTATTTAAACATTGCTTTCTCTATTAGACTAGAAGTTGCTTGAGGGCTGAGACTGTTATTTGCCTCTTTTTCTAAACCCAACACTTAGCACAATGCCAGAAACATGATAGTAACTTAAACTTTAAAGTACTAAATTGAAAAGGGACAGATTATTTGTATTTTCCTTAAAAAAGATTTCAGTGAAAGCATTATACAGATGAATATATAGTAGACTTCTTGACAATTATCCCATATAATGTATTTCTTCCTCCATTCTCATTTTAAGGAATTGCGATACAGTGTAAATGTGCTTGGCTACAAGATAATTCCTATCCAATCACTGAGTCACACTGTCAGCTCAGTGTTGGCTACAACAGTTCAGCCTGCTGGCCACTAGGGATCGCCCTTGTGCCACAAAAAAAGCAGAACAGAAGCCAGTTACCTGTTTAATCAGAAGCTTCCATCTTCACTGTTTAACCTGATTCTAAGACCCTTGAAAAATCTATCTCATGGGATCACTCAAGTTCCTTTTGCTTTTAATTCATTTCAAAATATTAATACCATTTAAAATCCAAGTTCCTAATTTTTAGGAAACTCTGTCAAGCTCAAAAATCCCTACAAAGTCCCAAGATTTCATATAGGGATATCCTTTCTCCTACCATTTCCCACTCCCTGCCCTGGCACCCTCCCCTGAGCATAGAGAAAAAAGATGATGATAATTTTTATTTCTAAGAAAACCAAATAAAATTTTTAAATAACAATGCTGATGAAAGCTCTGATTTTTATAGTATTTCAAGGAAATAGCTCTTTTTGTAATATTATTATCCGCATTTTATAATTGCAGATATCAAAGCCAGGCAGATTATAATTGAAGAGGCTATGTTTGACCACAAAAGAAACAAACCATTCCTAATCACTAGGCAAAGCCGTGCCAACTCATATATAAGTACATGCTTTTAAGATGGCCTCATTTCAATCAATTAGTTAATTAATTAATTAATTAGTTAATTAGTCAAGGAGCATTTAGTAATCATCTAATATGTTCCAGACCCTATGCTGAGCATGAGGCATACAAAGAAAGACAAAAATATAGTCCATGATTTTGAGACACTCATAATCTAATAGAAGAGACAACATGCAAACTATATACATGCAAGATACTTTAGTATAACTGAGAGGTAATCTCAGAAGAAAGGCACTAATCTAGGAGTATAGGAAAAGACTACAACCTTTAATTCATTGTGCTTCAACTTTTATCATTAGAGAAAATCAAAAGGATCATAGATTTAGAAGTGGAAAGGATATCAGATGTTATCTAGTACAACTTGGAAATTATACAGACAAAGTCTCAAGAGGTTGTTTTTTCCAGGATCAAACAGAAATCAGAATTTGAATCCAGTTGAAACTCCATTTTTAGATCCTAAAGGTTTTTGGTCTTCCTGAGACTGTTATTAAAATATAAATCACTATGAATCAGTTTACACCTTATTTAATGAAAATATCCCTGACAGCCAGGATACTTGGGGATCTTATGAATTAACAAGGTAACCACCAAGCCTGGAAATATCCATTTCTCAGTATCACTTGTACTTGGCAAAGGAAAGAAAAAAGTAAAAGAAAGGCAGGAAATCGAAGTCAAGTCTCATGTTCGTCTAAGCAAACATCTATTTCTCCCTGACAAGTTATTCTGCTACAAGATGGCATTTACCAAAATTGGGGGTTAGAGGAAAGAAATCCCCCCACTCAACACATCTGTCAGACACTAATATCTTTGTTAGAAATGAGGTAAGTCAGTCAACAAATTTTCATTAGTCATTGTGTATGAATTTCTCTGCCATCCTAACAAGAATGTCTTCTAACATTCTGCTACATAACATACACACACACACACACACACACACACACACACACACTCCAAAAACAAAAACAATCATATATAGATATATTAAACTGGTGCCAGATAGATTTTTATGACATTTTTGTCTATATTGATTTATATATTTTATATAAGTCAACTTAAGACCAACCAAATAATCATCATTAATAATTGCCAGAAGAACATTGTTAGAGAATGAATGGTCTAGCTATAGAGCCATCTGTTAAATGTCCATTAGTAGAATGTGTTGATTAGAGTAGTTAATTGTCACCTTGGAAAACATATTAGGTTCAGCTGTAAGAGGATGAGTGAAAGACAAGATCTAACAATAAGGAGAGGAGACAAAAGGATGGGAAAAACAAAGTCTCAGAATTGGAAGAAACCTCAGAAAGTCCTTCCTCTGAGTCCAAACTATCTGATCAAGCATCTATTCTACAATTATTTCCAAGTGCTTGTTCAGCCTCTTATTGGACCTCAACTCTCAGGCAAGCCTCTTCTTAAACCTATTACTTCTCAAAACAAATCATTCCACTTTAGGACAGGTCTAATTGCTGGGAATTTCTTTGCTTGTTATTAATTCTCTTGACTTTGCCTCTAAATCTGTCCCATAATATAAACTAATTTCTCCTAATTCTAACTTCTGTGAATAACCAGAACAAGTGGATTCTTCTAGGTGCCATTCGTTCATATACTGAAAAATAGGGTAGCCTTTCTAAATCTTCTCTTTCATTTGATATCTACCAGTACCTAAAACTGGTCATCATATGCCATATGCCATGAACTCTAGTCCTCTCCTCCCTAGTTCAATCATTCTGGTGACTGTCTTTTGGACTTAGAATTGATTTACATTGCACATGTAGTTTGATCAAACAATAGTACGGCTAGCCATTTTCCTATAAAAAAATCTCTTACATTTAGTGTCCCCATTTGGGAAGGTTTTCACTCTCGGTTGCTAGATGAAAGTGCTTAGAAAATCCTAAACTCCCTTAAATAAAGAATCAATAACCTTTTATTATTGATGTACCTTTCTCTAAAGGACATATGGATTCATACAGAGATATGTGGCATTACCCAATCAGAAATGATTTCAAGTTCCCATGCTACTAGAAACCCTAGCTATTTCTTGAACAGGATATATTTTAGTATGTCCTAGTCACATATCATTTGTATATCTTATCAGAAGCAGACAACTATGCATAAAGTACTTTTACTTTTAGCATAGACTCAATAAACAAATAATACATAATATCAAGAAAACCAGGCATTAAAAATATCTTCCAAGTGTTGTAAACCCAAAGTCTTAGCCCAACTCTCTACTGTCCCTAAACATAGTTTTGCTCCAAATCTAGAAATTCTAGTAAATATACAGTTTGAGTTTCTTTAGTCAGTAAATCAATAAGTATTTATTAAGCATATACCATATGACATGCACTATTCTAAAGGTTAGGGATACAAAAGTGGCAAAAGACAATTCCTTCCCTCAAGGAATTCACAATCTAATGGGGAAAAGAACAAGCAAACAAATATGTACAAAAATAGCTCTACATAGGATATTGTTGTTGAATTCTTTTGGAGTTTTCTTGGCAAAGAGACTAGAGTGGCTTGCGATTTTTTTGTCCAGTTCATTTTACAGATAAGGCAGATTTAAATGACTTTCCCATTATTACATAGCTAGTTAGTGTCTGCAGCCAGATTTGAACTTACAAAGATAGTCTTCCTGACTCCAGAGCCATATATATATATATATATGTAAAGTAGGAAGTAAATAAGAGGGAGAAGGCACTCAAATTAAGAAGGTTATGAAAAGGTTTCCCATAGAAGAAGAGATTTTAGTTGGGAAAAAAGGATTTTGAAGGAAACCAGGGAAGAAAAGAGAGATGAAGAGGGAGAGCATTCTAGCCAGCCAGAAAAAAAAAAATGTACAGAGCTATGAAATGTATATGGCACACAAGGAAGCCAATGTCACTAAATGAAAGAGTATGGGGTGGGGAATAAGGTATGCCTGGAAAAGTGATCATGAACACTTTTGAGCATCAGAGTATATATTATGTAATAATGATATTCTCATATATAATTATGTTCTCACCTGAAATGTTACAGAGAAGAGGAGCCATGGAAGATTTGAAGAGGGATAAAAAGACTTAAAAGAACTGTTATGGGGGGCAGCTAGCTGGTGCAATGGATGGAGCGCCAGCCTCGAAGTCAGGAGGATCTGAGTTCAAATTTGATCTCGGTTAACACTTCCTAGCTGTGTGACCCTGGGCAAGTTATTTAACCCCAATTGCCTGGGGGGGGGGGAGCGGGGGACTGCTATGGAAAGTGATATGGTGAGTTGATAATTTCCCTACAACTGCTCCCCTATGAGTAGGCAAAGTGGAGAATATCATCGATCTGGCTCAACCCACATTTCCAAGATGAAGACAAAATCTAGAATCAGGATCTTAGCTCAGCCCAGGGCATCAGACTCTGAAACCCTGTACAAATTAAAGTTCAGAAGCATCTATGTTTTCCCCTATTTTCAGTTGTCTAGTCACTGGCGGAGACCTCTGGCTATTTCTGCCCACTGAACACCAGGTTAGTAGACTCAGCAGTCAATTCCAGTAAGAATTAATACAGTCAGAAAGGATACTGACTTCCCTTTATCTCCAAAGCAACATCACTTAGTCTTAAATATTTCCTTTCCTGCTCTCTTATTAGCCAAAACCCCTTTGCTCTGTGGCAGAGGAGGGAAGAGGAGGGAGAGTTTGAGAAGGAAGACTGGGGCTGCTGCTGCCTAAGCAAGTGCTCCTGATCAACCAGCCTAGCCATCCCATCCATAAAGAAAATGAAATTAGCATAGCATGCCCTGTCCTTGCTAAAACCTTTTAGTGATCACTATTTCCTTTTCTAAGTACTTACAAATCATCCCTTAATAAAAGGTTTTAGAATTTTGCCAGGAGCAAAGGTCAAAATCACAAGACTATAATTTGCAAGACTCCACTTTTCTCTCTTTTCTGAAAATTAGGACATTTTGGCCTTTTTCAGTCCAGAGGCACATCTCACATCATCTAGGATCATTCAAACATCACAGACAATTTCTTAGCAATCATATCTGCCACAGTTTTCAGGGTCAAGTGTCGTTCATTTAGGCTTAATGACTTGTAGTAAGAGAGGGCAGCTATATGTTGCCTGAAGGTCTCTTCACTTTTTTTTTTTATTTTCTATTCCCTGCTAACCACTTCTAATCTTTCCAGCCCAAAAAAATTCTTTTTAAAGGAGAAAGCTCAGTTGCAACATACCTTGGGATAGGAGTGTTTCCTGAGTGGGACAAGTCCACTCCTACACTTTCTGATGGAAATCTGTGCTTAGGGTAGAGGCCAGAAAGGTAGTAGATCTCTACCCCTGAGCTCAACTAGCTCTTAAAACTAGCTATTATGACTAAGACTTGTTCTACAGAAGAGGCTATGCCCATGAGCTCCCACTGCTAATCCTTCCTACCAACCTTTCCAGATCTTAACATTCCCTATTTGATAATCCTTTCTAGGCCTAATGTTGGGATTATAAGAGGTTAGCTTTGATCATTAATAAACCTTAGAGCTCATCTAACTCAACTCTATCATTTCACAGGTGAGGAAACAAGGGCCCAGAAACTCAAGTGATTTGGTCACACAGGTAATAAATAAACCCAGACCCTCCCACTTCAAATCCAGTCCTTTTCCTATTGCTCTACAACTATTTCATTCCTTGTTCTATGAGCAAAACTCCCTTCAGGATTGAACATTGAGTCTATGAGATTTGCATGCAAGAACTGACAAAATATGAATGATGGTGAGTCAGAAACATTAAATTATTTGAAATGAAAGAAGATAACCAAATCAGAGAACTTCCCATTATCTTGTGAACATCCCTAGTCATTGAATTCGTGATAGCTTTGTTTTGTGTTATACAGATTGTCATCTACCAGTAGATGGCTCTCTCATTCTTGGGAAAAAAAAGACATTCTAGTGAAGAAATCAAGGGCCCTTGAATTTCCTCCAAACTCACTTGCAGGCCTCTGCAGTCAAGAAACAGCCCCACATGTCTCTTGCAAAGGGTTCTGGGACTTCTTACTCATGAGACTTTCTTTTAAGCATTCTCTTTGGTGTATAATTACTTATTTTACCTGAAAGAGAATATGACAGATTTCAGTAAACTCTAAAAAGCAAGAGATTTTTTTTTTGAAGCCTCTTAAAAAACCTTTGCTCAAGAAGCCTCCTCCCCAGGACTTACACCCAGTCAGAAGGGTCCTCCCACTCACCTCAGGTAACATTCCACTACTACCAATCTAAGAGGAATAAGAGAGGAAGAAGTATACCTCCTAATCTAGTTTAAGAGATACAGTAACAGTTAATTGTGTTGGCCACAGTTTTTGAAAAACCTAAATTCTAGTCACACTGATTTCGTAATATATTTCTGTAAAGCATGCTTCTCCTCCTCTCTCATCTTTAGTTCCCTAATTCATAAAGTAAAATACTTGCACTATTATCTACCATACAAGATTGTTAGAATCAGCTAAGATAAAAAATGGACAATATATTATCAACCAAAGAGCACTAAAGAAATGATAGGTTAAAACAAGCATCCTACCACCTAAGGAGGTTTTCTGTCTGTTTTCCTACCAAGAAGCAAATATTTAGAGACAGAGTGTCTGGATGACTGAAAAAGATTTATTAAATGCTTAAACATCAGAGATGCAAATAGAAAAGTGGGAAAAAAGCCATTGAAATATAGGAACTCACATTCTAATAGAGGAAGACAACACCCATAGGAGATGTCAGTGTCAAGGCAGATAGAAAGGTACCTCAGTGCCTGCAGTGTATTTGAAGACTAGATGGCAATGCACTTTTCTTATATTACCTCCACCAACAAAATTACATTTATCTCTGGTGTTGAATCTCTTGACAGAACCAAGGTCCCCAGTGGCAAGAATCATCCTCTTATTATTAACAATAACAGAACACACATTTCTATATTGCTTTACAGTCTATAAAGTATATTTCTCACAACAGCCTGAGGCAGAGCAAGGATGATACAGTAGAAAAGCATTCAACTAATCTTCAGGTTTTTGACTCACCTTAGACAAGTCACTCTAACTCTAATGAGCACTTTGAACAAGTCTAATCTCTCTTTCACAAGAAAGTCTTTCAACTGAAGACCGAGCTTATGTCCTAAGTATTCTCGCCTCAAGTGAAGTATTTCTAATTTCTTCCATCAGTTCCTATGCTTTAGATGCTCTAAAAGATCCTTTTCACCCTAAATTTATTATTAGCCCTGTTTTACAAAAAGAGAAACTGATGTTTAGAGTGCCCAGAAGTAATTTACCTAAAATCACAGAACTGCTTAAGTGATCAAATGGGATCAGATGCTTTCTACAGACCAGCCAGAGAAAAGGATCAGATTAACCTGCCTGGAATCTGCGGCTGTGACCTGAGACAGAGCCAGAGGATGAGATTTGCAAAACTCCCTCTCTGCAAAGGAAACAGAGCCACTTACTGAGAAAGTGCTAGGGCTCAAGACTTCAATCCATTTGCCAAAGCACATGCTGTTCCAGACCCAAGGCCAGTAAAGCAATAATGAATAAGCAGGCAAGGAAAATTAATCAGCTTCCAGAGCATTTTAATAAAATGTTATTAGAAATCAATGCAAGCTGAAGCACATCTCAGCAGCACCCGCACCTGTTTCTATTTTAGCCGGATGAAGAAAGCAAGCCAGACAACAAAGGGCAAATTGTTTCCCTAGTGGCACAGGTCTAAACCCAGGAGCTCAAGAGTTAGTAAAGGGGTTGCAGAATCTCAGATTGGAGGAGGGCCTCAAAGACCATCTAGTGCAATCTATATCTGAGCAAGAATTCTTCAACAACCACCCAGGAATGTGGTCATCTCCCTCTCCTTCCCTATGGGTCTCCAGAAAAAGAGAACCCACAACTTATTAGGGTATCCTCTTTGACTTTGGTGCAGCTCTACTTAATGGAGAGGGTCAGGGCAGGTCCAGGTCTCTGAGAAGGCCCAAGGGATTATCCCTACTATGGTAGGATCTACTCTGCCCCTTTACATTTAATTGTGAGGAAATGGATTGGTTTGGTTTGTTTCAGTTACACTGAACTGATAACTGCCTCTTTCAACTTGTATTGTTTTCACTTTCGAACTCTAGCATCAAGCCAAATTAGTCTAATCTCTCTTCCATGTGAAATTCTTCCACATGAAAGTGTTTCAGATATTGAAGCCTGAGATCATATGCCTTCTACATCTTCTCTCCTCAAGCAAAATGTTTTAATTCCTTCTATCAGTTCTCATATCTCATACTTCAGGTTGTCCTTCCAAAAATATGGTGCTCAGACTGAACAGAGTGCTTCCTATGCTGCACCTAGCTAGAGCATTGCTCACTCTATTCTGTCTATGAGATCTCAATGTAGGCTAGCATATTGGGTATCAACTCTTTTGGATTCTATGTTCAATGCTGAGTTATATTAAGTTAATCATCCCCAGACTTCAAAGATTTTTTAACCAAAACCATTATCTAGTGACATTTCCTTCACCCTGTTCTGAAAATATTGATGGATCACATATGTCCCCTTCTTTCCTCTAAAACTGTTACTATTTTGATACAAGCCCCTCATCATCACATGTCTGCACTATTGTAATAAATACCTTCTAGTGGGTCTGCCTGCCACAATTCTCTCTCCACTCCTGCCCTTCCACCATTGAAAAGTCAAGGTGAGATCATCATTTCCCATGCCCCCGTCCCACTCAGAAAAATCCAGTGGTTCCCTACCGACTCTGATATGAAATATAAAATCTTCTATTTGGATATCAAAATCTATCATAACATGTTCCTACACTCATGCCTTTCCAGCTTTATATCTCACACCCCTCCATGTCCTCTTCATTCCAATAACACCGACCTCTTTGTATTCCTTGAATAAGAAACTCCATGTCCCAATTCCCAGCATTTTTGGTGGCTGTTCCTCATGCCTGCAATGCTTTCCCTTCTCACCTCTGATTTTTGGCTTCCCTTGCTTCTTCCAAATCTCAGATAAACTGAAACTTTATATAGGAAGCCTTTTCCAATCCCTCTTAATTGTAGCATCTTTTCCCTGTTGGTTATTTTCAATCTATCCCACATATATCTTTGTGTGTATGTGATAGTTCAGCTACTGTCTCCCCCATTAGAATAAAAGCTCCATGAGAATAGAGACTTTCTTTTGCTTTTTTGTCTCCTAGCACCTAGGATATAGTAGGAATTTAGTAAATATTTACTGACTAGCAGACTGATTATTGTGGCCTTAAGTAAATCACTTTAGCTTTCTGAATTTTGTATTCCTCTAAGGACCAAAGGAGATCTATCTAGCAGTGGAAGTGCATTTCCAGCACCCATGTTCCTGCCTTCAATTTCTTTTCTTACTAGCTGATATTTATATAACACTTGGAGGTTTACAAAACCCTCTATGCAGATATGGAATATTTTATAATGATTCTGGCAAGTAAAGCATGCAAAGATTGTTTTCCTCATTTTACAAAAGAGGCTACCTTGAGATTCAAAGTGGGAAAGGAAGTATCTTTGACAACTAGTAATTGTCAGAGTTGAGACTAGACTTTAAGTCTTCCGACTCCAGACTCCAGATTATGTTACATTCAAAATTTAGCATGTAGCATATGGTGGCAATATAGTTGTCTGAGGTTAGGGGCACATAATGTAGCTGAGGAACAGCACAATTAACTAACCAATAACAGCAGATCTTTGGATTCTAGTCTCTACATTTTCATGCTTATCAAACTGACAAATGACATGAGGGAAAGGAAACTAGTTAAGAAAAAAGTCAGTTCAAAAAAAATTTCAAAAGGTTAAAATATGATAAAATATAATGGGATAGATAATTTAATAGGAATACATGCAACGTATTACAAGAGGATTCAAAAACTAGGTCTTACAAATACAGGATCAGAAGCTATAACTAGACAGTAGAATCTAATGAAAAGATATCTGGGAACTTTAAGGAACTACACATTCAATCCAAATCAACAGTGTGATATAGCAACCAAAAGAAACCAATTTGTAGCACAGGACATTAAGTAAAACACAATATTCATTGACAATATTTCATTGCAGTTATGATCAAAGATTGAATTGCTACGTGGGCCATTATTACTATGTTGGTGCTCTAACCACAGATAAACATCAATAAGTAATATAGCACTTTAGAACCTTACCAGCATATCCTTTAATTCCCATGATCCAGACAAGGATTCCATGAGGTAGACAATGTAAATATGGATATGAATATACCCATGTTACAGAAGAAAAAACTGAGAATCAAGAAGGGGAAACAATGTGAAATTAGGTCTCTTGACTCTCAGTTTACTATACTCTCCACTAAAGCAGGAGACTTATTCATTGGCTAGAGACTGTACAGGAAAGTCCTATGGATTGTAGAATTCTGAAAATTATTGAGTAACAAAGAAACTAGTAGTAAAAACCAAACAATAGAGGTAGGTCAAGTAAGCTGATTTTATTTAAGCTTTATTTAAAATTTAAGACATCAACTATAATGAAACTAATCATCTTTTCGGCTATAGGAAAAATATCACCAAGGCAACTTTGAGATTAAATTTGTTAGAAAGAGCAACGTAAGGGTTTTCCCCCCCTCCTCTGTTTTTTTTATTTTCTCTTTTATTAATATTCTATATTTCATAGTTATAAAAAATACCTTCCACTGCACAGAGAAAATAAATTGGAAACGTCAGCACTTTTGCTTCACAGCTGGGTCCCAAGTTGGTGTTTCTTTTTCTCTGTAAAACCATAATCCCATAAAATTTAAGGTTATTAAGTTGGAAGTGAATAATTCATGAGGCAATTATGAAACATTTATGATGAAATATTATGAGCTTCTGAAGGGAAGGAAACATTTGGGGTCACCCAGTTGAGAAACCTTGGGCACCATTCTGTGATCTCCCTTGAGAAGGTAGAATTAGCTTATAGATCTTTTTCTGCTCTTCTTTCTCACCCTTTTGGCCACAGAGGAAATGACTGCCTTCTTCTCCCTCCCCCTACTCCCACCTCATCAGTATGAGGTCTATGGATGAAGGCAATATGCTTGTCTTTAGGAATACAAGACCTTTTGCAGGGTTAGGATCTGACCCATGAAGCTACAACATGATGAGACTAAGAACTCAACAACCTCTGCTACCTATATTCTGTAGTTGTAGTATTAATTAGCAAATCCTCATAACACTCCTTGTAATGTGGTAACAATAATAACTCACATTTTTACAATACTTTAAAATTAAGTGCTTTTCTCACAACAACCCTGTGTGGTAGGAAATACAAATCATAAAATCCTCAGGCTACTAAGTTGTATAATTGAAAGAACAAGTAGTTGGGACATGAAATTATGAGTTCAACTCCTGCCATAGATACTTACTAGTCAAGCTACTTAACTCCTGCCTCATTTTCTTTTTTTTTTTCTTTTTTTTTTTTTTTACTTTTTAAATAGTATTTTATTCTTCCAAATACACACAATGATAGTTTTTAACATTCACTTTTGCAAAACCTTGTGTTCCAAATTTCTCTCCCTTTTCCCCCTGAAGACAACAAGCAATCTGATAAAGGTTAAACGTGTAATTCTTTTAAACGAATTTTCATATTTGTCATGTTACACAAGAAAAATCATATCAAAATAGGAAAAACAAGAAAAGACAAACAAACAAACAAAAACAAGAAAAAGGTGAAAATGTTATGCTTTGATCCGCATTCGGTCTCCATAATTCTCTCTCATCCATAGTGGATGGTACATTCCATCACAAATCTATTGAAATTGCCTTGAATCACCTCATTATTGAAAAAAGCCAAGTTCATCATAGTTGATCATCACATAATCTTGTTGTTACTGTATATAATATTCTCTTGATTCTGCTTACTTCACTTAGCATCAGTTCATGTAAGTTTCTCTAGTGTCTCAGTTTCTAATCTGAAAAATGGGAATGATGGTAGCACCTACTCCACAGAGCTATTGCTAAGACATAATGAAATAACATGTAGAAAGCATGTTGCAAAGCCTCAAACACTATATGAATATAGCTAGTTATTATTATTTCCAAAAGAAGAATTAGTCTTTGAAAGGTGAAATCTCCTTTTCAAGGTCATACAGACAGTAACCGAGTCAATACTAGAGGCTTAGGCCATTTGAGTCCCAGTAGAAATAGTGAATTAAAACTCCCTTTCACAACATACAGTCAGGACTAGCCCTGATGCTCTAGGCTGTTTCCTCACATATTCACTATGTACAATCCCATTTCAAGGAATGTAATCTGATCTACCTAGCTGCCTTATAAAGGCATGCTACTAAATTTTCTGAAGAAAAAAAAAAAACAGGTCTATCATTTTCTGCACCATTTGAGCAATATTGCAACAAGGACAGAGCTACCTTGATAGCACACACCAGTGACTCTAATGCCCAAGTCCTGCTATTTCTTTGACTTCATTCTTTATCACTACCTGCATTTTCTACTAAAAACCCACTCTCTGTATCTTAACTGTTAACTGCAGATTCCTCTGTCCCCTAGAAGCAAATATCCCCAAGTCTTAGAAATTACAATTATGGTCCCTAGAAACTTTGCACAGAGCAAAGATGCTCAGATTCATTGGAGAAACAGTGGAGAACAAATGAATTGTAATGCAACAAATTTTACTTCCCCATTAGCAATGCTCAAAGAATTTTGAAAGGTACTGGATCCACTTTGATCCTCAAAGCCTCTGCAAAACATCCTCTATAAATATTATTTTATTATGGATGCTTTGAAACAATACTCTGTTGCTAAGACTTTGTATATTTTCTATTAGCTATTGTCTGGTACTCTGTAAACAACATATTGCCATTGATACTCTGTAAACTGTATCTGGTCTCTTTACTCTGTAAATATTACAGCATGGAACAACTGAAAGATCACTGGATTTGAGGAACACCATAGATTCAAAGCTGAAGAAGACATTAGAAACCAGTGAGAATGATGCCTTCCTTTTATAGATGAGTAAACTGAAGCACAGAGTAAGTGACTTGTTCAGGGCCACACAATTTGTAAGTGCTTTTGGCAAGAATTGAATTCGTGTCTTCCCAACTTCTAGACAAATGTTCTGGACAGCTAGGTGACACAGGGAATAGAGAACTAGGATGGAACCAGGAAGATTCATCTTTATGATTTCAAATCTGTCCTTAGATACTTACTAGCTATATGACTCGAAAACTTAATTCTGTTTGCCTCAGTTTCCTTATCCATAAAATGAGCTGGAATGGCAAAACACTCCAATATCTTTGCCAAGAAAAGAAATGGGGTTATAGCAAGTCAGACACCACTGAGCAATAGCAATGACAAAATTCTATCTATACCATTCTACCTCTCTCAAAGATTAAAAACAACCTTGATCTAAACTCTAACACTTATAAAGATAATCTTGAACAAATCACTTAAGATCTTTAGTTTTCTCCACTATAAAATAAGAGGATTAGTCTAGAGTAGAATGATGGGTTTGGTGAAATGAGACTGGATTTAATAGGGATGAATACAAAGTTCTACACTTTGATTCAAAAAGTAAACTTTCCAATTAACAGATGGGAGAAATGTGGCCAACCAACAGGTTTTATGAAAAATACCTGGATGTTTTAGCGACCCATAAGCTCAACGAGTTTGGATGAGCAATTTGAAATGGTAGTTAATATTCTTCTAGGCTACATTAAAAGAGACATAGTATCTAAAACAAGATAGCTGATGGTTTTATAATGCTGTGTCTTATCTGCTTACATGAGGAACAATTTGTTTTACATAACATATTTTAGGAATAAAATAGACATAATAGATTATATATAGAAAAGTTTAATGACAGCATTGTAGGATAATGCATGTGAGGATCATTTACTTGAAGAAACTAAGACTCTAGAATAGAAAAGCCATAGAGGGTCAGAATAGCTGCATTAAAGTATTTGAGGGGCTATGTGGAAGAAGGACTAAAACTTGTCTATTTGGAAAACACTAATAGGAGAGTTGAGCTGTAGAGCATTTCTAAATGTAGTATTTATAAAGGTAAAGAAGTAGGATGCTCAGCAAGGTACAGAGCTCCTTACAGTGCACAAGCATGTTAGACAGCAATCCCTGGCTGGAGAGGATTGAAGGATGTAGTAGAAAGGAACATGGTGAAGCTCAAAAGATCAGAGTATATAGTGGCAGGGAAGATAAGGAATGGTTGGTCCACCATCTTACCAGAAAGATTGTAGTTGCTGACTTCCCTGTGTAGAATACTCTGGAAGGTGGAAAGGAGTAGAGATTGGAGAAGGAGTTCGAGGTGGTGGAGGTGACTGGCACAGTGCCATTGAGAAGTAAGGAATGGACCTAAGGGTTAGAGTAGGGTTAGACTTTTGAATTCCCTTCCACCAGAATAATGATGGAAAGTTGATCCCAGATAAGAGAGAAAAACGGGAACAAATAGAGTCACAATAAGAGTTGGAGACAAAGAGGGAAGGTACAGCATCAATGCCTTATTCTACAGCAATTACCCCTTATTCCAAAGCACTTACTCCTTATTCTACAGCATCTACTCCTTCTCAGCCTTATATTGTCCAAATATGATGTGAACCAGTGCATCAAAAAAGCTTCATGACAGTGCATGATAAACACCTTCTTTGAAGCAAGACAGAAAAAAAAAACTGGATTAGATAAAATAAATGACAAAGAGATCCATTCTGGAGATTTTGAACAGATTAATAAACTGACTTATAAATTGTCAGAAGAAAAGTGAAAATTCCAAAATTTTGAGAGAAAAAAAAATCAGATCTCAAAAAAAAAAATTAAACAAAATAAAAAGTAAAAAAATAAGGTAAATTTAAAAATGACCAAAAGAACATCAGCTACAGCTCTATATGCCTATTTTTTCCATGAATGCAAACATTTATATGAGAAACACTACATGTATATCAAGGGCATTTTTGAGGAGGGAATTAGTAGGAATAGCCAGACTCTTGCAATCAATATTCCACAATAGACCACATTTTTATCACCATGGAATTGAATGTCAGATGGAGAGAATAAAACATCCCACTGTGATTATTGTTTCTTGATTACATAAAAACATTTGATTCAGAAAAACAAAATGTTGTCTTAAAGGCTCTCCTTTCAACAAGGAGCATCTCCACCCATGCAATCTATACATCACAATTATTCAAAATTCTTTGTAAGGCATAACAGAGATGACCTTTTTCAAAGACACCATAAATATCAGGTAAGTCATAAAACAAAGCAATGTATATTCAACAAAAATGTTTGCCACTATGATAGAGAAGACCCAGGATAAAATATAAGTTGAAGAGAAATCCCCCCAGGTCTTCTTGTTCATAAATTCTATTAAGCTAGTTGCATTGAACCCTAGAAACTGCAAAGCTTTCTGAAAGAGATATGTAACCACTCAAAAAGAATTGGCCATAATCATCTGCTCAGGAGAAATCAAACAGATTAAAAATGTCTATTGCCCAGATTATGACAAATAGATCAAAATACAGCTTCGAGACTTTGTGTGTATATGTGTGTGTGTGTGTGTGTGTGTGTGTATATATATATATATATATATATACACACACACACATACATATACACACACATGTATGTACATATACACTCATGTATGTAGATGTTTACACATGTGTACATTCATATATATACATGCATATTAACGTGTACTTATAAATATTAGAAATGCTACAAATGAATAACAAATTGGACCCATAATTGAATAAAAGGAGAAAAGTGATTTTTAGAAATTTTAATTTTAGTTAATTTTAGAAAACTGCAAAGACCCTTAAGTTCTTCCAGAATTCAAGACCCATCTTTTTTAACATCAATATTCTACCAGAATTGCTATATGACTGTAAAATATGGAACACAATAGTCTCTGAAGAAATGAAAATTAAGATTATTCAGAAAGGCAATGCCATTCATAATGGGTGGGAGTAGACAGTAATATAACATAGCTGGCAGTGGCATATAACATAGCCAGTGAAAACTGAAAGGAACTGAGGTACATGATGTCATCAGGAATATATGTGAAGAATTTAAAAGACAGTGGGTCTAATTGCAAGAGTGAGAGAGATTAAGTAGACCGCTCAAGTAGTCAACTGGTATTCTTATGACATCAGGAGAAAGATTAAAGCCCATTAAGTATTCTTTCTTTAATTAACTTATGTAGCATTACATACTATTCATCCCCACTTTGGTAAGGTAGGCATGATTGAGGGAACAACGTAAGCAGTGAGAAAACAGTTACATTTGCGTATTTGAGTAAGATGTGAGAATAGTTCTAGATATCAAGAGAGAAGACAATAGATAGAGAAGCAGAAGAGGAGAAAAAGAGAAGACTAATCAATCAATGGTTAAAGTTCTCAGAAAAGACACAGGGGGGATGGTTCCAAAAGCACAAGAGGCAGAATCCCAACCAAAGGGTTTAACTGGAGTAGGTCTTGGATTTACTGGGCAGTATAGTTTCTATGGCAGTGTGGTAATAAATAGAAGACCAGGAATCAGGAAGACCTACACTGAAATCCAAATTCTGACATTTATTAACTACATAACCCTGGATTGATCATTTGTTTTCTACATGCCTTAAGCCACATCCTAGTAAGTACCTACTAAGTCCCAGACAGTAGTCACAGAAAGTCACAGATTATAAAATCTGTGTTGACAATGGGAGTTTCCAACCTCTGGGGGGAAAACCCTGCATCCTATATTTGTGTGCAGTTTCTGTGATTTCCAAACCTCTTTCCCAGATCTTAATAGCATGGCTGATATATTAGAATTCTTCTCACAGTACTGTGGGAGACACCAGGTGGATTCCAAGCAGGTGAGCTTGTCTCTGAGAGCTTTGGCGTTAAGCTCATGTTAAACAAAGCTGCCTACAGCCTGAAGCATGGGGGTTTGATTAACCAGCGGGCATCTCTGTAGAAAGATTAAACTGACTCTACAGTGAAAATGTGAGAGGCTTAATTTAAACCCAAGTCATTTATAGAAGTTCCCTGGAGAAGGTTAGGAACCCCTACCCCACTAGGGTGCCTGAGGCTGTACAACTTCTCAGCCACTCCTGGGATAAGCATGTTTGCATTTTTTATAATGTATTTGGTTTCTGGGGGTGGGGGGCTGTTGGAGGCTGGTGCAAAGGACAATATACATATTCACATCCATATGCACACACAAATGTGCATTATGTGTATTAATATATCCATTTAATTTTATATGATAAACATATCACTTTATTATATCACATGGTTTACATGTATATAATTCTACTATCTATGCATAAGCATTTACATGTGCAATATATATTATGTATTTGTGTAGATATGTATGTGTATTGTATATGTTGTAATATATAGATCATTTTATATATATGTGTGTGTGTGTGTATGTGTTTGTGCATATCTTGACCTTTTATGAGAGTCATTGATATAAACTATTTGCCTCCAATTTTCAGTTATTACAGCATAATTCATTTGAAATCTGGCAGTTATTTGGAAGGTTAAACACAACATTTTTTGTATTACAATTTGCAAAAAAAAAAAAAAAAATTCAGTTTAAAACCCATAGCTGTCCTGGGAGCTCACAGTTCCCACAGCAGATCAGCACAGCTGTAGGCAGTCCTCTGAGATGAATCAGGACCAGTCATAGTTTGAAGGAGAAGGATGCAGTTTCTAGAACAAATTTTCTTTTTCCTTTCATGGATAACTCAGGACCAGTTTTTGCCTCTCACCTTTCTGTACATACTAGTCTATATATGTTTTAAAAGTTTCATGAACTAATCCATGATTACTTTCCCAGACTGCTTTCCTCACTATAGCTGAAAACATGGAAATAAGCTATTGCCACATTATTCCATCTGTCCTGCCATTGAGCCCTAAGGACCACCAGACTTTCCCATCTGCTCTGCTTTTGTAGTTTCCAGCTCCTGAAACACTGCCATCTGACCTACCAAATATGCCTTAAGAATGACTGTGATTTTCCATTCATTATGAAACTGAATCCACCTCTAAAGCATTGTTTCCCTGAATTAGAACATAAGCTTCTTGGAAACAGGAATAGTTTGTTTTTCTGTTTGTATCCTCAATATTTAGCACATTACTTGGCACATAGTAAGTACTTACTTTTTTTTTTCATTCATTCATTCATTCATTTCTCCCAGCGGTGCTTGCATTTTTCTCAATTTCATCACTTTTAAAATGGAAATAATACTGGTACAAAAATAAAATAGCAGATGAACTTTAAGGTTTGGAAAGGGAATATGCATTTATGTAGAACCTATTATGTGCTAGTTACTTGTCAAATATTAGCTCTCTGGGAGTTAGTTAGTGCTGTTATCACCATTTCATGGTTAAGGAAACTGAGGCAAACCAAAGTTAAGTGATTTGCCAGGGTCACACAGTTACTAATTTACCTTAAGTTGGATTTTAACTCAGGTCTTCCTGTCTCTGACTGAGAAGCTAGGTGACAGTGGATAGAATGCAAAGCTGGGAGACAAGAAAGCTTATTTTCGTGAATTCAAATCTGACCTCAAATACTTAATAGCTGTGTGATCCTGAGTGAGCCACTTAACCCTATGTGACTCAATTTCTTCATCTGTAAAAAAATGATCTGAGAAGAAAATGGCAAATAACTCTAATATCTTTGCTAAGAAAACCCTAAATGCGCCCACAAAGTCAGACATGACTGAAATAATTGAATAATAGCAACTACATAGATATACAATCAAAGTTTTATTTGAATTGAATTTCTACTCTATTCAAGATATTTCTGGCAATTTAGTAACATGATAATTAGATCATCAATTGCTTAACAGAAAGGTCCAGGTAAAGGATAGGAGACAGAACTATGATACCACTGGCTACTTAAGAAAAAATAAATAAATGAAGATAAGGTATCTTGGGAAGAACAGTGTAAAGTAATCTGAAAAATGACTGAACAACAACTTCCTGATCCCAAGTCCAGTGCTCTACCTAATGGGCCACCAGCTATCTCTACAAAGTGCTTTACATATACTATCTCCTATGAACTCACAACAGCTTAAGGCAGCTGCTATAATTATCCCCATTTTACAGATAAGAAAACTAAAGGTGACATGAAATGATTTATTTGGAATCACACAGCTATTAAGTGACTGAGGGAAGATTTGAATTCAAGTCTTCCTGACTCCAACTCCAGCATATATTTCCTTTACTAGCTAGAATCTCTCTGAAGGTCACTGTGAGACATAGGCATGTATTATATTAGATAGATTATAAGTTCTTTGATAGTAGTGTCTGTATTGTATATTCCCTTTATCTCCAATTCCTAGGATGTTTCCTTATACATACTAAGTCTTTAATAAATGTTTGTCAATTGAATCAATCAAAAGGAAAAAGAGACTTCCCACTCTAGTTGAAATCAGGAAGATAGCCACATGTCCATCTCCAGTAAGTTTTACCAGGTCTCCCAACACTAGCTTTACTCATCACTTTGGATTTTAAAGTTAGGGAAGAAATAGAGTAAAGAAGAAAGGGAGAAATAAAGGAAAAATTGACTTTGATACTTATTTTATATATAGCTTTGAGCAAGTTATTCCTCCTTTTGGGGCCATATGCCTTCAACTATAAAATAAGAGAGGTAAGTCAGGATGACCCCAAGTTCAAAGTTTTCGTACAGCTGACACTTTATGATCTATACACTAAGATCCTGTCCAACTCCTCTTTGTTATGATTCAAAGAATCTCATCCTATGTATTCTTGAAAGGGAAGGGCAATTCCCCCATCTCTCTCTTCCAGTCCCTGCCTTTCAAAATATAACTGCAGCTGGTAGCTGCTGGTGGTGGTTTTTTAAGTTTACCTGTAAGGCAGATTTGAAATCATTACTGTTCCCTTTTTATAGATGATAAAATTGAGTCTCAGAGACATTAGATTGTTCAAGGTCATACAACTTAGTAGCAGAAATAAGATTCAAAACTAGTATCCTCAGCCATACCCTCTCCTTCTGGCATAATTATTCACCCTCTAAATATTAATTTCAAACAGGTTCTCATGCTCAACAATGAAGGGTGATCAGGAGGGACAATAGAATTGCTGAGGACCAGAATGTAAAGTCATGACCTATTAATCAAGTGTGAGAGGGAAAAAGAACCCCTGAGCTGCTTATGTGAGAGCATCTGGGTACCATCGTGGCCAGCTGTGAGGCAGAAGACAGGCCCATAATTGGCTGTCAGGGAGGCCTCCTGATACGTCTCTACCAATTGTTCCACTCTCATGATGTCACCAGTGACGCCACCTGTGTTCATTAAATTACCCAGAGCCCTTCAGCTGGGGCCTCAGCCAATAATGATGCCTCCCAGAGCTAGAGCTATAGGCAGGGAAGGGTTCCAAACCTGGCGGTTATTTAGCATTCATTTGCATTTTAAAATGAGTTAGGCCATGGACCGTTGCAAAGCCATGACAGAGGGTTTTTTATAATAATTAGTCTTGTGGGAATGGGTTGAGAAAGGACGACTCTGCTCTAAGATTGTGCTGCAACAGAGAACAAGATGCAGCATCTCAGATGAGAGCTTTTCTCCCAGCTCATGTCAGCCCAGTGGACTAATAGCAGCTGCTGCCCACTGAAAGTAGCTTCCCTCCCTCAGTCTCTCCTGTACCCCTTTTTTCTCTTTGCTCAGTTAATAAACTCAATGAATTATAGACCGCCCCTGATAGTTCGGTCACAATTAAACATATGCCTCTGCCCAGGACAGTGCCTTTCAGTACTGGCTTCAGGCACTTTCAAGGTCTCCCTATAATGGGAAATTTCAGTCTTTGAGGTTCTTAAGTCAAATATTACAAAGGTGTCCCTCAGGCCAATGCCTCAGAAATGATCTCTCTATAGATCTTTCTCAATCTCCAGAACCCTGTGGCTCTGTAATCATATAATTTCAGAGCTAGAAGGGACCTCAGAAGATAGATTTTAGAATGATCTAAATGTGATTCTATGAGACTTGAGCTCATACTGTATTGGAGCTAGAAAAGAAACTAGAACCTAAACCTCCTCAAAACAACTCCAGGAGGTAGCGGCTATTATTATACCCATTTTACAGTTGAAAAAACTGAGGGAGACAGAAGTCCAGTAACTTCCCCAAGATCACATAGCTGTTGCTGTTGTTTGTCCTTTGTTTTAGAAGAGGACCCCCCCAAAAAGAAGAAGAAGAAGAAGAAGAGAACCATAATATCAGAAAGATGGTGTTATGACATTCAAACGAATTGGATTTTAAGTGAGAAAGGATTGTGCAAGGTCACCAATTTCACTTTCTCCTCCCCCCATTTGGGTCCAGCAGCAAGATACAGATCGGTACAACTGGAGATGGCCCTGGATATAGTGAAGATCTTGGCTGTTTTAAGCTAAGGTCTTTAAACAGGTCTCAGTTTGTCTGAGGCAGTGTCCAAACAGTGAATAAAACTAAGAAAGCTAGGATAGAAATGAGGCTGAGAATGGTCTTTTTTACTTAATCAAATATGTGTTCATGTATGCATGTGTGTGTGTGTGTGTGTGTGTGTGTGTGTGTGTGTGTATGAAGAGATGGAGGGAGAAAAAGGGAGGGAGAGAGAGAGCGAAGGAGAGAGAGGAAGGAGGGAAGGAGAGAAGAAAGGGAGAAGAGAGGGAGAAAGAGAAAGAAGAAAAGAGAGGGGGGGAGAAGGAGAATATATGATATCCTATGTGAGATAGAGAGAAGGGAAAGGGAAAGGGAAAAGGAAAAGGAAAAAGAAAGGAAATCTGTGTTGCCCAATTGGCCAGTTCCAATTGGATCCTCAATGGGGCAGCTCCTACTCCTAATCACAGAGATTGTTGTTTGTCCTACATTCTCAAAGAAGATCATGACTTCAGGGAGGTAATGCCATAATATATAACCATGGGTAACATAGCTAGTAAGTTTCTGAAGCTGGATTTAAATTCATTTCTTCCTGAATTCAGTCTTCGAATTTTGTATACTATTCTATCACTTTTTCTTTCTCTATTTGTGTGTGTCTCTCTCTGTCTCTGTCTGTCTCTCTCTCTCTCTCTCTCTCTTTCTTTCTCTCTCTCTCTCTCTTCTCTTTATCTTTCCTTCCTTTCCTCTCTCCCTGTATACATAAAGATACATGTGTACATATATGCATGAATGTGTGAATGTATATTTATACATATATGTGTGTATAAATATACATTCACACATTCATGCATATATGTACACATGTATCTTTATAGAAATATATAAGCAAGAAGATTTAAAAAAAAAACTTTCAAAATGGAAAGTACCTTAATAAAACCAGGAATATATTGGAGCCATTTCAAAATGGTTAGCTGAGAGCCACTTGTTAAATTTCATTGAAAGCCATTATGTCTCTTGAAATTGGCAACATTAAAAATCAGAGCTTAGTTTATTGCTTTGTTGATTAGCCTTAATAAAATAATGGAGAAAATGTTATGCAGAATTAATTTAAAAGGCTTTTGTTAATACTTTTTTTTGAAGAGTTTGTTGTTAAATATTATGTGTACATTGCTGAGTAGAACCCTCTCATTTTACCAAAACCAACCAAACAAAAACAAAAAACCCTAAGGTCCAGAGAGGTCAAATGATTGGTCCAAAGTGAGCATATGGCAGAGCTGAGACCAAAACACATGTGTTCTGATCACTGTCTTGTACTCTTTCCATTATAAAGCCAAATTTTTCTTTCCAAAGATGTGAGAATATTCATGTCATAACTCTTCCTTGTTGCACACCATCACCAATTCCAAAAGTAAGGAATGTGGAATCCAAATGGAGTTGCTCCACTGTGGTTACTGCCTCCTCTGGAGTTCTAGATTAAAAATAAGACAGAAACATGCAATCATAGGATCACAGATTTAGAGCAAAAAGATTCTTAAAGACAACAAGCCCAACTCTCTCATTTTACTCATAAGGAAACTCCACAGATAAGGAAACTCCAAGAACTTAACTGAGTTCTAGCGTTGGCTCTTCCACTAATGACTTGTGTGACCTTAAATAAAACACATCTCTCTTTGTTGTGAACTGATCCAACCATTCTGGAGAGCAGTTTGAAACTATGTCCAAAGGACTACAAAATTGTACAAACCCTTTGACCCAGAAACACCTTTACTGAGTCTTTATCTCAAAAATATTTTTAAGAGGGCAGCAAGGAACTATTTCTACAAAAAATATTTGTAGCAGCTTTTTTTTAATGACAAAGAATTAGAAATTGAGGGAATGCCCATCAATTGAGGAATAGCCAAATGAGACATGGTATATGATTGCAATGGAATATTGTGCTATAATAAATGATGAGCAGGAGGGTTTCAGAAAAACCTGGAAAGACTTATATGAATCAATGCTGAGTGAAGTGAATAGAACCAAAAGAACACACTGTACACAGGAATGGCAATACTATATGACTTAGCTATTGTCAGCATTACAATGATGTAAGACATGCATGAAAAATGTTATTCACCCCTAGAGAAAGAACTGATGGAGTTTGAATAAACATAAAAGCATTCTATTTTTCACTTTCTGTATTTTTCTATGTTTTTTTTCCTTTGGGTCTGCATCTTCTTTCACAAATGACTAATATGACAATATATTTTACATTATTGAACATGTCTAACCCATATCAAACTGCTTGCTACTTCAGGAAAGAGGAAATGAGGGAAGGAGAGAAAAAAATTTGGAAATCAAAAAAAAAGTTAATGAATCCTAAATTTTTTTACATGTAAACCAAGGAAAAAATAAAATATTTTTCTCAATAGTATTTTATTTTCCAATTGCATATAAAGATAATTTTCAATATTCATTTTTCTATATTTTGAATTCCAAATTTTTTCTCCCTCCTTCCTTTACCTCCCCCTCCCCAAGACAGCAATTAATATGATATAGGTTACACATGTACAATCATTTTAAATATTTCCATATTATGTATAGTTTTTTGCCTTATTAAATTTTATTTCCTTATTTTTTAATCTTTTTTTATTTTTCAAAATACATTCAAAGAGAGTTTTTCAACATTCACCCTTGAAAAACCTTTTGTTTCAAATTTTTCTCCCTCCCTCTTTACTTACCCTCTCCCTCTCCTAGATAGCAAATAATCCACTATAGGTTAAATATGTGCAATTTTTCTAATCCTATTTCTACTTTTATCATGCTATACAAGAAAAAGATCAAAAAAAGAAAAAATTGAGGAAAAAAAAACAAGTAAGCAAACAACAACAGGAAAAAGGTGAAAATACCATGTTGTGATCCACATTCAGTCTTCATAATCCTCTCTCTGGATGCAATGGCTCTCTCCATCACAAGAGCTTTGAAATTGCCCTAAATCATCTCATTGTTGAAAAGAATCAAATCTATCACAGTTGATCATCATAGCATCTTGTTGTTTCTGTATAAAATGTTCTCTTAGTTCTATTCACTTCACTTGCCATTAGTTCATGTAAGTCTCTCTAGGACTTTCTGAAATCAGCCTGTTGATCATTTCTTATGAAAGAATAATATTCCAATACATTCATATACCATAATTTATTTAGCTATTCCCCTAGTGATAGGCATCCATTTAGTTTCCACTTCCTTGCCACTACAAAAAGGGCTATTACAAACATTTTTGCACTTTTGAGTCCTTTTTTTTTTTTTTTTTATGATTGCTTTGGGATACAAATCTAATAGAGATACTGCTAGATCAAAGGGGAGTTTGAAAGCCCTTTGGACATAATTCCAAATTGCTCTCCATAATGGTTGGACCAGTTCAAATCTCCACTAACAATGTATTAGTGTCCCAGTTTTCCCACATTGCCTCCAACATTTAGTATTCTCTTTTCCTTTCATCTTAGCCAATCTGAGAGGTACGAAGTAGTACCTCATAGTTGTCTTAATTTTCATTTCTCTAAACAATAGTAATTTAGAGCATTTTCATATGACTAGAAATGGTTTTAATTTCTTCATCTGAAAATTGTCTCTTCATACATTTGATTGACCATTTGTCAATTGGAGAATGACTTATATTCTTATAAATTTGAGTCAACTTTCTATATATTTTATAAATGAAGTCTTTATCAAAAGCATTGAATGTAAAAAAAAATTTCCCAGTTTTCTGCTTCCCTTCTAATCTTGGTTGCATTTGGTTTTGTTTGTACAAAAACTTTTTAACTTAATATGATCAAAATTATCCATTTTGCATTTCAAAATGTTCTGTAGTTTTTCTTTAGCCATAAATTCCTTCTCTTCTCCACAGATCTGAGAGGTGGATTATATGGCATATTAGGCATGTTGTCAAAGAAAAATCAGAACAAAAGGGAAATCCATGAGAAATAAAAAGCAAACAAAAAGAAAAGAAAAGAAAAAAGTATGCTTCAAACCACATTCAGAAAAATAAAATATTATTTTAAAAAGAAGACACATGCCTCCTCTATATCTGAGTTTCCTCTTCTGCAAAGCAAGGGAGGTTCACTACATGAACCCTAAGGTACTGCCAAGTTCTAGCATCCTATACTGCTTTCTTGCAAGCCACTGGGAATGGCCCAGCAAATTGTTTCCCCACATTGCCTTGAGATCATTGAGAACTATACTGATGGCATCCATTGTGCTTGAGTAGCTGTCCAGAATTTAATGACATTCATCCCCTGCCTAGGGCATGGTGACTGCTTGAAAGCATGCAACCCCCTCCAAAAAAATCTTCAAATTGAAAGGGACGTTGGAGGTCATCATTTAAAGTCATCCACACTCCACTTCCATTTTAGAGAAGTGAAAACAGGCCTAGAGAAAGGAAAACGATGACTGAAGGTCATATAGCTGTTGTGGACATTGCTGAAACTAGAACTCACTAAGTCTCTGGATTTCCACAACACTTTGCAGTCCTTATCTAGGAAGCTTAAGGTCCCCATAATCTTTACTTCTCTATGTGTAGTTACAACTTGTTCATCATTCTACCTGCTTCAAAAGCAACTTTGTGACCAAAGTTTGGTGACCTCATTATTTCAACAACAGAATGTGTTCAAGTGAATTTCCCCAAAGGCCCCCAAACTTTGCCATTTTATTTCTATGTCACTCCCCGTTTTAACTCATATTAATCAAAAGTATACATTTTTTTTTACTTTGCTGTAGATTTTACTAACCTCTTCCAAGCACTAAAGTAAAGGTTAGGTTTGGGAGGGTGGGGAGGAAGGAAAAATAATGATTGAGCGTGGTGTCTTCTTTGTAGCCTAAACTAATATATCTATGGAAAGATTATTTCATGTTTTCAATTTTCTTAGGAACAGAATTGAAGGGACTGACTTTTCTCCAGGAATCCTCAATTGCTATTAGAGACACAGAGATTGGCTCAGAATGGAAATGACTTTCAGACAGTAGTCTAGACAAACTATTCTGGGGCCCATTCTGGCAATGGCTGTTGTCTCCTGGTAACTTGACCATCTCCAAATATCCTCTTAATCCCCACATTCACCCCAGAAACACACTGACTAGAAAGCTCCCAATATGGATCTCAGTTTTCCTGAAAGGAAGGGGAGCAGGACAAGTATTTATAAAGCATCTACAAAGCACTAATTGCTATGTTAAACACCATACCAAGTTATCTCATTTGATCTTTACAACAATCATGGGGGGGTAAGTGCTATTATTATCCCATTTTACAGTTGAGGAGACCGAAGTAAACAGTGACTTCCCCAGGATCATGTAGCTAATATGTGCCATCTGAGACTAGATTTGAATTTAGGTCTTCCTGATATCAGGCCATAGCTCAATTCACTGTATCACCTAGCTGTCTCAAGAGACCCAGGTCTCTGGAGGAACATACATACATGCCTAAAGGCAAGGATGGCTTAGCCAATTAAACATTTCAGGGACAAAGTTTCTTCTGTACATACTTATATTAAACTTTGTTTGCCAATCACACCAGTGAGGTTAGAAAAGATTTAGTATATTACAACTTGGGTATATCAAGTATTGGTTTATAGCTTTCCATGGAATCATAGGAGCATGGATCTAGATCTGGAAGGGACCGCAGAGCGTATCTAATCAAACTTCCTTTTTTCATAGATAAAAGAATGGAGGCTCCAGGAAGATAAAATGATTTAGAAATAATTAGTACCCAGGAACTTTGACTTCAGACTTTTATTTCTCTCTTGCCCAGTACCTCTGTCGAATTTAGTGCATTCTAGTTCTTTCTTACTTAAAGACACCAGTCAGAGGATATCTACCGCCAAAAATGGTCAAGTGTTCAAAGCAAATAACAAGCATGAAGTGGTGGAGAAAGAGAGGGTAGAAAGAAGAGCAGGTAGAAGGAAGAGAGACAGAGACACACAAAGAAGGACAGAGACAGAGAAACTGACACAGAGAGACAGAGAGAGAGAGAGAGAGAGAGAGAGAGAGAGAGAGAGAGAGAGAGAGAGAACCCCAGTACATACATAGGAGTTAAGTGGTAACTGACTTGGTCTATCCCATGCTTTCCACATCCTGGCATGAATTTGACACCACTGAAGATTATGATTCAATTTAAGAAAGAGGAAATTGCATCCCTTACCCCAAAATCCCCATTCCTGTTTTTGCCTGTCTCCTTGGAGGTACAACTAAGAGGGCCTTTTTCTGAAAGATTAAGAAATATTTTATTGAATTTCCCTTTATCACCTGAAAACAACAATCCACTAAAATGCAATATCATTTTGAGACATGTCCTCTTCTTTCTACAGCACTATTGCCATCATCCAGGCAGGGAGGCACTGCATCCATTTGAAATGCCACCCACACACTTAGGCCAGATGCTTCCTCTCACTTCCAAAGAATATCTAAACCTTAACCAGACAGACTCCCAGTCAATACCATAGCTCATATTTCTAGGATACTTCAAAATTCAAAGCATTTCATGTCCATGATCTTGTCGGATCCTCATAACAGTTCTGAGAGGGAGAGAAGAGATATCCATTTTAGAAATGAAGAAACTAAGATCCATAAAAGCCAAGTGATTTGTCTAAAGTTTAGACATAAAACCAGGATCCAGGTCTCCTGACTTTTGTTTCTGTTTTCTCTTCTATAATGTTCTTTACCATTGAATCTTCAATATATTACACGCATCTCAAGGTTCTACTCAGATCCCTACCTCATTATTTTTTACCTTGATATTGATTTCTAACTTCTTTGCCTATATTTTGTCTTTCATATTCTTGATCCCAATGAGGCTAAATGGAAATAACCATATGAATGAGGTGAGAGAAATTGTCCCAGACATCTATATTAAAAAAAAAGGCTAGGAATAAATGCCGTGTTAAAATGGATTTCTGGGAACATAATATCAGTTGATGGAAAGTGTGATTTGATTTACAGAAATTAAATTTATGTGCAACTATTCAGGATTTAACCAAGGTCTGCCTACAACTGTTCACATAGTATCTAAAGCTTCCATAATTGCAAGGGAATCGTCATGACAAGTTATCAAAAACTAATATATTATTTTCATCTTTGGAAAGGAGCAATAGGAGATTTAGTAATTGCCAGGTGAACCCCTAATTAATGTGTAAATTGCTTGGTAGATTTAAGGAAGATTATCAGGGGAAAACATGAGGCTTTATACCTACTCAAAAGGAACATAAAATGCTAGAATTGGAGAGCACCTTGGAATAACAATAATCATATCACTGTTACTACTAATACTAAGTATTAATAAGAAAGCTACCACTAGTGCTAACATATTTCTATAGCACATAAAGATTTACAAAGTGCCTTACAATAATCTTTTAAGACAGCTTATTTTGCAAATGAAGAAGAATGGTAGAGGTGGAAGAGGTGATCTCTGAGAGATCATCTTCACCAATAATCTCATTTTATAAAAACAGGAAACTGAGACTCAGGAAAGGGAAAAACTTTTCTAAACCACGCGAATAAAAAAGTGACAAAGCCAGACTCACAACCTAAATATAAATTATAAAAGCACAGGAAGTTCCAGGCTCAAGACTTTATTGTAGTTCCTATCTTTTGAATTTCTATGCCCAGGGCCTGAGAAGTAATCCCTCTTACCCAGGAGAAAGACATTCTCCACACACCTGATAACCCCATTCTTCTCTGTCTGTCAGTATAGAAACATGGAAAACAATCTAAATTAATGAAGTCTATTCTTGATATTTTGACTTTAATTTGCAAAGGAAAAGTTGAAAAACAGATGAAATTCATCTTGAGATCTTTCTCTCTTCTCTTTCAGCAACCTTTTCTGACCTCTCCCCCACATTCCATTTCTACTTAAGAAGGATTCCATATACTGGACTGTTCTCCCTAGACAATACCCTCATTTTATGGACCTGTTTCTCTTTCCTCAAGACATGCTATGGAATAGCACGAATAGATGACAATCTCATTCAAACTGAATATATAAGACTTGATAACAGTTTAACTTTCTGAATCATCCTTCTGGGGGGGGGGAGGGGGAAAGGCACAGGAGGGAAAGGAGGGTGAGATCTGCAGGGGACAAGATTTTAAAACAAAAGAATGATGCTGAAAGAATGGAGTACATCCATGGTAGGACTCTGGGGAAGAGATTTTGAACAGACAATTATCTCAAATCTCATTTCTCTCAGTCTTTCACATCCTTTCTTTTATCTCAAATCTCATTTCTCTCAGTCTTTCACATCCTTTCTTTCATTTCTCCAATTTCCTCTCTGTGTCTCTGTCTGTATGTCTCTCTCCCTCTCTGTCTCTGTCTCTGTCTCTCTCTGTCTTTTTCTGTGTCTCTTTCTGTATGAGTCTCTGTGTCTCTGTCTCTATCTGTCTGTCTCTCTCAACACAACCCATCTTGATCAACAAATATTTCAGTGGTCCCTATGTTCTGGGAAGAATTCAAAGCCCTAAAAATACAAAGAAAGATCAAAGATAGACTCTGATGTTAAGGAACTCATAATCTAATAGAGGAGATGATGCAAACAACTGTATATTATATAAAGGGGAACATTGGAAATAAATAAGATGGTAAGCACTGAGGTTAGAAAAGGCTTCTTATAGAAAGTGGGATTCTATCTGATGTTGAAAGAAGCCAGAAAAGCCAAGATGAAGAGATAAGTAGAAAGAGCATTCCAAGCAAGAGAAACAGTCAATGAAAACACCCTGAGTCAGGAGATGGAGTGTCTTGTTTGAGTAAGGGAGAGCAAATGATTTGGGATTTCCAGCTGGTGTTAGACAGGGTGGCTACTAGGGCTTTATCATCAGAAGGGAGCCAGATCTTAATGAAAGTCAAAAGAAGGAAGGAATGAGAAAAAAAAAATATTTAAGATGAAAGCAAGTTGGTTACCTATTGATCATATACTCTAAAGAGCACAGTGGAAGGGATAAATAGCTTTAGAAAAAACAACCTGGGGGAGGAGGTAGTAAAGGGGGATTGTCATACAGGTAGAAAACGGGGTTTAAATAATGATAGTTTAGGATTCAGAATCACTGAGATAAGGAAGATTTGGTCAAATGGCCACTGCAAATGGGAGTTTATTAAACAATGAGGAAGGGTTTCACGTAGCTCACTAACATCCCTAGGAATCTGGCTTCACAGTAAGGTCCTCCCAGGCCATTTAGACGGTATAGAAAGAGGAGTGGCAATGAACCCAACAGAGTCAAGGGAATGGACTAGCAGGGGGAACACAATGGAATGGCAACACCATTCCACTGGCACAGTGACTGGTGGACAGGTCCTGTTGTTCCCCTCCTTCACTGGTCAATGGGAAAGCTGGTCACTTTAACAAAGGGAAGACAGAAATGGGAGGGAGAAGGAGGAGGAGAGAGTTCTGGCCTTATGGTGCCCAGTGGCACACAGCCCAGAGTCAGTCACACAATAAAGTTAACCAGAGCTCAACAGATGCCAGGGCATCTGTGACTGCAGTGATGGTGCAGCTGGGGTCTTCACATTCCTGCATGCTAGAGGAGGAAGCTAGAAAGACAGGAAGAAAGTTTGGGATTGGGTCCCTTTAATGGAAAATAAAGTCATCAAAGATAGCACCTCCTTTTCCAGCATAAGCCAGCAGCTTGATAAGTACCCCCACAGTGTAGCCTTTAAGTTTTGCCAGCCAGCAGCGTGGATATCTCTGGCCACCAGAGGGCACTGGGCCTCATATAGAGCTACAGTGAGGCGTCCAGTTTAGACCTTGCCTTTATTCTTGAAGTCTCCCCCTCATCCCTCCCACTTATCAGGACAGAGCCTTTAGAGGCCTTTAGGGATTGAGAATGGATCTAAGAAGAATGGATGATTCTGAAAGTGTTCATTGTCCTGGTCAAACCCCACATGGAAAACTGCAAATTTAGGAGTGCCATATTTGAGAAAGAACATTGGCAAACTGGAACCCATCTGAGGGAAATAAGCCAAAATACTCTATTATGAGTGATAATTGAATCATGTATGTGATTTGTAGAGCTTAAAGCACTAAGTAAACAAATGTAAGCTATTGTTATTATAAGAAGAAACTTTGAAACAATTAGAAGTGATCAAACTAAAGAAAAGAAGCCTTGGAGTAGGAGTGGAAGACATGATGACCATCTTCAAGTATCTGAAATCTGGACATGTTAAAGTGAGATTAAACTTGTTTAGTTTGGCCCCAGGAGGACAGAACTAGGACTTTCCAATAAGGGAAAGTTGCATGTACCAGATATGGTCTCTATTTAAGGAAAAAGCAGTGTTGTACTAGAAAGAAATTTGGAAATAAATCCTAGTTTCAAATTCCAGTTTGCTACTTACAAGCTATATGATCTTGAGCAAGTCACATAACCTCTTTGGATCTCAGTTTCCTTACCTGTAAATCGGGAGGTTTGGGATTTATGACTTCAAAAGTCCCTTTCAGCTATAAGCCCAATGAAATATATCAGTTCTGAAGTATGATGCCCTGCCTTGAGAGAAAAGCTCTCAGGGGGCTTGAAACAGAAGCAAGATAAGTATATATGTCACAGATATCCTAGAACAAATTCTTACTCATTTACAACTAAGACTAGAGGCACTTCAGCTCTCTTTCACCGTTGATATTATAGTCATCTATAGACTATATATACATAGTCATCTATAATCTATAATAGTCATCTATAGATGCCCTCTGCTGGCCGTACTTTAGTTTATAGCTTGCAAACTCATTAATGGCTCAGAATCTTTATAGCTGTTGGATAACTGAAGCCTTGAAGAAAAAGAATTGCCTGGGCTCCAATTCAGTCATGGGAAATGGTGAACAGTGTCCCACATACCCATCTAGAGCCAAATCCAAAAGCTACTCCCATTCCTACCAGAAGCGATAGGGCTATTATGTTATAACCAGTCTGGCATTAGAGGCTTCCCCAAGCTGGTGATTCTGAGCCCCTTTTATGTCTCACTGGGGACTGACTGCAGAATAGTTAAATTGAATACAAATAGCTTAGGGGACATATGTCAAACCTGGCACTCCAAAGATCTCCACTAACCTCAACTTTGTGTGAGAGTGTGTTTCTCACGGCCACAAAATCACTTTATCCAGGGAGCTTTCTCATCATTCTAAGTATCAAGAACCTAGCTTCTTAAACTGTGATTCACAATTCTATAAAGGGTCTCATAATTGAATGTGGGGATTGCAAAATTATGATTATCATCAATGTTTGACTTATAGACTATATATATACACCAGGGGTCATATAGTAATTTCTCAGGTGAAAAGGAGTCACAAATAGAAAAAGTTTAAGACTTGTCCTAGAAAATAGCTCCCTAGGAGAAGGGAAGTAGGGATGGGGTAGAAGGGCCAAAATTGGTCCATGTCTGTCTACAGAGGTTAGAAGGAGTTCGCAGATACTTGGAGTCAGATAGATTACAAGGATTTGGTAGACATTTATGAGAACTAACCCTAAAATAGCCTGGCTACACTCTGAAGTTAATCATACACGCTGCCACCACTCCACAGAGGACAAGAGCTATGATGGACTTCCCTCACCTGAGTATCATGCAGAGGGAAAGAACCCAATGATGAAAATAATACCAGAGAAATAGAGAGAAGCTGAAAGAATTGTCCTAAGTCCAAAGTACTGAATCAAAGAACCACAAAACCTTGGATCTTGGATCTGAAAGTGACCTCCAAAGGAAGGCATCCAATCCAATTTGTACCTGGTGGGTGAATTCCTTCTACAATATTATTGACAAGTGTTCATCTGACCCTTTCTGGCACATATGCAAGGATGAAGAGCTCCCAGTTTATTAAAGCTACCCATTCCCCAAAAATGAAGTCTCTTATATCTGTTGCCTGAAACATAAAATGAATTCTATCTGGGGACTGTGGAGGATGGATGTATGCTTTGGACATTTTTCCAAGGGAGGAATGACTGAACCCCTAGAAATTCTGACTTAAGATTTAGCTTAATGGTGTCAGCTCGAGGGAACTACCCACCCCCACGTTACTCCTTAGCCCCAGAGCCCTTGGAACTGTTACAAATCAGTCACACATTATTGATGAGGAATTAATTACAATAACTGAAGGAAATTGTGGGAGTAACTTAAGAGTCAGAGAATTTGACTTTGAACCCAGGCACTATCATTTATTTGGTGTTTTCCTTAGTAAGAGAGAATTGACCTCTTAGCCTCAGTTTACTCATCTGTTGAATGGTGATATTAATCCTTGTTTTTCTTTCTTCACAAGGTTATTAAAAGAATTAAGTGAGATACTATTCTCAGCAATTTATTGCCTATACATAAGAGATTATTATCTTAAAACTCCCTTGGGCTAACTGAAGAAGCATCTTTGTCAATTTTCAGGGAAAATTTTCTTCCCAAAGAAACTGATTCAAGATTGCTGCAGTTTAACAATAATAAGGATCATACACTACTCCTCCTCCTCCTCTCCTCGTCCTATTTTATGAAAACGACTGCCCCAGAGGAGAATAAGAATGAGTGGAAACGTGACAAGCATTCTCTTCCTATTAATATCTTCTCACATTGCAGTCAGTCCTAAAACTCCCCATAGCTGGGAGAGGAGCGGGAAGGGAGGAATGAGGATAAGAAGCACCCAGAATTCAGGTCATGGACAGTTAAATAGGTACTACCCTTGGAGAAGCATTGTGATGAAAGGGAGAATATTGGATTTGGAATCAGCTGAGTTGGGTTTTAATCTTGGCTCTGTTTTTGGCTCACCATGTGACCTTCAACAATTCACCAAAACTCTTTGGACCTCACTTACCTCATCTACAAAATGGGGATGATAACTGACACCAATTCCCTTGTAAATAAAAAATGCTTTACAAACCATAAAGTGCAATAGAAATTGAAGGCACTGTTATCTTTGATCAAGTCCTGGATTTAACTATAGGTTTAGATTGCTAAATGACATTATGGACATTCTGAAATGCATTGTGAATGTCCACATATAATCTACTATTCAAAGAAATTACATGTCTTTATATATTTCAATTCTTTCTAAATTAAAAAAAAATCCTTATCTATCTCTATATGTCTGTCTTTCTGATCTAAATCTTTTATATACATATATTCTGATTAGCATTACATTTACCATATATACATACATATGTGTTTATATGTTATGTATATGTATTTCTCCTAGTAGACCATAAGTTCCCTGGGAAAAGATAAAAATTTATGTCTTTCACTATGTGGAGAGAATTCTGCACAAAATAGAGGCTCCAATAAAATATCAAAAGCACACACTTAGAGGAGACATCCTAGAGAGACCTGACTTCTGACAATTTTTCATTCTTTTCCCACTGGAACTTAGGAGCCAATAGGATGGAAATCTAAGGATTCTCTCAAGGGATCCAGAGGAGCCAGAGCATACTTGTGTTCAAAGAAACTGGATGGAAACCCACACAGAAACACCAAAGTTTCAAATTTTATCTTAAACTCTGGAATACATAAACTCTAAAATTCTCTATTGGCTAAGTTTTGTTGATGGAACTTTCTTCCTGTTCTTCTGGCTCCCTATTCCAGACATCCAGGCTCACTTCAAAGGTAAAAATAGCCTGCTCACCCTTGCTTCTCTGAAATATTATTATAGCAGTTGGGGTTAAGTGACTTGCCCAGGGTCACACAGCTGGAAAGTGTTAAGTGCCTGAGACCACATTTGAACTTAGATCCTCCTGACTTCAGGACTGGTGCTCTATCCATTACACCAACTAGCTGTCACCTCACCTGTTTTCTCAAATCCCTTTATCCAGTTTGTCTCTCTTTCTGGAATGTCCTCCCTCTACTTCTGTTGAATGCTTACTAATGAAAGGGGAAGAGGTGGAATAGAAACATATTTATCAAGCACTTATTGTATGCCAAGCATTGTGTTAAGTATTGAAAACAGTCATTGAAAGTAAATGTATCCCTGATCTCAAAAAGTTAATTCTCTATTTATTTTATTATTAATTATTATTAATTAATATTATTAATTCTCTATTAATCCTTATTTGGGGTGTACTGCACATAAAGGAAGTTCTCATTCATGGAAGATGGAAATATCAAGTGGTATTTAGGCTCTGGCAGGAAAAATAGCAGGTAGATGTCAAAGCACCCAGGATCCATCCAGGATCTTGAAAGTTCATTGGTTAGAAGCTAGAAAATGAATGAATGCCCATCATTTGGAGAATGGTTGAGTAAATTGTGGTATATGAATGTTCTGTAAGGAATGACCAGTGGGATGAATACAGACTGGCGAGACTTACATGAACTGATGCTAAGTGAAATGAGCAGAACCAGGTGATCATTATATACCTCAACAACGATCTGTTTGAGGATGTATTCTGATGGAAGTGGATCTCTTCGATAAAGAGAGCTAATTCAGTTTCAATTGATCAAAGATGGACAGAAGCAGCTACACCCAAAGAAAGAACACTGGGAAATGAATATAAACTGCTTGCATTTTTGTTTTTCTTCCCAGGTTATTTATACCTTTTGAATCCAATTCTCCCTGTGCAACAAGAGAACTGTTCGGTTCTGCACACATATACTGTATCTAGGATATACTGTAACCTATTTAACATGTAAAGGACTGCTTGCCATCTGGGGGAGGGGGTGAAGGGAAGGAGGGGGAAAATCAGAACAGAAGTGAGTGCAAGGGATAATGCTGTAAAAATATTACCCTGGCATGGGTTCTGTCAATAAAGTTATTTTAAAAAAAGAGAGAGAGAAGACAGATCACTAATTACCAATTCTAGGATTTGATCTATGAGATTATTGAATTTTAATTGCTGCCTAATTATAATTTCTACCACTTTCTAAGGATATGGTAAACAAGTTCTCAGCACCATCCTTGTATTTTACAGTCCCAATTCCTTTGAGCATTTCAGAATAAAGATGTTATATAAACACACACACACACAAAAAGAAAGTTCATTGGTGATGTTACCTTTCTTCTCTTGAAAAGCAATTACAGAGCAGATGATCTCAAACTAAACGAATAGAGGAACCAAGAGTCAGAGTGGAATGTGACTCAAGTATGTTTTCAGGCAAGATGGGATGGTGGGACCGAATGTCAATATCCAACAAAGCTCATCCAGTGCCCAATTGGAAATTACTAACAAGATAATGGACATTTAGTGAGGAATAGGAAGATCCATGGTTCCCTTTGATTATGATGAGTAGTGCTGGCCCCAGTGGTTTGACCACCAGTTGGTATCTCAGGAGAGAAAAGGAATCTATAAAAAGAATTCTCTCCCTATTTCTACCTTTTAATATGCTTTTCTTCAGTGATCCAGAGCCTGTAGAAGCCAAAGAAGGTTTTTGAACAGCTAGGCAATAGAATTAGATCTCATGCCTTAGCCAAGATGGCTTCCTCAACAGAGGCAAACTCACAGCTCACACGTTGAAATTCACAACTAAATATTGACCAATAAATCTAAAAACAAACTACAGAAAGTGACTGTGTCCACCTCAGAACTGCACTCTGAAAATAAATCAGCCAGAGTCTGATGGGTAATAGGAAGGTGGGTCTACCAGTAATAACAGGGTCAATATAAAGTAGTATCTCATTGTGACCACAAGCAGGTCAGGAATGTATGTAGCTTTCAACATTTCTGAAGGCAGCCAGAACAGAAAGGTCCTCTAGGAATGTCCCATAGTAATGACTTTAGCATCCCTAAGGAGCAGCATAAGGCAGCTATCTTCTATTACTACAGCACTTAGATGGACAATACAGACTTTCAAGGGCTCCGGGGTTCCCCAGTATTTTGTCCTAAGATGTTAGAGAAGGCCCTGACCAATATCCTGAACCTTAAAAATCCATAGGGGTCAAGGCAGCTAGATGGTACCAGCCCTGAAGTCAGGAGGTCCTGAGTTCAAATATGAACTCAGACACTTAACACTCACTTCCTAGCTGTGTGACCCTGAGCAAGTCACTTAACCCCAACTCAATGAGGTGGACATCAATACAGGAACCCAAGGGAGACAAAGATAGACCAGTTAAAGAAGTGTATCAGGGGACACAGCCAGGCTCTGGCACAAATCTTCAAATCAGAAATTAATGGAGTAGAGATGTATAAACCAAAGAAAACCACTAAGTTTCAAAAACCATTTTCATTCTAAAAGTCTCCCAACAAAGGAGCAAATAACAACTGCAAAGTCATACATTAAAAAAATGTATTTCCTGCAAGGACTATGTGGATATCTAGAAGAAATGAATCAATAGATAAAAAATGAAAAACGTTCTGGAGAAAAGAACTGGAAAGAGAAAAAATCACTTACATGAGAAAGTAGTAAATGTTACCCAATAAATGAACACTCTGAAAACTAGACCAAATAGAAATCAACAACTGCACAAAACACACACACACACACACACACACACACACACACACACACACACGAGCATGTATGTATATATTTAGAAGAAAATCAAAAGATTGACAACATAAAAGAAAATGTAAGATAGCTAATATTAAAAATATCTGACCTGGAAAACAAGTCAGAGAAAATTCATTTTAAAATCTTTGAACTCCCTGGAGGAAAAAAAAATAGTAAGAAACCTGAAAACTATTTCAGAAAACTATAAATCAAAACTGTCTAGATTCATTAGAACCAAAGGGCAAACTGAAGAGAGACAGAATCCACTGATCACCATCTGAGAGTAACCCTAAAAGAGAAAGTCCCATGAATGTTAGAGACAAAAATCCAAAGCTCCTACATTAAAAAAAAAAAAATTCTAACAGAGAATAAACAAAGTATCCTTCCAGTACCTTTATGTATATTTGTTTGATATATATTTGTTTTTGTTGTTGTTTTTGGAAACATTTGTTGATAACCAGGATATTCAAGCAAACATTGTACCCATTCTCTAACTTTACTATAATATAGTTTACTGTATGTTTATTGTAATCAACCATCCATTTATAACAACAAATAAAAACATCCTACAATGAAATGGGCTTCCAAAGAAAATGATGGGTTCCCCCATCATCAGATATCAACATTATCATCTGAACATTGTCAGAGACTATAGAAAGGATTGCACAAAGGAGAGTTGTACTATATGCTTTCTGAGTTCTTTTTCCAGTCAAGATTCTAGGGTTCAATCGTTTTCTCTTCAAAAGTCTACATATAGGATATTTTTCCAATGTAATAGAACAAAATCCTTCCTTAGTGGACGATCACACACTGTCAGACAAATTGAGACTAATGCCTTCCATTTATGACAGATATACAGCAAAAGGAATGTTTGCTTTTTGAGTTCCCAGTATTCCTAACCCCCAATGCTTTCTTCCTTCTTCCCATTCCCCATCCTCACCTTTGTTTTCTTCACAATTCCTAAAATAGCTTCTCTTTGGAAACATGGCCATTAGGAATCATTTTTTGTGTTTCCATTTGCAAAACTAAAAGCTCACTCAGCTACAGTGAAGAAACTGACCAGAGGGTTAGGGAGAAAAGCCAGGGAGCCCAGGACATAGATGGCAAGCTATCTCTGAGTCATTTGGGGAATGTTTCAAATGATGACTGGGATGTAAGCCAGTGGTGCCTTGTCTTCCATAGGGTCACTAAACAAGTCAGTCTCCAGGACTCAGCAGAGTATATTCCAATCAGCATTGGCATCTAATGTAGACTACTGTCTGTATAATTTGAATTTAAGAACTTAAGCTACACTTCTACAGTTTTTACAGTTTATAAAACACCTCCTTCACAGTCTCAGGAGAGTTGTTAATCCCTCCCAAGAAGTATTATTACTCCTTCCAGGGAAGTATTATGCTTCCCTTTTTCCAAGTGAGAAACGACTGGGGGAGAATATCCCAAGTTCATAAAGCTAGGAAGTGAATGACTGGGGGGATTCAAACCCATATCACATCTTGTGCTCTTTCCACTGAATGCTGCTGCTATGAAATTACTTGTGGCTCTAAAATCCTATCGTTCTATGAGTACCAAATTCTGAAACAGCCCTCCTTTCTCACCCAAAATAAGTAAGTCAAGAAATCTTGAAAGGAGTACTAAGCTAGGGATGATTTACAGCAAGGAGAGTATGGCTACTGCAGAGTCATTTCGGGAAAGGAACTACATTCTAAATCTTTAGCTCTGGCCCAGCTGGCCTCTGGGGGAAGGTTTGTTTCCTTGCTGTCCTTAGCATTTCAGTTTAAGGTCAAAAAGGTTCCTGCTGCCTGCTCTGTACTCCAGATGAGCTATACTTTGGGGCTCAGGGACATATTCATTTTCCAGTGGCTTCTTTAGGCAAAGCACCAAGCTGGTCACAGACAAACATAGCATCATTAAGTACCCACACAGTGCTAGCCCATAGACCCTGGCTACTTATTGGTAGATTCAAACAATATAGAATAACGTAAAGGTAGAGACACTAAAGAAAATAAACCTCATCATTTTTCTTAGGTCAGAACCTAGTGATGTTCAAATATTCCTCCTGGAAACTTGTTAAAAATTGTTCCTAATTTTTCATTCCAGAACAACACAGAATACATCATCTCTTTTCCCTATAGAAATTTGAAGGCTATGATTCCCCAAATTTTTGTTTTTCCAGGCTATGAACTCCATGGCTTTGCATCTCTTCACTCTCCTGATCACTCTTTGCAGTTCACTTGTTTGATACCCCTCCTAAAATATAAAATATAAAATAATATAAAATTATTTAAATATATAAAAATATAAAATAGGGAGTCCCAATATTGAGAATGATAGCTAGTAGGTATTTCAAATCTTGGAACTGGAAAGGATTTTTAAATGTCAGAGATGAGAGGAAACTTAGAGATCATCCAATTCAATCTTTCCTTTTGTAACAGGGAAATGGAATCCCAGTGGCCCAACATCCAAATCTGATCTTCTAACTCTCAACCCAGAGTTCTTTGCATGATGCCATACTTAGAAACTTTAGGTCAACTTGCATAGTCAACCAAGGTTTGGAGTTTCCAAGTTTTACAGGGAAGAAGGGCAGGATGAGAAAGAAAAATATAATAGATTTAAAAGTGATTAAATGAAAGAAAACTCCTTACATAATTGGAGTATAAATCATTTCAGATGTGAATGATGATATGAAGACAGGCAATTTATTTTAAGTATTGGAGATTTTCGATCATCAGTTTAGCTATATTTAAAATCCCTTACTGATGTTAGGAGGATAACAACATTGAAAGACCTTAGTCCTTTTTAAGCTTCACAACATAGAAAATTGGAAAGTAAAACACAGAACATCAAAACTGAAAGAGACCTTAGAACATTGAATGTCATAGATAGAAGAGGCTTCAGAATGAGGGAGATGAAAGGCAGCTTAATCCAAGAATATAGAATGCAAGAATTGGAGGAGTGAGAAAATAAGGAAATTAGGGACATTAAGACAAGTGGCAGTGGGAAATGAGTGAACTATTCTGATTTTATCTTGTGATTCAGTTTTGGAGCTAATTCAGTTCCCTTTCTATTCAACTTTGGGTCTAGTCCAAATTCTATCTTGTGAGAAACCTTTATTCAATTGGGAAGAAAATCTTATTGTATTATTTAAATCTAGGCCTGCATAGTGGGGAGTTGGACCACTTCTAACTGCTGTTCAGAGACCCCTTATAAACCCAGTCAGACACAAAGACTGATGCAAGAAGTTTTCTCCCAATTACACATTTCTAGCAATCCATATCTTATCTGAAAATTAGACCCATTCTGATCAATCAGTTATTGTTTCCACATTCTTCTGATTATTTACAAACATTTATGGGGACTTCAGGGAATTGTAGTCTTGGAAAATCCCTAATCTTGTGTCCAGTTAGAAATCAAATTACCTAACATTATAGTCTTCTTGTCATTAATTGGCCTTATTTGATTGATTACTTTTCATGTAAAAAAATCTTTCTCTCCCTATATTTGTAGTTCAGCTTTAAGTTGAAGAAGGGGCCTGCTCCTAGTTTTTGGCAATTAGCATGCATACATTGCTTAATAAATTGATAAGCTCAGAAGAGCAAATCTTTGTTGCCTAAGTAATTTCATCTCTTATCCACTACAGGTGTCCTGATGGCTAACATCTATTCCAATGACTTTCCTTTACAAATGGAGAACCAGAAAGTAGAAGTGATTGTCCAAAGTTGATTGACTGATTGACTGTTACAGTTGAAGGAGTTGAAACTGGAATCTAGGTCTTCTGTGTTCAGTATTCTTTCTATCACATTAGCATTTTAAAATTTTATATACCACGGAACCAAAAAAACACAAAACCAGTGTGAATAAGTGTTGCTGCCTGGCACTCTCTAGACTACCATTTCTGCTTTCAGTCCAAGTCTCACCCAGGGAAGCAACTCCTATTGAGAAGAATTCAGCCATCTCTACTAATTGCAAACCACCTGACACATACAGGACAAGCAAGCCAATCTGTTTAATCATTCCGCAGTCAAAAGTCACTCATTTTGTTCCTAATTCTTTGAGGCTACACAAAAATACACAAAGGTGATGCTATGAAAATTTTGTTAAATATTTGACTTATCCTTTCTGTTTTTGACCTTATTGAAATGACTGATAATTTAATCATTAAATCAAAGGGTAGAAACAGGTTAGTGACTTTTATTACATAATTCTAAACAATTATCTGGAATAGTTGGACCAATTCATAGCTCCACAGGTTAATGGCATTATCTTCTCATGACCATTCAAACTTTGACTTTCTATTTTTTTGTTATTTTAAAATTATATTAATAAGAAAAGAGCAAAGGGGGAAAAAAGGCCTCAGTTTGTGGATATAAGTAAATGCAAATTGGCAAGTTCCTTGATTTTTATGTTTAGTTGGCTAGATTCAAGGAGGTTCTTTATAAGTCAGCATAGCAGATACTGGAAAAGAAAATCTATGTATCTTTTCATTCCCACAAGAGTGAAACATATTAGGCAAAACAAGAAGATGAAAATAAAATAAAAAACCATGTGTATGCTAGTTAATTTGGCACACATCCTGTCTCAGTCTAAAATTTAAAAAACTGTTGTAATCCGCCCCCCCCCCAAAAAAAAAAAACTCTGCTATACTAGATAGATTTGTCTTCTATGAATTCTTGATGGTTGGTAGCTCCCTGATTGGGACAAAAAAGGTGAGAAGCCCTACTTACTTAAGTCCTTACTTCACCTCATAAAACTTTTCTTTTCACCATATTCTCAAACTGCTTAGAGTGACCCTGGAAGAAGTGGCCAAGACTTTGGTGTAAAGAGATTCAGAGTCTCATGTAACTAATATGTATCCCTTCCTTTTACCTTTCCCTGAAGACCACTAAGTTTGAGACTGTATCTATCCGTGCACTATCCATGGTTGTTCCCCATACTTCTCTTCTCCACTGTGTTTTGGATCACCTCTGATTTGGTGGTGTTGCCCTAATTTTAGAGGGCTCAACTCCTGACCCAGTTTGGGAAATAGATGCTGACATTCTCTTTTTGGTTCTGTCTCCTCATCCAAGTCTTCAGATTTGGGTGTACCCAATAAATTACTCAGGCTTCCATGAAACAAGACAAATAAAGGACCTATTATTATGCATCATTGACCTAATTCTTCTGCACAGTCCTATTAAGTCTTAGGATTTAGCCTAATTCTAGTATTGTAAGTGGAAAGAAATCCTAGTTCTGACTCTTATTATATGTGTGGCAATGGGCATGTCACTTCTTTCTGGACCTCAATTAAGGTTCATCAATAAAATGGGTAAATCCCTACCCTGTTTAACCCACAAGATAGCTGAGATGAGATAAGAGATATAAATCACTTTCTAAACATAAAATACTGTGTCAATGTGAGATGTCAGTATTAGTACTATTAGAGGAGGGGCAGAAATGACTTGATCATACCTTCACAGTTAGTGAGAGGTTGTAGTTTTACATCTGCCACACAAAAACTTTAATTTCCATTCAACCTTGATTGGAACTGACTTCCTGACTGTGACATCAAAGATGGGAAACCAGATTTGTTTAAGCAAAATATTTTCTCTCTCTATAGAATATCCATTTCTCCTAATACAGTTTTCATTTCTCTTCAGTATCCCAGAGCTCTCCCTTTTGCTTTCTTTTTTTTCCATATCATACTCCCTTACAGCAGATTCACTCCGCAAAGTTGTTTCCTAAAATCTTTTCTCTTCTCTCACTACATGATCTCACTCACTGATCTCATAAACTTCTATGGTTTTTGTAGTGTTCTTCTTTTCTCTAAAATATGATCTTCTCTGGGAGCAGGTTTCCTGGGGAGCTTCTGGGGGCAGCATTAGTATCAGTTCAGAGTAATAATCACCTCAAATGCAGCCAGCTATTAAAAGTTCAGATCCTTTATTGTCTCTTCCAAAATAGCCCAGGTAGCCTTCTTAGAGGCCTATCTCCCTCCTTGGTTCCAAGAGCTCTTGCAGCTTGTCCTTTGTCTCTTCCAGCTTCAGCCTCCAGCTCCCTCTGACTCTCCAGTTCTCCTCTACCCCTGACTGAGACTCTGCCTTTTATGTTCTTTTAGAAGTGTGAACTCAAAGGTTGACTCCTTCTCTGAGAGTGGGATTGTGGGAGGTGTAACTTGTGAATCTCCTGGACTTGTGAATTCTAATGTGTGAACTCTCAAAGGTGTAAACTTAAGTACATAAGCATTGTTTCTATCAATTCCAGTGAGTTAACACTTTATAAGGATTCTAATAGGTTTTAATTAGCATCTTCATACTTTTTTAATTTTTTTTTAAATTTTAATTAGCATACTTCCATATTTGTATATCCAGACCCAGTCTCTCTCCTGAGCTCCAATCCCACATCACAGATTGGCTATCAGATATTTCAACTGAATGTATTGTAGACAGCTCAAACTTAATAAATCCAAAACATAACTCATTATCTTTTCCCCCTCAAACCCATATCTCTTACAAAAATTTCTATTCTGTTAAAGTTACCACCCTCCTTCCAGTCTAACAGGTTTATAAGCCTGATGTTATCCTCAAGCCATAATTCCCATTCATCTCATAAATCCAGTAATTGCTACATCTTGCTACTTCTATTTCTACTGCAGTTTTCTCATCTATAATCTTTTCATCAATGATACAGCCATTCACTTTAGGGTGTCCCAGCTCCTAGTACAGTTTCCAATATATAGTAGGAGCTTATTATATGTCTGCTGATTAATTAATTTTATTGTTAATATAACACAAACACACTATGAAATGGAACTATTCAGGAACTTTCCATACCTACGCTGTTGGCAATAATGGTATGGCAGAAACAGAGAAGAGCAGCTAACAAGAAATGGATATTTTCAGCTTTGACATAACCTCATGAGTCATGAGTACTTGAAGTCAAAGGTTCTGGTGCTTGAGTTTGTAGAGAAAAAAATTTTTCTGATCAGTCAAGCTCCTTGAATGTGGAAAAAGATAGCCCTATGGTTTCTGCTAGCATCCTCCTTGAACATCCAAGTCAGTAAGTTACTTGAACAATGCAATCCTATGAGAAAAGAAATGTGTTCAACAAATTCTAAAGCTTTTCTCTCTTTACTAGGATTCTAAACCAAAAGATAATGCTACAAGATCTAAAGAATCTCTACTGTGAGTCCTTAGTACTTATACATTTTTATGATGTCAATCAGCGAACACACATAAAACTACTATGTTTCAGGTATTGTGTGTACTAAGTGCTGGAGATACAAAGAAGGACTCTTAAGGAGCTCACAGTCTATAGGGGGATACAACTATGTACAAATAAGCCATATACAGGATAAATCTGAGATATTAATATTAGGAGCAACTAGATGAATATAGTACCAGGCCTGAGTACAAATCTGCCCTCAAACACTTATTAGCTAACTTATTAACACTTATTAACCCCACTGCCTCAAAACACACACATGCACGCGCATACACACACACACACACACACACACACACACACACACACACACACATTAAGAGGAATCAGAAAAGTGTTCTTGATGAAGGTGGGATTTTAGCTGGCACTTGAAGAAAGCTAATTAAGTCAAGAAGCAGGAGTGAGGAAAGAGAGAATCATAGGCATGGAAAACAGCCTGTGAAAATACCATGAGTCTGAAGATGGAGTTTCTGGTTGGAAGAACAGCAAAGAAACTAGTGTCTCAGGATGGAAGAGAAGGAAGAGAAAGTGGTGAGGCCATAAGAGAGACTGGAAAGATAAGAAGAAATTAAGTTGTGAAGGACTTATATTTGATCTGGAGATGATAGGAACCCACTGGAGTGAAATAAAGGCCTTCTCATATCCAATTTAAAAATAGTTGTGATATTTACACTATTATTTGACAAAGGTAAATAAATTCATTTTTCCCAGGTCATAAAACCACATCAAAAACTATTACCAAAACAGAATAAATTTCACTTTCATTTTTCCACTATGGTAATATATTTTAATAAAAATCTATCACAAATTGATTCTTAGAATAATTGTTTTTAAAAAATCAGGGTTCCCCTCTTAGGTTAGGTCTATGAAAATGGAGAGAATACTTTGTCTCACTTATATTCAAATATTTGTGGAGTTATTTGGGTTAGCTACCAGGTAGTACAGTGGTTAAAGGCTAGTGCTAATGATCTACTAATGAAGGGAGACAGGGTCAGCCCAACCTTATTTCACAGTGGTAATTAGGGACTTAATAAATGTTTGTTGAATTAATGAATGAATAATTAGAAAGTAAAGTGAATTAATGTTTTTGTTGTTGTTAGTTAAAATAGGAAGTCCCCTCTAGCCTTATTATTCTTTGTTTTAAGGTCCTTTTTAGCTCTGATATTCTGTGCTCTAAACTGTTAAAAATTCTAATAGTCTACATTCCAAGGTCCCTTCTGGCCTTATCATTCCATGGTTTTCTGCTTCTGCATTGATGGATCCAGACTCTTATTCCTCTCCCCCAAAGGCATTTCTGGACCACTTTCTTCATTTCCTATTTTCTGCTCAAACTATCTTGCTCCCTGACACCTACTCCATTCTCTTGGGATTCTACTCAATCTTTAACTCTCTTTATTTTTGTCTATGCTTTAAAAAAAAATCTGTGGAGATAATTAAGATCATATCCATGGTTTTCTCCACATCACTTCTCATCTTCAACTTCCTGGGTCAACATTGAAATAGACAATGATCAGAGAACAACATAAATTCCCATCAGGCCCATACTCTGTCCTTACACGTTTGAGCACTGACCTCTAATCCTGCCACAGCCAATTCACAAAACTTTGGTCAAGGAGAAACAGCCTCAGGGACAATCGTTGACTGGTTCAGTCTCCATCTAGCTCCAAGCAAAAACTGCCAAACCTCATTCAAGTCCTCCTTTTCTCCCTTTTCCCTACTCTTGTCCTGTTGCCTTTAAGAATCATCCTCCCTAGAGAGAGTTAAATCCCTCATGATTAGGTCTGAATACAAAATGAACATTGAATGTGTAATTTACTATTTACTGTACTTGTCTTTGGTTAAAGATATGTGTGTGTGTGCTAGAATACAGAAATGTTAAAAATGGAAGGAAGCTTAGAACATAAAATATCATAACTGGAAGAGACATTTGAGATCACCTAATCCAGCAGCTACCTACCCATTTTACAGAGGTCAAAATGAGTCCAAGAAAGGGGACCAAAGTTACACAACTATCTAGTAGCTGAGCCAGGACTATTAGTACCCAAGCTTTCCTGAATCCCTATTTATCAATCAACAAACATCTTTTTAAAAATTCAATTTCCAAATATATATTACATGCAAGATACTAACTTTCTTTTTTTCTTAACTACTTTTTTTCAATAGTTTTTTTTGTTTCAAATACATGTAAAGATAGATTTCAACATTCAGAAAATACCATTTTCAATGCTGAAAAACACATAAGTTCAGCTAAATAATGATTCTTACTCTCCTAGATCTTATAACCTAGTTGGAAAGATGAAACATGGACACCAGACAAAGTAGATTATTATAAATATCACAAAAACATAAGAATAAAAGAAAGTATCATGAGATTAAATGATAAATGAATCGATACTGTGCCTAGAACTTAAAGGGAGGGAGGCCTGGATTTGAATCCTTCCTTAGATATCCAGTAGTTTTATGATCCTAGGCAAGTCATTTCACTTCTGTCTTCCTTAGTTTTCTCATCTGTAAAGTGGGACTAATAATACCTCACAGTATCATTGTGAGCAAAAATGAGAGTACAGGAAAGTGCAATATAAACCTTAAAGCACTATATATAAATGCAAGCTATCATTATAGCAGCATCTGAGCTAGCCCTTAGAGAATGAAAAGATTTTCAGAAGGGGACCTGATTAGGAAGGCAATCTTCTATAAAGGAAATAAAAGCATTTATACTTTCCTGAAACTTGTGATTCTCTGCAGATTGGTCAGAGATCATTGTACCAGCCAAATCTTTCACATTCACAAGCCTAACAGTCCCACTCGGGTAGATAAAGACTGTCTACTGGAAAGGCATTTATGTCACAAGTCAGAATTTCAAGATACTTTCTTCAAAGATGAAACAGCATATATTTCTACTCCTCCTTCCATACCTACCAAAATGGTAGATACAAAGAATTAGACATGATCTGCTATAGAGCTCAAGGAGTTTATAGAATGGGAAGGAAGATGCCAAACATATCTGAATCAATATGATAAATAGTAATACTTGTGTTCCTTCCCATCCGAGATTCTGTTCTAAATTCTAAGAACATTTACAGCTCAAATATTGCATGTTCTTTAGTTTCCAGCTCTGATGTGCTCTGTTCTAAAGTCTCTCTCCCCCCTCTAATATTCTAAATTCTATGCACTCTAGTACCTTTCAGCTCTGGCATTCTATAAATTACTTGAACACTGGATTTGAAATCAGAAAGATTTGAAATCAGAAAGATTTGACTCCACAATTCTACTTCAGATATTTGGAAGCTATATGACATTGAACAACTCTCATTTTAATCTCTTTTGGCCTCAGTTTCCTCATCAGTAAAAGGAAGGTAATAATAGCACCTATTTCATTGAGTCCTTCTAAAGAACAAATGAGATGCTATATGGAAAATGTAAACCTTAAAACATTCTATGATATATATGTGGTGTGTATATACATATATGTACCTATATAGAAATAGATATGTAATAGATATGTATGTTTATCTGTATAATATATAAAATGCTTTATGGTTCACACATTTGATATATACTTATGCATATATACACACATCTACATACTTTATATACATAGCTTTGTAAGTATATACACATACATATTCTGAATTTTACATATTCTGATTTTTTTAACATTCTGTATTCTAAGGTCTCTTCCAGTTCTAATATTCTATGAACTTAAATTCCTACCAGCACTAACATTTATTCCAAATGAAAAGATAAATGGAAATCATATTATGGAGGGCCTTGAACATTAGCCTAAGGAATTTTAATTTTATCTAATATGCTCTGCAATTGTTCAAAAGAATATTTTAGGAAAATAAATCTGGGATAAGCTACTGATGTCAGAGAGAAAAAATATATCCCTCTGGCCAATAAATTTGGTCACACTTCCTTCTTTTTTCCTTCTTCTTAAGGTAGTTGAGCAGAATCCTCTCACCTTAACCTCCTATTTATTCACTCCTCTCTAGCCTGACCACTCCAGGACAAACAGGACATTCTGATGCACCCTGCCTGGGGAGCTGAGAAGAAAAAAAAAAATTATTTGCATGCAAATGTCCCCTTAATGGGTAACAAGGCAAACAGCAGTCACTAGATGTGCTGTGTAAGGATGAATTGTCTCTAAATAGAATATGCTCCAAGTTTTCCATGGGGCACCTGCATCAGCAGTTCTGGAAGTAAGTCACTGAGGGAGAATGAACTTTCTCCCAGGCATGCTCTGCCCCCAGAACATTTACCTTCACAACCAAGGGAACACATCACAAGGCCACCCAGTTCTTGGCTCCAAATAGGCTGGGGAAAGGTAGTAGCTCAAGCTCCCTTAATCTACATAGAAACAGAATTTATTATCTTTTTTTAATTCCCTATCCTAACTTTTTTTTCAACTGAGATCACCATTCTTCCTGTTACTCAAGTTCAACATCTCAGTCAGCTTTGACAGTTACTTCCCCCTCTTTTACCCATCAAAGCCTTTCTTCCTAGAGGCAGAGAGGTGATCTAGTAGATAGGAAGTTGAACCTAGAATCAGTAAATTTATTGTTGTCAAATCATTTTTCAGTGGTGTTCAATGTGTTTATACTCCATATGGAATTTTCTTGGCAAAGATACTGAAGTGGTTTACCTTTTCTTTTTCCAGCTCATTTTACAGATAAGGAACTGAGATCAGAGTTCAAATTTGATCTCAGACACTTATTATTTATGTGACTTTGGGCAAGTCAAGTCATTAAACCTCTGTTTACTTCAGTTTCTTCTACTGTAAAGTGGGGAGTAATAATAGCACCTACCTCTCAGTATTGTTGTAAGGATCTAATGGGATAATATTTGTAAAGCACATAGTAGGCACTATATAAATGCAAGCTATATAAGCCATTGCCGAGTCTTGTTAAATCTACAGACATGACATCTCTCATATCCAGGGGTATTATGACTGTCAAATGAGATAATAAGTGTAAAACACTTTTTAAAATGTCAGTTATTATTATTGTTGTTATTATTAGCCTACAAATATCAGGCCTCCAGTCTGGCGATGACTTCATTCTGAGTCTAACACACTCCTGCTGAGCTCAAGCAATGTTTATAGAGCAATTCAAGAATGTGCTGGTAAATGTTTAACAACCTAAAAAAATGTATGCACACACACTTTTAATCTGCATTATTAACACTTTTTCAAATCTAGAAAATCAACAAAACAATAAATCAATCCTTGATTTGCAGCAACTACCGATTTCTGAGATGTAAATGCTCACACTGAAAATTTAACAATCAAGTACTCACAAACTCATTAGAGCTGGCTGCAGTAGCTCTGCAGTCATCTCCACATTCTTTTCTCCACTTGAACAGCCACTGCCCGAGTTCAGGTCCTCTTCACCTCTCACACAGACAATTGAAATAGCTTCCTGGATGAAGCAATGAAAAAAGCATTCATGTACTACTTGCTATGTTATAAGCATTGTACTAAGAGTCTCGGGTACAAAAACAAGCAAGCAAGAAAGTCCCAGCCTTTAACCAGCCTCCATTTCCCCCTGCCACAAGTTTTTCCCTTTACAATCTATCTTTCACACACTTGCCAATGCAGACAGGGACTCTTCTTTGCCTCTTTATATCTCCAATGCTTAGCATACAACCTGGTACATAATAGGTAATTCATAAATATTGATTGGTTTATATCAACTTCACTTCTAAATTTGTTTTCTTTCCTTCTCTCTTCTCTACTCCCCTACCTGGCAAGCTTTTACTTACAATAAAAAATAAATAAGAAAGAGGAAAAATACTGCAGTTCAACAAAACAAACCTATATATCACCTGAGTCTGACTGTAAATGCAATGCTCTACAACCAAAGCCTCCTCAAAGATGGGAGAGAGCTCTATTTGCTCATTTTTGGGGTCAAGCTTAGTCATTATATGATTACATGTTATTCAGCTTTAGGAAGGTTGTGGATGTTTTTTCCATTGTTATAGTCATTGTATATATTGTTTTTCTGAATCTGCTTATTTTTCTCTCTGTCTTTCTGTATATAAGTTCATATAAATCTTTCAATGCCGTTTATTCATTGATTCTTATTATTGTTGTCCAGTCCTATCCGACTCTTCATGATGCCATTTGGTGGTTGTTGTTTTTTTGTCAGAGACACTGGAGGAGTTTGGCATTTCCTTCTCCAGTTTATTTTATAGATGAAGACACTGAGGCAAACAGGGATTAGTGACTTGCCCAGAATCATACAGCTAGTGAGTGTCTGAGGTTAGACTTGAACTCATGAAAATGAATCTTCCTGATTCCAAGTTCAAGGTTCTATTTACTATGCCATTTAACTGGCTCTACACTGATTCTTAAAATGCAATAATATTGTTTAACTGTTTCCCATTTAACTTATTAAGTATCTACTAAGTTTCAGGAATTAGGCTAGAAACTAAGGATACAAGGATATAAATTATCAGTCCCTGTTCTCAAGAAAACTGCATTTAATCCATGGAGACAACACATGCATAAGAGTTTACACACAATTGTGTGTGTGTGTGTGTGTGTGTGTGTGTGTGTGTGTGTGTGTGTGTAAGCATTAGCAGCAGCTGAGATAATCAGGAAAGGCTTCACATAGAAAACAATTTGGGGAGAATACCATGGATCAATTGCTGGATAAGGCATCAGGAAAAACTAAGTTCAGATGTGGCTTTAGATATTAATATTTACTACATTATGCTGTATTTTTAAATGTGTGCCTAAGTTTCCTCATCTAATAAATGGGGTTGTTGTGAGGAAAAATGAGATAATATTTATAAGTGTTTTGCAAGGCATAAAATGCTTATAAATGCTAGCTATTTCATTATTGATAATAATAATTATTATCATTGAGCTGAACCTTTAAGGGAACTAGGGATTCTGAAAAGAAGCAAAAGTGAAGAGATTGTGAATTCCAAGTGTGGGAGATGGTCTGTCTAAATGCAGAAGGATTGCAACAAATAGCCTAGCTTGCCTAGAACAGAGATTTCACTAAGGAGACTAAAGCACACTAAGACTACTAAAATAAACTGGAACCAGTTTGTAAAGATGTTTAAAAATCAAACAGAAGTGTTTATATTGGATGCTAGAAAAAAATCATCAGATACTAGAGATAACAGAGCAGAAAATATAATAAGAAATGGACTTTCCTACTATCAATTTGGCTGTGGTGTAGAGGATTGGTCAGAGAGGCTTAAGGCAAAGAAATATATTAGGATATGATTGCAATAGTCCAGGAGAGGGGTGATAAGGGCTTTCACTATGATGGCACTCATGTGGGCAAAGAAAAGGGAATGGATGTGGGAGACGACATGGAAGAAAATTCAGTAAATCTTGGAATCCAATTTGGATATGTGACATGAAGAGTAGGAAATCAAATATGACAATGATTTGGGTGACTAGAAAGAGAGTGGTACTCCCCACAAAACTAAAAAAGTTCAGAAAGGAGGCATTTAGAGGGAAAGACACAGAGCTCTAGCTGTATTAAATCTGTGAAGTCTATAACTTGAAAAGTCCAATAGGCAGTTTGTAATACAGGGCTATACCTAAGAAGACAAAGACTGTATATATAGATATAAAAGTCAATCTTCTGAGAGATGATTAAAATCCTGAGAGTTAACAAGGACTCAGTGAAAGGACTATAGAGAAAGAAGAAGACCTAGGAGAGAGCTTTAAGGTACACTCATACTTAAGTATGAGGAAAGAAGAAATAGTCCAGAAAGCAGAAAGAGTCAAGAGAGAGTTATACAGGGAGGGAAAAGCAAAAAAAAAAAAAAAAGAGAAAGTATTTAGAAGTACACAATCATCAGTGTCAAATATTACAGAGACAAGGAGAATGAGGATCAAGAAAAGGTCACAGGATTTGACAAAGAGATCATTGGTAACTGGAAAAAAAAAACAATTTTAGTTTAAAGAAGTTAAAAGTCAGATTGCAAAAGGTTGAAAAGTAAGTATGAAAAGAGGAAGGCAAGGAATGTAAATAAGTTTCTCTAGGATTTTGCTTGTGAATAAGAATAGAGATATAGGGCAATAGCTTCAAGGAAAGGTAGAAATTTAAAATTATTGGGGTATTTTTAAGGCTGGAGAAAACCTCGTGTATTTTCAGGGAATGAAGATGAAACCCATAGAAAGATGGAGTTTGGGGATGGATGGGGCTTTGAGATAAAGAGTTGGAAGGGAATAAAACCTAGGGCACAAGTAGAAGGGTTGATCTTGATGAGGAGAAAAGTAGCCTTTTCTGAGAGACAAATAAAATTGGAAAGAATAAAGAATTATCTCAAGGGCTTTTGAGAATTAACAGATATCTATTTTGTTTCCAGTTCTTTATTACTTCAAAAAAGTGCTGCTATTAATACTTTGGTTTAATATGAAACCTTTCTGCCTATTCTGATTTCTCTGGAATATATGACAAGCATTAGGATAAACAGGGCATGGACTCTTTAGTTCCTTTCCTTACATCACTCCAAATTATGCAATGGTTGAACATATTCACAGTTCCACCAACAGTAAATTGTTATTCCAAAAGCATAAGTTAATCCTTGTCATTCCTCTGCTCAGGAAGCTCCAATGACTCACAATAGTTCCTAGCATCACATACAAAACCTCTCTGCCATTTAAAATCCTTCATCATCTGTCTCTCACCTACATTTCCATCCTTATGACACTTTAGTTTCCATTAGTCACTCCCTACATCCAATATGTAACCAAGCACTGTCATTTCTACTTTTATTACATCTCTCTTATATACCCTTTCTCTTCTCCGACACTGCCATCACCCCAGAACAACCATCACCTCACATCTGGGTTATTACTAAAAAATCTCTCCCTACTCTGGTCCATCTTCCACTTGGATGCCAAGGTAACTTTCCAAAAGCTCTAATCTGATTATATTCCCTTCCCTCCCCACCCAAACCCAACTCTATTATCTTCAGAATCAAACATAAAATCTTATGTTTGGCTGTTAAAGACCTTCACATCCTGGCCCCTTTCTATGTTTCCAATCTTCTTATATTTGACTCCCCTCCACATATTCTAAAATATCATTGTTCTTCACACATAACACTCGCAATTCTTTTCACTAGCTGTTCCCCATGCCCAGAATATTCTCCTTCTCTATTCCATTATCCCCTTCCCCTGCCAATTTTCCTGGCTTTCAAGAATCCCACCTTTTGAAAGATGATTGCCCTCCTTGTACCACCCTCTCCATACTAGTGCCTTCTCTCCAAGATTATCTTCCATATTTACTGTACCTGTTTTGTTTATACGTTGATATCTTCCCCCATTAGGATATAAGTTGCTTTGCCTTTTTTTGCATTCTCAGAACTTCACACAGTAACAGATTTTGATTAATAGTAGCTGCTAAATAAAAGCTTGTTAACTGACTGCTTGACTTCATGCCCTCTACATTGCGGACAAACTGTCCAGCTTGCCCTTCAGTGTCCACTTTTGATATGAGGCCTCCCTTGATAGCCCCTCCACATGCTAGTGCTCTTCCCAGCCTCACTGAACATTTTAGTGGGTTTTTTCATACTATGAATTATTTATCTATGTATATATATTATACTATCACCATTCCCTAGGTCCAACTCTCCACTCCAATGCACAAAATGAAAAAAGAGCATTTAAGTTCTTTCAGAGAAGAGACTTCAATTTTGGTTTTGTATCCTAGAGATCTAGTACAGGTATTTATAGTAAGTGGTTAATGCATGCTTGCTAAATGAATGAATGAATGGGCTTGGGTCACCAGATTAAACAGGATTGATTATATGAATTAATGTTCCCATGATTCACAATGAAGAAAACTTTCCCAGGAAAAGAGTGGATAAAGCACAGGATACAATATTTTTTAAAAGAAACTTAACGTTTCTAACACTTTCATCATAACAGTCCTATGAAAGCTATAACAATACAGCCTCCACTGTTTTCCTATGGTCTGATAACTGTGAGTGACTCATAGAGAATGAACGTCAGCATCGGCTTGTAGCCCTGTTCAATATGCACAGGCTTCTTTATAAAAAGTAGGGAAGATTGTATAAGGTGAGGGAAAGAGCAAAGAATTTGAGTGGATCTTAGGACCTCAGATCCCAGAAAGACCTTAGAATGTAGAAGTCAGAACTGGAAATCATTTAGATTCCAGCTTCTCAAATTATGGGTCACAACGTCATATAAGGTCTTGTAATTGAATGTGAGGATTGCGAAATTATGATTTATTATTAATAAATGTTTGATTTGTATGCCTATTTTATATACCTATTTATCGGAGGTCACATAAAAATTTCTCAGATGGAAAAGGGTCATAAGTGAAAAAAGCTTATGATGTCCTGGGATAGACATTTTACAAATGAAGAAATTAAGGTCTTTTGTTATTCATTTTTTCAATTGTTGCTGACTCTTCATGATCCCATTTGGGGTTTTTTGTGGCAAAGATGCTGGAGAAGTTTGCCATTTCCTTCTCCAGCTCATTTTGCAGATGAAGAAACTGATGTAAACAGGGTGAAATGACTTACCCAAGGTCATACAGTTAACATGTCTCTGAGGCCAGATTTGAACTTCGTTAGGGCCTTGTTGTGGGAGATCTTTAAGCAGAGACTCAAAAATTCCTTCTCAAGGATGCTTTAGAGAGCACCCTTATTCAGAAATAGGTCATACTAGACACCCTAGGAGTTCCCTTCTAAATCCTGAGATTCTCTGACTCCAGTGACACAGTGATAACGGTACTCCCATCCGCACATATGTGTGACTCCACATGCTTATCCACCATCCAGTATTGCCCTATTAGCTGGATCTAGGGGAAAGCCACATTTCATGGCAGCAAGTCGGTTCCCTTGTGATCACCCCATATAAATACAGTACGGATTAGACTCAGAAACTGACCTTTAAATATTCCATTTTCTCGGTGTCCCTCCTCTTGGTGCCACAGATAGGAATTCTCAAGGGAGCGCTGAGTGTAATTGCTTCGGTGTCTGCCTTGGGAAAGGACTGCCTTTGGTGCAATGCTGTTTTTGTCTTAGACTTTATTTTAGTTCCTTTGTACGAGGCTAGCTGGCACTGTCCTTTGCATTAGGCTAACTGTGTCAGATGGCAAGCACTCCTTGGCTGAATTTAGACTTGTCCCTTTACCTATGGACCTTGGGTCTTCTATATATACGCATCCAGTACCCAGAGACTCCCATCTCCCATGGAAATCATGTCCTTGGGAATGGATCCAAACCAGCCACTGGGTGTCAGACTTGTGTTGCCCAATTATAAGGGAATTAGCGGTCTGTTTGATTTAGTAGTTAAAACTATACTTTTTATAGTTTTCTTAAAATCTTAGAACCTTAGATGTGGAATAGAACTGAGGTCATCTAGCCCAATCTATACTTGTTATGAATCTTAAGCTATAGGAGCAAAAATATGACATCCAGTTATGGGAGGTGAAGAACCATTGTACTCATGCATACTTATACACTCTTGGAATGATAAGATTTTGTAGTTTGAATTATGAGTTATAGTACTTATAGCTTAAATATATACAAATGGATAATAGGAGTATCATTATCTCCATTTTTATAAAAAAGAAAACTGAGATTCAGAGAGCTTAAGTGATTTGTTCATGTCACTGAGCTAAGCAATGTCAGAAGCAGAACTCAAACCCAGGTTTTCTGATTACCAAGTCCAGTGCTCTCTGTATTCCATCACCCTGTAAAAGACCTTAGAATATAGAACACAGAATGTCATTGCTATAAGAGAACTTACAACACAGAATATAGAATGCCATTGCTAAAAAATAATAATAATAATAACTTAGAACATAGAATATTAGAGCCTGAAAGCTTCATAAGAGATAATTGGGGAGGAAGGAGCAGGATGGCAAATATAATCAAATAGAGAGGTAGAGCTAGAAAGGAAGTAAGTATGACCAAAAAAAAAAAAAAAAAAGGAAAAACAATTAGGAGACAGGAATGGAAATGAGAAAGTGGCAGAGAGTAAAAAATCTTCCTAAGGATTATATTTTTTCAAAAACAGGTCAGATAACCAATCTGTCTCCTAGAGGCAGGTGGCTGGTCAGAATGACCTCTCAAGGTCCTTCACAGCCTCAGGGTTTGATGAGAAGTCAGTTACAACATATGCTACCATGCTATAATCTCAGTCACTTCCCTTCCTTAGCTGTAAATTAATTGTTTTAAAACAACTTTTGTGGGGGAGATTTTGTTTTTGTTTTGGGGTTGGTTTTTTTTTTTTCGTTTCTCCCAAGGAAAAAGCCCCTAGCTAATATGTTTCTTCTTGACCACAAATCTGTATCTCCTTAAGTAATGAATGATCCCCTTAGAATCTAGCTTCCATTGTAAGTCACAGATGATGGGCCTCTCATTTGTATGTTGCTTGAAAGACTAAACCTTTTAAGGCATGTTGGGATGAGTTGGAGTAATAGTATTTTCCCTGGGAGCTTTAACTAGGTCACCATGTCCTCCAGGAGAGTCTGGAATTCTAACACAAATGAGAATAGAAAGGATTATGGAGATCTCTATGCAAATAAGCCACATTTTCTCTTTTTTTGTTTAATATAATATAAATATCCCTGTTCTGCCCTCACTCTCCACAATTTATCAATCAACAAACATTTATTAAATATTTACTCTATGTTAGGTACTTGGGGTACAAATATAAAGAATGAAAGAATCCCTACCCAGCTTATAATCTAATAAGGAAGAAAACAAATAAGTACACAAAATATATAGACTAAATATAAAGTCAGCATACAAAATAAAGTATACAAGTATGTGTACAAAATAGGTAAAGTAAAAAGAAAAAGAAAAATATTCCCCGATAAAGGCATTTTTTAAATTAACAACTATCTTGTTAAATACAAGATGATATTTAGAGAAAAGATACAGTAGTTATGTATATCAGGAAAAGTTTTTTGTAGAAGATAGCATTTGATCTGAGACTTGGAAAAAGAACCAGACTCGGTGAGAGGGATGAGAAGGGAATGAATTCCAGTCTAGAGATGACCAGTACAAAGACACAGAGGTGGGGAATAGAATCTTCTGTGTGGGGACACAGAAAAGTCCAGTTCTGGATCACAGCATGCTGGAAAAAGGTTAATATACAGTCAAGTTGAAAAGATAGTTTGGGATCAGATTGTAGAGGAATAAATCTAAACAGACAAGTTTGCATTTTCTCCTTAAGGCATTAGGGATCCCCCTGGAGTTTATTGATTAGGGGACTGACAGGATCAGATCTGTGCTTAAGGAAATTCACTTTGGCAGCAACATGTAGAACAGTAAATGTGAAAAGAGGGAAGGGATTTGATGTGTGAGAGATTGCTGAAGTATAAACACTGAAGATTTATCAACCTATTGGCTATATGGAATGGGGAAAAATAAGAAGTTGAAAATAATTCTGCATTTATGAACCAAGAGACTGGAAGGATGGTAGTGCCCTCACAGACATAGTGAAAGTTGAAAGAAGAATAAGTTTTAAGGGAAAAATGTTGAATTCAGAAATGTTGAATTTGAACAATCTCTGTAACATATACTTCAATTTGAAATATGTAATAGGCAATTGGTGGTACAGGATTGGAGCTTAGGTTACTGTGGAATTGCTGGAGCTGATGGAATGACATGGCAGGCATAATAGGAAAAACAATTCCTTTCTACAAGAATAGAAATTATAACAAAGATGGAAAATCCTGTTACTGTATGGTAACCTGCCAGTGAAGGAGAGAATAATCCTATAAAAAAGAGGAGGAATGGTGGTGGTGGTGATGGTGATAGTAGTAGTAGTAGTAGTCGTAGTAGTAGTAGTCATAGTAGTAGTAGTAGTAGTAGTAGTAGTCATAGTAGTAGTAGTAGTAGTAGTAGTAGTAGTAGTAGTAGTAGTCATAGTATATCAGTAGTATCTTCAGATGAGAAAACTGAGACAAAGTAAGGTTGCTTCTTCATAACATGACATTTTCCCTAGATTCTCATTCATTATTGTTATTGATGATAAGAATAGTTCACATTTTTGTAATGTTTTATTTACAAATGACTTTTCTCACAATCCTAAAAGATTGGTAACATAAAATTGCTCCCATTTTTAGATAAGAAAATTTAGAGAGAAATTATTTCCCCATGATAGACCGGTGAGTGTCAAGGCTGAAATTTGAACCCAGATTCTCTGATTTGAAAACTTAAACTCCAATGCAACTCAACATTTAATCTTTATTAAAGAGTAGTTATGTGCTAGTCCTTCTGCTAAGCAGTGAAGATACAAAGATTAGAATGTAACAGTCCCTGCTCTCAAAGGATCTTCCATTCTACTGGCATGGCCTTTTGATACACTCATGAGTCAATACATAAAATGTGCAAATCAAATTCAAAATAACTTCAAGAAGAGGACAACATCTGGGAAATTCAAGAATGACTTCATGGACAAAGTGACCCCAGATCTGAGTGGCATAGAATAATGATGGAAGACTTCAATTATTCTAACATCTATCAGAGCTCTCTTTTTGCCAAAATAAGAGCAGGTAATACCGTCTTAGGTTGTCTAAATTATATTTTCATCTTTCAACAGGTGCAGAGACCAACAAGGGGAGATTGTATATTGAATCTCTCATCACTATCAGGGAATATGATCCATCATCATCAGGGAAGCATTGGTTGCTAGAATGAAAAATGATGAGAACCTTAAGGGAAATATTTATAATATAAAGGGAAATCTGGACATGGTGATAATTAATATTAGAGAATAACTTCAAAAAGTTCAAAAGAAAGCTTATTTATAGAAATGTGATGGAGCCTGCTTGAAACATGGAGCCAAAGCATGTTGTTAAATTTTCTATTTTACACCTTGAAATTAGTAAATGCTACAAATGAAACAAATGTTTTGTTGATTTTCTAGATTTAGGATAGTAATGGAAAAATGTTTATGATGCTGATTAAACTTCAAAGTGCATCATGTGTACTTTTTTCCAGAGAGCTGGTTGTTAAGCATTTATCAATACAGCCTTGTATAGATATTATCACATGAACTAATATTCTATTAGGAAAATCAGCCAGGAAGGAATGGGAAATTTTTAGAAGAGAATTCATAAAAGTCAAAGAGGTAAAAATTTAAATGAGGAGGAAAAATGGGAGTTGGTCTGAAAAGACCAATGTTCATGCTCCAATTAAGATTTCAAAAAGATATGAAGAGAAGATGGAAGTAAAGCAGGGAATAAAAGGTGAATATAAAAAACTGGCACAGTCCTATAAAACTTGTGTCAGAAATACTAAAGCTCAGTATAAGCTGAGTTTGGCAGGGGTAGTTAAGGACAATAACAAGGGATTTTTTGTGACATTGAGGAAAAGATGAGAATTGTACATGGAATAGAACGACTGCTTGGGGTGGATGGGATGAAAATAACTGACAACAAAAAATGCAAAGGCTGAAATGTTCAATTCTTACCTTGCTTCTTTTGTTTCTATTCAGAAGAATGGCATTTCCTCTGGGAGTGACAAATCAAAAATGACCAATGGAGAGTTGAAACTCAAGGAAAAAGAGACAATAAATGAGCATTTCCTTGTCCTTGATGTAGTCAAGTTACCTGCCCCAGATGAACTACATCCTTGGGCACTAAAAAAAAAAAAAAAAACTGGCAAATAAAATTGCTGAGCCTATATTGGTGATATTTGAAGATCATGTGAAATGGAGAAACTACAGTAGGACTGGAGAAAGGCAGTGTCATTTCAATTTTCAAAATAGAAAGGAAAACAGAGCCTGAATATTATAGACCAGTTTCAATTCTTGGGAAAACCTTAAAACAGATCACTACAGAGATGGTTATTACTATCCAGAAAAAGAAGCAATTGTTACAGGATTTTAACAGCCTAATCAAGACCAAGCCATGCCAGATTTATTTCCTTTCTGAACAGGATTCCTGAATCACAGTACAGATACAAATATAATTTACCTAGTTTTTTTTATTATTATTTATTTTTTAAAGTTTTTTATTTTCAAAACATATGCATATGTAATTTTCAACATTCATCCTTACAAAACCTTGTGGTCCAAATTTTGTTTCCTTCTTTTTTCCCTACCTCCTCTCCTAGGTGACAAGTAATCCAATAAATGTTAAAACATGCAATTCTTCTATACATATTTCCACAATTATCATGCTCTACAAGAAAAATCAGATCAAAAAATAAAAATGAGAAAGAAAACAGAATTCAAGCAAACAACAAAAAGAGTAAAAATACTATGTTGTGATCTACACTCAGCCCCCCCTCTTTGGGTCACAAGACCATTGGAACTGACCTGAATCATCTCATTGTTGAAAAGAGCCACATCCATCAGAATTGATCATTATATAATCTTGCTGTCTATTGCCAAGTACAATGATCTCCTGGTTCTACTCACTTCACTTAGCATCAGTTCATAAATTTACCTAGATTTTAGCAAAGCATCTGATAAAATCTTATACTATTCCGTAGAAATATGAAGAGATGTAGATTAGATAGTAATACTTAAATGATTTGGGAGGTGATTGAATGACTCGATTTGAAGAATAATCACTAATACTTTTCAGGTCTCCAGAGGAGAATCCTATAGATCTGTTTAGCTGCTGTCTCCATTTTTATCACTGACTTGGATAAAAACTGAGATGTTATTTTCATCAAATGTGTAGATGTCACTAATCTAAAAGGGAAAAGTGGCATGTCATTTGTCAGAATTGAGATTTAGAAAAAGATCCTGTTAAAGCAAGAACTAGATCAAATAAAATGAAATTCAATGAAGATAAGTGGAAATTATAACAGAGTCCAAAAAATCAGCTTCATAAGTAAAAGATAAAAATTCATGGTTAGAATGAAAATTCTCCAAGGAGGAAGAGGTTGTAGATTATGAATTCAATGTAAATTACTAGGGTGATGATGTAGTCAAAACAGCTCATTTATCTTGAGCTGTATTAAGAGAAAGATATAGCTTTCAGGAATAAATTCCCTCAGTATTCTTCCTTGGTCAGACCATATGAGAAGAATTATGTTTAGTTCTAATTGCTACAGATTAAGAAAGATAATAAGTTATAGAGCTATATAAGTAAGCTATAGGACATTCAAAAGAGGAAAACCAGAATGATGAAAGGCCTTAAGTCCAAGTCATAGAAGATTGGTTAGAAGAACTAGGGATATTTAGGGTGGCGAAAAGAAACCACTGCTGGGATATTGTAACTACATGTATCTTCAAGAAGTGAGGTATTGTCTTATGGGAAATGGATCAGATTTGAACTAGTTGGATCTGGAAGGCAAAACCAAGAGCAATGAATAGAAATTTCAAAGAGGAAATATCAGACTTGGTATCAGGGAAAAATTCCCAAATATTTCAGTTGCCAAAAATCAAAAATATTGCCTTGGGAAGTGGTGAGTTCTTTCTCCATGAAAGTCTTCAAGCAGAGGTTGGATGACTGTTTCTTTAAGATACTATAGGGTTTGTTTCAGTTATGGCTTCAACTAAATAGCTATTGAGTTCCCTTTTGGAATACATGGAATATGAATAAAATCAATTTACCATGACACATGCTTATGGCATCATAATAAGACTTATAGTCATGAATGCATGCAATGAAACTTTATGAACTGTTCAACAATACAAACATCAAACCCTGTAGGAACAAATCATTAACCTGATTTCTTGAGATCCTATTAATCATATCCTAAACCTATGTTCACAACAAGATTCCATCTCTGCCCAAAGATTGGCATTTGAAGGTGGCATTTCAAAATGTCTTCATCAATCAGCCATGCTCTCAAGAAAATACAGGATGCTAATTTTTCCAAGTTCTGGGAATGCAACATTCTACCCCAGTCCTAACCCAGTAGGAAACCAATGGCTAGGACCTCCAATAGAATTTTATGATTCTAATTTACATGTTAAATATAATAAGTTCTCTTTGATAATCAATAATCTAAGCTTATGAAGAAATTACCAATTGTTTCTTAATGTCATTAGCAAGTGTTTATCAGTAATTTATTAGACTTAGTATACACATATTATTAACAATTGTTTACTGCTGGAGAAGTGGAGAAATACATCATTAGAAACAAATTAGAAACCTAATTTGGGAAATTGTCATTGCCAAACTATATTATTCAATTATTTATCTTATTTCAGAAAAAAAAAACTTACTTAACAACACTTAGCCACAAAATGGAAACTTTCAACAAAATGGAGTTCATTATCTTTAAGTTAACATACTTATTCTCACTATACCTTGCAATTCTAAAACTGTATTTTCTTCATCTTTGACTTTGGGGAAGCCACAGAATTAAATTAGACATGATCTGTGAGCTCACAGTGTAATGAGAAAAGATGTGAAATGTAAACAAATAGTGAGTACAAATTGAATCATATGCATACATTAGAAAAATACAGAGAATTGCTATGAGAACAGAGAACAGAGGTAGCTCAACCAATAGGGAAAAGGTTCCATGATGAAAGTGACATATGAACTGGGCTCTCCATATATAGTTTCCATATTGCACATTTCTGAAAGCTTTAAGATTTTGAAAGAAAATAACTCTTTGAGGGAGTTTGTGTTTAAGTATTATATATATATACATATATATATATATATATATTCATGTTGTAGTTGAGGAAAATAGGGATACAAGATATAAACACTCAATAATAAATGCTAAGTTCAGGATTCAGATATAGGCATTCTGATACTTTTTTTTCCTGTGATATATCTTAGATATAATAAATATCTGGCTGGGCCTGACAATCCTAATATTTGTTTTCTTATAAACGAATCAAAGACCATTGTCTGGACAATATTCTGGTTCATTCCGATAACATTTATTTAACAAACATTTGTGTAAGGTCCTGTTATGTGCATAGCTTGATGTATGATATTAATCTAGAAGATTAGCAATAACTTCCTACCCTCTCTCTTTTCCCAAAAAAAATGGTGAAACTGGGGTTTGAACCTAGGTCTCCTAACTCCAAGGCTGGTGCTCTGACCATGATATGAAATAAATCTCCAAAACCAAAGCATCACATATTCTACCTCCCAATATCACCTTTCCCAATAGGAAAAAAAAAAAGATTCATCTTAGAAACAAACATGAAGAGCCCAGAGCTCCTCCCACGCATGACATCACAGTGCTGGGTTGGCTCAGCATTTCTCTGGGTACCACGGTCTGTAATCAGGCAGTACTGAAAGGCTGGCCTGGGAGACAGCAGGATGTGAGACTGGAACCGGCAGGATCAAAGCCTTTGTCTCAGGATGTGTGTCTGTATTTCTGTCTGTGAAAGGGATGGGTTCCTTTTTTATGAATGGGTCCACTGTGATTTGAAACCAAAGCCCAATTGAATCTCTTGTCACTTTCTCTGTGTTCTGTGGGGCTGAATTTCACCTTGCGTGTCCCCAACACAGGAGAGCAGATGGGGAATTCTATGAGGGTGAGTGCATAGCCAGTCTATTTTAATTCTCCACCCCATGCACCCTGAAGTCTGAGCTAACAGAAATATAAATGTTTCAGAGTACATAGAAACCGCCCTGGGCAAGGGCTTCCACTTGTCAATTTCCAGATGTCCCCAGCTGCAATATCATTGGATGAGCAATGACAATATACCCTCCACTGTGTTCCTATGGCCTGATACGCTGAGTGACTCATGGAGAAACGTCATCGTCTGCTTCCAGCCTGGCTGAAGACACACAGGCTTTTTATGAGCACTAAGGCAGGTGATGGGAGGGAAGGTACAGGGCGTCAGAAGATGCACTTCTATTGCTTATGACTTGAATGACATTTAACAAGTCAGTGAACTCTTGTGGGTCTCAGTTAGCTTTTCTATAAAGTGGAAATGCTATTTGTCCCTTCTACTTAATAGTATTGTTATGAAAATCAAATAAAATTAAGGAAATGAAGGGAATTGAAAAGCATAAAGTATTATACAAGCTAATAATGTGTTTATATGTGTGTATGTATGTGTGCATATATATATGTCTATGTATGTATAGTTATTATATAATATATAAATTATGCAACTGTAGACAACTCCTTTAATACATATCTCTGAGCCTGCCTCGTAATCTATAAAATTATATATATGCATATATATAAAAATATATAACATAAATATATGAATGTATTCTTATTGTACTTTATTAGGAATCGCCTACTTTTAAATGTTTTTCTTTAAATGGCTTTAATTTTTTTTTACTTTTTTAAATTGAAATACATATTTTTATAAATTCATAAAAAGAATTTTGAACAAAAACCCTATTAAAATATCAGGTACCTCTTTCAGATACAAATGAATTACTTCTATCTGGTGACAATACAGGATAATTGTAGGAGAAAGTATGTATGTAGTTAACCAAATGTTGAAACTTCAAACCTAACATTATGAAATAAAGCAAACATCTGTGATCATGTCTGTGACATTCACTGGGCCCAGAAGATTAGTTTATTTTAGAGCTCCTGAAATCCTTTTAGAATTCTTTCCAACATAAGAGCCTGTTCCCTTCTTATCAACCCATGTTTTTCTAGTCTCCTCAGGGTTTATATAGACTTTCTAAGGTCATAGGATACCAAAAACAAATTACTTCTTCATCACAGTTTTGCCCAGGTCTGGCTCTTCCAATCCATCATCTTCCTCATCATCTAGAGCCCAGTTTCTTATACTGCAGATCAAGACTCCATATGGGGTCTTGCAACTAAATAGGGGCATTGCAAAATTATGATGGATTATCAGTAAATATTTGATTTGTATATCTATTTTACATACCTATATGCCGAGGACCATATAAAAATTTCTCAAATGAAAAGGGATAGTGAATGGAAAAAGTTTAAAAAGCCCTAATGTAGAGCAGAGAAATCATTCAGCCATATTCCAAGTGCTTCAGACCACCAGTTAAAACATAATCAGGAAAAATATAATGAAATAAATTAAAATACAATAGAAGATAGAAAATATTAAAATGTGTTTTTAAGTGGATATGTAGCTTGTAGGGATTCTTATGGATGATTTAGTGGATCTTGTTTTCATTTAGTTTGACACCATGGATCTAGACTGTCACCTCTCCCTTTGTTAGCCATAATTTCCTGGAAACATAGACCTACTTTTAGCCCTACTTATTCCTTTTTCCTCCTGCCTCTTCAACTGAGGAGCCCTCAGAGAGGGGCTCTATCTAGATCAGCATTTGGCTCCTTTAGTGCTCTTATTCCAAAATCAGTTGTCTGGTTCAAACCTTATTTCCATCAAACTAGACTCCAGCTAGAACCCAGCATCATGTCCTTTTACTAGGTCTTCTTGCCTTATTCTCTTCCACTTCTATTCCACCCTACACATACTGCCAAATTCACATTCCTTCTTCTGCCTAAATCCAAACAAATCAATCCCTTTTGAGTTACTATCCTATGACCTGGAAAAAAATCACTTTACCACCAATGATTTTTCTAAACTTTTTGTTCTCAGGATTCCTTTGCTTTATATTTTTAAAAATTATTAAGGCTGTTCACATGAACAATATGAATAAATGAAAATAATATGAATATGAACAAAATGAATAAACAAAAGTTCACATGAGTTACATTTGTCAATAATTGTCTTTGTAATTTTGTCAAAATAGTTTTGGCCTTGAGGATACCTTTCAAGGGTCTCAAGTGTACCAAGCAGTTCTTGGATAACACTTTTGGAACCAAAGGACTAAATGATCTCCAAAAGTCTTTTTACTAACTAAATCTTATGAAATCTATTGTCTACTGAATCTATTTCAAACTCCTTTACCTGGCATTAAAGGGCTGTTTTTCCAAACTGATCTCATACCAATCTTTCATTTATCCATATTAGTTATAACTAGTCCCCATTCCCCAAACATATTCCAGTTTTTCTTACATTATCTTTGACTTTGTTCACACTGTTCCCTGTATCTTTTTCTTTCTTTCTTTCTTTCTTTTCTTCCCTTCCTTCTGTCCATACAGATTATCATAAACTTATCTGCATGCACTCTACAAAGGAGTATAAATTTTGATTGCTGAAACTTCCCATGATGTCTTGGGGTTTTTGGACTAGATTTTTTTCTTAAGACTGAATATGGACCAATGCATAGGACTTTCACCTGTGTGTTGTTTGTTTGCTTGGTTTTCTTTTCTTTCTTGTGTTTTTTTTTCTTTTGATTTGATTTTTCTAAGCACAGGAATGCAAATATGGAAATATGTTTGGAAGAATTGCACATATTTAACCTATAACAGACTTTTTGCTGTCTTGGGAAAAAGAGGGGAGGGGAGGAGAGAGAAAGAAAAATTTGGAACACAAGATTTTACGAAGATAAATGTTGAAAACTATCTTTGCATGTATTTGGAAAAATAAAATACTATTTAATAATAATAGTAATAAAAAACTATACCTTAAACCAAAATCATTCTGGCTCTTTTTGTTTGACCAATAATAGTACACAGGCCAAGCCTTACTTGGTCACTGTTTGGCTCTAATTGGCTCAAAGTGAATGTAAATAGCAATTATTTCTATTTTGGCCAGAAACCCTGAGGGTCTTTCCCTCCCAAATTGATTTTTTTTAATTAGGTAAAAGAGGCAATGCCTCAATCAAACTGAGACCTATAAAAGACTTTAGCTTAAAAAAGCCCAGATTTCCCACTGCACCCAGGCCCATCTCCAGTCATCCTGATCTATACCTTGCCATTGGACCCAAATAGCTCTGGAGGAGAAAGTGAGACTGGTGACTTTACACAGCCTTCCCTCATCTAAATCCAATTTATTTGCATGTCATGGCATCATCGCCATGATGTCATAGTTCATAGTCCTCCTCAAGAATGAAGGACAAACAACAACAATTCCTGTACCTGGAATGTCCTTCCTCCCCACCCTCTGAACATCCTTTTGCCTGCTAAATTCCTACCAAACCTATAAGGCCAATTCAAACTCTCCTGCCTCCAGAAGGCTTTCTTGATTCTGATACTCCCTTCATCCTTCCTTTGGAATTGAACTCCCTCCCCCAAATTTCTTCTTCTTCTTTTGTGAGGCAGGAGTTACACAGCTAGGGAGTATTAAGTGTCTGAGGCCAAATTTGAACTCAGGTCCTCCTGACTTCAGGGCCAGTGCTCTATCTACTGTGCCATCTAGTTGTCCCTCCCCCTAATTTCAAATAACATTTTATTTAGACCTCTCCAACACAGTTACATGTGTTTGAGTCTCATCCCTCTAAGAAACTCTTAAGTTCCATTATGGCAGGTATTATGTCCTCTCTAAATTTTGTTCCTCAACATCTATCAGTGTTCAGCAAACAATAGGCTTTTATCTTACTATTGGAATTATGAGACATCAAATTGTGTGGACTGTCTGCTTCCTCCTCAAAGTTTTAGTTAATCCCCAAATCTCAAGAACCAAAGGCAGATAATAGAACCATAAATGAAGAGGTAGTAGGGACCTTAGAAGTCAGCTAGGTCCAACTCTAACCCTTATTTTATAGATGAAGAGCAAACTCCCTTACTTGCCTAAGGTCTTACAGATAACAAGTACCAGAACTGGAATCTAGTGCACCAAAAGATCCAGTACTTGGTCCTAAGGGGACAATTTCATCAGCAACTAACCTAGACAAGGTGACTAATGACCAGAATTTGTGCCTACAGCCCCAGTCATATGACTTTACATATACAGAGAAATGCATATAAAATGGGAATGATATAAAGTCTGAAATCTCTGGATTTAGCACTGGAAGAGACTGTGATTATCCAATCCAGACCCCTCATTTGCAAAGGAGGAAATAAAAGCCCAGAAAATGATTCTGGGTTCACACAAGGTCCCGAGCAATAGGCAGCAGAGACTGAATTTGAACCCAGATCTTGCACCAAAGCCATGGCTTGTTCCACTTCACCAGCCTTCCTGAAAGGCAGCAGACTGTATCCCACGGCTGATCCGAGGCTCCACCTGGCCATGCTCACCTAACCCCTGCCAAGACCATCTGCAGGCTGGTGCCAAGCAAGCTTTATTCCAGCCTAATGTGTATTTCACCAGAGTGCAGGCAGTAGTGACAGAATGAGGTTAGGATGCGGAGAAAAATGACATGATTATTTTATCCGAGGTGTCGCAGGGGAAAAGGGGGGAAGGAGCCAGTGGCAGGTAGTCTCTGGGCTTGGGGGCGACTCAGGGAGCTCACCCATCTCACCCCCAATAAATGTGACGTGTGCTTTTCAGAAGATCTATTGAGGGGAGGAGAGCAGGGAATGAATAATGGGGCACAGCTTCTTTGTAGGTATATAACTGATTGCATAAAATAATGGAAAGAAGCCAAGGCCAGGACTCAGTAGTCCTAGATTCAATTTCTAACTGCTAACTACATTGCTGTGGATTGTAGATAAGTCATGGAACCTATCTGTGCTTCATCTGTATAATAAGGAGGATACTCGCACTATTAATATCCCAGATTCAGATGAGATAATGGGTAGAACAGTGCTCAAATGGAAGTTAATTATTCTCTCTACTTGACAGACCAAAAAACGAAGGATCTGAAACCTAAAGTAAAAACCCCAAATGGAGTCATGAAGAGTTGGATTGGGCTGAAATGATGTAACAACCAAAGCTGAGGGGTCTATGGAAGTAGTTTAAGGAAGAATTAGATCAAAAATCCCAATCTATTCACACCAAGTCAAATGATTATTCTATTATATCACACTATCTCACAATTAAAGTTTGTTCACTCTATTGGCTAGATTAGCCTCTGAAGAGATTAGGAGCTAGAAATAAAGACTAGTGAATTATAATGAGAAAGGAGACACTAAATAATGTCTGAAAGGGAAGGAAGAGTATGTGGGATTTTTGCTTTCTTTTGTTTTTGGAGGAGGGAAAGTTTTTTGAGCATTAAGGAGTCATCATGAAGACCCATAGATTATAGAATGCCAGAGCAAAAAGGTACTTTTGATAGAAAATGTTAGCAAGTAGACCAGATCTCAGAGGTCCAACTCCCATCCCAAGTTTGACTTCCTTCTACAAAAATTCAAAGTGGTCCTATAGTCTCAATGTTTGAATACCTACAGTGACAGGGAATTCATTACTTCCCAAAGAATGCTGGGGTACTGAAAACCAATGCTGCTCAAAGATGGTTCCTATGACAGCCACTATCAAGGTTTTCCTGCTCCCGGGTTTTGCTAAAACACTTTTAAGGAGCCTCCTTCCAGCTCCTCCTTCCACACTGGGATTAATCCATCACCAAGTCTGAGCTAGTGCGCCAAGCCATTAATCACTCGGGACAGCTGCCTCAGCAAGAAGCAAGCAAGGTGACTGCCGAAAACCATGAGAGGATGGGAGAGAACGCGGGATAGACACTGTGACAGACAGCCCAAGGGAGCCTATGACACGAAGCAGGCAGGTCAACCAGAGGCTGCTGTGGCAGGATCTTGAGGCACACATTCCAACTGCAGAGGGGGAGGTGTAGACAGAGAGACAGACAGAGAAAGAGAAAGAGAGAGAGACAAAGACAGAGACAGAGATAGAAAGAGACAGAGACAGAGAGACAGAGAGACACAGAGAGAGACAGAGAGACACACAGAGAGAGATAGAAAAAAAGAGACAAAGAGTCAGAGACAGAGACAGAAAGACAGACAGAGACAGAGACAGACAGAGACACAGAGACAGAGAGAGACAGAGAGGCAGAGACAGAAACAGAGAAATTAAAAAAAAAAAAACAGAAAGAAGATATGCAGAGAGAAATAGAAGCAAAAAATAATTCAATAAAAAAACCAAGACAGACACAAAGAGACAGGGAGGCAGAGAGACAGACATAGAAAGAGAGAGATAAGAGGCAGAGAGCTAAAAAGAGAGAAAATGGAGAGAAAGAAGCAAAAAGTGATTTAATAAAAGACCAAAAGAGAGAGACAGAGAAACCGAGATGAGACAGACAGACACAGAGAAAAAGAGAAAGACACAGAAGAGACAGAAAGAGAGAAACACAGAGATGGAGAGATAAAGAGAAAAACAAGCAGAGAGCTAAAAAAAAAAAAAAAGATGCAGAAAGAGATACAGGGAAAGAATGATTCAGTGAAAGACAAAGAAAGAGAGAGGGAAAGGGAGAAAGAGGGGGTGGAGAGTGAAAGAGGAAAAGGGAGAGGAGAAAGATGGGAGTAGGGGAAAAAAAGAAAATGAGACAGGAAGGGGGAGAGAGAGAGAGAGAGATGAAACAGAGAGATAAAAAGCCAGAGATGGAGAGAGGGGGAGGGGGGCAGGAAAGAATAATTCAGTGAAAAACCAAGAGACAGAGAAAGAGAGACAGAAACAGAGACAGAGAAAGACTGGAAGAATCATATCTATCATGATTCCAATAAATAAATGCCCAATGACTCAAAACAATGACACAAAATCTGTTGAAGGATATAGACGGTCTAAAGAAGAGGGAATTCAGAAAGGATCTGAGCTCTGTCTTCAAATTTGTGAAGTTTTCATATGGCAAGGGGCTTCTACTTGCCCCCAGTGAACAGAACTCGTCTCAATGGGGACAAGCTCCAGGAAGGCAGAATTTGGCTTCATATCACTTGATCATTTTGGTAAACAGAACTAGTGCTGCAGGATGAGCTTGCCAGAAATCAGAGCTGTCTAAAAGAAGAAAGGTCTTCTCTGAAGTCAGTGAGCTTCCTACCGTGGAAGGTCTTCAAGTCAAAGTTGGGCAACTACTTGTCAAGGATGCTGCTGAGGGTCTAGGCAGGGATTAGATTACTGACTTTCTTTTCTCTTCTAGTTCTGAAATGATTGCTTAAAATCCATTTTCTTTGCTGGCAGCAGCATTGTTGCAGGTCTCTAATACAAGCTCAAATTTGACCTCAAACACTTACAAACCATACGATCCTGAACAAGTTACTTAATTTCTGTTTGCCTCAGTTTCCTCAACTGTAAAAGGGGGATAATAATAGCACCTAGCTATTGTGAGGATCAAATGAGATAATATTTATGAATACTTATATAAATGTTAGCTCATCATTATTATTATCATTTTATACAATGGTCTTTTCCTCTGACTGCTAATCACTTTCTATTTAACATCAATAAGCCCAGTTCAGTATATGTTACTATTATGGCACAACTTTAGGAGTTATTCATATTCTTTCAAACTCCTAAAGGACCATTTAAGAAATCAACTTCTGACATTTGAAAGGGCCAGTAACACAGCTTGCAAAAAGATGCCAAGCATAAAGAGGTCGTGGGCCGTGGGGCTGGATTATTGCACACACCATCAGACCTGGTTGCTGCATCACCTGGTTTGGTTTAATTATTTTTATTTGCTATGAGGCCGAGATGGTTTCTCAGGAAGGAAGTTAGTTATTAGATATAATTGTACTGTGAAAAAAAAACCTGCAAAAGTATAAATAAATCACTAAAAATAATTTTTTGGGGGAGGGAATATCAGGGGAAACCCATCCCCTTATTATCCTGTTTATTTTACCAAAAGTTCACTAAAGATAAGGATAATCGCCCCCATTTTACAACTGAGGACAATGAGATGAAGTGACTTTTACATCTAGTTAATTTGAGAGCTAGGTCTCCTGGCTCCTAGCGCAGAGTACTTTCCACTGGCTCTGCAGCAAATATTTCTCATTTATGTGTAGTGTATCAGGAATATATAAAATTCTAACCTAGCAGAAACTCATGTTTCATCAGAGTAGGGCATGAGAAGGAGAGTTACAGAAAGCAGTGATCACAAGTTGTCCTCTGTCTCAGAAAGTGGGTTGGAAAAAGTCACCTCCCATCAGCCTTTGGAACAATTTCCCCTTGTTTCCGTCCTTTAGCAAAGTTCATTATTTTTCTCACCCTGCCCTGTGTGGCCCAGGATGGTTCTTCTACAGGCCTTGGGCCTGGGGCCTGCTCAGCCTACTAAACATAAAGAGTATCTGACAAGGCCTTTCTGCAGAATCCCCTTCACAGACCTCAGCCAAGTTTGCAGAGAATATTTCAGCTTTCTGAAAGGGGAGTTAAACCTGAGTGTCCTCCTAACTCCCCTTGTAAGAACAGTCATTTCTTCCATGTGGGCATGTGGCAGTCAAAGGTCAAAAGAACCCCAAGGGGCCATAGAACTATTTGTCACCTGGGAACGTGATATATGCCCACACCTAAAATAACCCACATTTTTCTTGTCTCTCTCTTCTCATTCCCAACAAGTCCATTGTACTCTTGTGAATCTTGGAGTAGAAGAGCTCAGCAGGGACCTCAGAAGACCCCTAAGTGACACAAGAATCCTCCCTAACTCAATTATAAAGGGGTTAGAACAGAAAAGTGCTGATGGACCTTAGAAAAAATCAAGTCCAACCCCTTAATTTGTAGACAGGAACACTGATAGTCAGAGTAGGGAATTGATATGATCTCAGCCACATCGTGAGTAAATAAAGGAGCCAGGACTCAAATCCAAGTTTTCTGACTGGAGTCAAAGGTTCCAATCCTCCCACTGATGATTGCTAATTATATGACCTTAAAAAAATCATTTCACCTCTCTGAGCCTTGGTTTTCCTATCTGTAAAATGAAGAAATATACATTAGGTGTTTTCTAATGTCCTTCCAGCTGCTCCTATGAAAGTCTAATGTTCTGGGGCCAAAGAATTGGAAATTGAGGAGATACCCATCCATTGGGGAATGGCTAAACAAGTTGTGATATATGAATATAATGGAATACTATTGTTCTATGGGAAATGATGAGCCAGTAAATTTCAGAGAAACCTAGAAAGACTTACATGAATTGATGTAAAGTGAAGTGAACAGAACCAGGAGAACATTGTACACAATAATAGCAATATTGTGCAATATGGGAGTTATGCTAAATTTTGAAAGTTAGATAGGATTTAGATAAACAGAGAGAAAGAAAAAGGGAATTCAGTTCAACTACTCAACCTAAATATAGAAAAGTCATGTTTTCTACAGCCCTTGTGTTCTTCACATCCTCTAATCCCTGCCTTCAGGACCCAGCCACAACACTCTCCATCTGCCCACACCCTGGCCTCTATCAGTAGAAATCTCTCTTTGTCAGGAAAAGGGGGGCGGGAAGCTGATTTTAAGGAAAAACAATGAGAAAGTCAAGGGATCTTTAGGATTTTCCCTCTTCCCTGCCCTACTTCTGGCTCTGTTCCAAGGCTTCCTAATGATAACCAAGGATTGTCCATAGTACATTTCTACTGGGGCAAAGGAAACTAGCCCTAACAATCCCAGCTCATTGGCTTGTGGGTTAGAAAGGTCAGCATAGTTCTGTAGAAAGAGACCTTGGATAAAATAAAGACAACTGAGCTCTACAGTCTCAGACAATCAGAATTGTCTATTGTTAACTCACTATGAGATCTTGGGCATGTCATTTCCCCTCTCTTAGTCTCAGTTTCTTCATCTGTAAAATGAGTGCATTGGACTTAGGGTCCTTTACAATTCTGATATTCTTAAAAAAAAAAAAAAAAAAAAGTTCTATGTTTCCTACCAAACTCTTACATTCTCTGGGTTTACAATTCTATTTTTGGCATAATTATTTATTCCATAAACTCGATGCATGTCAGTTTTCAGGTTCCTTTCCCAGGTTCCCTTTGGGCCCACAGAGGTATTATTTTAAATTGTGTTCCTGAGCCATGTTTTACCCAGACAAGAGTCAAGAAAAGGAGAGGAAAGGGAAAGAAAGAAGAATGAATTCAGTGCAATTGGGGTTAATCCCACTCAAAGCCTAAATCCATGTTAGCAGCTAATCCAGTTAGTACAGCTTTCATCAGGGGCTTTGATAAATCCTTTAACCTCTTGTGGTAAACTAGAAGAAGCTTAACAGCTCAGCCTTCATGGGGAGATCCATCAATAATGGAGTTAAGCTGGTATTTAGCAGGGTTCAAAGAGCAATAAACAAGCCCAGTTCAAGGACCCCCTCCTCCAGGAAGCCAGCCCTGACTACCACAACCTTAATCCATCTCCCCTTCTCTGAACATCGAGAGCACACTACTACACAGGTTAGTACTGCATTGCATACCACTTTGTGGAATTCTCAAATTGTTTCATGCATGTTGACCTTATCTCCTTAATAAGGCTGAATTCTTTGAGTGCAGAGACTATGACCTCTCTCTTTGTATCCCCCCACAGCCCCTAGCACAATAATGAGTATGTGCTAAGAGTTCAAAAAATACTTTTCATTTTGCCTGAAAGTATCATCCTTTTGAATATCTGGACAGAGTGAGTAATTCAGTAAATGAGGATCCTGAACTCTAGACTTTTGTCCTTAACACTTAGCTATTGATGTTTTGGGTCTGCCCTACCTGACTCTTCTATTATATGTGGACTTTTATTTTTGCTCACTTGAGAAATGACAATCTTTAGTCAGGACAAATGAATAGTTTCTGCATTCTAAGGTCTCTTTCAACTCTAAAATTCTATATTCCAAGTTCTGAGTCCCTTTCATCTGAATCATTGCTAAAATTCTTTTTTTTTCTGACAATCTAGGTTGTATAATCAATGTTAGTTCTATTATTCTTTCTTCTGTATTCTCAGGATCATGTAGGTGACCCTACAGATTGTCTAAACCAAATCCATCACTTGACATAGAAAGAAACTTTGGTCTACTGAATTTAACTGACTACCCAAGATCACAGGAGCAGAATATGGCAGAACTGAGGTTCAAACACAGAGTCTCTGACTCTAAACCCAATACTTTTCCTTTCCCCCCAAAGTTTCCAGCTTCCAGCGGAAGACATTCTATGATTTCTGTTCTGAGGTACTCACACTGCCCAATTGTCCAGGGATATCCCAGGAAGCCTGCTCTCTTAGGAGGTAACATATGTTTTGGACTTCTCTGACTCTTCATCTTCCTTTCAAAAATGCTTTTGCTTAACTCCCTTCTCTTGGTACTAGCTTTCCTCTCTGGATTTCTATGAAAGATCCTCAGCTATATGAAGACAACAATTGTCCAAGGTAAACATACCCTTCAACTGATCCTGGCTTGGCAGAGTTTCCAATCCCCTTATTATTCTGGTCAATTCCTTTTGTACACACTCTGAGCTTATCAATGTCCTTTCTAAAATATGGTGCCCCTCCCAAAAAAAATAAGCATGAGATTGCAGGATGGGGTCTAACTAGAGCAGAGAGAGTCAACTACCAAAGCTAGGAAGTGATATTCTAGTATCTTATTTCAGTTGATTTCGATTCAACAAACATTACAAGCCTAATAGGTGAAAGAAACTATATCAGGTAGATGAATTTAAGAATTCTTAAAATTAAGAAGTATTTACTTTTTAATATAAAGCAATGGGTCACTGATCACATGATGATAATAATAATAACTCACATTTTTATAGTGTTTTACAGTTTACAAGCCCTTTCTAAACCTCTCACCATTCCATATATATATATATATAAAGATATACCAGGAAGGAGGTAGAGCAAGCATTATTATTCCCATTTAACGAGTAAGGAAATTGAAGCTCAGGAAAGTTTAGTGACAATATTGCTAAAAAGTAAAAGAGCCAAAATTAGAATCCAGGACTTTCACTCTCAGTCCAATATTCTACCTACTTCATCATGGGTAAACAATGATAAAGAAATAACAGGTGAAAGTGATAATCGCAGAGACAAACACAAACCCAATAGAGAGACCAACTTCAGTCATTCTACATAAAGGGCAAGACTAGAGTTTTAAATTAGCCAACAAGAACCTCCAACTCTTCTCAAAATTCAAGGCACATACTCTCCATTGTCATTCACTTTCACAGCTAAAAGGTCGATCCCCTCTGCTCATTTCACCCTCCCCAACAAGGAAGAACATTGTATTACCTTCGATATTTACTGTGTTCAGCCAGTGGAGAAATCAAATGCCCATGGAACATTAACCTGGTCTTACCATGAGTGGAATTTACTGTTCACTAGGACAAGAGAGGTCACAGAAGCTCTTCATTCAGGTCACTTATTTCAAGATAATACATACCAGCTTACTTTGGGGATATATAGAGTCTGATCTCCACATCTACTCTCCTCATCTCCTTTGCAATATCTGAGAATAGGAAAAAAAAAAAAAAAACAGCATTTTAGAGCAAGAAGTCTTAGAAGTTCTAATTTTATAGCAATAGAGAAGCTTAGAAATAATTTTAGTCATAGATCATAGATTTGGAGCTAGATACTGGGGTGATATGCCATTTCCTTCTCCAACTTAATTTATAGAGGCAGAAACTGAGGCAAACAGAATGAAGTGAGTTAGCCAAGATCACATAATAAGTGTCTAAAGCCAGATTTGAACTCACAAAGATGAATCTTCTTGACTTTAAGTCCAGCACTCTATCAACTAAGCTACCTAGTCGAGGGAAGGAACCCTAACTGTCATATAGCCTAAATTCTAGATTTAATAGATGGAAATTGAGGCCCAGAGAAGGAAAATGACCTGTCCACAGTAATACAGCTTGTTAGACCAAATCAAATTTAGGGGAGAAATAAGAACAAATAAAAACAAAAACCAACGCTATGAAAAATTATAAAGTTTTCTTTTCTGAGTTCTTTTCAACCTCTTCTGAGTACTTTATACCCAAAGCAGCCATCCTTACTTTGAATGCTATTCCTAAATCTCTTGGAAAAGAGTAATCATCTGGGGAAAATATCTGTTACTCTGATTTGTCACTGTTGTTCTTCAGTCATTCAGTAATAACTGACTTTTTGTGACTCCATAGACCATGGCATGCCAATGTTGTCTGAGGGGTATTATTGGCAAAGATATTGGAGTGGTTTGCCATTTTCTTCTCCAGCAGATTAGGGTAAATAGAGGTAAAGTGACTTGCCCAGGGACACACAGCTACTAAGATCTGAGGCCAAATCTGAACTCAGGTTTTCCTGACTCTAGGCTCAGCATTCTATCCACTGAACCATGATCAAGCTGCTCCATTCCTATGATAATGTTGGTGGTGGTGTTTTCAATCATCTCTGACTTTTCCTGATTCTATTTTGGGATTTTCTTAGAAAAGATACTGGCGTGATTTGCCATTTCTTTCTTCAACTCATTTTACAAATGAGGAAACTGAGGCAAACAGGGATAAGTGACTTGCCCAGAGTCACCCAGCTAATAAGTGTCTGAGACCAGATTTGAACTCAGAAAGATGAGACTTCTTGATTCTAGGTCCAATCCTCTATCCATTACACCACTTAGCAGCCCCCATTCCTATGATAGTATTACATAATTAATGCTATCCCAACCTAAGGGAATTATTCTGTTTTAAAGAGAATAGGATAATTGTCAATCATAAAGGAAAGAGATACTTTAGATCAGGTCTCCAAGGTGTCTTCAAATCTTCACATTATTTTATCTAAGACTGGTGGGGAATTTTTGTTAAAGACTGTCAAAGCCACTCTCTGAAACAGATAGCAGTACATACTCCATCTGCAGGATAGCTGTTAAAAAAGAGGGAGCTTAAAATTCTTCAGCCCAGCACTACCTCCCTCCACCCAAAATAAATAAATAAATAAATGATGATTCCCAAGCAAACTATATGATTTTGGGCAAATCATATCACCCTTTTAAGACTTAATTTTTTTCCCTCACAAAACAAAAAAGATTCTGGTCCCTTCCAGTTCTAAGAATTTATATTCTGTGTTCTAAGATTTTGTGGTCTGATGTCCCTTCCAGTCCTACAATTCAATATTCATTGTTTTAACATCCCCTCCTGAAATTCTTTGTTCTATATGCTAAGGTCTAAAATGCTGCATTAACTCTAAAGTGCTTACATGTAAAGAAACATTAGGGCCCTAAAGATGCCTTCCTGAGGCTTGGTCTAGGTGAGGTTGCCCAATATCAGGGGCTTGAATGTCTTTACATTAGTGCCTCTATCATATATTCATTTTTTAGTTAAGGAAGAAAATGTACCCATTGTCTAACAATGTCTATGTTCCTCTACCAAAAAAGAATAGTGACAAAATTGGGTTCCCAAGCCAAGTTCTATTCTAGGAACAGCCAATGACTCACTTAGTGACCTTGAACAAGAGCAAGTAACCTTTATGTTTCTGGATGTACCAGATACTCTAGACCCAGTTAGCCTTGCTACGGTATTTATAGTCAGGACATAATGTACGTCTTAGCTTGTAGACTTTTCAAACTATAGACTTTAGGAGTCAGGAAGAGCCCTCCTTCTTTATATCTATCCTCTGCCATTATATAGGAACTTTTTTTTTCTTTTTAAGACTGGGCATTCCTATATTGCTGAGGCTGGAAGTGCAGAAGCTTGTTACAGGGTGATCCCACTACTGATTTACCTGGGAGTTTTAACCACCTCTGTTTTCAATCTGAACTGTTTCATCCCTTCTTAGGCAACCTAGTAGCCCTCAGTGATCTTAGATCTAGTGAAGACACCCGCTCTGGCTTAGAGCAATGAAGCTCCAGAGATCCATCAGCATCTGTCTCCTTGTAGCTAGGATTATAAATATGAGCCACCACTCCTGGCTAGTGTTATCATTCAATCTGTTTCAGATTAATGCTCCAAATTTGCTTCATAACTTGTCAAATATACAATCTACTGTAGAATTAGCAAATGAAATAACAAGTTTATGGAAGAGTTGGGAACAGAAGACAGGCATATTGATGTTCCACCTGATCTTCTTCTCATTTCATCCTTTTTAATGATTACATATGATATTTAATCCTATTTTTATTTGATCTTTATTTCCTTTGTAATTAGTGACTTGGAGTGATTTTTATATGTGATGTTAATAGCTTGCAATTCATCTTTTGAGAATTATATTCATAACCTTTGATCACTCATGTATTGGTAAATGGTTCTTATGTATTTATGATAATTCTCTATATTTCTTACATATCAAATGCTTAAGAGAGATAATTGATGCAAAGATATTTTCCCAAAATATAATTTTCCTTCTTATATTTATTGCATTAATTGTACTTATAAAAAAGTATATCAATTTTCTATAATTGAAATTATCTAATTTTTCTTTTCTGATATTGTCTCTATCTTCCTTTGGTTAAGAATTCTTGTTCATAATTGTGAAAGACATCTGATTTTGTTCTTTTCAAATATTTCAGCATTTGATTTTTTTATATTAAGGTCATGGATCCATTTAAAGCTTATTGTGATATATTGCATAAGGGACCCTGGTTCAAAACTAGTTTATACCAATCTACTTTCCAGCAGTTTTTTTTTTATATAATATCCTACTTTATGTTTCAGAAATTCCAGTTACATCATCTGTAAAATGAAGAGAATGATCTAGATTAAAGATGTCAAATACTACAACATTCTGAGTGCTACTGAACCATATTAAAATATAATTGGGAAACATTTAACAAAACATGTAAAAATTAAAAAGAATATAAATAATATTAATATGAGATTTTCTAAGTATACAATTATGTATTGTTTATGACTCCAACCTCTATTTATTTGAGTTTCACAAACAAGATTCTCTCTAAAGTCCCTTATAATTCTTTATTTTATATTTGGTATTTTAAAAGATTCCTTTCTAGCACTTATATTCTCTATCTAAACTGGCTTTCAACACTGGCATCCCATATTGTAAGACACTCTCCAGCTACACAGCATTTTCAGATTCTTTATGCAGAAGGGACGATACCCAGTCCCTTAATATCAACTATATCTGAGCTCAATCATTATCTAGCTATATGGCTTCTTTGTTGTTCAGTTATTTTTCAGTTGTGTTTTATTGGCAAAGACACTCAAGTGGTTTGCCATTTCTTTCTCCAGCTCAGTTTATAGATGAGGAAACTGAGGCAAACAATGAAATAACTTGCCCAGGGTCCCACAGCTATTAAATGTCTGAGATAAGATTTAAATTCAGGAAGATAATTCTGAGTCCAGGCCTGGAACACTATCCACTATGCCATTTAACTGCAGCATGATCTTAGATTAAAGTTTGTCCAATTCCAAAAATCTATAAATCTATTTTAAAAAACAAAAGAAATATCCTAAACAAAAGAGATTACCTTTGTTCTATTGGACTGTAAAACGAGGAGTGGTACATGCAAGTAAGATGAAAGCAAATTCTGACTCAAATCATGAGATTAAAAATGATGAAATGCTTCAAAAAGCAGTGGGTTCTCCATCCTTAAATGCCTAGTAGCAAAAATCACATGACTGTTTTCCAAGGAGATTGTAAAGAGAGATAGTCATTGCTCCAATGCAAGCCAAATGAGAAGATTTCTGAAGTCCCTTTTCTTATTAAAGGAGCTAATGAAAGAAGAGATTGTCCAAGCCAAATGAATGTTTGGTGTGGACAAATGGCAATAAGAGAAGTCAGTTTCCCAACAACTTTAAGAGTCTGCCAGTAAAAATAGATAAAAAGGAAGGAAGGAAAAAGGAAGGAAGGAAGAAGGAAGGAAGGAAGGAAGGAAGGAAGGAAGGAAGGAAGGAAGGAAGGAAGGAAGGAAGGAAGGAAGGAAGGAAGGAAGGAAGGAAGAAGGAAGGAAGGAAGGAAGGAAGGAAGGAAAAAGGAAGGAAGGAAGGAAGGAAGGAAGGAAGGAAGAAGGAAGGAAGGAAGGAAGGAAGGAAGGAAGGAAGGAAGGAGGGAAAAAAAATGGGAGGGAAGGAGGGAGAGAGAGAGAATGGGAGAGAGGAAGGGAGGGAGGGAAGGGGGAGAGAGGGAGGGAGGGAAGGAGAGAGAATGAAAGGAAGGGAGGGAGGGAAAGAAGAAGGGAAGGAGGGAGGGAGAGGAAGGGAGGGAGAGAGAATGGAAGGGAGAGAAGGAGGGAGAGAGGGAGGAAAGAGGAAACAGTACTCTATGAAGATTAAATCTGGAAAGTCTCTTTTCCTACCTTATTTTGGGGTCCCCTGGAGGCGGGGCGTAATTAAAAAGAGAGAAAGAAAGAGAGACAGACAGACACACAGACACAGAGAGAGACAGATCACCAAAACAGAGAATTTGGACAGGAATTCCTTCTCTTGACCTCAGCTCCCTCATCTGTAAAGTGAGAGAGGTGGAACTTGGGGGCCTCTAAAGTGCCCCACAACTCAAGTCCCATGAACCTTTGTCCAGAGAGGAAAGAGGTTTCTTTTGAAATCACAGCCCTGGGGTTTCCCAGAGATGACTGAGTGGACTTCAAAAAGCCTATTGTGGACTGCCTAAAGACAGTGAAAGATAATACATTTTTTCTCCTGGTCTGGGGGGAGGGGGAAACCTCGTGGCCCCCCAGATCGAGCAAGAATAACAGAGGGAAGGCGCCACCGAGCTGGACTATCACACCATCCCGGTTAGTGGCTGCTGGCCGCGAGACTCCAGTGCCTTCGGGGCGTGAGACTCTTGTCACCATCTCCAAATCATTTTCAAGTGTTATATTTTATTGTGCTGGAGTTCACTTCAAGGGCCATGAGGCAGGGGAAATCATTTCCTGGAGTCCCTTACCTGCGTCACTGGAAGAGCGGAGCCCAAGAGGACTCTGACTGCCGGCAGCTACTGAATGACAGGCAGCCTCTCCTCCCACCCCCATGCAAACTCAAGAAGCTCAGACCTGAGGAACCATCAGCAGCTCTGTGGTCAGTCTCCCCGCTGAGTTGAATGAGAGCAGGTACTTTGCTATTTTCTTTTCATGTCTCCCTGGATACCTTGCACTTTCCAACACAGGAAAGATCACAGAATGTTCTAGTCAGGATTGGGAGTTAGAATCTTAGAATCTCAATCGTCTCTCCTGTGGAAGGGATCACGAAGGTCAGATAGTCCAGTACATTGAAACTGACAGTCCCCCTACAACATCCTAGACAAGTAATCTATTTCAATACGTCCACTGAAGGGAAAGTAGCGAACTATTTTTTTTTTGGACCAACCTATGATTATTCCCAGTACAGGTGCAGACAGGTACTAGTTCTGCAATCTATCACCTCAGGAAAGCACAAGTAGGTGGTGCAGTGGATAGAGTATCACGTTTGGAAGTGGGAAGAATTATTTCATTCATGAGTTCAAATCCAGCCTCAGACACCGACTATCTGGTCAACTCACTTAAACCTGTTTTACCTCAGTTTCTCATCTATAAAATACCTTGAAGAAGGAAATGGCCAATCCCTCCAGCATCCCCACAAGGAAAAGCTAAAGGGGGGAGCATGAAGAGTAAGACATGAATGAACAACTGAGAGTCCAATGTCCCATGTTAGGGGTTTAAGAGTATATGTCCCTTGAACCCAAATCTTCCTCATTCCAAGGCCAGCTCTTGGTCCACTACATCACACTGCTCCAGTCCTGTCCTGGAAGGTCTTTCCCACCTTGACCCCAATACTCTAAGTCAGGGGTCCTCAACTACAGCCCGCGGGCCAGATGCAGCAGCTGAGGACCTTTATCCCTCTCACCCAGGGCTATGAAGTTTCTTTTTTTAAAGGCCCACAAAACAAAGTTTTTGTTTTTACTATAATCCAGCCTCCAACAGTCTGAGGGACAGTGAACTGGCCCCCTATTTAAAAAGTTTGAGGACCCCTCGAGTCTTCCTAGTTCTGCTCGCTGGCCTGGCATGCGACTTACTGCCACCTAGCAGTTCCCAAATATTAGCTAGGACCTTTCTTCTGCTGATTATTTTCTATTTATACTGTTAAAGGGCTTGTTTATGCATAATTATTTATACATTGTTTCTCTCACTAGATTGTGCACTTTCAGAGGACAGAGAGCTATCTTTTACCTTTCTTTGTATCCATAGTACTTAGTCCAATGCCTGACACATCAATGTTTATTGACTAACTAATTAAGCAGGTTAAAGGTAGAAGTGGCTGGCGTGGTGGACTGAACAGAGATACATTGTGATATGAAGAAGGATTAAAAATGGATTTGGAGTGGGAGGCTAAGGTTAAATCCTAGTTCTTACTGCCTCCAGTGTATCCTTTCCCCCTCTGGGTTTCAGTGTCCATTTGAAAAATGAAAAGGTCAAATTAGATTATCTAATACTGGCTACAGCACTAGAATAAGGAATACTGAGGTCCTTCCAGGCATGTAACTAATACCATGGGGAAGGAGGTAGGGGGCATCTTGTTTTAATAACCAGTTAATTATTGTTAGTTGTTGCTGTTTATTCTTCTTATTATTCTCTTTGCTATTGTCTTTGTACCATAACCACATATGAAACTGTTTTTTAACAGAATTTCTCTGGGCCTCAGATTTCCTTTTTGTTCAATATGACTAATAAGAGAGGAAAGGTGTGAAGAATGAATAATGTAGTGACAAAGACAGCTTCAATTCCAGAATTTCCAGAGAAATAGGTAGAAATCCGACAAGGTGCGAAAAAATATTATTGTGACTGCACAGAATAGGGCAGAAAAAAGAAAGACTCAATCAAAGAGGCAGCATTTCAAAGTGGGAAGAGTACTGAGCTTTACTACTACTACTATTGCTATTACTACTACTACTACTATTACTAATTATAATAATTTTTACAAAGTAGCTATTATGTGTCTGGCACTTAAACACTAAATAATATTCTAAAAATATCTCCCTTGATCTTTATAACAATCCTATGAGGTAGGTGCTATTATAATTCCCATTGTATAGGTGAAAAAACTGAGGCAAAGAGCTTAATTGATTTGCCCACAGCAACACCACTAATGAATTTCTGAGACTGGATTTAAACTCAGTCTTTCTAAGTGCAAACCCAGCACTCTATCCACTGCACTACCTAATAAAAGATCCTATTCTAAACCTGAATTCTAGTATTGTATCTTTTACTAATACTATGTGGTACTTTCAGCAAACTATTGCCTTCTTTGGACTTCATCTATAAAATGGTGAAAATAGTGCTAGTACTATCTGCTTCAGAAGGTTATTCTGAACCTCAGAGGATCTAATGGATGTGAGAGTCCATATACTATCAATTAGCTAGGGATAGAAGGGATTAATGAGCTTAGGTTCTCTGGAGAAGACAGCTAGACCCTACCCATTGCATATTATTCTCACCAGACACAGTATTGCAAGACTTGGAGCTAAAAGGAATCATAAAGTCCATTTAGTTAACAGAGAAGGACACTGAAATTAAAAAGTGGGAAGAGATTGGCTCAAGTTACATAATAGTGGGATTGGGATTCACACTCAGGCCCTCTAAATTCAGATCCAGCATTCCCTAGGCTATATCATGCAACTTCCCTGTTCAATCCCAGACTTCTCCCAGGAAGGCCATTTGCCAAGGCCTCCGAGCCCTGACATCTCCTTCCCCAACATAATTGAGAAATATGTTCCTTGTGAATTCCTAATTGGAGCAGAACAGATGGTGGAGGGTTTTGTTTAATGAAATATGTCCGTTCAATTAAGCTGGGCCATGGGGGATTGGGGGCTTCAGCAGGATTTCATGTGGCTTTATTCTTGCCTGCTGTAGTGATCTCTGGGATTGTGTACAATCCTGTCTAGAGGGTTCCAAGATTGGGCTTTTGAAATTACAGCTCCATCCATCTTTCTAAAAAATGTTCACTTGGACTCCAGAGAGGTATCTCAGTATGGTGAGGGAAAAAATGTTGGATTAAAAAAGCAAAAGACTTGGCTTTGAATCCCAACTCTATCAGTTGACCCTGTCAAGTCATTTCCTTTTCTGGACCTTCCCTTGTGTATGGACAGAAAATTATTCTTTAGTTGTGTACTTCAATCACTACTCACTAGCTAGTGTCCCAGTCAAGGCAAGCTCTGTGGCCAAAGCCAGTCAAACCCCCAAAGGCAACAACTGCTTTTAATTGAAATAAAGTCCATGAGGAATGCAGAAAGTAGACACTATGGACAGTTTGTCTCCTTCATTCTTTGGTAAATTAACTCTGGCCCACTTCTTTTCATGGAACTCTTCTGTTCTTTCTTTATTCAATGAGAGTTTATAATCCAAATCCTTCATTTTACTGAGAAAGAAACTGAGGCTCAGAGAGATTTCAACTCACCCAAAGATAGTAGCAAGAGGAGTCATAACTTGAATCAAAATGAGATATTTTTGGGTTTTTTCCACACCTCTCCATGTGGCAGTCACTTAGACATCTTTCTTGACAAGGAGGCAAAGCCATCTCCAAATAAAAGGAATCATGAAATCATAGATATAGGACTAGAAGGGAATTTTTGTGGTTATTCTATTGTTTTACAGTTACATTTGATCCTTCATAACCCCATTTGGGGTTTTCTTACAAAGAAAGCTCATTTTGCAGATGAGGAAACTGAAACAAATAAGGCTAAGTGACTTGCCCAGGGTCATACAGCTAGCAAGTATCTGAACCTAAATTTGAACAGAAAGAAGAGTTTTCCTGAGTCCAGGTCTGGTACTTTATCCACTGTGCCATCTCACTGTCCTAGAAGAGAATTTAGAGACCATCAAATCCAACCCCCTCATTTTACAAATGAGATACCTGAACTATAGAGAAGTGATTCAGATAGTAAAGGGTCACACAACTAGTAAGTATATAAAAGGTGATATGAACACAGATCTTCCTGACATTGGATCTAGTACATTTACCTACTCCATCCATTCTGTCTCTGTATTATGTAGGCCATTCAAACTTGACTCAAGATTCTGATTTAATGAAATGAGTTTGTATCCCCAGATGCATCTGGTAACTGGAGAAGTTGTCCCAGATCTATTTTTATAATATGGGTTAATATGGCATGTCAACATTTCTTTCCATTCACTGAGTCTGAAAACCCCTTTCTGGGAATCAGAACACCAGGATTCTTAATTCTGGCTCTCTAACTTACTCTGTTATGTTGGACCACTCATTTAAAATCTCTAGATCTCAGTTTTATCTATATTATTGGCATAAGACCCTACACAAAGACAAAAGAATGTTCCAGATAACCTCTCAAGGAAAAAAAGATGATTTGCTTGTTGGCAAGTAAAGTGGAGTCAGATTCAGTAGAACTATGTTCAAGCCCTGGATTCATCTATTACTAGTCACAAAAATTTTTATAATAAGTTTTATGACTATAAAACCTTGGTCAAATTACATTGTCTGGCCCAGATTTCCTTAAATGCCAGTGCCTTCTCCTCTAGTGTTAATCATGTAGCTGCTCTATGTGTATTTTATATATAGTTTATGTTCCCCCCCACTCCATTAGAATGTAATCTCCTTGAATTCACATTCATTTTTGTTCTTCTACCCTCAGATGTAAGCACAATGTCTGGCATCTATTTAGTATAAATACTGTTGACTGTTCATTGATCTATTGCACTACTTAACTTATGGGATTATTATGAGCAAAGTGCTTTGCAAACTATAAAAGGTTATAAAAGCATGAGTTATTATTACAGAATCCTAGTGTAGGGTATTTCCTTTCAAAGCTCTTTCTTCCGGGCTTCTAATTTTGTGAAGGAGGCTGGCCCACTTACCTGACCAATAGACTCTTCCACAGTCCCTAAGGAGTCTCATAGTTTAATTAAGATGAGATTACTTTGCCCCCAGGATCTGAAGTGAGCTATGAAATTGAGAGAATTCAGGGACTTCCAAGAATGATTACCGCCCTTCCATCTCCCTCATTCGAGCCCAAGAAATTAAGTCTTCATCAGACCAAGGAATGTGCTTCTGCATTATTATCCCTATTAATTAGCACCTCACCCTAATGATTTTTCTCATAACAGGCTAGGTTTGAATAAGAATGCCAGACCCTAAAACTGCTAGGAAGTGATGGAGCCACTCTCAGTTATACTAATTACAGCATTTGTATGGCAATTTAAGCTTTGCAAAGAGCTTTATGGATATTATGTCTTTTGATCCTCACAACAACCCTGGGAGGTAGGTGCTATTATTGTTGACCATTCATTTATCTGTTGTGTTACTTAATTTATAGCATTATTTCATTATATATTATACTATCCCCATTTTACAAATAAGGAAAGTGAGCCAGGGCTACACAGTTATTAAATGTATGAATCTGGATTTGAACTCAGGTCTTCCTGACTTCTGGTTCATTGCTCTACCCACCATAGCACCTAGATTTCTAGAGTAATGACTTACTACAATAAAAAGCCCCTTTACTTCAGCTCTTTCTGTCCTACCAGGTTTTTTTGTGGATATCTTAATTCCAAACTCTGTTCAATATTTTATTTGTCCCAGGCATATGTTAAACAATTTCCCTTCCTCCCTTCCCACTCTAACCCCATTGAGAAGGTACAAGGGCAGTTATGCAACTATTACCATAAAGGTCATGAATTCCAAACTCTATTAAGAAATAATCTTGGCAGTGTTATAATTGGTAACATATAAAGGAAATGGCTATTCATGTGAAATATTTTAGGGCATTCACAAGATTAAAGTTACCAAAAAATCTTCCCTATGCTACTCTCCAATGTAAATTTTAAAATATATGTATGTATCTATATATACATATATACCCTCTTATTGTATGACCTTGAACAAGTCACTCTTCACTTTGGGAATCAATTTCCTCATCTATAAAATAATGGATTTTGACTAGATGAACTCGAAGATCCATTCTAGAGCTATGATCACTATAAGATGCAAAAGCCTTAGAAGGTCTTAATAATTCAAAATATTAGGAACTACACTCATTATTTCCCACCAAATCTTGTTCTTCTTCCTGACTTTTCAACACTATCTTCCTAATTACTCAAGTTTCAAACCTCAGTGTCATCTTGGATTTTCTTCTCTCTCTCTCTCTGCCCCTTCACATCTTCTTGATTGCTAAACTCTATCTAAAGGTTCCCTCTCCTTTCCATCCTTTCCATCCATACCAATTCAGGCCTTTGGCATTTCTTAACTGGACCACTAAAATAATGCCCTAACAATATTCTGTCTTTAGTTTCTTCCTCTCCTCTCCCCCTTACCCCATTTATCAAACAGGGAAAGAAAGTAGGTACTGTAAACCATAGATCAGTGAATTTGGATTCAATTCTTGAGAAATGTTTAGAGCAGATCATTAAAAACAAGGTAAGCAAAAATCTAGAAAATGAACCAATCATGAACAAGCCAGATCAGACTTATTTGTTCTAATGTTTCAATTTATAAGTACTTATCTATAATGTACTGGGCTCTGTGCTAGATACTGGAAATACAAAAAGAAATGTGAAATACACCCTTGACCTGAAGGAGCTTATGTTTTATTGAGGAAGAAAGGAAGAAAGGAAGAAAGGAAGGAAGGAAGGGAAGAAGCATTAATGAAATGCCTATTATATACCAGACACTGAACAAAACACAAATATTTCATCCTCATAATAATCTTGGGAGGTAGATGTTATTATTGTCCCCATTTTAGAGTTGAGGCAAATGAGGTAGACAGAGGTTAAGTGATTTGCCAAGGATCACCTAGCCAGTAAAAATGTCTAAGACCAAATTTGAACTCAGGTCTTTCTGAGTCCAGCACTATCTGGCTGCATAGAGAAAAATGTAACAACATACTGAACTGGTAGGTCAGTGGAGTGCTATAAATATAGTTTACTTAGATTTTAGTCAGTTAATAAATATTTATTAAATATATTCTATGTGCCGGGTATTTGGAATACAAAGTAAAGTAAAAGACATCCTTGTTCTCAAAAAGCTCACAGAATAATAAGGAATATAACGTGCAAATAACTATGTACAAACAATCTACACAAAAGATAAATTTAATATTTTATAAATTAGTCCATATTACTCTTATGAAAAATATACAATGAATGAAAAATCATTTGTCAAATGCTTATTTTATGCCAAGCATTGTACGATGTAAATTAGAACATAATACAATTATATGGATTCAAAACTGGCTGAATAGTCGTTCTGAAAGAGTAATTATCAATGTTTCAATGTCATCTTGGCAGAAGGTCTCCAGTGGAGGGCTCCAGGCATCTGTACTTGGCCCTCTGGTGTTTAACATTTTTAAACAAAGACTTGGATAAAGTCCAGTGTGACACGTTCATCAAATATGCAGATGACTCAAAACTGAGGAGGATAACTAACACACTGAATAATAGATCCAAAAAGATACTGACAGGCTAGAGCCCTGGATTGAATTTTTTCTTAAAAAAGCAATTCAATAGTTATAAATGTAAAGTCTTACATTTGAACTTAAAACTTCACAACTACAGGATGAGAGAAATTAAGATTAGACAGAATTTTATGGTCTAAAAAGAGATTTTAGTAATTTCAAATTCAAGATAAATCAACAGTTTGATACACCAGCCCTCTGAAAAGAACTAATGGGCCCTTGGACTACATTAAGAGATGCCTAACTTTGTAGTAGCAAAGAACTGGAAACTGAGGGGATGTCCATCAACTGGGGAATGGCTGAATAAGTTGTGATACATGATTTTGATGGAATGCTATTGTGTTATAAGAAATGATGACCTCAGTGATCTTAGAAAAGCATGAAAAGATTTGCATGAATAATTAAGAGCGAAATTAGCAGAATCAAGAGAACACTGTATGTGGTAATAACAATATTGTTTTAAGAACTATTTTAAGAGCAGCCAAGTGATACCGTTGGATAGAGCACTAACCCTAGAATCAGAAGGGTCTGAGTTCAAATGTGACCCAGATACTTGATGCTTATGAGCTGTGTGACCTTGAACAAATCATTTAATCTCATTTTCCTCACCCAAAAAAAAAAAAAAAAAAAGACTTTAGTGAATTACTTATTTTGACTATTATAAATACCCAAGTTATAAAGGATATATGAGAAAGATGTTCTTTCCATCCAGAGAAAGAACTGATTGAAGTACCCAGGCAAGAGAAAAACAGGGCAGACAAAATAATGAAGTTTTAAGAGCATTTATTATTAGCTAGCGACTGAACCCCAACACCAGCCCTGGAGAGGTCAGTAATGAGTGGCCTCAGGGCCATATATTTATGGAAAGAAGAGAGAGACATCAAAATGTTTCTTGATGCATTTGTCATAATAAAGGAAATTCTATTCTAAACAGGAGGCAAAAAGTTATCACTCTAAGGGGGTCATTCTTAGGCAGCAGCAAGCAGCATTTCTTTAAGCTTATCAGGTTGTCAAGGTCTCAAGACTCTCAGGACAGTACATCTGGGTTGTTAAAAATATCATCGGCATTAGAGAGTGAAGAACTAGTAATAAACTTCCAACTACAAAGATTCAAGATTATGTTTCTCGTGGTTCCATTTTGGGGTGCCTTTCCACTTTATGATAAATAGAAATATGTGTAGAATAAATATATGCATGCATATATCTAATGGCAGCCAGCTCTAGAGTGGGGATGGAAGAAAAAAAAAAGAAGAAAAGAACTTTACATGGCAATTTTGTTCCATATTTGTGCATATTAGAATGCAGTTTCATGGGCAATCATCTTTTTTTCTTATAGTAACTTATGGAAATGCTTGTTTTATTACATAAATTAACATTTTTTTTGAAAGATGCCTAACTCTCAGGAGTAAAGAAGTGATAACAGTGCTGTATATTGCTTTGGTCAACCACCTCTGAAACATTTTCTTAGATTTTTGTGCCATGGTTTGAGAAAAAGCTGTGAGTAAGCTATGATTATCCAGATGACGGCCAACAAGATACTGAAGAACCTTGAGTCCATGTCATGTTGGACTCAGCAGAAATTGAAGATTCTCAACCTGGAGAAGAAAAGACTCCAGGAAAACAAAAGATCTGTCTTCAAATTATGAAAAAGCTATGATATAAAAGAGGTTATTAGACTTTTTCTGTTTGAACTCAGAAGACAGAACCAAGAGCAATTGGGTAGAAATTGCAAAGAGATAAATTTGGGCTTAATGGAATACAAATTTCCTAAGAATTGGAATTATACAAAAGCAAAAAAAAAAAAAAAAAAAAAAAAAAAAAAAAAAAAAAAAAAGAATCCTCTCACTGGAAATTTTCGAATAGAGATTTAATGACCACTTCTAGGGCAACTGTGTCACAGTGAAAAAGAGTACCTGCTCTAAAGTATTTATACGTTTAAATCCAGCTTCAGATACTTACCAGCTGTGTGATCCTGGGCAGTTTCCTTAACTCTGTCTGCCTTAGTTTCTTTTTCTATAAAATGAGCTGAAGAAGGAAATGTCAAACCATTCTAATATATTTGTCAAGAAAACCCAAATGAAATCTAGGTTATATTATAGTAAGGATTTCTTTCCAGGGTGAATTAGATAAACTCTAAGATTCTTTCTAACTCTAAAGTTCTGTGCTTCTGTAATATACTGTCACATTAGTCTTATGACTCTAATGGCTCACATGGCTCTAATCATGTCATGCCCTAACTGAAAATCCTTAATTGCTTACAATAGAAAGTTCAAATATCTTAGCTTGCCATTCAAGATCTTCCCTCACATTTGAGGGGTAGAAACAGCAGTGATATGGGAATCTCTCTAGGACATGATAAGATAAGCTGTCCATCTCTTTCAGCTTTATTTCATATCTTTCCCCTTTACAAAAACAATACCCCCAACTAAATTCAATATATGCCATGCAATAGAATGCACTTCTTGATGGGAAAGCAGGGATGCATTCTATTGCATGTCATACAGTTGAATTTAGTTGGAGTTATCATTTGTGTAAAGGGGAAAGGTGATGTTCAAGTCAGGTACTAAATTTATTGAGAAAGAACGTCCTGGAGATCCAAAGGTGACAGCAACAATTATCTGGAATTCAGTAAAATTTAAAGCAGTAGAAATGGTTGCTGATTGGTGGAAATGAAGGAAAGGTTGGTATTAAAAAAGTATTGCCAGCTCCTCTTTCTGACACCTTTGTTGTCAGAGACTGTGAAAGAAGGAAAAGCCAAGCTAGAAGATGCCAAGAGATATTGCTAGGATTCACACAACACCAAAAGATGAAAGAAATGTAAGAGAAAGAGATCTGGAATAAAGAAAAGTTTATTAATAATAGAGGAATGTTCCAGAGGACATAGTGAAAAAGAAGTCCTGGAAAATATAGGGCCTAGGATGGGCTAGGAGTGAATTTATTTCAGGAAAAGGAAGCTCCCCTACTGCTCCTGGACATTTTGCATGGCAGAGATCACTGGATTAATCTATCCAAATAGGAAGCCAAATTTTAAGAGAGAGTTAGGGATTTAGACAAGTGGCAGTTCTGGAACTAAATAAGAGATTGGGTCGATTAAGGTTTTAATGTTCCACTGCGGGGGTGCACATGCCCCACATCAGTACCTGGAATAAAGTCCCAACTGCTATATCCTGGTTCTGCTTCTGTAAACCTATCTTTGATACTCATTAGCTGTGTTATCTAGGGAAAGTGGTTTTCTCTCCCTAGATTTCAGTTTCTTACCTGTATAATTGGGAGAGTGGATTAGATTTTCTTTAAGAACCCTTTCATCTCTGAAATCTTGTAGTTCTAGGGAAGTAGTGATTACATTTTTATTTAATCATTGTATATCTCCCACTGTGTGAATGCTTAATAAATGAGTATTTGAATGAATGAAAGGGACCATTGTACAATTCACCCCTTAATAGATTTTTATTTTTCAGGTAAGTAGCTGACATTGGAATTTAGAAAGCAACACCTTGAATCCGTGGACTTGTAATTATAGGATCTGAAAACTGATCAAGTGAGAAGAAAAGCAAAAAAGCATGGGACTAATAGGGAATGTCCCTAGTTTAGTGATATATTGAGAAGCTAAAAGCCACAAGAACACAAGTAGGGAAAAAGGGGGAGTCTTGACTTTGATATTTACTCTCAGGATCTCAGTTTCTTATTACATAAAATGGAAGTATTTCCCTCTCAAAATTGTGAAAGAAGCATTTTATAAACTTTAAGATTTATAAACTTTATAAATTTTATAAACTTTTGTATAAACTACAAAAATAAAAGTTTTTGCTGGGGAGCATTTGGGGATATAGAGGATAGAACATTAGACCTGGCATCAGAAAGAACTGAATATAAATTTGGCTTCAGAAACTTATTGCCTGTGTGACCCTTGGCAAGTCATTCACCTTCTGTTTGCCTCAGTTATCTCATCTGTAAAATGAGGGTCATAATAGTACTTATTCCCCAAGGTTGATATGAAGGTAAAATGAGATAATATTTGTACTACTTAGTCCACTGTCTGGCACATAGTAAGATCAATGTAATGATAAATTATTGTTGTTGTTGTTATTATTATTATTATTATTACTTCACTAATCTTACTGCATCCTAGCATCTAGAAACTACCTTAAACTGACCAGCATTTGTGTTACCCCAGGAGAAAATTTTTATATTGTGATGAAAAAGTACTTAGATGATGTTGCATTGTCTTTTTTGAATTCCTTGTCCTTAACTATATATAAACAAGACAATTTGAGTTCTCAGCTCTGCTCCCCTGTGCCCAGAGGCTTTAGGAGCCCTATATTTGAGGGATAGAGACTGGGGGGGGGGAGGAGGGGCAGCAGTGCTAGGGATAGGCTCTCTAGAGCCTGATAAGATTGAGCTGTCCATCCTTTCCTTGTGGTACAAATTGTTCCCATAGGAAATAAGACTGCCCAGAAATGACGTTGTTTTTTGGCAGATCCTTCTGCCTTTGTATTAACTTTCATGCCTCCCTGGAATACTTGCTGGAGCATTCAGAAAATCCAATCACTAGGATTATTTTGTTATCTCTCAACATCTCAACATTTTACACATGGAAATGTGTAGTTTTTCTCTCCCTTGTGGGTTTTGACTAACCCAAAGGACAAGCCGGAAACTGGTCAGATTGCCTTTCTAAAGTACCCTATCAAGCCTTGGGAATTAACTCCTTCTCAGGTATAGTTCAAAGAGAATGTAATAATCCACTCAGGTAAGAGAAAGTCAAATTGAGTCAACAAGCATTTTTAGGTGTTTGTTCTATGCCAGTCACTGTGCTAAAAACTAGGGATACAAAGAAAAGGAAATAGTCCATGTTTTCAAAGAGCTCATAAGACACACAAGAAATTAGGGAAATTTTTAGAAGATGCTGTCAAGGAGACAGCTACTTGATTTTGTGAACAACAATCATTACCCAAATTTTTCAGTATATTCAAACAGTTTGAAATATAGGCAAATAAACTAGACCTCCTCAGGAACTCACAACTCAGATATGTTCTAAGGGTGAGACAAAAGCCCACAAGGGAAAGTCACTGGGACTCCTCCATAGTACCTGGCCACTCACAGGTCTCTGCTGATGCTCCTGTTCTTTCTCCATTCAGGAGACATTACCCTGAAGACCCTATACAATTTGCCAATCAGTGGTAACCACTAGGCCACAGGGGCTGCCTTGCCTTGCTTTCATGTGCAAGCTGCAGGTAGCCCCACCATGGAAGAATAGTTGCTGCCAACATTAGAACTATCTGTTGGCGAGAGCTGCCGCCTTGAGGCCCCCACAGCTCAATTGCCTAGACTTCCTTCTTAGGATAACACAGGCAAATAAGAGCCAAGTTTTATTCACTCTGAAGGTGAGAGAGTTAGACATAGATTCCCTGAAGTCAGGTCAGCTTCTCCAAGTCTGTTCTTTGTACAAAGAATATACAGATCCTTCCCTAATCCCTCTCCCTCAGCCTGATCTTGTGGTGACTCAGAACTCAGGACAATCGAATGAAAAGACCACTAGTTCTAGAGTCAAAGGACCTGGGTTCAAATTTTGTCTCTGATACTCATTACCTGTACCATCTTGGACAAGTTGAGCAACTTCTCTGTGCCTCCATCTCCTCACTGGCACATGACAGGAATTGTACTGGATGGTCTTTATGGTCTACTTCAAATCTGACTTATGACCCTATTGCCACTTTGGGGCACAAAGGCTGTCATTCTAATATGTAGACATACAAACTCAAATTGGCACAATGAAGGGAGAGCAAGCGTAGAAACTGACTTACTAAAAAGAAGGGACAGATGGAGTTGTATAATGAGGGAGGCTAAGTTCAGACAAGAACATGGTGTTAACTCAAGGGGCTGATTCTGGACATGAAGATTGACTTTTCCAGATGTTTTCCAATTGTTCTCCTACATCTTGATACTATATATTGTCTGTTTGTACCCTATTGCACTGAATCTTTTTCCTCTACCCCCAACCTGACTGACAGGTAGCAGTGGTGGGTAATATGGATGAGAGGCAATAAACAGTGAAGATGGGTCCGAGTTTCTTTAATAATTTCTAGCTCCTTCTGTCCCCTCCCCTTTGCTGATCACAGCTGAACAGAGCCTGCCAAAAGGTCTTGATGGTATTGCCAACCTGTGTTTTATGGATTCTGAAGGAAAGCTAATTAGTAGATCAAACAACCCTGAGAACTGAGTAATTCAGCTTATCGGTGGGTATTTCTGTATTCCCAGCTTTCTAAATAAATCATGGACCCCTCTAGCCATGTTATTCTCTGCTTGTAACTATAATGTCATCTGCTCTTCTCTTTAAGTAAAAAGGAAGAATGGAGCTCTCCCTACAAAGCTATACCCTTTGAACAAAGGACCCTATAACCTCTTAGATCTAGAAACCTAAGGTTTCTATTTCTCTAAGCAGCAAGCCCATCCTTGGACAGCACCACTGTAAATGACTATCCTCTCATCAGCTTCAGAAAATATTTATTTAGCACTTACTCAATAAAGAACAGTGAATTAAGTACTAGAGGAAATAAAATGTTTAGATAAGATATTCCCTATCCTCAGGAAGTTTACAGTCTATTGGGGGATGGGATCTTAAAAAAAAAAAAAAAAAAAAAAAAGTAAGTGCTTCAGAGAGGTGGGAAAAAAAAAAAAAAAAGCTATGAAAGATCCCAGGGAAAGAGGTAGGAACAAATTTGTAGAGAAGGCTACACTTGAATTAGAGCTTAAAGGATAGGTCAATAAGAAGAAAGGATGAATAGCATTCCAGAAATAGAGAGCAGAATGAGCAAAAGGGCAGCAACAGGAAAATACATAGCTAGCAGTACAGTTTAACTGGAACATAAAGTATGTAGACAGAACAGTAGGAAGAAGCATTTTTTAAACACCTATTATATACCACGTAATGTGATAGGCCTTGGGGAGACAAAAATAAAGAGGGAAATAATTCCTATTCTCAAATGTCATACCTTTTAATGGAGGAGTCAACAACAAGAAATAAACACAAGTTTATTGTGTCAGAGGGTCTTAACAGTTGGGGAAAGGCTTCAAGTAGAAGAAAATGGTGACTGAGTTGAATTTAAAAGAAAGAGGTTACTCTGAGGCAGAGGTGAGGAGCATTTCAGTTCTTTGAAAGGGCTATGCAACAGTTGATGAAGTTGTAACTAATCCAACCATTCTGAAGAGCAATTTGGAATTATGCCCAAAGAGCTCTGAAACTATGCTTACCTTTTGATCCAGCAGTGTCTTTAGTGTGTCTGTATCCCAAAGAAATCATAAAAAAAAGGGAAAAGAACCCACATGTGCAAAAATGTAGCAGCCTTTTGTAGTGGCAAAGAATTGGAAACTGAGTGGATGCCCATCAGTTGGAGAATGGCTGAATAAGTTATGGTATATGAATGTTATGGAATATTATTGTTCTATAAGAAATGATAATTGAGCTGATTTCAGAAAAGCCTAAAAAGAGTTACATGAACTGATGCTGAGTGAAGTGAGCAGAACTCACTTATGTACATAGCACCAACCAGATTGTATGATAATCAAATATGATCGACTTATTCTTTTCTGGCAGTTGTGATAGACTTGATAGAACTTGTGATAGAAAAAGGCATCTATATCCAGAAAGAGGACTTATGGGGACTGAATTGGATCACAAAATAGTATTTTCACCTTTTGTTGTTGTTATTTGTTTGCTTGTTTTTTATATAATTTTCCCTTTGATCTGATTTTTCTTGTGCAGCATGATAAATGTAGAGATATATTTAGAAGAATTGCACATGTTAAGCTATATTGGATTACTTGTTGTCTAAGGGAGAGGAGAGGTAGGGACAAAAGGAGAAAAATTTGTAACACAATTGTAACACAATTTGCAAAGGTGAATATTGAAAATTATCTTTGCATGTATTTTGAAAAATAAACTACTGTTATTTTTAAAAACTAAAAAATTTAAAAGGGGGTCAATGCAAAAACATTTGTAAGGAACAGAGATAATATCAGTTTAGCTGAATCGCAGAGTGTAGGGAGAGTGATGTACAATGAGTCTGGAAATATAAATTGGGGCTACCTTGTGAAGTGCTTTAAATACTAACTAGAGGAGCTTATATTTGTAGCCCAGAAGCAACAGGAATCCACTTGAGTTTATTGAGTAATGGAATGACATGGTAAGATCTGTGCTTGAAGAAAATAGTTTTGCCAGCAATGGAAAAAAATGAATTAGAGTGGGGAAAAATGAGTCAGGGAGATCAATTAAAAAGCCAATTCATATGAAATTAAAAGTTAGGATGGCATCCTATCATGGAAGATTTAGGATGCTAATCTAAGGAGTTGATCATTAGGACAGACAATAAGGAGTCATGGAATATTTTTTGAAGAGTGACCTGAGTACGAAGGTTCCAAGGAATTGGCCTCTGAGACAGGGAATGGCCTTGAAAGAAAGTCTAGGACAAGAATGGATCACATGACTCTAGAAATATTCACCTGCTAATTTTTCCCCTTGGTATTTGCCTTCCCATGTGCTGTAAGTTATGGTCTCTTTGGCATTATATCAATAAAGTATCTATGCATAAGTAAGATTGGTCTGGTAGAAATATTGAAGAAGGAGCAGCTAGGTGGACACTGGATAGCATAACAGGTATGAAGACAGACATCTCTTTCTGAGTTCATATTTGGTCATAGACACTTATTAGCCATGTGACTGTGGGCAAATCACTTAACCCATTTGACTGAATTCCCTCATCTGTAAAATGAGCTGGAGAAGGAAACAATGAACATTCTAGCACCTTGGAGAAGAAAACCCCAAATAGACGCAACAGAAAACAAGTTGAACAGAGATAGGAAGATCTCTTGGAAGGCTATTGAAATCAATAAACAAATTTTAATTAATGGCTTGCTATGTACCAAGTCCAATGCTAAGTCCTGTTAGCATAAGTACAAAAAAAGAAACAATCTATGTTGGTAATGTGCTTATATTTTAAAGGAAGAGACAAGTACATATGTAAATATATATAGCATAAACATAAAGTTAATATTTGCAAATATATGCAAAATATTTAAATGCAAGATAAGGAAGGGGGACATAGAAATTGGGAGATCAGAACAGGAAAGGCTTCATGCAAAAGATAGGGCAGTGCTGCATTTTACTGGAAGAAAGGGATTCTATGAGATAGAGGTAAAGAAGGAGAATTTTCCAGTGTTAGAGAACAATAAAGTTCTATTTTCAATTGTAATACTTTTTCTATCTCTAATGTTCTATGAGATATAAGATACCTTCAAAGTTTAACACTCTATATCTTATGATCTAACTACTCAACAAATATTGCCTACTTGTAGACCAAGCACTATCCTAAGCTTAAAAGAAAGGTAGAAAACAGTCCCTTCTCTCAAGAAGCTCATTGTCTAATTAGTGAAACAACATGTAAACAAGTACGTACATGTAAATTTTATAAAGGATACATTAGAAATAATCAAGAAAGAGAAAGTAGTAGAATTAAAAGGGATTGGGAAAAATTTTAAATCCAGCTGAAAACTAGCTACAATTAAATGGGATTTTAGTTGGCACTTGAGGGAAGCTAAGTCATTTCCAGCTCTGATATTATAAATTCTATTTATAAAATCTGGACCTATCATTTTATGTTCTCTTTTCCAAGGTCCCTTACTTATAACTGACCTTCAGCAAGATAAAGGAGAAAGATGAAAGTAAAAAATATTGCAGAAATAAAAGTCAAAGGAATTGGCCTCTGAAACAAGCAGGCCTGCCCTTAAGGAAAAAGGAATGACCTTGAAAGAAAGTCTCAGGAAATATCGAACATCTGACCTCAGAAATATTCACCAACTCATTTTCCTCTTGGTGTTTACCTGTCCATATCCTTCAAAACCTGGTCTCTTGGGCATTACATAGATAACATATGACCCTTATACAATAAATACATATAGGATCTTTTTTTAACCCAGACATGTGATCATCACAAAGCAGAAATAACTTGAAAGAAAATAATGAACGCAGGATAAAAGCATAAAGCAAAAGAAAAAAAAAGAAGAAGAAGAAAAAACAACTAAAATGAGTGAAGTGATGGGACCTGCCTTCTAATGCTAGCATTCCTACTTTCTATCTGAAGAATCTCATCTGCTTATCTTGGCCTTGGTTTTCTCATTGTAAAATGAGGGTTTAGGACAAAATGACCCTTAAAGTCTCTCCCAGTGCTAAAGCCATGAGCTCTTTTTCTCAGCTGCACCATCCTTCAGCCTTTAAGTTTTGACAGATTGCTTCCTTCGCCCAAAATTCTCATGAAACATCTTAAGTACATTTTGCCCCAGGGATAAGGCTCAGTTGCATTATTAAGAGTTGTTTGCTCCCAGGCAAGCATGTAGAATAAATAACCACTCCTTGACAACTAGCCAGTTGCTTAGTCTAATTTTTTATGTATTTCCTTATCTGAAAATGGAGATAAAAATACTTGTGTTACCCATTTTATAGGATTACAAAGAGGAAAATAACCCCACGACTTTATAGGATTATAGAAATATTTGGATACATCAATAAATTGATAATCTCATCAATGAGGGCATTCTTTCCATATATCCACTTCCTCCCATAAATACCCCATAGAGATTCTTCCTACAGATAGACAGTTAGGTTTTTCACTGACCAAAATACACCACCAAAGCAAAGGGATTTTTCATTTTGCCCTTATCAATTCAATTTTTTTTAAAGAAAACCAACAAACACTAAACATAGGAGGGCCTTATATTTTCCACATTTCTCAACCCATTGTGTGTTGAAAAAAATTGGTTGCAAAAGGCTGCCTGTTCCCTTTTCATTAAAAAAAATACTCTTTATACACACCTAGATCATTCTTACCAAGTCTTTGGAATTATGAAAAAATAGACATATGATTTGATAGTATTTATGTTTTCTTGGTAGCTTTTTTAAAAATTAGCATTATCTGTGATTTTTTTCTATTCTTTTGAAATATTCCTTCAAGACATTTTGAAAATCAATCACTTAGTGCCTTTAAATTTGTGTCACCTTCAACCCAATTTTTTTTGGCGGGGTATTTAATGGGAAACAACTATTCTTCCAGACTTCATCATCTTAAGTATTAGCTTTATTTCCAAGAGAACACAATAAATACTTCAATGGTAGAATCTAAATGTAATAGTTTCATTGTCACCAATGATGACAATATGGAAATGCTTGCAGATTTGTTCAATTCTATGTCATTTTACTTTTTCTTCCATCTTCTTGAATCCATTTAGTTTAGTAGGTTCTCAGAGTAGAGTTTTATACAACTAAAGTCAAAAAAACATGGGGAAAGAACCTTTAAAAAAATCTAATTCAAATTCTAAATTTTACAGATGAGAAAACTGACCCTATGACTACAAAAAACAAAAAACAAAACTAGAATATCTTTTACTTTAGAGAGTTTAGGTGCTAGGGGAGGGAGGTAGTGTAATATAGTACACATAGCCAGATAAATAAATACAAGGACTTTTGAAGAAGAAAAAAAGTAAGGATGAGTAAGATTTAAAGGATGAGATAAGGCTACATGGAGGAAGTGATATTTGAACTGAATCTTTAAAAGTCTGGGAATTCCAAAAGGTAGAAGAAAGAAGGGACTGAATTTCAGACTTGTGAAACATCTGTGTAAAGGTGCAGAGACAGGAGTTCAAAGATAAAGTTCAAATGTTATGGAACAGCAAATTGGTAAATATAGACTGCCAGTAGGCTGTCAAATGGCATAAATTGCAAACCTGGAGAGTTTGTTTTTTTATTTTAGAGAAAATGAGGAGTCACTAAAAGAGTTGAATCAGAGATATCATGGTTTGCCCTCTACCTTAGAAGCATTATTCTCATACCTATAGGTTGAAAAGAGAGAGACTAGAAGCAAGAAGGTAATTTATGGGGTTATTGTAATTAAATTACAATTAAAAAATTAAATTAAAATGGCAATTTAAAAAAGGTGGGGGGGAATTCAAAGCAGGCCTGAATCTTCGGATACCCCAGTTAGGAATAATAAAATAAGATCATAGTTGTTTTTATGGTTTTCATAACTAGGGCCATGATTAAGAGAGATGGTCAGGAGTATCCATATTGTGCTAATAAAGGTAAAATCTTGGACCAGCACAAAAGGTACCAGAGTGAAAACATTTGCCAAGAATGTTTTCATTAATCAAGAAAAAAAGTCAGAGGTTCAAAGACAATCAGATATCATTGTAGTTCCAAATGATTTGGAAATGATGTTGACTAAAGATCTGCTAGTTATATTTCCATGACCCAGGTGAGCTTCTGGGAAACTTAGTCTTTGGGTTCTGAGGGAGTATGTTGCATGGCTGAAACAAAGTAAATGAAAAAAAGATGCTAAAAAGATAGATTCAAGCCAGGGCCATTCAATAGATGTGAAGGTGAGAGATAAGGAAGAATTAAGAATAGCTCTAAGGAAAGAAAGAAATAAGCATTTTTTTATTGATCCTCATAACAATTCTGTGAGGCAGGTATAATTATGAACCTCATTTCACAGCAGAGGAAACTGAAGCACTCAGAGGTTATGACTTGCCCAGGGTCATACAATTTTTAAGAAGCTGTATTTAAATTCAGTTCCTGACTCCAGATTCAGCATAGTATTTATGGCACTTCTTAGCTACTTCTATCAAAGGGTGTAAATATGATTAATTATGAATATGATAGTAACCTTAATCCAGATATTTGACTTTTTAAGATTTAAGGACAAAGATAACAAGCTCTATGTTAAATGCTCATAGAAGGTCCAAAAGAGATTAGAAGAGACCAAAAGGAGGACCAGAATGGACCTCTGAGGGATACCCTGATTTAGGAAGTAGAATGTGGGTAATGAGTCAGCAAAGATCAAAAGGTGCAATTAAAGGAAATGTGAGAGAACAGTCACAGATGCCAAAGAGGGAAAGAAGAAGTTGGCCTGGAGAGTCAACAGCTGCAGAGAGGTCAATGAGGACCAATACTGAGAAGAAACTATTGAACTTAGCAACTGAAACCAGTTGTAACCTTGAAGAGTCATTTCAGTAGAGTTTGGGGAGTCTTTAAATAGCTGAGGAGTATATGATAAGAACCTACAGGTCCAGGTTAGATGAAATCACACTGTCATCCTAGATTATTACAATAACCCCATAAATACTAGTTTGGCATTGATTTTTGAACTTTGTTCTAGTTGAGAACACACTAAAACTCATACATGAACACACAACCAGTTAAACTCATTCTCATACCTTGACACTCCCAATCAAACACACACATACACACACACAGCTGCTTGCACACAAAACTTAAAGTTTTATTGAAAAATCAAAAAGAATCTACCCAGAAAGAACTGATGGAGTCAGTACAAATCAAAGCATATATTTTCTTTATTTTTCTTGGAGTTTTTTTCCCATCTGTGTTTTCTTTTATAACATGATTGCACTTATAACCTATATCAAATTGCTTGCTTTTTCAGTAAGAGGGGGAGATAAGGGAAGGAGGGAGAAAACTTGGAACTCAAAAAAAAAAAAAAAAATTGTGTTAAAATCTGTTTTTACATGTAATTGGGGGAAAACATTAAAAAAAAAAAAAAAAAAAAAAAAAAAGGACTATCAAAGAGGAAAAAAACTGTACATCAGTGAGCAACTCCCCTAGGGATTCTATCCCTTTCAGTACATGATACTGCTGAGTCCCTTAGCAAAAAAAAAAAAAAAAAAAAAAAAGGTTATATGTCCCCTGGTTTCTCTATCTGGGCAAAGGACATTTATTCCCATTTCACAGCTCTAAAACAAACTTAGACTCATTTCACAGCTCTAAAACAAACTTAGACAAGAGTCCTCTACTCTGGAGTTTTTCCTTCATGCTATGATTCCTACATCTTTTGAAGCTAACAAATTCACCCTGAGGTCAAAAACACATAAGGTGTATCACCCAAAGTACCTCTAAAGTCACAGAAAGTTAACCTTGGCCACATGGTGCCTGGAATAATTTTGGACTGGAAGTTAAAAGAAGCTGAGTTCAAACCTTATTTTAGACATTTGCTAGCTATGTGACTTTGGGCAAGCATATAACTCTCAGAATTTGTTTCCTTATCTGCAAAATGGTGAATTACAGTAGGACCTATCTTGTGGGCTTATTGCAAAGATTAAAAGATAACATATGTAAAGTGCTTTGCAAACTATATAAATGCAAGCTATTTTAATTAACTATAGACATAGTGACTCCAAATCCAGTTTCTGTGTCTCCTTGCCAAGTGAGTGTCCCCTTCCAGCTTAGGAATTTTAAAAAGCACCCTAGTATCTTCTCACTTTTCTCTCAAGTTGCTGTGATTCTTCTTGGGGTATCCCAAGGGTGAGGAGGAAAGTTCTGGGAGGAAGTAAGGTACTCACCACTGAAAGGGAGAGAGGATGGAACAGCAATCATAACAGACCTAACCAAAATTGAAGAGGATTCCTTGAAAAGTTACTAAAGAGCTTTAGGCAGAGATTATAAGGGAGATTCTCAAAAAAACAGCAGTCAGGCTAGGAATTTTCTGAGATATCTTTCAGCTCTAAGAATCTATGGTACTATGAAGTGGGAGGAATGATACAAAGAGGCAGCTCTCAAAATAGGAACTTTTAACAGGCTACTGGGCTCTTTAAAACACAATAGGGAAAATCAATCTTCACTCACTTCCTAAAACTGAATCAGAACTCCCAAAATTAGACACTCACATATACACATTGCCTTTAAAACAAGCTCATCCGCCCCAGTCTCAATCAATCTCATTTTATAGATTTGAATTCATGAAAATTACCATAGGATCTTAAGGTAGAAAGGACCTCAGAGGTCATATAGTCCAACCATTTTGTTTTACAGATTAGAAAGCTGAGTCCAGGGAAAGATTAAGGGTATGCTTATGACTATATTGGGGGGAAGGGAAGATTTAAACTGTGTTTGAGTAAATCATTGTTCTTTTCACTGTACACCCACTTTAATTCAATTATAAATGAAATTTTGTCTTCCAGAGATTTTTGGTTGCAAGTTCAGGTTAGATGAAATCACATACATAGAATGTCAGATCTGAAAGAGACCATGGAACAAAATGGAATGTTAGATGTGGAAAAGACCTCAGAATATGAAACATAGAATGTTGGATTCTGAAAGGGCCAACTGGTCCACCCCCTCATTTTTCAGATGAAGAAATTGAGGCCCAAAGAGAAAAAATAACTTGCCCATGTTGGCATACCTAGTTAGTGGCAGAAATAAAACCAGAATCCCAGTCCTTACTCCCAAATCAGGCTTCTTTTCATTATGGTTTTAAACTATCTCTCCCTCCTTAGCCAGACTCTTAGGGAAAGGAGTTATGAACAAAGGAATTACTTACCCCCCAACACTGGAACACTTTATGAATCTAGATTTTATTTGGAAAGGTATAGTACCCCAAATAGAGAGGTAATAATTCCATTGTAGTCTGTCATTAGTTTGAGTTCTTTCAGGGCAGGGATGATATTTTGCCTTTTGTTGTGTCCTCAGTGATTAGCTCAATGCTGGCACACTGTAGGCACTTAATAAATGCTTGTTGGCTGATTGACTGCTTTAGTGAAACCACATCTGGATTATTGTGACTAGTTCTGGACACCACATTTGAGGAAGCATATTCAAAAGCTAGAGAATATTCAGGAGGAAGCAGGAATTTACTCTCCTATTATATAAGATTGTTTAGCCCAAAGAAGAAAAGACGAATGTGAGAGTATGATAAGTATCTTAAAATATATTAGGCATTGTCATATGCAAAAGGGATTAAACTCATTCTACTTAGCCCCAGAAGGCAAGAATAAACTCATTTATTGAAAGTTCATAAAAGAATCAGAACAAAAATGAAAGAAAAAAATGAAAATAGTATACTTCAATCTGCATTCAAACTCTATAGTTCTTTCTCTGAATGTGGATGTCTTGAAATTATCTTGGATTATTGAACTGTCCTAAAGTAGAACAAGTTGCTTTGGGAGGTAGCAGGTTCCCCCTTTTCAAGTAAGAATGGTTGAGGATCACTTTTCAGAGAAGGGATTCTTGACTAGAATGTACCAAATAGTCGGCAAGATTCCTTCCAGCACTGAGATTCTTAGAGATCAGCTTAGCCAATCACTTCATTTGTCAAATGCAAAAACTATAGGAAAGGACCTGTTGGACTTTCCATAGAGGATTTAGTGATAAACCTGGGATTGAATCCCAAATTTATTAACCACAAATCTATCCCCTGCTCTCTTATGGAGGATGAGAATGCTGTACCTGACTACAAAGGATTGGTAGAACTTAGATCGGAAGAAGGAAGGAAAATCGTGTGCCAGGTTGGGAGACATAAGCAGGAAAAGTTACTAATAGTGGGGTGGGACAGGGAAAGAGGGGTTGATATATAAAACAGATTCAGATTAGGGAGAGCCTTAATTATCATGATGAGTTTTGAATTCATATAGGTATTTCAGCCCATTCTTCTGGTCTGTTGAGATCTTTTGAGATCCTGTGTTAGCTTTCTTTCTGTTTTACATAATTTATAAATTCGATAAGTATATCATCCATGCCTATATACAACTGTTAAACAACATTAGACAAAGCACAAATCCCAAAGTACTAGCCTAGAGAACTCTCTCCAAGTTAAAGTTGACCTGTTAACGGCTACTCTTTACTTTGAGTCACAAATTCATGTGACTATTTTAAACCTATTCCTCCCTAACTTGTCCACAAGGATAATGTGATAATTGTTATATAATAATCTCATTATGCTATGTTTACATTATTTTCTTGTCCTAACAATCTAATAACCCCATTGGGGGAAAAAAAAGAATAATGTGACATGATTTGTTCTTGATGAAGCTATGCTGGCTCTCAGGGATCACCAGCGCAGTGGCAAAAGTGCCGAGCCTAGAGTCATGAAGACCTGAGCTCAAATCCAGCCTCAGACACTCACTACTATGATCTTGGCCAAGTCACTTAGCCTTGGTTTGCTTTAGTTTCCTTAGCTATAAAATGAGGATAACAATAGCACCTATTTCCCTGCGTTATTGTGAAGATGAAATGAGATATTTGTAAAGTATTTAGCAAAGTGGCTGACACATGGTAAGCACCACACAAATGTGTTATGTGTTATAACACATAAATGTTGTTATTTTAAATACTCACAAAACATTTATGAAGCCTAACAATTCATAATCCATTCTTGAGTATTCCCAAGAATCAAACTGAAGCTCACTGGTCTATAGTTTATAAACTCTAGCCAACATTTTCTCTTTTCTGATGCTACAACAGTCCTAGTCCACATACTCTTTTATAGATCATGAGCAATGGCTCAGCAATCATATCTGACAGTTCTTTGACTCTCTTGAGATGTAGTCACTTAAATTCATCATCCCACAGAAATATGGTCTCTTACTATCGCTCCTCTTTTTGAAAAGTTTGATCTAGAGATCATCTCCAAGATCTCTTCTAGCCCTTACTGTATGATCTCTGACTTTGGGTTGCAATTCCATTTTTGTCCCATTCTTCCCAAATGAAAGATCATTCTCCTTAGTAAAGAAAACCAAAACAAAAGATGAATTGAGTAGTTCTGCCTTATCTTTATCATAAGTTGTTACCATCAAATCCTCCAGAGCAGTAGTTAAATATTTACTTTGTTCTTTCTCTTCCCCAGCATGGCTATTTTTGTTGTCCTTATCATTCATTACCAACTTCAAGTCATTCTGAGCTTTAATATGCTTAGTAGTATTCCTACAAATCTATCCATTCTACCCTATTCTAGTTTCTTCTTCCAAACATTTTTAAATTCTGAGTTGTCCTCCCTGGGATCTCAACCTTGCTCTCTCAGAATTAGATAAATTGAACCACAAAATAAATAAGAAAGAAGTTAAGGAGGTAAATAGAATTCTAGAAAAGTTAAGTATGATAGACCTTTGGAGAAAATTGAATGGAGACAGAAAGGAATATACTTTTTTCTTGGCAGTACATGGAATCTATTCAAAAATTAATCATGTATTAGGACATAAAAACCTCAACATCAAATGCAGAAAGGCTGAGCTGTCCTCCCTGTGTGTGTCCCACATTAGTATGTTTTAGACAATACTTTCTTCCTTCATTCCTGAAAATTCTTTTCTGGTTGAGTCTTTGGAATTTCAACTTCGAGAGCTTTTCATCTTACTTGGATTGATTTTTCCTATAAAACTTTGGGTCATGGAATGCTGCTATTGATGTAATATAGCAATGATTTTGTGGTCTCCTGTGTTTAGGGGGACTTCTGTTCTAATAGTAAGTCAGTTAATCCTAAATCTTTTGGTTTGGGAGTCTACTTTAGGAAACTCCCACACCCAATCTGTCTGATTCTGAAAAGACCACTCTCCTCAGTTCATTGCTGACTGTCAAATAGATAATCTTTTGGTCAGTGATAACCATTATGTGATAACCAAATTCCCTGGGCCATAGAATTAGCATGTCAATGATAGAAAGCTGGATAAAGGGGTCTCCTCTCTGTTAGGACTTTGCTAATTTCTTTTGGAATTTAGCTCTAATTGAATTACAATTAATAATCAACTTTGTCCCTAGACTAGGAAATAGGTTCAAACCTGCAAATTCTTTTGAGACACCTTGTGACCTCGGTCTATGATCCCAAACTTTTGGGGTCCCCTTTCCAGCCTCAACACTATCTATTCTTTCCCTGAACTCTCTGAAATTTAGATTTGAAATTGTAGGGTGGGCATTTTCTCCCCATATCAGTGCAATGAGCCCTTATTAAAAGTCCACTATGTATACACACTGTGCTAGATCCTGGAAATACAAGGACAAAATTAAAAGAGCCCATGTCTTCAAGGATCTTATATTCCAAATGAATAAATTGAGATGAATCCTATGACAGAGTAGTCACTTTTCCCAAAGTTCCCATAATTTCTGTTTTAAAAATAAGGTATTTCTTATTGATCATAATCAAATCTAGGATAGGAATTATTCTACTCATTTCCCATCACTTTTTCAAGAATGAATTCTTATTTCTGTTTCTAATGTGTTCTTGACCCTTGCCAGCTCTAATATTCCATGTGATAAGGCCTTCCAGCTCTGACATTCTATGATTCTAGCAAGCAAAAACTTACAGAATCCCACAAAGTTACAATAACTTACTGTTGACCTCCTGACTGTTCAGCACACTTAACATATTTTTCTCATGTTGAGAGAATTGGCTTGCAGCTTTGTAGGGCTTGGAGATTCAATCATCTTCAAGTCACTCAGATCTACTGGTCCAAGGTCTGACTGATCTCAAACCAGGAAGCCTTATGATACTGGGAAGGAAAAAGGGGAGTTGAAGGGAAGCTGGGACTCTCTATAGATTCCAGCAATGCTCAGCTAGTGTCAGCTGATGGGTCAGGTCAGCCTTCGTAATCTGGTGCAATTAACCTATGCAAATGAGTGTTAATGACCACTTAAGTCCTTCAGTAGTCAGCTTCATCCATTCTTTGGGAGGAAGCTCCTGGTTTAAGAAGGACCATAGAACCTGCTTCATTTTTAAGCAAACAGATGGCAACTTCCAATGAAATATAAGAAAAAAAGAATTGTCTTTAAGTCAATCAGTCACTGAAAGGGCATGTATTAAATTCCTACTGTATAGGCTTGGAGCTAAAGTTAAGAAGACCAAAAAAAAAAAAAGAAAAAAAAAGAAAAGAAAAGAAAAAAAGCTTCCAACTTCAAAGAGCTTGGGAAAGAAGAATTAGGTTGTTCTACTTAGCTCCAGAGGGCAGAACTAGAATTTATGAGAATCTTCAGGGAGTCAGATTTCAGATTAATATTAGGAAAAAATTTCCTGACAATTTTCCTGAGCTCTCCAGGAGTTGAATAGACTATTTCAGATTGAGTTCTTTGTCCCTGGGAGTATTCAAGCTATGACCACTGTCAGCAACACTGTTGAAGACCTTAGTTTAAAAAGGCAAAAATCTCCCACTGTATCCAGGGCCATCTCTAGTCCTCCTGAACTATGTGACCTTGCACAGCCCTCCCTCACTTAAATCCAATTCACTTGCTTGTCATGGCATCATCTTCCTGATGTCATAGTCCTAGTCGATAAAAAAGGACAAACAACAATAACAGAAGTTCCTTATCTAGTTGGAGAGATGGACTGGATGACCTGGAAGTTTTCTTGCTGGTTCTAAAGACTGTAAAATTCCAGGAGTCTTAGGGTCTAAAATTAAAATAAGAATAGCCAGCCTTATATTAAGATTTATAAGGCATTTACAAGCAAGATTTGCAACAACGCTGGGAAGTGAGTAGTTCCAGGATGTTTTTTCTAATTTTATAGATAAGAAAAGTAAGGGGCAGCCAGTTTACAGTTGCTGCAATGTTGTCAGAGTAAAAATTCAAACCTAGACCTTCTGACTCCAAATGCAGTGCTCCGACCATTATGCCACACTGTGATTCAAGATGTCTGTATTGATTATCATAAAATGATACCTCTGAGCCTCTCTGTTGCTAAGATGCTATTGTCCAATAAGCCCAGGTATAAATGGTCCAAAGAGTCTGTTTTATAAAAGTGGTGACCGAATGGAAAAGGATAGGGATGGGGGACTTTGACGGGGATGATGAGATCCTGAAAGAAGAAAGGAATAATTAAATCCTCAGGCATGGCACCTTCCCCTCCTGGCAGCAGCAAAAACAAGGCATCTCAGCATATTTGCTAATGCTGAGCAGCCAAGGGGAAAAAATTGCTGACGGGTGCTCTGGACCAGTGTGTTGTTGTTAAACACCTACTTATGGCTCTAATCGGCTGGTTTTCACACCAGTAAGGTGGGGATAGGTTGTTGACATTGACCTGGCAGGGGAAGGACCTGCCAGAACTGGCCAAGGCAGCAAAAGAGAATTTGGCAAGACTGTGTGTGTGTATGTGGAGGAGGGGGTGGAGAAAGGCAGGGATAGTAACCGGGAAGTTGAACTAAGGGAAAAATCAAACATATGGTACAGGGAATTGGGAGCACCCTAAGATACAGATATCCTATCAATGGGGCCTGGAAGCCGCTTGGGATTCAAAGTGAAAAGAGCATCAGAGGTTGTTTAGGGAACTACCTTCTGGGATGATTGATGATGGTGGGGGTGATTATCACAAAATCATAGAATTTATAGCTGGAAAACTCCTCAAAGATCATATATCCCAATGCCCATTGTGGCTAGAGGGGAAATTAATGCCTGGAGAGGGTAAGGAGTTTGCTCAAAGCCTGTATCACAATTTCCAAACACTTTCACAAAATGCACTTTTATTTGACCATAACAAAAACCTTGGGAGATAAACAATGTTAGGATTATTGCCCCCTTTTACAGATCAGCAAACTGAGGACCAGAAGATCAAATTGACTCATTTTTCCCAAGAGTGAATTTCACTTTCACCCAGTGAAGTAGAGACTGAGGCAGGCCTAGAAGCCAGATCTCTCCCAGGTCAATGCACCCTTTCCTTCACAGACCTCCCTAAAGTGGAGTAGGAAAGACTTATCCCTCTAGCTAAGGTTGTCCTGTTAGCCCCAGGGCTAACTTTCCTCATAAGAGCAAAGAGAAGGTATAAGGGTGGAGCACAGCTTTAAAAGACTCCTGGGCCTTTCTGCTCTGATGGGAATCAAAGCTGACAGGGAAGTTATGGGAGCAGTTAGCTGAAAGTTGCTCTTTAGGACTGAACTGCTGAGTAGATCAGACATCAATTAGTTCTCTCACAGGAGAGCCTGGGACTTAAGGAAAGGGGAAAAAAGGGAAAAAAGAATAGGGGAGGAGCCTTGAAATTTCTGTAATGCTTGTCTAGATGGAGGGTCACAAGATCTAAAGTTGTAATATCATAGGCTCCCAGATTTAGGGGTCATGTAGTCTAACCCTCTCGTTTTACAGATGAGGAGACTAAGGCTCAGAGGGGCTGTGACTGGCCCAGGATCATATAGCTGATAAATATCTGAGGCTGGATTTGAAGACAGCTCTCACCCAGCAAATATCATTTGCTTCAAACTCTATTACAGAGGAAAAAAAAATGAGTCTCAGTGAAGAGAAAACATTTGCTCAAAGTTACCACAAATAATATAACAGTCAGGATTAAAATGCAGGTCTTCAGACTTCAATTGCAATGCTCAAAATCAAAAAAAGATATTTTGGTGTGGAATTCACAGGGATGATGAGTAGAGCCTTTGGGCAAACTACTGACATGTCCCTTCCAGGAGCAATGATACTGTGAATTTGACTGGCATGGCGATAAAATGGACAGGGATCTAGGACCAGCTTTCACCATATAAATCAGGGGTCCTCAAACTACGGCCCTCGGGCCAGATGCAGCAGCTGAGGATGTTTATCCCCCTCACCCAGGGCTATGAAGTTTCTTTATTTAAAGGCCCACAAAACAAAGTTTTTGTTTTTACTATAGTCTGGCCCTGCAACAGTCTGAGGGACAGTGAACTGGCCCCCTATTTAAAAAGTTTGAGGACCCCTGATATAAATCATAGTAAAAACAATTGGAAAGAGATGGTTATAAAATTATTAACATTCTTTCTGGAGGGTGATATGATAGTTAGGACTTTTAGAGAATGGATTAAGGTAATCGATCAACAATCATTTAAGTGCCTACTGTGCTAGATGCTAGGGATACAAAAACAGTCCTTGCCTTCAAGAATATCTTATCAGGGTAAGACAATACAAACCTATTTAAGTAAACAGAAAATACATAAAAATAAATGAAAATTATTTATGTGAGTCATTAGCAGTGGAGAAATTAGGAAAGTATGATTCAAGTATCATAGTTGAGCTGAGTTTTGAAGAAAACATGGAAATTTAGAAGGTACAAACAAGAGATATGGGGAATAACCTAAGCAAGCACAGTGAGACAGGAGATAGAATGTGGTGAATAAAAAGCTTCATACAGGCCAGTTTGGCTAGAATGAGCCTAGAGAGGTTGACTGGAGCTATTCATCTAGGAAGACTATCTGAAGGAGACTGGCTTCCAGATACTCATAGACTTTTAGAAATGGACATTTCTACATCACTTATATTTATTTATTTCATATGAAATCTGAGGCCAATAGAGGTCAAATTTGCTCAAGATTATACGGACAGTTAGTGATAGAGCAAATATCAAATTCAGCTATTCTTATTTTTAATCCAGTGCTGTTCCCATTGTTATCTGACCTTCATTTTCAAAGAGGACCAGTGAAATCACAGGGTGAGATCTTGACTCAAAATGAGACAAAGAGTTGCACAAAGTTGTCATCCTTATTCTCTCTTCCAGAGTCCTCAAAGTCCAGTCACAAGACAAAAGGCAAGGCAACTGGCAGTGGCCTGGGGAGCAGTGGATGACTTTGGCATCCTCCTTTTCTGGCCAAGCTCTAAGTGCCCTACCACACCTGCTTCAGCTGCCTTCCCGGTCTTTGGAGTGATGAGTAGACTCCAAAGGTGAACAAGCAGCCCAGAAAAGGGCTCAGCAGCCCTTCCACCAGAGATGCTAGTCCTCCTGAACACTCCAAACACACATCTTGACACCTTTCAATGGGAACATGGACTTCTATGGCTTGGAGATGTTCTTCTAGATTATCTCCTCTGTTGCTTATCCCCATGTAGCACTGACTCCCTGAGGTTCTTAAACATGCTATTTTCTATGACTTTAGATCCTAAAACTTGAGTTTTAATCCTGATTCTAGAAGTCACGTTGACTATTCTGATGCTATTATCTTTGCATGTTCCTGGCCTGACACAGAAGGTTCAGTAGCTATAATCATCCTCAATAGGTTTTTAACCCAGGATGAAAGGGGCCTGTTAACTCAAGGTATGCACCCTCTTATCCCCAAATAGATTCGAAAAACTGTCCCAATACATTTGATGCTAATATTCTGCCTACCAACAACAGTCCAGTTTTGCCTCAGGGAAGAGAAAGAGAATAAACATTTTGTTGCTGCTGTTCATTTGTTTCAGTTCTGTCCAACTCTTCATGACCAAATTTGGGGTTTTCTTGGCAGATATATTGGAGTGGTTTGTCATTTCCTTCTCCAGCTAATTTCACAGATGAGGAACTAAAACCAAAGGGTGAAGTGAGTTGCCAGGATCACACAGCTAGTAAGTGTCTGAAGCTGGAGCTGAACTTAGAAAGTTGGGTCTTCCTGACTCTAGGTTTGGTGCTCTGTCCACTTTATCACCTAGTTGTCCAAGATGAACTTCCCTCCATCCCAACAAGACTTTTAAAAACCTTAATTCGTTGGGGCAGTGGATACTTGAAGCACAAGCCATGAAATAGTGGGGCAAGGGGCATCACTCTCTAATAATAAAGCCCTGGACTTCAGATAAAAGATCTAGGTTCAAAACCCAGCCCCAAGTCTTCCTAATTGTTTTTCTGAGCCTCCATTTCCCTATCTAGAAACTAAAATATTAATGTTTGGCCTTCTTGCCTCCCAGGGTGGTTGCAAAAATCACTAAAGAAAAAATTTATAAACTGAAAAATGCTATATAAACAAGAGGAATCATCTGAAAGATAACAAAATAGAATTAACTCCTTTAAAATTTCTTCTCCTCAGTATCCAGGTGGCTTTTCTCTTGTTAAGGGAGTTAAAAATGTCTTCATTTCATTAGGATCATTATTAGCAATATCATTATCATCAAAGCGTAATAAACATCAATTTGCAGTTTACAAAGCATTTTAATATGAATTATCTCATTAGATCTTCAGTTGAGAAGGTCAGGAAGAAACAATTTGAGAGACCTAGGTTTAGAACTGCAGCTGTGGGAAGTAAGAGAATAGTGAGGGAGGAGTAAAAGAAATGCCTTACTTTCATTAGAGTCCTGTTATGTTTAGATGGTGTACATGTATAGAAGATCCTGTAACTTTCTGCAGTTCTATTTAGTAGCACATGGGCAAGAATCAGTCAGTCAATAAACATTTATCAGGTGTGTGAAGACTTTCCTTAGTGGAATTAGCGGATAAAGCAATTTGTTCCAATGACCATGAAGGCAGCTAAAGCAGGTACTATGGAGCTGTTAGAGCTTACTCTGACATCAAAGATACCAAGGTCATCTACTGTATCCTGGGCCATCACCAGTTATTCTGACTTTTGTCTTGCCACTTGACTTTGATGATTCTGAAAGATAGTGCGGTTTTGTGCAGCTTTATCTCACTTAAATCCAATTCACACATATGTCAAGACATAACCCTGTGATGTCACTGGTCCTCTTTGAAAATGAAAGACAAACAACATTAAACACTTATCATGTACTAGGTTGGCACTGTGCTAAGCACTAGGAATATAAATATAGGGGAATAGTTTCTCCCATCAAGAAATTTACAATCTTATGAGAAACAATGACATTATTTCTCTACCCCAAAAAAATAAGCTGATAAAAGAATGGAATTGGGGTGAAGAACCTGTGCAATGATGTGATGGAGAAACCTCCAAAAATGAAAAAAAAAGACTGGCATAGATGGTCTCTTTGAATGGAGGTTCTAAGAAGAACTCTTTATCCTCCAATAAGAGGGAGGGATCCTAGAGGCAGAAAGTACTTAGGATGTGAGTCCTAAGCTTGAAGGGAACTTGCAAGATGAAAAAGTCCCTAGGATTTGATCAAAAAATCTGAAGAAATATAGCCAAATGGGAAACAATGAAAGATGTTATTAGTAATCCAAGGATGGTTGTTGAACTAGTTCATTGTAAAGTCAAGACAAGTAAAGGAAGAAAATAAAGTCAGAGCAAAGGTGAGAATCTGGGACAGTACCATGGGAAGCAGACAGTGGAGTTCAAAGTAAAAACAAAGAAAAATTCTGGGAAAAGTGAGACAAAGAAATGGAATATTATGAGATTATGGTTGGATAAAGCAATTATAGAATTCTGGGTCATGGAAATGGAACATTGGTGGGAGAGAATACTTGTGGGTGATGGTAAGGAAGAATACAAAAGAAGGACAAATCCTATAAAAAGAGTGTCAGGAATAATAAAGCTGAGTCCAAGTGAGGCTGAATGATGAAAGCTAAGGACAAAATGTTTGTTTGTTTTTAAACTATGTGGAGAGCAAGTGGAAGATCAAATAAGAAATAAAAGATGATTAGAGTGAAATTATACAGTAATAGCAAGGGAGAAGCAGAGCTGCTCAACTCATTTCATTTCTCTTTTCATTACAAAGGAGAAAAAATTCTTTGGACTAATAATGATAGAAGAAAAATGGTTAGCAAAGAGTTGAAATCCAAGATAAGGAAGAGTCTATAAGTGTATAGTCACCTTTAAGAAATGGGTCAACAAATTTTTATTGGAACCTATCATATGTCAGGCATTGTGCTACAGATGCAAAGAATTAAATGAAACAATCCCTATTTTGAAAGCGCTCACATTTTAATGGGGGAAATACATACACACATATGTGTCTATGTGTTTACAGAACACATAGAAATAGAATAAATAGAAATAAATAAAGATAGCTGGAAGCAGCAGAGAGAAGATTATTCTTCTAAGGAGGGATTGCATTAGTACTCTTCTCACCTTGAAATTAGGTTTTAGGTTTTAGATCTACAGGGGTATGATCGAGTCATCCACTTGAGTCACAGAGATATGAATGACTGTCTCTTTATTGAGCCTCCAAATATGAAGGACACTGCTATGCTTAGCACAGTACTCGGCACATAGTAAGAGCTTAATAAATGTATGTATATTGACTGACTGACTAGGAAGAAGGAAATTGTAGTGAAATTAAGGAAACGTGAATCTACATGTCAATTTATTCACAAACTCACTTCATGGCCATGAGCTAGACATTTCTTTTTTTTCTCTAAGTTTCTCCCTCTGTAAAATGAGAGTGGTTATCTCTGCCTTGCCTACCTTACAAGGTTGTTTTGGAGGTTGAATGAGATAATGGATGAAAAAAATATGAAAAAGCTAGAAAACATAACGGATTATCATTGCTGTTGTTATTAATGTCATTATTGTTGGTTTTATAGAGTTAATAGTTTGCACTTTGGTAAGTCTGAGGTCTGGGACCATATAGTTCTAAAGTCCCTAAAGGAGAAGGATAGTCTGCTGCTGACTCCCCTGGGCCCCATTCTGAAAGATGGGAGGGTGATGCAGGAAATGCAGAAGTCTTCACGCTCAGGCCTCTTGGCTTTCCGATCACATCCCGTATCCTGTCAGACGCCCAGGCCCAGCGATTTATGACATCCCTGTGCACAGCCAGGGCTGCGGCAGTTCAGGACACGTTCCCAGGCCCCTCCTCCATTGCTTGAGTCCTTTCTCAGGCAGCTCTTGCCAAAGCTTCACTCACTGTCTCCCAAAACATTCAGCCACCTCACTGGTATGGCGCAAATGCAGGAAACCAGCCTTGAGAAAAAGCCGCAGAAAGACAGGATGATTCAATTGAAAAAGTTACATTTACTGCTAGGGGCTTGCATTCAAATCCTGTCTCTCCTGTTGGTAGTTCTGTGACTTTGGGCAGGTGGCTTTAATTCACTTAGTCTCAATTTTCTTAACCTCTAAGGTCCTTGACAATTACAAGGCTTTTCTCTCAACCACTGGATTTAGGATTGAAGGAAAAGTTGAAAATCATTAAGTCCAGCCCTTCACCCCATTTAATAGATCAGGACACTGAGGTTCACAAAGGGCAATGTCTTGCCCAAGGTCACTCAGGTTCAGGGATATGCTAGAGCCAGATTATTCTAAGAACTGATTATTAAATTCTCAATGTGAGCCTTTATAGCAAAGAAATCAAGCCAACACTACAAAACTGGGCCTGAGTTATTAATTGATTGACTATTGATGGAGAAAATGTTAATGAAGATTAAACTAAAAGTGTGGCTGACTTTTTGGAAAGACAAATGTTAAACATTAGTCAGCACAACCTTGCCAGGTAAGAATCAACAGTCAGAATTCAAACCAAATTCTTCAAAATCTAAACTTCAGAAGTCTTTCTCCTATACTAGAATCAACCACCAAACAAAAAATAGTTACTTCACGTAGATCTCTCCCAAAGTTTATGAGAACTGAGCCAAAAGAATTACAAATTACACAGGCTTGTCATTTATTAACTGGTTAATCACAAGTATTAAGTGCTTTACAGTCACAGAATATTTTCAACATCCATTATCTCTTTTGATTTCTGTGTCAGGATTTCATGGTAACCGGAAATAGGATGAAGATCCCTGTTTTATAGATGATTAGTCTGCGATCCAGAGAGAGAAAGCAGTTTGCCTAAAACCATAGAACAAATTAAAGCCAGGACTCAAAAGAACAGATCTTTTCACTCCAAGCCCAATGTTCTTTCCACTCCATGATGTTGCTTTAGCTGGAAGAAATGATTGAAATATCTCATGAAGGACACCATGCAGAGCTGTCCCTAGCCTTCTTTTCTAATATCTCTCAGCTATGGCCCAATATTAGGGCATAAGTGTTTACTGGAGAGGGGCAAAAGATCATAGGGTTTAGAGCTAGAAGGAACTTGGTTTTACATTTGCCCTAATACAGATGAGAAGACTGAGGCTAAGAGAATAAATCTGACTTGTCTAAGATCATACAGATAGGACAGATAGTGGTAAAGCTGGAATTTGAAATCTGATCCTTCAACTTCAAAGTCTGTTCTTTCCACTGTTATATATGGGGCAAAAATTTAGATCAGAGATTTCATCTGATTCAACTCCCTCATTTTACAAATGAAAAAGCTAAAGCTTGGAAGAACATTAAGTGCACTTGTCCCAGGTCATCTTGGTAGTAAGTATTAAAGACAAAATTCAAATCCAGGCTTCTGAGTGTAGAGCCAGTGTCTTTTCTTCCCCATAATTTTTTTTTTTTTTGGTAATGGTGAGCAGATCCTAAAGTGCTATTCCCAACTTCTCTATAAAATTTAAGTGTTCCTATCACCTAGTTTCTTATATGTTGAAGAGGGGATGAAGGAGTCCCCACCAGACTATGAATGCATAGCTTCAAGTGATAGTTAATCCACAGAAAACTGACAAACTCATTATGGGGAAAAATTCCCAACAAACAGAGCTGTCTTAAGAGGTAGTGAGCTCCTGATAAATGGAAGGACTCAAGCAGTGTCTGGATAACTACTTATAAGAGATTCAAATAAAAGGTTTTTCAAATCTGAAGAATGAAGATTGTTTAGTTCAATTCTCTCAATTTAAGGAAACTGGAACTCAGAGAGGTTAAATGACTTGTTTAGGGTCAAATAGTAAATAAAGAGCTCAGATTTGGTCCTAGATCTACCTCCAGATCCATCACTTTTTCCATCTTTCCCCTGCTTCTAAGGTCTTGCTTAATGCTATAGCTCTTAAATCTATGTCAGCCAACCTCATCTGTTCTCAGGGGAGCCAGCCAAGCCAATGGCCCAGACTTGCAAACCCAAGATTGAAATGCAGATGGACCTTTCCTTCACCCCTCCTTGACATTGAGAACAACATTACCAAGTTGTCATATCCAACTTGACAGTTCAGGCCTCTACTCTCATAACAATGATGACCCGTGGCCTCTCTGGAGGACTCTTTCTCAATCCTTATAGAGCTCACAGCATCACATTCAGTGACTTGTTTATTGAAAGTCTCCCAGGCTTAATGCATTTCAAATAGGCATCTGTTGGGGGAGATCCAATATCTCTGAAATCAATCATATAGATGTCAGTTAATGATACAGGTATTAGACAACATTTGACATAAAGCCAAAATTCCATGACCTTGTGGTTCTTTCCCTTAAGAAGGTAGTCAAACAACTACCCTAGATCCTTATTTAAAAAAAAAAAAAAACAGCACTAGTATAAAAAACTAATAGTCAAGGATAATAAGCAGATTTACAGGGCTCTTTTAAGGTCTACAAAGATCTTTTCCGCAGCTCAGCCCTGCCCATGATCCTTTCAGATAGCAGCGCAAGTTTGATTATTTCTCTTTGCAAGGGCAAGAATAAGGATCAAAAGAGTAAAATGACTTGCTTATGGTCACATAGCCTAGTAGGCATTAAAACTGTAAGTCCAGATTTTTTATCTCTAAATCTGACATTCTTTCTATTTTACCAAGCTGGATTCTAGGGCTATAGATGCTAATAACTAGTATGTTGGAATCCTTACTAACTGCTAAGTATAACTGCTAAGTAATTAGAGTTGATCTAATCTTACAAGAAGATGTTTTGCTAACCAGGCTAGAAGAAAAAGCTCACCACATCTTGGCACCCGAACAGGGACTGATTCAGATCCATCTGAACTAGATCACAACACTAGTATGACCTCAATTCAAGTCATCTGTCAAATGATATAAATCTTTGAAACATATCTCCTAGGGCATCTTAATCAACCAGTCAATCAGAATTATAAAGCACCTATAGGCACTAAGTATAAAAAGCCAAAAATTCAACATCCTCTGTGTTCAAAGAACAGTGCATTATATTGGGGGAAGATAAGTTATGTACCTCTAAGGATTTATACAAACATATAAAGACTTATATGAAATGATAAAGAATGAAATAAGCAGAACCCAGAAAATAATTTATATAAAAATAACAGCATTTCAGCAAGCATCATATGTAATGGGAACAAGCTAGAAATATTCCCAATAAGATCAGGGGTGAAACAAAGTTGCCCACTATCACCATTTCTATTAAATATTGTATTTAGTTTTAGCAATAAGAGAAGAAAAAATTAAAAGAATTAGAATAGGTAATGAGAAAACCAAATTATCACTCTTTGTAGATGACATGATAGTTACCACTCTTTGTAGATATGATGGTTAACTTAAAAAATCCTTGAGCATCAACTAACAAAACTATTAGAAACAATTCTCAACTTTAGCAAAGTTGCAGGATACAAAATAAATCTACATAAATCATAAGCATTTCCATATGTTATCAGCAAAGTCCAGCAGCAAGAGATAACAAAGAGAAAGACCATTTAAAATAATTGTAGGTAATAGAAAATATTTGAGTATCTATTTTCCAATGCAAAGTCAGGAACTATATGAACAATTACAAAACACTTTCCACACAAATAAAGTCAGATCTAATCAAGTGGAAGAATATCAAATGCTCATGGGAAGGTGAACCTAATATAATAAAAATGACAGTTCTACCTAAATTAATCTGCTTATTCAGTGCCATACCAATCAAACTCCTAAGAAATTATTTTACAGAGCTAGAAAAAAATAATAACACAGTTCATCTGGAAGAACAAAAGGTCAAAAATTTCAAGTGAATTAAAGAAAAAATGCAAATAAAGGTGGCCAGACCTAAAACTATATTATAAAGCAGTGGTCATCAAAACTATTTGGTACTTGCTAAGAAATAGAGTAGTCAATCAGTGAAATAGGTTAGGTTCACAAGACACAATAGTCAATAGCTATAGTAATCTAAACCCCAAAACCCCAGTTTCTGAGATAAGAACTCATTATTTGTTATTGTCAAAAATTTTGGGGAAAGTTAGAAAACAGTATGGCAGAGACTAGACATTGACCCACACCTAATACCCTATACCAAGATAAGATCAACATGGGTTCATGATTGAGACATAAAGAGTGATACTATAAACAAATTAGAAGAACAAAGGATAATCTACCTCTCAAATCTGTGAAAATGAAAGGAATTTGTGGCCAAAGAAGAATTAGAATACATCATGGAATGCAAAATGGATTATTTTGATTATATTAAGTTAAAAATGATTTGAACAAACAAAACCAATGCAGACAAGATTAGAAGGGAAGAAGAAAACTGGGAGAAAATTTTTATATCCAAGAGTTCTGATATTTCTAAAATATATTGAAAATTGACTTAAATTTATAAATATATAAGCTATTGATATTATTGTTCTATAAAAAAGATCAACAGAATGATTTCAGAAAAGCCTGGAGAGATTTACATGAACTGATGCTAAATGAAGTGAGTAAAACCGAGAAAACATTGTACACAGCAACAAGATTATACTATGATCAATTCTGATGGATGTGGTTCTTTTCAACAGTGAGGTGATTAAGGCTAGTTCAAATGGTCTTCTGATGGAGAGAGCCATCTGCACTCAGAGAGAGGGTTGTAGAACTGAATGTAAATCACAATATAGTATTTTCACTTTGTTGTTGTTGCTTGTTTGTGTTTTGTTTTCTTTCTCATTTTTTTCCTTTTTGATCTGATTTTTCTTGTGCAGTGTGATAATTGTGGAAATTCGTATAGAAGAATTGAACATGTTTAACATATATTGGATTACTTACTAGGGAAGTGGGTAAGGGAAGGGGGGAGAAAAAATTGGAACACAAGGTTTTGGAAGGGTGAATGTTAAAAACTATGTATATGTTTTGAAAATAAAAGCTTTAAAATATTTTTTAATTTAAAAAGTACAGGCCATTCTCCAATTGATAAATGATCAAAGGATATGAACAGGCAATTTTCAAATGAAGAAATTAAAACCATTGTTACTCATACAAAAAAAATGTTCTAAATCACTACTGATCAGAAAAATGAAAATTAAGACAATTCTGAGGTACCACTACACACCTCTCAGATTAACTAAGATGACAGGAAAAGATAATGATGAATATTGGAGGGGATGGGAAAACTGTGACACTAGTATACATTGTTGGTGGTGTTGTGAACTGATCCAATGATTCTGTAGAACAATATGGAACTATGCCCAAAGGGCTATAAAACTGCTCATACGCCTGATCCAGCAGTGTTTCTACTGGGCCTGTATCCCAGAGAGATCATAAAAATGGGGAAAAGACCCACATGTGCAAAAAATATTTGTGGCAGCCCTTTTCGTAGTGGCAAAAAACTGGAAACTGAATGGATGCTCATCAATTGGAGAATGGCTGAATAAATTGTGGTATATGAACGTTATGGAATATTATTGTTCTTTCAGAAATGATCAACAGGATGACTTCAGAAAGGCCTGGAGAGACCTACATGAGCTGATGCTTAGTAAAGTGAGCAGAACCAAGAGATCATTGTGTACAACATCAATATTATACAATGATCAATTCTGATGGACGTAGCTCTTTTCCACAGTGAGGTAATTCAGGCTTGTTCCAACAGACTTGTGATGGAGAGAGCTATCTGCATTTAGAAAGAGGACTGTGGGGATTAAATGTGGATCGCAACATAATATGTTCACTTTTTTGTTGTTGCTTTTTGTTTTCTTTCTCATTTTTTCCTTTTTTGATATGATTTTTCTTGTGCAGCATGATAATTGTGAAATATGTATAGAAAAATTACACATGTTTAACAGATATTGGATTATTTGCCTTTTAAGGGAGGGGGTAGAGAGAAGGGATGGTTTTGGTTGTATACATCCAAGGTTTTGGATGTATGAATATTGAAAACTATTTCTGCATATATTTTGAAAATCAAAAGCTTTAAAAAATAAAATAAAATAAATAATAAAAAATATAAAAACAACAAATAATTTTAAAAAACAATATTGTAACATTGTAAAGACAAACAACTTCAAACATTGTAAGAACTATGATCAATACAATGACAACTCAGATTTTAGAGAACCCATGTCATCCATGACAGAGGCAATGAATTTAGAGTACAGAGTAGGACATATGTTTTTCTATATAGATCTTAAGGGGATGTTTTGTTTAACTTACATATTTGTATTATAAGGAATTTGTTTTTCTTTTTTAGTGTGATTGGGATGGGAGGGAGGAAAAGTAGATTTCTGTTAATTTTTTTAAATAGAAGATAAAAAAGTTAGAGGTATGAAATATTGCTTTTACTTTCAGATGAGGTCACCACATATTTTGCTATATTTAACTTTCATTTTCTCACAAGGGATCTATTTAAGAATGGGAGTTATTTGTAAATGTTTGTAAAAACAAAACATCAATAAAATTTTTTAAGGAATAAATAAAAGGTAATTTGGGAAACACTAGCAAATGAGGACTACAAAAGCTTTCATGTAAAAGAATCATTTGAGCTAAGATATAAAGAAAACTAAAGATTTTAAGAGTTGGAGGTGAAGAAGGAGGTAATTCTAGATATGAGGAAGAGAAACACATGGAGATGAAAAATGGAATGCCTTATACAAGAAGCAAACAGTAGTTCAATTTGACTGGAGCATGAAATGTTTGGAAAGAATTCTCTATAAAATAGAAAAAACTTTTTAGGTCTGCCTGGGTCAACTGCTTCATTTTACAATTTTAGAAACAGAGGCCCAGAGAAGTTCTCCCTTACCTGGGAATCATAGCACGAGTAAATGTCAGAACCAGAAGTAAGAAGCCCTGTCTTTTGACTTCCTTATTTTCTAATACACACTAACCTAAGAAATGGCCAACAAAGTGGGACTATAAGACCTGGATTCAAATCTGACTCTACTGTTCAGTGACAGTGAGAAAATTACGTTCTGTCTCTAAGCCCTTTTTTAATTAAAGAATTATGTAAATTGAGCTACTCTTCTAGGGTAATCAGCAACTGAGTGGAAGCTGTTATTCTCATCTGTAAAATGGGGACCATTCTTATTTGTACTAACTACCTGACAGGGATATTGTTTAGCAGAAATAAGAAACAATTTTTTTTCTTTTGCAAATCTTCAAAACATATAAATAAGATATGACTTTTTTCATGTGACTAAATTCTAGAAGCAATAGAGAAATATGTAACAGAAGATAGTAGAGGTCGGTGATTGAATAGAAAGAACTGTGTTGGAAATTAAAGCACTAGGATGGGAACAATGAGAATGTGAAATTAATGAAGAAACGAAAATGAATGGATGAAAAAACATTTATTAAGCACTCATTTTGTGCCAAACCTAGTGTTAAATGCTGGGGATACACACAGAATAAGCACAACGTTAACCTGCCTTCAACAAGCTCTCCACATATAAGAAAATCCATGCACATAGTTAACCTATATCAGATTGCTTGCTGTCTTGGTGGGGAGGGAAATAGAGGGAGAAAGAAAAATTTAGAACACAAACTTACCAAAATGAATGTTGAGAACTATCTTTATATGTATTTGGAAAAATAAAATACCATTGAAAAAATTAAAGAATAAAATAAAATCGGAAAAAAATCCAATAGATTCCGAAGTCATCCTAAGGGAACTATATTGGTTGTCAAGGCAATAAGAAATCAGAAAGGCTGACTTCTGAATCCAGTGAGTTTAAATTAGATTTAAGGCTGGAAGAGACTTTTTTTGGTCATTGGGTCCCATTTCCTTATTTTATAGTTGAGGAAACCAAAGCTCAGAGCCGACAAGTGATGTACTCAAGATTATCTAAGACAGGTTTCAAATACAGGTCCTCTCATTCCAAATCCAGTGATCTTTCTCCTATATCACATTTCTCTCCTGAGAACTTACTCAGAAAGAAAATGGTCAGACCACTCAATTTGTTTCATCAGCATTTACTAAGCATCTATAAAAAGCAAAGTGGAATACTTGATACTAGAAAAATAGAGTTTTTTGGTTAGTTAGCTTTTTGTGCCTTAGGGGCTTTCCCTGGTTGTGACTAGATCACCTAACATGGAGGCACTCTGCATTCTTTGTCATATTGCCACATGAATGAGTGTAGCCTACTTTGCTTAGCCAGAAAAGACAATAACTTTAAAACTGGCCATACTGAGACAGTCTCCTTTTTCCTTCCCTCTATTTCCTACTGTAGCCAGAAGGTGAAAATCACAATGTGCCCATAACTCAGTAGCATGAATTGGACTCTTGTAGCCTAGCTCAAATAAATAAGCTCGGGGCTGGAGATGGGGTGGGAAGGCTGTTTCTTTTCTGTTGTATTTGTCTGTGATAAACGCAAAACCCAAGAGTTTGAGCCATGGGAAACCCTGGAGTCAACATGGCAGGTGTTTTATTGCAGCTGGGCAGTCCAGCAGGGAATCCCCGAGGAGCCAGGATCCCTAGAGCTCAAGCCCAATCTGGGGTTTTGACTAAAATCTTGAGAATTTATCCAAATTATATGTCTAATCCTCTTCCCCATCATGAAGACTTGTCGTGGTTTAAGGGGAAAGATTCAGCTCCTCTGGAGGGGTGGGGTATAATTGTTAATATGCCTTTAGAAATGAATATTAATTCATAAAAATCCAATCCAGTTCTTAGTAGTTAAATGACACTAGGCAGAATCATATCTTCTACACTTAGGACAAAACCATTGTCTGGAGAATAAAACGGTTGCAGGGAGATTAGACACAAAAAATCCCTATAAGGGTAACTAAGAACCCTGAAGAAGGGGTAAAATGTAACACAGTACCTGGCACATAGTATTTGTTTAATAAACCATTGCTAATTGATTGGTTGATTGATAAGAAATAATAGGAACAAAGAAATTCTGATGAAATTATTTAAGAAATTTGAAGAAAGAAAGAACCCTTCTACCTGGGGGAGGAAGGGTAGGAAAGGTTTATTGAAGCAAATGGTTAAAGATGTGTCTTTAATAATTCAAGGTTTCTCTGACTTACATGTATGATAGAAAGAGGCAGTGGTAGCTGGTCTTGCCTCAGGAATAGCTTATGTTGCTGGGAGAAGGTGAAAAGAAGTCGAGTCATATTTCTTTGAATTTGCAAAAAGCTTGCCTTTTTGCATTCCTTTGTGTTATTTTTGTTATTGGGGATCACATACACTTGCCACATGTACTCTGTACTTCTCTTTAAACCAGCAGTTAACTTTTTTTGTATCATGAAATCTTTCTGCAGAATGGAAAAATTTAAATATTTTAAATGAATAAAATTAAATACCTAGTATAGCCAAGGAAATCAATTATATTAAAATTATTATTAAAAAATTAAAATAAATTCACAGAACCCAGGTTAAAGCTTCCTGAAGGAAATTGGGTTTTGAAAAAAGTGAACACGTATTTGGGATACAAAGATAGGCGAAAATACTCCCTGCTCTCAAAGAACTAAAATTTAATGGAAGAGACAACATGGAAGAAAGAGAGAAATTTCAACAGAAGTTACTAGGGTAATGAGAAAATCTATTCCAAGCATGAGGACAAGGACAAGAAAATGGGCTACTTCAAGTAGCCTGGTTTAACTGAAGTAGCAAGCATCTGAAGGGGGGAGCATGAAATAAGTGTGGACAGATACCCTGAGTCAACAATTAGTAATTTTCACTCTCAGAAGGTCCCAATGGCTAAAGAATATGTCTCCTGTGGGAAAGGTCAACTCACAATTCAGTTCTTGGCAAAGAAGAAAACAGCTTAGTATATTAACTATATAGTCTTTGTCTCAAGAATATAAACCTATTTAATGAGGGAAGGAAGAGAGAAATGAAAAGAAAGGGCTTCTGTTGTTGAAATCACCTTGTTAAAATTGAGGTGATAGTTTGAACCCCTAATCATTCTTGTCTGAACTTCATTCTCCATTCTTCACTGCCCACTCCCTTGTTCCCATTCCTCTTTCAGTATCTCATTGTGCCCTCTAAAAGACCTGTTCTACACATAATAAATGTAGTTACATCTTAAACCTGTTCCTCTCATGCCTTCCATCTTTTTGCATTCACTGAGACCTGATTGTCTCCAATGGCAAATGATTCCTGTTTATCCTTTCTAGAATTGGCTGTACTTTCATTCATGTTCCCTCATTTACTCCCACAAAGTGGGAGCTCCTCATTGCCACTCAAAGGCTTCTCCTGCTTTGAAGTTTATTTAATATAAATTAACTACAATCAAAATTTTGGTAACTATTATCTTCAGAATGCTCCTTTTTTTTCTCAACACATTCCATGCCTGGCTCAGTCTTTCTTTTCTTCCCAACTCCTGCCTTCATATTAGAGAAATTCTAGAGAAATTAGAGAAAATCTAGATAGATGATAGATAGATGGATACATCCTAAAATCCCCAAGCTTCCCAGTTCTTCAGATTGTTCATTTCTCATGAAATGGGAACTCAAGGTTTTATTTCCATTTTGATGAATTCAGAAATTCCCTTATCTGTCCATAATTCATTATCATTTCACATCTTCCTCAACCTTGCAACCTAACCTTGTTCTCCCATTTGTCTGTATCCTCCAATCCCTCCAACCTTTAGTTCTTTTTTCAGGCCACCATGCCTACAATGGCTACATTTTTCTCCCTTCCATACCTTGACTTCTTGGTGAACCAGTTCTCCTCCTCTCTGGAGTCCCTTGCCCTTTATCCTATCAGGGATCTTTCCCTGCTTAGCTTCTACCTTGGATTACTCAGCCCATCTGCTGCCCTTTGAAGGAAGCTAGTAAAAATCACAAACTGTGATCAACTCCACTATAAATTTATGCTATATATCATCTGGGTGCTCGGTGCAGTAGGACAACCTTTTATACCCTCCCTAAATGAGTCAATATTCTACTCACCACAACCTTTTCATCTCTCCTTAAATTTCCCATGGGACTTTATTTCCCCAGTGTCTCAGCTGAGAACCATACCTCATATTCACTGGGAAAAAATGAGGATATTCAATGAAAACTTCCTCTTTTCCTCTCTTATATTTCTCACATCATTCAGATGGCTTCCCTCAGTAGTTCCTTTTTTACCCCTGTTTCACATGAAGAGATAGCCCTTTTTAACAAGACAAATCCTTCTAGATGCACAAATGATTCCATTCTATCCCATCTTTTTCATTAGATTTCTGTCTTTATCATACCCACTCTCTCACTAATTTTCAATCTTTCTCTTTCTACTGGCTCCTTCCTTTCTGCTTATAAAGGAAAGCAGAAAATAAGCATTTACTAAATTGCTATTATATAACAAGAACTGTGCTAAGAGCTTTACAAATATTATCTCATTTGATCCTTACAACAATCCTAAAAAACAGATACTATTATTTTCTTAATTTTACATTTGAGGAACCGAGGCAAAAGGGTGACAGAATCACACAGCTAGGAAATGGCCATATTTAAACTCAGGTCAGTTAGGTCCCCAGTAGAGTACTGGGCTTGAAGTCAAGAAGACTCATTTTCCTGAGTTCAAATCTGATCTCAGACACTTACTAGCTGTATGATCTTGGGTAAATCATTTAACTCTGCTTGATTCAGTTTTATCACATGTAAAATATTATCTGGAAAAGGAAATGGCGAACCACTTCAGTATCTTTGCCAAGAAAACCCCAACTGGAGTCACAAAGTGTCAGACACAACTTAAAAAACAAGTCCAGAGTTCTATCCTGTGCCATTTAACTACTTCAAACATGCCCATGTCTCCCCTACCTTCAAAAAATGCTTAATTCATCCATGTTTTTTTTTCTTTTCTTTGTATCCCCAGTTTTAAGCAAAGTGTCTGGCACATATTAGGCCCTCAATATATGCTTGTATTTTCTCATAATTTGTTATGTCTTTTTTTTTGTATTGCTTGATTTCATGATATCCCAACTTCATTAATCAGACCTGCAGGAGATACACAGCCCAGGAGCTGGTCCAGTGGTTATGACACAATTGTCTCTTAGAGATCCAATTCTAGGGTGTTATATAGAACACAGAAAGGCATCAAGAGTTGCTGGATCCATGTTCTGTTTAAGACCAACTCAATGGCGTCCTGGGTTGGCCACAATTCAGTTCTAAAGGAAACCACAGCCCACTAAGAAGTTTCCACTCCTTTTTCCTTTCTGTTACCTTTCATGTCCCACTGCTGGTTTTTCCAAGATATTCTTTCTCCTCCATCAAATTCTGCTCTCAGGAAAGAAACAATCTGTCATTTATACCTTAGGTTCATCATAAAACCACAAAATTTCGAATTGAAAAAAAGCTTTGAGATGATCCAAACTCCTCACTTTATAGAGAAGGAACTTTAGGTCTAGAGAGGGAGAGTAATCTGCATTTAATCATATGAGCAATAAGTAGATCAGGGGTCTTACACACACACACACACACACACACACACACACACACACACACACATACACACACACTTCCATCTCCAAATTCAGAATTCTTTTTTCTGAATCATGAGTACTTGGTTTCATTGGCAAATTAAAAATTCTCTAGGGCTCCCTTAGCACTTAGATTTAGATGCCTTTCCTGATCATTTTTCATGTCTTTTCTAATGTAGAAAAGGTCTAATATCTGTCTATTATGCCATAACATCTCATGCAGACATAGCACTTCATAGAGTTTGAATCATAACTTCATAGATATAGATATCTTAGAAAAGACATAACAAATTATGAGAAAAAGCTTTCTAAATAATGTCTCTGAAGCCATTATTTTATTTGATCTTCACAATAACTCTATAAGGTCAAGGATAAAGGTAGTTTTATTCTCATTGAAAATATGGAGTGTCCCAAAAGTCTTATTGCAGGTTTTAATGCTATTAAAACTATGAAGCTATTAAAGCTTAAAACTGCACTGAGACCCTTGAAATACTCTATATGTAAGTAACTAACGCCCAGAGAGGAGAAATGATTTTTTTCAAAGCTATATAGCAAGAAATTTTCAAATAGACAGCTTGTAGGATTTCTTCCTCCAAAATTAGTCCTCCATTGTGCCACACTGCCGCTAAAAAGCATTTTTAATACTATACCAATAGAAAAAAAATGGACTTTTGTCCTATTATTTTATTTATAGACTATTTTTATTTTAAAGTTTAAATGATTTAAGGTAGAAAAATAACTAGATGTACTTCATGGGGGACAGGGAATTGAAAATGAGAGAATCACAGAATCTCCAAGCTGAAAGAGATTTCAGTAGCTCTCTAGTTCAACAACACCTGAATGGTCTATCCTTAATGACATTCAACAAGTGATCATCTATCTGGCTTTTGTTTAAATCCAGGAGAGAACCACTAGTTCCTTAAATAGCCCTGCTCATTTTTAGTTAGCTCAAACTTTAGAAAGTTTATCTTGATGTCAAGTTTTAATTTGCCCCCTTGCAACCTGAGACTGCAGATTTTCCTGAAAATCTCTCCCATCTAACATTCTGCTGGTAGTATCAGCACTGAAGAGTTTATATAGAGCAACTTTATTCTCCCACAGATTTCATTGCAGTGCCCTCAGCAACCTGTCCCTCTTTCTTCAAAGTATTCAGGGAAATGGGTGCAGGTTCTGAGTTGCTGTTGTTTTTTAACCTTTATTCTTGAAGAGGACCATGACATCAGGAAAGTATGGCATGACTGCAAGTGAGGAAGGACTGTGCAAGGCCGTCTGCCTCACTATCCCCTCCAGAGCCATCTGAGTCCAGATATAGATCAAGATGACTGGAGATGGCCCTAGAAGCAATGAGAGATCTTGCCCTTTTTAAACTGAGATCTTCAAGAGGTCTCAGTTTGACTGAAACAACCACTCATTCAGTGTTTAAAGATAAGTGACAATTGAGACAAAAAATCTCCTCTTTCACCTAGTCAAAAAAATCTAAATAAATAAATCTGGGAAGAGAAGACCCTCTGGGTTTCTGGCCAAAGCAGAAACAATTGCTATTTACATTCAATTTGAGTCAATCTAGATTCAAACATAACAAAAAAAAGAGAGAGAGAGAAGGATATTGTGCTCTCATTTCCACTCTCCAACTCTGCATCTATCCCATCTAGTTAAAGGAAGTTTGTCTAGCCCAGGAAGGGGACAGACATAATTTGACCATATCACTTCTGGTACTTGTGGGGGAGCTCACTAAACCCACACCTAATAAACCTGTTGGATAATCTAGTTATTCTGGGTAACCTTTCCCAAATGTGTTTACATTCCAAATCGTATTCTTCACTGGGTAATGAAAGCCTGTATGTATACCCAGTATGGAGAGAAGTCTCCATTGAAATCCTCAAGTGACCTACCAATGATATGGAGCTATCTCATAATGCCTAGTGATGTGGAAAGGCTTCAGATATAGAACAGGTGACAGTCTAAGGATAAGTCTAGCTAAATTCAGAGAGGCAGCCTAACATGGAGATAAATATTTTAACCAGAGAAATTTGTGAATCCAAGTGATGGGATCTGAAAGAGATTTCTTCAATGTCCATTAATACAAATAATGATGATGATAATGATAATAGCTAGCATTTATATTGCACCTGTTATCTGCCAAGCATTGTGCTAAGCACGTTGAAAATATTACCTCATTGATCTTTACATAATAGCAATTCTGGGAAATAAGTGCTATTATTATCCCCATTTTTCAGTTGAAGAAATTGAAGCTGAGGCGGGATTTGAACTTTGGTCTTCCTGATTCAAAACATAACACATTAGCCACTGTACTACCTAGCTGCCTAATATAACACCTTCATGCTTTAATAAATAGTTTCATAAGTTACTGTGGTCTGAAAGATTGACCAACTCTCTGGATAACTGGTTCTCAGCAGATATAAAATCTATGCCAAGCCTAGATTTAAAACTTTTCAGTATGCTGGAATGGCCAGGGTTTGAACCACATGGATACAACCTTTGAAAATCCAGGAACCAGAATGAGGAAATATCATTGTGGAAAATTGCCATCCCAATGTGGTGCAGTGGATAGAGCAATGGGCCTGGGATCAGGAAGACCTGACTGAAAATCTGACTGCAGACATTTACTAGTTCGCCCATCATTTAATTTGTTTGCCTCAGTTTCCTCAGCTGTAATATGGAGATAATAACAGCACCTACCTTCCAGGGTCATTTTAAAGGTCAAATGAAAAAAATTTGTAAAGCATGGTGATTGGGTCATTTCACTCATGTCTGACTCTCCATCATCCCATTTGGAGTTTTCCTGGCAAAAATGTGGGAGTGATTACCATTTCCTTCTCCAGCTCATTTTACAGATGAATGAATTGAGGCAATTGGCATATAGTAAATACTATATAAATGCTTGTTCCCTTCCCTATAAATTATGAGTTATCACTCAAAATATCTTTTCCCATAATGCCCAAGTGGGCACCCTGGCTGACCCTGAGGAGGAGATGGAACATGCAAATGGTAATAAATCAGAGAGAATAAATCAACCTTTTGATAGATATCCTGAGCCTCCTCTCACAATCCAGATCTCCATATAGTCCCACTGGATTTACAGTCAGAGGATATGGATGCAATTGCCAGTTACGCTGCTTCCTCTCTGTGTGACCTTGGGAAAACGACCTTGCTTCTCTGGGCCTTGGTTTCATTCTCTAGAAATGAAGGGGTTAGCCTGAATGTTCTCTCAGGTCCCTTCAGTAAATTCTATAATCCTCTACCTCTCTTTCCCATTCTGTTCATCCCTAGCATCCCCTGACTCCTCTCTTCATCCACATGAAGAGACTCCTGAAGAAAGGACCAGACTGAAGATGAGCCCTCATTCTGGAGTCACACAGCCCCAGCTGCTTGGCCGACCATGACTGCTTGCCTCGTTTTTCACTCTGACACCCCTGGAAGCCTCCCGGGGCGCCTTGACGACAATGGGTGGGCTGATCTGAATACTGAGCACAGGACTGCAGTTCTAGGTCCTGGCCGCCCCCACTGAGAAGAGGGAGGGGGAGAGGAAGGCAGAGGAAACAGCACACATGCACAACAGACCCACATGTCCTCCTTTTCTCCTCCTCCTAGTTTCTGGCTGATGTTATTGCCTGTTCCCTATAGCCTCCTCATCAACACAGTAATAACAAAGCCTGCCGTTCCTTTAGGGCTTTATGGGCTACAAAAGAATATCCTCACCCAGCCCTTGGAAAGAGATAAATGCAGTGTCATTATGCCCATTTTTAAGAGGGGGTCACTAAAGCTCAGGGACCCTGAAATGACAGGTTGAGGTGACAGTAATGGAGTATAACAACCCCTGGAGGTTACATGAGAGTGGGGCTCTTCTTCTTTCCCACTTGAGAGCAGACAAAAAATAGCTTCTGATTGGTTCTTATCAGCCATTAATTGTTGAGCCAGAACTCGTGGATCTACTAACGGATTAATTTCCATGCCTCAGGATTTTTTTTCCAGTCAGCCTTGAAATATAAGGACAAATCTCCAAGATCCCAACAGGTAGAGGCAAGGAGGTCATGGCCTCCTAGGCAAGCCTATGTTGGGGATAGCACTATCTCCTTTCTTTATAGAAAGTCTTTTGAGATCATAGAAAACTTCTGGCTCTTCCCCTTTCCAGATTTCAGGGAATTGGCTGCTGGAGAAGTTGCGGTAAAAACAGTCATGAAGTCAGGTTGGCCAAAAACAAAGAATGAGGAAAGAGGGAAAGAGTAATAGACAGAAGTAGGGGAGAAGGGAAAAGGGAAGAGAGAGATAAGGGAGTAAAGGAAGAGAGGGAGGAGAAGGAGGGAGACAGAGAGACAGAGACAGAAACAGACACAGAGAGAGAAGGAAGGAAGGAGGAAGACAGAAAGAGAAACAGAGAAGGAGGGAGAAGGGAGAGAGAGAAGGAGAAGAGAGGGGAGAGAGACTGAGTAGGAGAGAGAAGGGGGAGAGAGAGACATAGAAAGGGAGAGAGAAACAAAGAGAAAAAGAGAGACAAGGGGAGAGAGAGACAGAAGGGGAAAGAGGGGAAGGAAAGAAGAGAGAGAGAAGGGGGAGAGAGTGTGTGTGAGAGAGAGAAAGGGAGAGAGAAACAAAGAGAAAAAGACAGAGAGACAAGGGGAGAGAGAGACAGAAGGGGAAAGAGGGGAAGGAAAGAAGAGAGAGAGAAGGGTGAGAGAGTGTGTGTGAGAGAGAGAGAGAGAGAGAGAGAGAGAGAGAGAGAGAAAAAGAGAGATAGAGATAGAGGCAGAGAGGGACAGACAGACAGAGACAGGGGAAAGGAGAGAAAGAGAGAGAGGGAGGGAGGGAGGAAGAGAGAGAGAGAGAGAGAGAGAGAGAGAGAGAGAGAGAGAGAGAGAGGGAGAGAGAGAAGGAAAGGAAAAAAGGGAAAAGGGCAGAGAAGAAAGAGAATGGGGAAATGGAGAAAGGGGAGAGGAAGAGGAAAAAGGGAGAGGAGAGAGGAGAGAAGGGGGATGCATCTGATAATAATTAGGCAGTGGAGGTGCAATAAATAGCTAATGAATCCTAATGAGGCTTAAAAACTAGCCTCTCACCTAACTGAAACCATCCTATGATTTTTGATTAGTAAAAATTTGTCTTTCCATGTGTCACTGATGTTTGTACTCTGGGTCCCTTTTTTACTTCCTTCTGTACTCTGCCTCCACTCTTTGCTGATGAGGATCCCCTAAACTAGAATCAACAATAGATGTGTTCCTCAAGAACCTGAGGGTGGTTCCCCTACTGAGGAAATAGACAAGCTCAAGTTGCTTTGAGATAATTAGATTTAAACCTAAAGGATGGGCTTAGAATCAGAAAGATATTTATTCAAATCCAGTCTCTGATACTTCTGGGCAAGTCACTTCTGCTTGTCTCAGTTTGCTCTTCTGTCAAAAGGGGAATAAAAACAGCACCTACCTCCCAACATTGTAGTGAGACTCAATTGAAATAAAGTTTGGGTACTTAATAGATGTTTATTTATTTAACTGTCCTTCCTTCCAAGAACCATAAACCCAAAGCAAACTATGAGGGCAGATAAAGGACAAGGTTGGCAAAGATCGCTAGTCTCTGTGGCTTTTGCTTAGTAATGTCTGACTAGCTAACGTTATTTTAGATAAATATTAGAGTTAATGTTCTACTCAGATCTTCTGATTCCAATTCTCTCTCTCTTTTTCTTTTTTTCTTTTTTTTTTTTTTGCCTTGTGGCACATGACTTTTAACACATTATAAATAAAACCTGTCCAGCCCAGAAATAAATTTTGGGTGGTACCAAGGAGACAAAGATTGGAGTATGTGCAAGAACAGGATATTCCCCTCAAAAGCCTCACAAAATTTAAGTGTCATCTCCAAACACCTCATGCTTCCCTTAACGATCATCCCTGATGTTCAGAGCTTTACTTTGAGTAGTGGCTAGACTACTGCTCCCAGTGCCAATAAGATAGATTCTTGCTTTGGATTGTGTGGAGGGTTTCCTCCCCACTCTCTGCACCTCCTGAGATCACGTCTTAAACTATATATATTAGAAGGAACAAAAAAGGACCAAAAAATCCAGAGAGTGAGAAGAAAAGTAACTTCATCATAGGAAAATCAGGTAAAGGAATTAAGGCTGTTTGGTCAGGAGAGGAGAAAATATAAGGAAGATATGAGCTGTCTTCAAATATGTAAAGGACTATCATATGAAAAATAGATTTGATTTATTCTTTTTGGCCTCAAAGGACTAAACAAGGAGTACCTGGAAAATCAAGCAATAAGCATTTGTTAAGCATGTGCTATGTACCAAATACTGTGCTAAGTGCTGGAGATACAAAAAGAAACAAAAAAGACAGTTCCTGTCCTCTAGGAACTTACCATCTAGAAGCAAGGCAAATAACAGCTCAATGTAAATAGACACCTCTGGATTTTGCCATCGTGACTCAGCCATCTCCCTCTGTGCCATGCTTCCTTCTCTCAATGGGAAGTTCTTCCTGGAAATTGCTTTGAGTAAAGGCCCAGGACAACCAACTTTCATTCTCCAGGCTTTGTCATCATGCCCCCAGGCAGGTAATTTCTCTTCCCCACTTTCCACCCCGAGATTTTCATTTGTCTCTTTTATATGTTGTCTACCCCCACTAGAATGTAAGCTACTTAAGGGCAGAGAATATCGCTTTTTTTTACTTATTTTGGTGTCACACTTAGCACAGTACCCAACATATAATAAGCACTTAATAAATGCTTATTGATTTCTTTTTTTTTTTTTTTTGCTTATTGATTTCTTGACTAATCATTTGTACTGACTGAAGGTAAAATTAAAAATTCCTAAAGCTAATCAGGAGCAAGGGGGCCACCAATTTGAGAGATACTGCATAAAGGATACTGGGCAGATTTCGTTGGAATTATAAGACTACTAAAGACATTTGTAACTCTGAGATTTAGACCTTAAATTTCAGAATTTAAGGAATAGCAGGTACAAGGGGATAGAGATCCAAGGAGATCAATATCTCGTCTTTTCTGGTCCTAATGCATAAGACTGCCTCATGAATGCTGATCTGTGGCTTGCCTATATGAGTCCCTATGGATATTTCTTAATATTCCTATTGGTTTCTCAGAAAACTCTCTGGGGATCAATTTAAGCAAGCTTAATTGAGCAAAGGGGAAATTAGTTTGGGACAGCTCAGTTTCTTCAGATTGGGACATTGCTAATAGCTTTCCTACATATGATAGTTCTCAGCTCTCAGAGCAGAGAAGGCAAAAAAAAATTGTAATCTGGGCTTGTGTCTATAGCACATCAATAGATCAAATATGGAAGCCTATAGAGACCTAGAAACAAACACACATAACTTCCCAAACTTAATAAGCAAATCAATAAAGACAGAATAGAGAAAAGCTTTGTGAGGGAGTCAGGAGGTCTGGATTCTAATGTTTGCTCTGCCTCTAACTTAAGTGACTTTGAAAAACCTCCTTGGCACTCAGTTTCCTCATTTGTAAATTAAAGAAGGTAAGAATAGAAGAACTCTAAGGTCCTCCCTCAAACTTTAACATTCTGTGTTCCATGTTCTAAGATTCTTTTTAGATCTGATAGTCTGTTCTATGTGCTTTGTTCTCAGACATCTTTCAGTTGTGATAATCTGTGTTCTAAGACTCCTTTCATGTCTAATATTCTTTGTTCTGAGGTGTCTTTCCTCTCTAATATTTGTCCACCTCACACAATTAAAAGTATAGATTTATTTTGAGAGCTGATGAATAAGGGAGAAAGGGGAACAGTTAGATGGAAATAGAACAGGAATATGAGGAATTTCCCAACATTTCTAGAATTATTCTTGCCTTTTTATATCTGTTTCATGCAAACAATCTCATTTTAAAGTCACAGTATGTGGAAAGTATTGACCTGAAAGTAGGAGACTTTGGTCCACCTCCACTACTAATTTGCTGTGTGACCTTGAGAAAATCACCTACAGAATCATAAACAAAGCAAGAAGGGACTTTAGAGGGCATGTAATCTAACCCCCTAGATTTACAAATAAGGAAACTGAGGCCAGAAAGGAAAAATAAATATGTGCAGCTATAACTCAAGCCCAGTTCATCTGAGAGCAAATCTAGGGCTCTTTGCACAACATCCCTCTACTTCAGCTCTCCGAGCCTTGGTTTCCATTTCTGTAAAAACAAGCAGCTGGAATCTTGTTGCTTCCAAAGGCACTTTCCAGCTTTGACATATTATGTTGTATATCTCAGCAATCTCTTGTGAAGGTTTCTTTTACCTCCAATATGCTGCATTATATGATTCCATAATTTCTTTGATAACTCAGCTGACCAACGTGGATGGCTGCCCCAGTGAACATGACTGTACATTTGTCATTTGCCAGCAGAGGGCACTCAAGTCCACTCACTAAGCATTGAGTGGGCTGGATAAATAACCACTTAGTCTGCAGAAAGCCCCAAGTGAGTTTGTTTCTGTCCTTTTCTGCTTTTATTGCAGTGTTTACTGGTGAGGAAAAGGAAGCAATAGGGCTATGAGAACAGGTGATTTATTAACTAAGTGATGACTTATTACTTTCGAGCATCAGAAATAAAAGCATCCTAAAATCATGAGCAGCATCATACCTGGTAAAATAGAAATAATGCTGGTTTGGGAGCCCAAGGACCTGGGTTCAAATGCTGTCCCTGTTCTTTTCTCCCTGTGCCATCTTGGCTAAGTCACTTAACTTTTCTGCTGTAGCTTTCCTCATCTGCCAAATGAGAGCTCATCTTTGGCTCTAAATCTAATTACAATTTTGTAAAGCAGATAATCAACATTTTAGCATTCCCATTTTAACAAATAAGGAAATTAAAATTCAAAGAATCAGAGCCCTGGATTTGTTCTCAGAGGACCTGGACTCCAATTCCAATCCTGTCACTTACTGTTCTTGTTCTTATTGTTTAGTCATTTTCAATTGTGTCTGACTCTTTATGACCCCTTTGGGATAGTTTCTTGGCAAAGATATTGGAGTGGTTTGCCATTTCTTTCTCCAAACAGGTGAGGAAACTGAGGCAAACAGAGCTTAAGTGACTTGCTCAAAATCACACAGCTAGTTTCTGAAGTTAGATTTTAATTCAGGTCCTCTGGACTCCAGGCCATTGTTCTATCCATTGTACCACATAGTTGAACTTTTTTAGGTCTCAGTTCACCATTATGTAATATGATATAGTTAGACTGATAATCTCAAAAATCCTTTCACTTATAAACCTATAAGTCTTTGATTCTAGCCCAGATTTTATTGTACTTTAAAATAAAAAAGTTTTTCCCCAATATGTTAGAGAGATCAGAGGCAGGGCTAGAATCCATACAACCTAATTCTAAGACTTATTCTTTTGCAGGACAACAACTCAATCTGACAAATCAAGGGCCTATCTTATCTCTTAACTTCTCTGCATCTCATTCTCTTCAACTATAAAATAGAGGCAGGAAAGAGTTAGACCAGATGACCCCAGCAATATGCTGGAAAATGCTTTGCAACTTCAGAAAAGGAAAAAATATATGCATGATGCTTTTAAATTTACTCTGAATTATTAGCATTTTTCTCCATTTCTTTCTTTTAATTGGAGTTAGTAGCTTGTCTAGGGCCACATACGAAGCATGACGAGGAAGTCAGATTTGAATTTAGGTCTTTCTCACTACAGAGCTAGTGCTCTATCCATTGCACAACAAAACTGCCTCTCCATCACTTTCTTAAATCTAAACAATCAACAAAACAGATTATGGAGGACTTTATATGCCAAGTGAGTACACAGTTTTATCTTTGATCCCTAAGGCAATAGGGAGCCACTGAAGATGTCTGAGTGGGGGAATGATGTAGTCAGATCTATGTTTGGGGAATATCAATTTGGAAGCTTTGTAAAGGACGGATCAAAGGGAAGAGACTGTGAGTAGGTGGATCAATGAGGCAACTAGTAGAATGATCCAGACAATAAGTGAGGAAGAACATGACATCACAGACCATCCAGCCAAACTATTTAAGGTTCTATTTAAGGTACAGAAAACTGGATTGGCATTTAGACTTAGGCACTTATTAGCTATACAACATTAGGCAAGTCATCTTCTCTCTTTGACCTCAGGTTTTTTTTTTTATCTGCTTAAAAAAATGATTGGACTAGATAGTCATTAAGGTCCTTTTCAGTTTTGAAATTCCATGTTTTATATTCTGTATGCTCAAGTCTGACATTTAAAGTCACTTGGAGAGCTAACATTCTATATTCCAAGGTCACTCAAAGATTCAATATTCCTATGATATTTAAGACTTATTCCCAGATGTCTCCTGAATCAGGCCCAGGAAACAACAGAGAGCATCCAGGGCCCTTACTGTAGTGAAAGCATCTCCTGCTGCTTTTGGTGTATGTGTATGAGGCAAAGGGGCAGAAGAAAAAGAAATGATGAAAGAGTTATTAACAGCCAAGAAGGGTTTCCCTATACCTAATCATAGGCTTCTTGAATGGCCCTGGAGAGCCCATCACCACCTGCTGGGTGCTGAAATATGTTACCACTAGGCTCAACATGTTATTGAGTTAATTAAATGTCATGCTTTTGATGGTATTAATTAGAGCTGCTGCTGACTATTCAGAAAACAAAACTAAACAAAAATGAAAACATCACTCCAACCCCTTGGAGGATTGACATAACTCAAAGGAGATTTCTTAAAGTCCTTCTTCTTTCAGGACAAAGTTATCCAAATGGACTTTTGGAAAAACTGAGAATCTACATGATATTGGTCTTCCCTGGAGGTTTGGTATATTTATAAACCCTGATGTTTGCAGTGTTGCCCAGTAGAATGAGCCCTGGATTTGGTGGCTGAGGGCTTAGAATCACATTCCAACTCTGCCCAGAGCTGTGTGACTGCACGCAAGTGATTACATAGTTGTTTGAATATTGTCTAGCCCATCAGATTGTGAACTCCTTGAGAACAGAGACAGCCTTTTACTTTTCTTTGGATACTCAAGACTTAGCATGATGTTCAGCATATAGTAGGTACTTAATAAATGTTTATTAAGTGACTGACTTGTTTCCTCAGCTGCCAAATTGATATAACAATGCTCACTGACCTACCTTACAAGGTTGTTTTGACAATATTTTTAAAGTTTATAGCCAGAAACTGCTATCTGAATATTGTTGCTTGTAGGATACTTTTCAAAGCATTTGCTTATTCATTTTCTTACTTGATTCTCATGGCAGCACCATTGCGTAGGCAAGCCATCAATAAGCCATTATTAAAGTTATTTTTTTACTATTTTTTTTACTATTTTATTACTGTGTTCTAGGTGTTGTGCTAATAAAATAAGCAAAAACATCTCTCCCATCAAGGAACTCACAATCCAGTGGAGGAGACAACCATGTACATATAAGGTAATACAATGTAAACAGGAGATTGTTACAGAAGGAAGGCATTAGCATTAAGAGATTCTAGAAAGGCCTCTTGAAAAGAGTGTTACTTTGAGGTAAGTTTTTTAATATATATATATATTTTTTATGTTATCCATGTACACTCATTTTTTTATATATTTCCATTTGAGTCATGTTGGGATAAAAAAATCAAAACAAAAAGAAGAAATCAGGAGAAAGAAAAAAAAAAGACAGAAGGGAAAATAGTATGCTTTGATCTGCATTCACTCTTCATAGTTTTCTCTCTTAATGAGGATGGTATTTTCTATCCAAAGTTTATTGGAATTGCCTTGAATCACTAATTGCTGAGAAGAGCTAAGTCTATCATAGTTGATCATTATACAACCTTGTCATTTTGGCGTATAATGTTTTCCTGGTTCTGTTTGCTTCATTCAGCATCAGTTCATGTAAGTCCTTCCAGACTTTTCTGAAGTCAGGCTGTTCATTATTTCTTAAAGAAATAAATAACATACCATTATTTTCATACACCATGACTTATTCAGTCATCCTTTTATTTCCAATTCTTTGCCACTGAGGTAATTAAAAAAAAAAAGCCAGAACAGCCCAGAACCATAAGGAAGAATCTGATGGACAGCCAGTAAAAAAGTTATGGGTTTGGGAGATGATTTAAAAGCCATGTTCAAAGAATAGCAAGAAAGCCAGAGCCAGAGAGAATGTGGAGGACACATGTATAATAAGAATGGCAAAAAAGTAGGAAGAAGTCAAGTTGTAAAGGGCTTTAGAAACCAAACAAAGGATTTTCTATTTGATCCTGGATATAATTGGGAGCCAGTAGAGTTTATTGAATAGGGAGGTGACATGGTCAAACCCAGCTTTAGGAAAATCACTTTGGCAGCTAAAGGAAAGATGAATTCGAATGGAGAAAGACAAAGCAAGGAAATCAAACAGTAGGCTATGGTAGTTGTGTAGGTGTGCCACTGTAAGAGCCCATTTCCATATGCACCTGTGTGAGTGGAGACAAGGGAAAGTATCTGAGAGATGCTATGAAGGTAGCACCCACAGGACTAGTTGAAACCTAGGCTACTGTTTGAATTATTGGGACGATGGTAAAACTCTCAATTGTAATAGAGAAGTTCAGAGGAGGAAAAGATTAAAAGGAAAATATAATGAGTTCTGACAACTGGATATAGTGAATTTGAGATGTCTTTGGGACATCCATTTCTACTGTCTAATAGCCGATTGGGCATCTAGGTGACCCCATAGTGCATAGAGCACTAGGCCTGGAGTCAGGAAGACTAATTTTTATGAGTTCAAATCTGTGCTCAGATACTAGCTGGGTAACCCTGGGCAAATCATTTAACTTCATTGGCCACTGGAGAAGGAAATGACAAACCACTCCAATATGCTTGCTAAAAAAATCCAAACAGAATGCTCTGAATTTGTTTAAGAGTGCTCTGAATTTGTCTTTTTGAGTTGACATATTTTCTAGAAATACTGGATCCAGAGTATATAAGAAACTCTCGATTATGTTGAGAACAAAGATTCCCCCCCGCCCCACCCTGAACGGACATAATTTGTTCTTTACACTCCAAACTGAACTTCCTCTGTGTCCATGGGAGTCAAGATAGATGCCGTCAGTCTACACTACACTAAGAAATAATTTCTACAACTGGAATCCTAGTTGATAAGCTGACTATCCTATCCCTATGGTCCAGCAATTCCCAAGGCAAAAGAATGCCATTGCTTTACTCCTCCCCTGGAGAGGCTGTGTAGTCTTTCTCTCATCCCTACTTCTCTCTTTCTTCTATGTCTTTCCTATTTAGGAAAAGGGTTCTGTCTCTTCCTCTTTCTTTTGTTGCAATCACATAAACATGCAAACTTCTATTTAGATAGTGAGCTCTTTGTATTTGCATAGGGCTCCATATAAATGTTCTTATTACTTGTAATAAATCCAGTTGCAACACATATCTCATAGTGGGTGATATTGTTTTTTATTTGTTTATTTTGCTTTATTTTTTTGTTTAACAGAGATCATGAAGAGTTGGCTACAATTGAAAAATGACCCAACAACAAAAAAATAAGCAATTGGTAATGCAAGACTGGAGACTAGGAGCAAGATTAGGACTGGATAAATAGTTCTAGGATTAGCTGTATAAAAATGACAATCAAATTCATGAGAACTGATGTGGTCACCAAGAAAAACTAGATAGCAGAGAAGACTCTAGATAGAAGAAGACTAAAGAAACTTCTGTTGATGAACAATTAGTGGATATAACCTGGATAGAGAACTAGCAAAAAAGAAGATTAGTCAGAGAAGTAAAAGTAGAACCAAGAGAAAGCAGTGTCATAAAATCCAGAGCAGAGAGAATATTAAAAAGGTGGCTGACAGTGTCAAAGGCTAAGGAGAAGTCTAGAAAGATGAAGACTGAAAAAGGGCTGCTAGATTTGACAACTATGAGATCATTTACCATTTTTGAGAAAGCTAATGGCGAGGTTCAAAATAAGATTGTAGAGGATTTAGAAGAGTGAGAAAGAAGAATTTGAGGCACTGATTGCAAATGAACTTTTCAATGACTTTAGCACAAAAGGGAGGAGAGATATGGGATGATAGCTACTATAAATAGATTTTTTTATTCCCTTTGATCAACCACTTTATTCTTTTCTCCTCAACATTCATTTTTTATAAGATTTTGAGTATCAATTTTTTTTCCTCCTTCTCTCCCTCCCTGTCATCTCCCCTCTCCAAGATGGCAAGAAATCTGATATAGTTTATACATGTGCGATCATAAAAACGTATGTCATAAAAACATTTGTCATGTTATGAAAGAAAAAACAAAACAAAACAAAAGGGAAAAGTCACAAAAAGTGAAATTAGTATGTTTTAATCTGCATTCAGATTCCATAGTTCTTTCTCTTGGTGTGGTCAACATTTTCCATCATGAGTCTTTTGGAACTGTTTCGGATCACTGCATTACTGAGAAAAGCTAAGTCAAACATAGTTGATCATCCAAAATATTGTTGTTACAATATGTAGTACTCTCCTGGTTCTGCAAATGAGGATTTTTTAAAGATGTGAGAGAGATGATTATGTTTGTAGAAAGTACCAGATAAGGAAAGATTTAAAATTAATTAGAGAGTATGGGTGATACAGGGGCAAACTACTGGAGAAGACAGGATAGAAGGGAATCAAAGGTACATGCTGAGGATATGTCTTGGCAAGGAGAAGGCTTACCTTCAAATGAGATAGTGAAGGAAGACATCTGAATGAGAAGATGTAGAGAGAAGAAGAGGGAACACTTAGTAGATGGCTCAAGTTTTTTCAAAAAAGGATGAGGCAAAGTTTTCAACTGAAAAGAAGAGGAAGGGAATGCCATGAGAGATTTAAGGAGGGATGAAAAGGTTTGGAAAAGCCACTGTTGTGAGTGGGATAGTGAATCAATCAGAAGGATGTAAAAGAATTGCCATGCTGCAGTGAAAACCTAGTTAAAATACATTTTAGTAGATCCATTACAACACATTTTGTGAATTTCTCTAGCTCCCTTCAACAGCATATGAATAGGAATGAAGGCAGCAAATGATGAGAATTTGGGAAAGTATGCTTGTATTAGAAAGTAGGCAAGGGATTCAATTGAAATGAACTGTATAGAATTGAACTTTTATACTAAGAAACCAAGATAGAGAAGAAAAGAGATACCATAATCAGCATAGAGGTGATAGCCTGGAAAAAGAACTAAAGGGTTGAGGGATTTGAACCTATGGTAAGGGAAAAGAACAAAGGTTAGACATTGTAAGGCAAAGGCAAAGATAAAACAATAAAAGATTATGATCAGATAAAAAATTTCTGAGTTCAGAAATCCCTCTTGTGGGGGCTGGCAAGATAAAGGGCATGACCATTTCTGTGTGTAGCTGAGATAGGGTAAAGGAGTATGCCAGGGGAAATATGTAAGATAAATTAAGGAAATGAGAATCTAGGGTGTTTGTTTAAGTCCTCTAGTATGAGGGTAAGATTTAGGTAAGAAAATAAGACTGTGAATAAGTCACTGAGCTTTTAGTAAAGTATTATCTTAAGGGTCATAATCTTGATAGAATGATAAATACATTTTGAAAGAACTACTAAGAAGAAATTTTCCTCAGTGGATGTTGTAAAAAGAGAGTCTGGAATTGGGAATGGAGAGCAAAGATTATTCCAACTCCCCTACCATGACGAGTAAAGGGTTTGAGTGAAAATGCAAGCAGTGTGGGAAAATGTGGCTAGAGATTCTTTACCATCAGGAGAGAGCCAACTCTCAATAAGCAAAAGATAATAAAGAAACTGGAAAAGGAAAAAGTTAAAAATTAAAGTTCTATGGAGCAGTAATTGTAGAAATTATATTGGAAGGAGTAGAAAGGGGTCGAGCTGAAAGGGAGGAGAATAAAATAGGCCATATGGTATGAATAATAGATTTATATATTGACAGTTGGGATTTAGAATTACTAAGATGGGGAGAGTATGATAAATTGCAGAAGTGTAACAATAAATGGAGAATATGTTAATGGGGAATGACAATAGTAAAAAATCCCAGCCTCTCAAGTTTACCCCTGGAATCCTGAGAGGAGAGGAGTCATCCATCTTCCAGGGACCTAACCAGTCAATATGAGTGAAAGCTGGGGAATTAACCCTGGAGGGATGCTACATAAACTTCCAGAGTTACATAATACACTAACACTAGCTCTCAAAGGCACCCATTGTGACATGAGATAATTCTAATTCAGTGTGCTCATTTATAAAATGGCAGGTCTGCACATCTTGACTGTCTCAAATACCTAGATAGAGATGTATGTAGAGCTTTTCTTTCTTTTTTCAGTGATAACTTTTGTTATTGACATTTCAGATCAAGGGCTATGCCTATAAGTCAAGAGTCAAGAGAGGTAGTAGAGAGCAAAGATCCCTTCATTCAAATATCTGTCAGATTGTGGAGCAGAGTTGTTAGCAGAAATGCCCTTTACCGATCACTGAGTTGAACAATTTGAACAAAGTTGGAAACTTGCTTCTCTAAAAATTGGAAAGATGAGTTGCCTAAATAAAGGTGCCTGACTTGCCCAATAAGAAAAGAAAAAAATGAATTAGCTAAAGTAACTAACAGTTGCATATGCAAGTACATGTGAAAATAATAATAGCAGGTCACATTTGTTGAGCATTTTATAATTTACAAAAATTTCTTTACTATAGCATTTCATGAGAAAGTTAGTAAAAATAATATTATTCCCCTTGTATAGATGAGGAAATGAAGCCTTGGTTCCTGACTCTAGAGCCGACTGGAAGTGTGATGCGGTGAATAGGTCTTGGGTATAAACAGGAAAGGAGTAAAAAAATTTCAAATCCTGCTTGGAGATTGTTAGCTATATATAGCTTCCTCATAACCTCAATAATATTCACTGGTCCTCTCTCTCTTGGAAGAAGTATTAGAGTCACTAATGAGATCCATTAGCAGAGGACATCCTTTTAGAGTACCTATAGAGCTCCTTTTTGAGCTCCCATAGACATCTCCAGTTCTTTCTAGAGTTCATCTCCCAATTCAAGCACTGCAAGCCTTCTCCCATAGAATTCTAGGACAATACAGTACCAAAAATTTTCTCTTTCTTTCTCTTTTCCTTTCTCATTCTACTACCATAAAATCATAGAATCCTGTATTTCAAAGAAATCTCAGAGGTCACTTAATCTAATGCATACCTAAAAAAGAATTCCTTCCACAACATCCCTGATGAATTATCATCCTGTTGTCCTTTGTTTTTTTTAATATCTTCAGTGACTGAGAACTTGGTACCTTATAAGAGTATTAGAATTTGGACAAAGCTTTTCTTATATGGAACCAAAATGTGCTTCCCTGAAGCTTCCTTTCATGAATCTTTCCACCTATTAATCAAATGTATGAGCAGAGGAATACACCTGAAGCTGCTCATCAGAGCAAGCATCATGAGGTCTATCTATATTTATTGGAGGAAGAATAAAATGTAAACTACCTTTGCACTGATTTTAGTTCTGATGTACCAAAGATCAGCCCAGCCCATCTTTATTCAGGTCATAGTTTAGCTTACAAGAGACTAAAAACTTGAATAGCAAGATAAACTCTAAGGTCCCTTCAGACTGACATTCTATGTTCTAAGGTCCTTTCCTGCTCCAATATTGTATTCAGTGATCACAATGATCACCATATTTCACTTTTGCCAAATGTCTATTGTTCCAGCTTTGTCCAGAACGTACACTTCAGAAAAACACATCTAGAAAGTCTAGCTTTGTAGATTCTGAGCCAGATTGGGAGGTGGAAGAATTTGGAACTGAAGTCTTGCAGTGGCTATTCAGATGACACAGCAGAGGGAGCTGACTTTGCCAGCTACAGTATCTCAGGAATATGCAATGTCCCCTTGGGGAAAATTTCACCATAATGATCAAGTCTCCTGAAAATATGAGCCCTCAAAGAGGGCCTGCCAAGCTGCTCCTCCCTCTGAAGTTTAGATGATTTGGATAAGCTTTAGATAAACACTCTTATTTTTTGGCCCCCATCCAAAAGGACCTGGAACTTTGAACAATTTGATGTTTGCTCAGCACTAAGTAATTATCACCGGAAATATTTACTCTTGATCTACATTCAAATTTTAATGACAGAGATCCCAGAGTACCCATTGGGATTCCAGGCACGGACCAGAGCTCCCCTTTCCTCCCTTGTAAAACCCATCCTGCCCACAGTCTTGTTGAAAATTTTATGAACTCTGCAGAGTCAATTTTTTATGCTACCACCTTGTCATCCTCTTCCAATTCTTCATGAGAAAAGTCAGAGGTGTTTCTCTTGTTCTCAGTTAAGAAAAATGGCTTTTCTGTACCTTGGTTGCAGGTTGTATATGATGCCTTGATTTGAAGGCCTGCTGTTTTTTTGTCTCCCTCCCAAAACACAATCCCAGTTTTTTGATGGAAAAATTATGATTAGTTTGTAAGAAAGTCCCCACTTACTGGTTGTTCCCTGAACAATTTTCCTAGCTATGACCCCTAGCCCAGACAGCTTCATCTTCACTCTTATATTTTCAAGGTGATCTCCCATACTATGCACTAAGATGTTTCTTACACATTTGGAGTCTAGTTTTGGGAAAAACAATGGCCTATAAGAGACTTGGATTTTTATCCTACTCTTTTCCTAATTGGTATTGCTGTTGCTGCTGAGTCCTTTCAGTTGTGTCCAACTCTTACAGACTCCATCTAGGTTTTCTTGGCAGAGATACTGTCATGGTTTATTATTTTCTTGCTCATTTTACAGATGAGGAAACTGAGGCAAATAGGATGAAGTGACTTGTCCAGATCATAAAGATAATAAGTTTCTGAGACCAGATTTAAACTCAAGCCTAGTACTACCTAACTGCTCTAAATACAAAGTCACTTCAAATCTCTGGGCCTTCATTTTTTTTCCCTTTGTCAAATCAAAAGGTTAGACTAGCTGATCTCTACATTTCCAGTTCTCATATTTCCTGTTCTAAGATCGCTTTCCGTTCTGACATTTTACGTTCTTGTTTGAAAGTTCCTTCCAAATCCAGAATTGCTTGATTCTATAATGTTACAAATAATATTGAAAAACCAGATTTTATTCATAAGAAAGCTTATTTTTGGGTATATATAATACAATTGAGAACATGTATTAACTCATTCAGGTCATTTCTTTCATTAAATCATGTTTATAAATGCTGTCGTAATTAACTGAGGAATGGCCGGAACCATTATCACTCTTTGAGGAAAGAGAATTTTTTTTTTTGCTTAGGTCAATCGATCAACCTGCATTATGCTTCCCTATTAGGTGTCAAATGTGCTAGATTCTAATGTCATAAAACAAAATTAAAACTATTCCTGCTCTTAAGGAATGGAAAGGGGAGAAGAGTAGAGATACTATGTGAATATAAAATTATACACATTATCAAATACAAGGCAGCTTAGCTAGAAAAAGAACTAGGAATTGGTATCAAAAAAGGCTTTATATAGGGTTTGCCAAAAGTCTTAGGGACATTTTAAAACTTAAGTTTTAACACTTTCAATAGAAAAAGATGATGTTTGGGCTGGCTCTTGACAGAAGTAATGGGATATTAGATAGTGCTGAAGAGGTAGCATGCTCCAGTAATGGACAATAGCCACGGAGACAGGTGATGTACAGTTATGCGTGAGGAAATCACAAGAAAGCCAGTTTGAATAGACCACAGAGTATGGAAAGGAGCGTAATGTGTTAGAATCTTGAATTGTGAGCTGGGACAAGGTTATAAAAAGATTTAAATGCTAAATAGAATTCATATTTTATCCTAGAGGAAATAGTCACCAGAGTTTACTGAAAAAGAAATAACACGATCAGATTATATTTAAGGAAAATGATTGGTATTTGTATGGATGATGGATTGGAGTGAGAAGAGAATCGAGGCAGAAAGGACTATTAGAAGGTCCATGCAATAGTCCAAAGAAACAGTGATGGGGATTTCAACTAACATTGTGGCTGTGTGAGCAAAGAAAAGAGGTCAGATGTAAGAGATGACATGGAGGTAGAAATGTCAAAACTTAACAATTGTTTTTTATATGATGGATGGCTGAGAACGAGGAGTTGAGGCTGACACCAAGATTACAAACTTAGTTGACTGGAACGATGATGGAACCCTTGACATTAAAAAGAAAGTTCAAAATAAAGGTGAATTTAGGGGAAGAATAATGAGTTCTGTTTTAGACATGTTGAGTTTGAAGTATTTTTGGTATATCTAATTGGAAATGAACAAATAGGAAGGTTTTGTATACAGGTTTAGCCTTTATCCTGAACTCTAATCCTATATCACTATAGTTCAGGATAAAGGCTAAAACTTTATATAAAAATCTAGGATGTACTTATCTAGAGGTAATAAACCCATGAGGGTTGATGAGGTCACCAAATAAGCAAATATAGAAGATCCAGAGAAATAGCCTTTGTTTCTACCCACAGAGTAGAATATCAAAGATGAACTAACAAAGGAGAAGCAATTAGATAAGTAAAAAGATTATCAGAAAAGAGAGTTGACCTTCAAATCCTGATTCAGATACTTATACTGAGCAAACCACTTAATATCCCTCAGCCTTAGTTTCCTCATCTGTAAAATGGGAATAATAATAACACTTACTTTCCAGAGGTGTTATGAAGATTAAATGAGATAAAACACTCATAAAATAATTTACAAAGCTTAAATTACCATATAAATGCTGGCTTTTATTACTATTATTATATTACAAAAATCCAAAGAAACAGGAAGAGAAGGTGGTCAGTAATTTTAGATGTTGTAGAAAGGTCAAGAAGGATGAGATCAGATTTGGCAATGGAGAGATCATTGATGACAGTGAAGAGTATATTTTCACTTGAATGATGAGGTCAGAAGCCAAATTGTGAAAAGATTGAGAAATGAATGAGAAAAGAGGAAGTTGAGGTAATGAGTATAAATAGCTTTTTTTTTCCCTAAGAACTTGGCTGAGAAATGAAGGAGAGATATGGACAATAGCACCAGGTGATGGTAGGGATTAATGATGTTTTTCAAAGATGAGAGAATCTAAGATAGCTTGTAGGCAGGAGAGATGTAACCAGTAGATGGGACACATTAAAGGGGTAAAGGGAGGAGAAAGAGCAGGAGACAGACATAGAAGCAGAAACAGAGGTCAATAAAGGGAGAAAAAAGAAAGGAATCATCAAAGAAGAAAAAGATGATGAGGTTTCATAAATTCTGCAGTTTTGTATCCTGATATCTGCCCCTTCTTTTTTAATTCAAGCAGCATGTTTTTGCCTTCACTCATGCCACAGGCAATTGCACTGGGAAGAGATTAACAACAATACACACCTGCACAACTGATTTGAAACACATTGGTTGAATTCTGGCAACATGAGAAGAAAATCTGGAAAGCAGTAGATTATCATGAAACAACTACTGAATTAGGAATTTCACTTGGAATGGGGAGAATCTGAAAGATTCATGGAATTTTCCAGTTTGGAAGGGACCTTAAAATATAGAGTGAAAACATAGGAGACATTTAAAAAAGAATTCTAGAATCTCAGAGTTAGGAGGGCTCGGGGTGGGGGACATCAAACACAATCCAGAATTCCAGAAATCCCTTTTCCTACATATCCAATTAGCCTATGCTTGGAGACATGCTTTTGAGGCAAGACATCTCACTTTTAGACAGCTCTAATTTTTAGCACTTTCTGCCCTTTCTCCTATCTCTCCCCTCCCCCACCTCGACTTCAAGTCTAAATTTGATTATTTCTTCAATTTGCACCAGACCTGGATTTGGTCTCTGTGCTCAAGAAAAACAAGTTTTATTGTTCTTCCACATGAAATCACTGAGCACTGAATCCCCTAAATAACTTATCATACAAACTCTTGCCCCTTATTCCATCTTATTACATCCTACCTTACCATCAACTGTCCTTTTCTCCAAACTAAACAAGCATAGTCCTTTCAAGTAGCCTCATGGCATAGACCTTTCTTCTTTGACTTAAATGCCTTCTTTTGGTTGTATAATCCTATGTACATTCTTCCAAAAATATGGTACCTAGGTCATAATACAATATTCTGTAAGCAGTTTGGCCAGGACAGAGAATAGCAAGAATATCACCTGCCTTTTTCTCAATGCTAGATTTCTGTCAATTTCTATTAATTTGATTTAAGATAGCATTAGATTTTTGAAATGCTCAGTCACATTGTTGTGTTTTGTTGAGTTTGAAGGCCACTGAAACTTTCAGATCTTTTTCTTGAGAATTGTTGCCTAGCTATAGTTTCCCTAGGTAAATGTTTTTACTTACCTCAGTTATATTTTATTTGATTTGATTGTCCTTTGTTCTTTCTTGGTGAGATTTTTCTTCAGGGGAAGATCATAACGTCTGGTGATTTAAGTATCTCTCCCACTTTTCTGTACATTGGAAAATTTGATAAACTTGGTTAGCAATTAGGCTTTCATCCAAGTCACTGATAGTCCTATCTTGATTCTATCTACTGTTATTGATTTTTCTCCAAAAGAAATCACTTTACATTTATTTTGAATATATTTTATAGCTTCAAATTTTCTTTCACCAATAACATACACTCCATGAAGCAAGGAATTATTTATTTTTATCTTTATATTCCTAGCATTTAGCATAATGCTTGATATATGTAATTTTTAATAAATACTTGTTGATAGATTGATAGATCCCTAAAGCACACCTCTAGATATTCTCTCAAAGTTGCCATCACCCTAATAATTATTATTCTTTGGATTCAGACATTTAATCAGTTCTAAGCCTAATTATATCATCTATCATTTAGTCCACGTTAACCTATATCTCTCTATATAATCCATAATAATGATATGATTGAACTCTTAGAATGACTTGCTAAAATTTAGATAGACCATACCATAGAATTTCCCTGATTTATCATTCTAGAAGTTTTGACCCCCCAAAAAAAGGAAATCAGATTAGTTTTACATGATTTTTATAGGATTTCAGTGATCACTGCTTCCCTTTCATAATACTCACAGCCTTCTCTTTAATAATACATTCTGAATTTTCCCAGGAATCAACATGAAGCTTAGCAGTCTATAGATTAACAATCCCACCACAGTGTGTTGTTTAAAAATAAAATCAACATCCTATTCTAAAATAGCACATTAGAACTGGAAAGGACTTTTGAAGTCATGTATTCCCGCTTTCTAATTTTACAGATAAAAATGTATGCTTAGAAAGATTAAGCATTTTGCAAACCTTAAAACATGTACAAATGTGAGCTATTATTATTATTATGGCCTATTATAGATTGTCATGCGTGAGGAATAGCAAAAAGACCAATCTGGCTAACCAATGGAGTTTGGAAAAGAGACCAATGTATTAATGAAGCTGGAAGGATAGGTTGGGGGCAAGTTGTGAAGGGCATTAAAATCCAAAGAGAATTCATATTTTATCCTAGAGGAAATAGGAAGCCACTGGAGTTGATTTAAGAGAATAACATAGACATGTGCTTTGGAAAGAATATTTTAACAATTGTGTGGAGGGAGAATATGAGTGGGAGGAGATTCAAGGCAGAAAGATCAAGTAAGAGGCTATTTCAATAGTCCAAATGAGCAGTGATGAAACATGAACTAACATGGTAGCTATGTGAGCAGAGAGAAGGGATCAAATGCAAGAGTAGCTGTGGAGGTAGAAAAAGCAACATGTGGCAAGGAAACACAAGATGGAGAATTATTATTAAATGTTTCCCTGCAATGTTACAAAGTTGATGGCACTGCCGGTTCTACCCCTGAGACTGATTTGAGAATCCAGTGAGATTATGGTTACAGAGTTTACTCATTGACTATTTCTCACCTCCCATTATTTCTAAATCCCTTGAAATTGCCCTACTGAAACTTTTCTATTCAATGAAAAGTTTAGCTGCCTTTACTCATTCAATTTGACCTTTCTGAAATTTGTGACCTTTTATTCCATCATACTAGACACCCTCCCCTCCCTTGGCTTCTAATAATGTAGCTCTCTATGGTTCTCTTCTGCCCTCTCTGAGCTGTCTCATTAATTTCCTTTGATAGATTGCCATCATCTCCTACCAACTAAATCTGGGTAATCTCTGTTCTGACCCCTGTTCTCTGAGATCTTTTTCGCTCTAATGAGTTTAATTATTATTTTTATACAAACGACTCCTAAATAGCATATATCTATGCCTTATCTCTCCTGCACTTGTCTCATATTACCAACTACTTATTAGAAATATCTAAATAGATAGATAGATAGATAGTAGAGCATTTAGTAAGCATTTTCTATGTTCTAGGCCCTATGCTAAGCATGGGGATACAAAACCAACCAAACAAGATAATCTCTGTCCTCAAGACATATGCATTCAAATAGGGAAAGAAGACACATAAATAGTGGGATAAAGGAGGAAATGGGAAAGTTCCAATGGGAGCAAAGGTGGAAAATACAACTGGAGTATAGTCAGTATGCTGTGAAGATGACTGGGAATTATCTCATAAATTCAACATGTCCAAAATTGAAGATATAGAGTATTTTTCCAAAAAACTTTTCATTTTTCCAAACTTCCATGTGTCTGTATTAGGTGCCATAACACTTGTAGTACCCAGATCCTCAACTTCAGAGTTATACTTAACTCCCTTGTGATTTTCACCTACCATATCTAATCAGCTTCCAGGTCTTGTTGATTCTACCAAACAACACATTTCACAGTGGTCTCCTTTTTATTCAAATATTAGTTACTGTTCTTCAAACTTATATAACTTTTTACCCAGGCTATTACAATAACCTCCTCATTGGTCTTCTAGTCTCTTCTCTTTCAAATTCATCTTCTACACAAGTTTCCAAATTTAGATTCTTAAAGACAGATCTGATCCTATCACTTCTCTAGTAAAAAGCTGTCAACATCTCCCTTTTCCAAACTTCCCTAGCTCTGTTAAGGGCATCACCATTCTTTCTGGTCACATAGGTTCATAATTTCAGTATCACTAACTACATAAAGAGAATTAGTTGTCAAATTGCATTGTTTCCACCTCTATATAACACTTCTCGCATAAAACCCCTTCTCTCTATTCACACCCTTGTTAATAGCCTCATTATCTCTCCTATGGATTATTAAAGAGCCTTCAAATTAGTTTCTCTGTCAGAAGTCTCTTCCCATACAAATTCATCCTACATAGCACTATTGATTTAAAAAAATGCAAATTGAAACAACTCTGAGGTACCAAATCATACTTCTCAGATTGGCTAAAATGACAGGAAAAGATAATGATAAATTTTGAAAGGGATATGGGAAAACTGGGATTCTGATGCATTGTTGGTGGAATTGTGAGATGATCCAGCCATTCTGGAGAGCGATTTGGAATTATGCCCAAATGACTATCAAACTGTGCCATTACTGGATCTATATCCCAATGGAAATCATAAAGAAGAGGAAAGGACCCACATGTTCAAAAATGTTTGTAGCAGCTCTTTTTGTAGTAGCAAAGCATTGGAAAATGAATAGATGCCTATCGATTGGGGAATGGTTAAACGAGTTGTGGTATATGAAAATAATGTAATATTCTTGTTCTACAAAAAATGAAAAACAAGTTTATTTTATAAAGACCTGGAAAGATTTCCATGAACTGATGCTGAGCAAAACAAGCAAACCAGGAATACATTGTACACAATGACAGCAAAAATGTGTGATGATCAACTATGAAAGACTTGGTTCTTCTCAGTGGTTCAGTGATCCAAGGCAATCCCAAAAGACTTTGAACACAAAATGCCATCTGCATCCAGAAAAAGAACTAAGGAGACTGAATGTAAATCAAAACATGCTATGTTCACTTCTTTTTTTTCTGTTTTTTATTTCTCCCATGGTTTTTCCCTTTTGCTCTGATTTTTCTCTCCAAACACGATTCATAAAATAACATATATTAAAAATAAATGAATTTACGAAGGAAAAAAACAAATTTGTCCCTCATCTCACTACTGAATTGGTTTTCTCTCAGAGATTCTAAGTTCAAATATAAATTCCTTTGACATTTAAAAGTCTTCATAACCTATCACTGTCCTACATTTGCAGTCTTCTACATTATTCACCTCTGAGATCTCTCTTTTTCAATCTATTTCACTAGCTGTCTCCCATGTCTAAAATGCTCTTTCTTGAGCACTATCTTTTAGAATCCTTTACTTTCTTTAAAGAGAAATTAGGTAACTAAATTGACAGAAAGCCAGGCCCGTAATCAAACAGACCTCAGTTCAAATAGGGCCTCAAACACTTTCTAGCTGTATGATCCTGTTACTTGTCACTTAATCCTGTTAGCCTTGGTTTCTTCATCTGTAAAATGAGTTGGAGAAGAAAATGGTAATCTACTACACTATCCTTAACAGGAAAATCCCAAATGGAGTCATAAAGATTCAGACATGACTGAAATGACTGAACAACAATAATTTCTTTCAAGACAGTTCAACCATCACCTCCTAGATGAAGCCTTTCCTTATCCTTTCCAGGTGCTAGAACCTTTTCCACCAAGACTAACTAATGTCTGTTTTGCATGTCTTTTTCTATATTCCTATAATGTATATTATACATATATATATATGTATAAATAGAAGCTCCTTGAGGGCAGGAATGGTTTTGGTTTTGTCTGACATATAAGTGCTTCATTGCTTGATTATTGTCTCTATGACAAAAAAATATTAATTTTCTTATTGTTTTTTATTTTTGTTTTTTTGGGGGAATGGGAGTTGGGTTTTTTTTTGTTTTGTTTTGTTTTGCTAAGGCAATTGGGGTTAAGTGACTTGCCCAGGGTTACAGAGCCAGGAAATGTTAAGTGTCTGAGATCAGATTTGAACTCAGGTCCTCCTGACTTTAGAGCTGGTGCTCTATCCACTGTGCCACCTAGCTGCTCCCAAAAAATAATTTTAAACCTGACATGTAAAGCTTTCTACAACATGTTCTCTCTGTTTAAATCTATTTACTATTTCCCAAACTTTGCATGCCATTTAGGCTTGATCTGGAGTAAGCTAGACCTGAATTCAAATAACATCTTAGATGCTTCCCAGTTTTATGATCCTGGGAAAGTCACTTAACCTCTCAGCCTCAGTTTCCTCATCTGTAAAATGGGTATAGTAATAGCACTTACTTCATGGAATTGCTGAGTATCAAATGAGATAATATTTATAAAATGCTTTGAAAACATTAAAGTTATATAAATTCTAGCTGCTATCATTATTATCTATGCATAAACTGTTTCCCATGTTGAGAATGTACTCCTTTTTTACCTTTAAGTTTTACAATTCCTATAAGAGGCCTTTCCCAATTATAGTAGATATTAGACTGTCTTCCCCCAAAATTACTTTATATTTTCTTATCTTTGCATAACATTTATCCTCCATTTCCCTTGCATCTCCCACAAAATGTAAATTCCTTGAGAGTAGACATTATTTCTTTTTTGCCCTTGAATCCTTAGCATCTAGCATAATAATTTGGACATAGTAGGCATTTTATTAAGTTTTACTTATTTAATTGCAACATGTTTTGAAGTATATAAAATTGTTACAAGGAAGTTTCTAGAAATCAGATTGTTAGAGAAGTGAGCCCTGAGCAGTAGGGCTTAACCAATTTGCCATAAAATAGAGTTGATATTGTCTAATAATTTGAGGTAAGGAATATATAACACTCATTTCTGCAAATTGTGTAGTACACAATAGAGGCAATGTAGTATAATGGAAAGAATGCTTGATAGAGTCAGGACATTAAAGTTTGAGATGTGCTACACACACACACACACACACACACACACACAACACATACACACACACATACACGCTCTCTAACTATATGACATTGGGCAGGTCACTTGGTCTTCCTGAATTTCTTTCCCTGTAAAATGGTTGCTGTTGTTGATGTTGTTGTTCAATCATTTTTCAGTCATGTCTGACTCTTCATGACTCTATTGGGTCATATTTTGGCAAAGCTACTGGAATGGTTTGCCATTTTCTTCTCCAATTCATTTTACAGATGAGGAAACTGAGGCAACCAGGATTAAGTAACTTGCCCAGAGTCACATAGCTAGGTAGTGTCTGAGACCAGATTTGAACTCAAGAAGAGGAGTCTTTCTGATTCTAGGTCCAGCTCTGTGCCACTTAGCTGCCCACAGGTCTTTTAAAATGGAAATAATAATATCTAACACCCATACCTGACAGGAAGTCTAACAGTCTAGCCAAACAATATGATGTATATAAAGATCCTTCTCAATTAAAATATGCTGTGTGTGTGTGTGTGTGTGTGTGTGTGTGTGTGTGTGTATGTCAGCTCTTTTTACTCTGCTTCTGGATGGTGTCATGCTGAGTCCTTCATCTTTGGTTTAGCAATTCATTTCATCCCCTGTTTGCAGAACTGCAGAATGGGTTTAATGATACTCACCCTGTGTCTCAGGAGTGTTGTGAAGCACTAATGAATGCATCCCAGCAAAGGCATTATTTGGATTCTTCAGGTAAAAGGTGCTCTGTAAGTGAAAATATTAATGTATTTATGAGTCTCTGCCCCACCCTTCCATGGTATCCTGGGAAGTAGAAATGGTTCTTATAGATACCTGAAAACTATTATCTTCAGCACTCTAGCAATATGGGATGATAAAAATATCTATAGTCAAGCAATCACAAACTCACTGGGAATGAAGTATTAGGATATATAACTAGTCCATAGGTAGATCTTATACCAAAGAAAACTTAAATCCTACTTCCTTTGAAGGACCATTTATACAAGTGGGAAAGAATCTATTTTTCTGATATCACTTCTTCCAGGAAACTCAGATCCTCCTAGAAATTCTCTAAACTAATTAAATTAGCTGTAATTTTGCAGAGGAAGAAATGGGGACTGAGAGAGGGAAAGTGATTTGTTCAATGTCCCACAAATATTTAAGCTGGGATTTGAACTCAGGTCTTTTCATTCCAAGTCCAGAATTATTTCTTTATTCTATGCTTTGGATCTATTGGACATACAATTATGGACCCACAATATTGACCTTGGCTTATTTTATCTTTGTCCTTCCTTTGTTGTTGAGTACATGACCATATATCATGGCAATAAGTAATAATATTTATTATTATTATTACATAAAGAGTGAATAAATGAATAATGCACAACACTAAATAGGACCGATGACATCATTTGACCAGGTATCTATTTGGCAGATAAGGAAAATGAGGCCCAGAGATGGAATTGGTTTGATGGAATTCAATAGAGCCAAAATTCTAGGTCCTGATTCAAAGTCGATTGCTCTTTATACTACACTATATCCATCCTTCTCTTTTTTTCTTTCTCCTTGAAGAAAGAGCTTATATACCTTTTAATTTACCAAAGTGCTTAACCCAGTGCCAGACATGTAGAAGATATTCAAATATTAATAGATTTATTGAAGGATATAATCAGGGAAACTGATGATCAGAAACTTTTTTTTCTTGGTAAGAAGCTATTTTTGCAATATGTCTGGGGGAAAAGAAAGAAAGAAAATGGAACTGAGATACACAAAGTTTCTGTGACTTTCCTAGGATTAAACAGCAAGTAAATCAGTAGGCTTAAAAAAAAGTAAGGATTCATGAAATTCCATCATGAGCCCATCCTCTCTCTTGTCACACCATTCCCCTGCTCAAAATTCTCCAGTAGCTCTCTATTGTCTGTAGAATAAAATACAAACTTCTTGTCTGGTCATTTGAAGCCCTTCATGGTATCCAATTACTTTTCTAGGCTTCTATCATATCATTCCCCTTCATGAAGTCAACTTTCCAGCTAAACTGGCCTATTTGTAGTTTCCTTGCTTCAGCATTCCAAATCCTTGCTTTTTCAGACGGTATCATTGCCCAGTTGCCATCTAGGCAACTTCTTCAGGTAATAGGTGCTCTGTAAGTAGGTGGTGCAGTGGATAGAGTTCCAGACCTGAAGTCAGAAAGATGAGTCTTCCTGAGTTCAAATCCGGCCTCAGATATTCACTACCTGTGAATATCTGGAAAAGTCATTTAGCCCTATTTGCTTTAGTTTACTCTTTAGTAAAATGACAGGCTACACCTGTATCTCTGCCAAGAAAATCCTAACTGTGGTTTGAAAGGGTCCAAACAGATTGAAATACTTAAACAATAACCAATGGCCAACCCTATTTGGAATGTATTCACTTCACAATTTCCACCTCTTAGAAGCCTCAATTTCCTTTAAAGTTCTGCTTAAATGTTATAAAGCCTTAACTGACGCCCACAATCCAACCTTATCTATCAATCATAATAACAAATGACCTCTCCCTCCTAACATTATCTTACATTGATTATATTCCTAGAATATAAGTGCCTTGGACAACTTTTCCTGTTTGTTTCTGTGTCTCCAAAGCCTAGCAGGGTACAGCAAGCACATAATAAATGTTTATTGAATTGAACTGAACTAAGTTGCACTCCTTATGTTCACATGCTTGTGATTCAGCACACAATAGGCACTTCATATTCATTGACTACCCGGTATATATGTATACATATGCTTATGCGTAAGAGCCGACAGTTGGCGATAGTGTAGTGAAAACACTTACCAAGAAGCCAAAAATCCTGAGTTTGAGTTCTGATTTAGGTTTTAAAGGGCTATATTTAGGTAATTACTTTCCCTCTCTAGAATTCAGTTTCCTAATCTTTACAATAAAAGGTTGAAGTATATAGCCTCTTTCTTTGGTTCTTTCCATTTCTGACATTCGATGTTCTAAGATCTTTTTAATCATTGACATTTTATGAGTCTATGAATCTTGGTGTTTCGGAAAGATTGGATCAAGGAAGCAGATTTGAGGCAGAAAAACAAAACGTCTAAAGAAAGAATAGTTTGCAGTTAATGAAAATGGCAAATGGAATTTTCCCCTTAATGCCACAAGAAAGCCCTGCCCCATTGCAGCCATAAAACATCCTTGGCTTCCACAGCCCTTTCCCAGCTCCAAGAATGCTCTTCCAGCCCTGCACTGCCGGCTGCGGCGGCACCACACCACGACACAGCCAATCAGAGTGGCGAGCTTCCCAAAGGAAGCTCTCCAGCCAGCCCTGACTCAGAGTCTGAGTGTCTGCAGCCCGCATTGTTGGGTTTCTGCAGGATCCCGGAGCACAGAGAACTGGGTTTTCTTGGAGGAGATGTGAAGCTCGGCTGAGTATCTGTCTTCTTTCACTTAAAGCATCAAGCCCCAGTTCATCAGGTGGGGTTCTATAATCTCTTACAGTCTCCCTCCAAGGATCAAATTTTTAAGTTGCTGACTTATGTTGATATTCTACTAGTCTTTCACAATTAATCCCAGATGCTATCTTCTCCTTGAAGCCTTCTTTTTTTTCCCCCTAGTTCTCTAGCTTAATGTTCCTTCTCCCTCATTTAATTATCCAGGTAGTATGTTTGGGGAATTAGAATGCTAGATTTGGATTCAGAAAGAAATAGGTTCAAATCCATCTTTGACATGTCTTACCTATGTGACCCAATCCTCATCTTATTTCCCTGAACCTTGGCTTCCTCACCAAAAAACAAGAATATTAAACAAGATGATTTCCCTAATCTTGCCCAGTTCTGAAGCTGTGAGCCTATGATCCCTTGGAATTTTGTAATCCTCTCACATACTTATCATAGGCAGAAAGAGCCACTCAGAGTCAGTAGGCCTTGGTATCAACTCCACCTATGCCACTTATTAGCTATGTGACTTAGGATGAGTTAGTTAAGCTCTCTAGACCTCAGTTTCCTCATGCATGAAATTAAAGGTTTGGACTAAATGGTTTCCAAAGGTCCCTATAGCCTATTATGCTATGATATTCAGTATAATATTCTAATGTGTCATATTTGAGTATCTTCTCTTCCCAAATAAAGAAGGAATACCATCAGAGATCATCTATCCTAACCTCTTCATTTTATACATGAAAAAAAAAATAAGACCAAACAAGGTGAAATAATTTTACCAAGGTCACACTGTGAACCCAGATCTTGTGGTGTCAAATCAGCACCTATTTCAATGGACCTCATTGCCTCATTACTTTGGCAGCCTCCAAAATGCCCAGCACAATACAATATGCAGAAAAGTTATTTGACCAACATTTGATGAATGAATACATGATATTCTAATAGCTAGTAATAATAACTAACATTTATAAAGCATTTTAAGGTTTGTAAATTCTTTTAAATATATTGTTTCATTTGATTGTCATAATAACCCTATGAACTGGGTGCTATCATTATTCCCATTTTACAGATGAGGAAGGTGATAAAAAGGGAAAATGCAAAGGGCAAACAACTTGCCCAGAATTCTGCCAGAGGCTGGATTAAAACTCAGATCTTTCTGATTTCAAATCCAATATTCTATCCATTGAAAAACCAAGTTGTCTAGGATGCAAATTCCTAGTTCTTTAAGCCCTTTTGTCAATATTTTCCCCTAGTCTCAGCCCCTGTTCTCTTTCTAATGATCCCACTCTAGCAAAGGATATCTCAGATCCTTCAGTCACATTCTAATTAAAAAAAAAAAAAAAGAATAAGCAGTGAGTTTTAACAATCGTTATTGCTAGCCCCACTGCCAAATATCCAATCTTGGATTAGTGCCCAAGGGGTAGAGAAAATAAGAATAATAATAATACCTAATCTCATAGAATTATTGAATCAAATGAGATAATATTTGTAAAAAAGTGCTTAGCAAAATGCTAGGCCCATAGTAGGTGCTACATAAATGCATATTTCTTTCCCATACTTCTTTGACTTTGTATTCATCATTTCTGTTGATGCAATGATATTCCATTCCATTCATATATCATAATTTATCTAGTCATTGCCTAACTGATAGTTTTGAATGTCATCTTAAAAATTTAATAAAGTTCTAAATGATGGAATTTCAGGTTACAAATAGCCTATAGGTGACAGCTTCCCTAAAATGTTTTACATCATACTTTAGATCTAGCTATTCATGAAGAAGACAGGACATATGGAGTGCTGGACCTATACCCAGAAGCCCTGGGTTTGAGATGTGGTTCCACCAGTAGTTTGCTATTTGACTTTGGTTAAGACATTTCCCCTTTTAGGAACCTTATTTTTTTATCTAGAAAATGAAGGCTATAAACAAGGACCCCTTGCTTCAGAGGAAAACATTTTGTAAAATCTAAAGTACTTATAAATGTAAGCTATTTTTATTCTCCTTTATGTAAGACCAGTCCTGATGTGCCTGCAAGAACCTCTAGGTTGTAACCCAGTATTTGGATGGATGTTCCATGTGATTTTTACAGAAGAACCTCAGAGCTGGGCAGTCTCCCACAGCAAGCCATTCACCTCACAAATCAATAGCAACGTGAAAAAGCTTAGCAGCAGCTAATGAGACCCTTCTGCCTCATTCCTAAGTCCCATTAAATCAATCCCCTGCCTTCTTGTTGCCAGCAATAAGGAAAGAATTTCCAGTGGCACTGCCAGAGAGCTTTGATCTCTCCTCCATACCCCAAACCCCTAACCTGCTTTCCTCTGTCATCACCATCAAGCAAGACTTCTCACAAAGGAGAAAGAGCAGATATGTTCTGCTAAGGGAAACACTACAATTTACAACACATTCTCCATGGGAAACCAAAACAGATTTTCCTTCATTTAAAAAAAAAACACAAATGTGAACAGCTGTCTAGCTTCTTAAAAATAAACCTCTCCTATTGAGAGGAAGGATAAGATGATCAGTAAAAAGAAAAAGTCTAAAAGTTGCAGAATAAAAAGGGGGTAGAAAAGATTGGATGGGCATGCAGCCTGTATATGAGCCTTAGGATGTCAGTACCTTCATAATGGAATGTCAGAGCTTTGGAGGATTCCAGTGCAGTCAGTCCAGGTCCCCATCTAAGAGATGGAATAACTGAGGCCCAGAGAATTGAAGTGACATTAATGATATCAAGCAGCAGAACGAGTCTAGGACCCAAATACCTAGACCACCTGGACCCCAAATTCAGTGATTTTTTTGCTGCCTCTTAGAAGGAAAATGTCTAAGGAGCCTGAGGCAGTCAGGTCCAGGCTGGCTTGGCTGAGACAAAGTCATGAGTGGGGGTCTTGCTATAGTGGGGAGACTGCAGAGTTTGATGACTCCAGTGTAGGGAGGAAGGGGAGGGCAGGAGGGAAAGGAAATGGAGTAGATGAAGTTCTTTTGGTGGGGGGAGGGGAAGTTAGAGATATGCTCCTCCATCATCTCCTGGCCCTGAGTCAGGGTCTATATAGGGCCAATTGGTCTCTGGGTGATTGGAATCCAGTTCACATTATCAGGCAGCTCCTTGCCATTGCATTTCAATCCCATCACGCTACACTGCAGCTGCTGCGGTGGTTGAGGCTCCCCACGCTGAGCCTCTGAATGGCAGACCCTTCCTGGTTCTCACTGTTTCCTCTGCGGCCAGCTGAGATTTCACCCAGGGACCCCCAGAATAATAGCGCCTGCTTTGCTCTGTCCTCTGATGTTGCCTCTTGGGAATGACTCAGTTTCAAATAAATTAGTGACGCTGGAGAAGGACAAATCAATTCCCAGGCAAGCCCATAACTCCTGAGCTAAAGTAATTGTGTTGCGATGGGCTGACCCTTGGCCAGCTGGGACATGAATCCTTTATGCTGACAACAAGAGATCAGAGACCCTAAAGAATAGGCAGGGAAAGAAGAATGCCTAATCTAAATAGTGGCTTTTGTTTAAAAGATCCATACTCATATGCAAGTACAAGTTATTTATAGATAGATATAGCTAGATACAGCTACATATATGTATATATTTACCTTCATATATATTTACATATATATCTATATATACATGTGATATCACAGAATATTATAGCTGAAGGGAACCTTAGAACATAGGCTAGAATGTCAGAACTGGATAAAGTTAGAGCATGAAATGATATAACTGAAAGGAACCTTAGAACACAGAGCATAAAAAGTCAAAACTAGAAAGATCGCAGAACATAAAATATAGAATTTTAGGGCTGTACAGCACAATAAAACCTAGTGGAATGAAGCGGAAAAAGACCAGAGAATATATAACATAGAATGTTAAACTTGATGGCCTCTTAGAGAACATCTAGCAGCAGGAGGTCTTAACTTGGGGTCTACAAACATTTAAAAAGTACTTTAATAACTGTGTCATTATAATTGGTTTCCTTCATAAGCCAATGTATTTTATTTTATGAGTTTTTAAAAACATTATTCTGAGGAATCAGTAAATTTCACTAGACTATCAAAGGACTCTAAGAAAAACATTTAAGAACTTTTGATCTAGTCAAAATTCCCTCCTCCCTAGCCATTTTTCAACTGTCAGAAAGGTAAAATGAATTATCCAGCACCAAATCTCAAGATAATGTTAGAGTAAAGACTTTAACCCAGGTTACTTGACTCGCATTTCAGTAATTAGATTAGATATACCACATATCTAATTATGATTAGATATGCCACCCTAATATATTAAGAACCTGTTTTTATCAATTAACAGAATATAGTTCTATTTATGTGGCCAAATGATTTCCAGTGTGTGCACTTAGATGTGCAATATCTTATGCAGGTGATAAAGGCATGTGGGCAAGATGACTTAAAAAAATAAATTTTAAAAAATCTGTTTGTTCCCAAGTGTGGTTGGATGGATGTGGGCCTAGAGAATAAGAACAAAGAGGGGCCAGAAATAAGATAGTGAAAGAAAAAAAAGAAAGCAACTTTATTCAAAAGTGAAGGGGAGGAGGAATTAGAAGCAAAGCAGATGTTAACTTTCAAAGTTATGGCTAGAGGGTAAATTCTTAATGAAACAAGAGATAGAGAAGATTACAAAAGATAACAAATAATTTCAAACACATGACAGTGAAAAGCTTTTGCATAAACAAAATTAATGCAGCTAGGCTAAGAGAAGCAGTCAACTGAAAAAGAAAATGTTTGCATTAAATATGTCTGATAAAGATTTAACATAAAAAATATATAAATAACAAACATTTAAGACAAAACAGAATAGAATTTCCAAAAGAATAAATGACCAAAGGACATTTGTAAATAGTCTCAAAAGAATATTTGCAAACTATTAACAACCATTTTAAATAATAGTTCAAATCACTACTAAGAAAAATAGCCAGCATTCCTACAACACTTTAAGGCTTGCAATGTATTTTTTTCAAAACTACATTTTTTTCAAAAAAAAAAAAAATCCACCTTCTCTCACCTCATCTTCCTCCTTCCCCCAAGAAGGAATAACAAATATTTTAAGCACTTATTAGGTGCTTGGCACTGTGCTAAGCACTGGTGATATAATTAATAAAATGATAGATAATCCTTGACTTCAAGGAGTTTATAGTCTAATGGGAGGAGACAACATACCAAAAAAGCAAGGGGGAGAGAGGGAGAGAGGGAGATACCAGAGTATCTTATTTTGTGGAATTGAAATCAAGTAGAGAAGCCGATGCAGGGTAAAGTGAGCCAAAAATTCAGTTTCTGCCCTATATAAAGGGCATAGGGGCACTTCACCCTCAAGTCCTCAAATCAAAAGGGAGAAGAGGCTGAGGAAAGTAATATCAATTAAGACCTGAGTTAGCAGCATGATGATGAGATAAGAGATGATAAGTTTAATATGTGGAGGGGTAAATTGTTAGTCAAGCTGAAACTAAATCTATATAGAGAGATATTTTTCCAAAGTCCAAATTCTAAGCCTATCAATCACCTCTCTATCAAGAAGTCATCAGCATGTTCATCATAGATGATCTAGAATTGTTCTTAGTCATTGTTTTAATCAGAGTTTTCAAGTCTTTCGTAGTTGCTTATAAAGTATCCTCATTTAAGCCTCTAAAATATGTATATTGCGTGTAACACAGTAAAGTTACTCCACTAATAGAGAACCAGCAAAGTACAGTGAAGTCTAGCATCAGAAGACCTAGTATGAAATATCAGCTTGACCACTTACTAACCATTGTCCCTAGGCAAGTCATTTGCCCTCCCTGGAATTTAGTTTCCTGATCTGTAAAGGATCTGTAAAGGGCTAGATGATTTCTTGGTATCCTTCCAATTCTGACACTCTATATTTTATGCTCTAGCCCTTTCCAATTCTGAGATTACATGTTCTACAATGAAGAAAGTAGATACAGAAAACCACACAACCCACAGGTAGAATGTGACCAACAGTGTTCCTGAATGCAGCTTGAAACAGTTTTAAATGAAATTGAATGATATTTAACAAAATAAATAAAAACACAATAAAACAGAGATAATATAAGTATATGGTTAATATGCAGTCCACAAGTATTTTTATCTATATATGATTTAGTGGCTCCAATTCCCACTTGAATTTGACATCACTTTTCTACATTCCTAGGTCTATTTTAATTTAATATTTTGTCTTCTGTGTTCTAAAGAAGCTTTCAACTCAGACCACCTGAGTTCTATGCTCTCAAGTTCCTTCTAGCTCAAACTTTTATGTTTATGTTATAAAGTCCTTCTCTGTAGTGTTCTCGTTTGGTTTTCTGGAGGTCTTTGGAGCAGCCTTCATTTCAGTTCAGTAATTATCACAAGAATAGTCAGTGTTAAAGTCCAAAAGTCTTTATTGTCTCTTTTGCCTGGTGCTCAGCCAGCTTTCTCATGGCCTTCAGAGGAGACTTGGTTTCAGTGGAGAAAATGCAGGAGGACAAGGCTGATGAAGATGGAAATCAATCTGTCTCTCCTTGGCTCCAAGAGCTTGAGCTGCCGCCTCCAGTCCTTTGTCTTCTCTGCCCTGACTCCGGCTGAGGCTCCCAGCTTATATGCTCTCTTATAATTACATTATCATAGGTGTGAATCTTGTGGAACTATATTAAGTACTAAGTACATGTACTGAACTAGAGAACTATTAAGCACCATGCTAAGCTAGATAGCCATTGTCTTCATCAATTCCACTGACTTAACACCTTGTAAGAATCCTTGCTTTAAGTACAAGATTTCTGGTCCATAACACATCTCAGCTCTGATATTAAGTTTGCAGATCTAAACATTAGCTGATTGAGTGATTTAAACTTAGAGGGTCATGCCTGGTCAGTCTTCATGGTTCCCATATTTTCAGAGCTTGTAAACATGCTCAAAATTACAGTGAGAGATGTTATGCATTCATAGAGAAGAAATCAACAACCATCCATTTGAATATTCACCACATCCTACAGAGTTACTCAATTTGACTTCTCTATTACCCATGCTCCTGTGAGGCCAAAAGTAGTAAAGAAATAGCTACTTGTCTCCAAATAGTCAATCCTATTCTTTCTCTATCTGATTTCTCTCAGTATTGGTCACCATAAAAGGTTGGCTATGCCTTTTCTGGAAAGCAATTTGGAAAGCTCTGACTTGTTAAAGTCATCAAATCTTACAGAAAGACCAGAAGAAAAATAAATATGGCCAAGTTTAAGCTGGCCCAAAATAATATTACCATTTCTGTAGCTTTACAAAGTACTTTCCTTATAATAATTCTATAAATGAAGAAACAGATTCAGAGAAGGAAAATCACTTGCCCAAGATCACAAACTGATAGGGTCAGAACTATGAGTCTTCTGAAAAACTGCTACCCTACTCTATAAAATTTCTACAGGAGGAGATACAATCTTATACATACATTAAAACTCTCAACCCAGACTTTGACATCAACAAAGCAGAATATTTTTTTTCTCTTTGATATTGAATCCCCATGCAGCTTTCAAAGCCTAGGTCTCCATGTTAGTTTTCATGATTTCATCTGTCTCTAATGACCTTCCACTAGGGACTTCACACTATTCTTTGTTTTTTACCCATAATGTATTTGTTATGATATTAAATATGCTTTACGTTTTTGTATCTTACTGCCCTTCTGGACTGTGAGCTCCAGTAGAACAGGGATTGTGTCCTTTCTAAACATTGTATGAGCCCCAGCTCCTAACACCATGCTCTAAATATAGCTGGTGCTTAATAATGGTTATTGAATGAAGAAAGAAATGAATTTCTACTAAAATATTAGCAATGGGGTTTCATCTTCCTTTCCCAGGAGTTATTTAGTTATATAAAAGAAAGAACAAGAATTTACTACATAATTTATCCTGAACAGAGCAGTGGGGATCCTGAGCAGAAAACTCACAAAATTCAATGGTGGTTTTGAGAAAGTGGAGGAAGCTTGGTTTGACAGGCAAGAATCAAGACAATTCATATTTAAAATCAGAAGATTAATTCAAGAAATTAGAAACCAGCAAAGATAATGAAACTGTTTCCATTGGGACTGTTGAACAAGGAAAACTAAAATGCATCATGTAAGAAAGATTTTAGCACTATGGAGAACATCCAAGAAGATTGTCTCCACCCCTGAAAAAAAAAAAAAAAGGCAGCAGCATCCTTAGCCTGGGTACAGGCTGGGTATCCTCATCCATCCATTGGATGTTAAGTTGTAGACATTTTACATCTGACATTCATTATATAATCTCTATGTAGAACTGTCAATAAACTGGATTATTGGGTCCCCAAAAGTTGGGTTTTTTCCCTCTTTCTTGTTCATGTTGAAGCCATGGATTGTTGCAATTGAAAGGGATCCTAAAAAATATGTAGGTCAAGTCCAATAATTTGCAGAAGAGAAAACTATGACTCAGAGAAAAGACCCTGATCAAGGTCACCCGATTATGTAGTGGCAGAAGAAAGCCCAAAACTTAAGTCTTTGGACCCCAAGTCTGTTCCTTTTCTGTCACATCATACGTGCAAAGGCACTGATTCCATCAGAGAGACACCATAGTATCATAATAATCTGATTCTCAGTAAAGCAGTCCCAAAAAAGATAAAAAAATTCTATGTCTAAAATGCTTATTTCAGGTGGGGCTTTCTATGAGATTCATACAACCTTCTTATATCTCTTAGGAGATAATCTGGTATGCATAATTCATGCTTTAAAATCCCATCTCTATTACTTTCTGTGTGACATTGGGGGAAGTACTTGATCTCACTAAACTGAGGACTTAGTTTTAATTTTTTTAATTTAAAATTGATGTGAGAATCAAATAAACCAGTGTATTTAAAGGCTTATTTCTAGCCCAAAATCCAGAAGGAGATGTAGAAATCATTTCACAAAATCACATTTTTCAAATAAGGGAATTAGGGACTAGTAAAGGGAGGGAACTTATGAAAAGTCAGCAGAGTTGGACTCTGTTCAAATCCCAGTTTGATACTTACTTGCTAATGTGACTCTAGGCAAGTCTCTTTACTTGTTTGAGCCTCAGTTTCTTCAACTGTAAAAAAGACTGGTGGTGAACATAGATGTTGTGAGTAAAATGCTTTGTAAATTTTAAAGTGTAATAGAAAAGTTGCTATTGTTGTTATTAAGGTATTAAAACCCTTGACTCATGAGTTCCGCTCCAGTGGTCTGTCCTAATAATACCTTGAATTGTTCTCAGAGGATAAGATGGGCCCAGAAAAATCCCTGTTTTGAATCACTTGATAGACTCTGAGTCTCCCTATCTGGACTATTCCCTGTTCCCTTTCTTTCTTTATGGAAATGGCTGAAATCATTAATTTAAGGTTTAAAAACCCAAGTTACTGTAGTGTGCCTGAAGTAATAAATGTTTCAGAATTTCAATTAAACTAAATGTGGAAGCACTGGATCCCTTTCGGTATCTAATGAGTCACACGGAGCCATTACCCCATTCTCCATTAATTATAACAAGGTCAGCACATTCCTTGACATCTCTTCATGACTGCATAATGAACTATAAATGGGGCTGATGCCCAACATGAGGTCCTTCTAAGGTTGTGGGCCAACACTTACTGCTTAGGAATACTAATATTTGATAGAAAATAAGCTCTTTGAAGACAGGGACCTTATCGTTTTTTTCTCTTGGTATCCCTAGAATCTGACACAGGAGCTTCATTTGAAGGTGTTTAATAAATGTTTATTGAATTATGATGAATTACATTGCTCTGCATTGAACAAAACCAAAATAAATTGAATCAAATTGAATTAAACTAAGCCTACATGGACTGAATCAGAATGGAAATGCTCCTCCAAAGTGACAAGGGGACTCAGAGAAGTTGTAGATGCTGCAGATTGGTATTGTAATAGGAATCAAAGAGATGTGGAATCTTTCACTCAATTTGTCTTGTCATTCCAGGCAATTCACTTCTTTATACCTATTTCCTCATCTACACAATGGGTTTGAACTTGATAATTCCTAAAGCCTCTTCTTGCTGTAAATCCTATTCCATAATATTCTCAGAAGTGAAAAGAACTACAGTGTAGAAATTTAGTTTATCCTCGTTAGTCTACAAATGAAAAAAGAGGCATAATTGATTCCCCATGGCCACCCAACTAGTTAATGACACTTCATAATATGTCTACTTCCAGTTCACCATAGTATTAACTGAAATTGGATAACCATTTTCCCCTGCTCCCCACTTTGTGAGAGCCACAGAATCAAGCTCTTAAGAGCTATTAGATAGCAGGACATGGAATTCAGAGGTAAGAAGGACTTTAGAACATAGAACAAAGAATGTCAGAGTAGGAAGAAACCTTAATGTCATTTTCTCATTTCTCATCTCACAAAAAGAAAAGTATTATATGTATATTAAATGTATGTTAAGGATTACTAATCTTTGTTGTTATTGAGTTATAATCATAGTTGCAACAGCAGTAGTTATAGTTGTAGTAATGCAATTGACTAGTTCTCACAGTTCATTGTAGGAAATAGCATTGCTAACTTAGTCATTAGTTAAAGTGGATAGAGGCCACTCAGGGCTCCTAGAGCAGACTATTGCTGAGAAACCTAGTCGGTCAAGTGAGCAAGTGGGCATGAGTCACACAGGCATCCTCTGCCTTTCTATTGAACCTTTTCTTAACTGAGTGGATTTTAATAGACTCTCCCTGTACTGCCTTCCATTGCTGCGATTTGTGCATCCCTGGACTGGAAATCTTTCTGGTATCAGTGTCTAGGTCTCAGCCTTCAGGTCAGAGTACCAAGGGTTCTTAACTTGGAGTCTGTCAACTTGTTTTTTATTTAAAATATTTCAATTGAATAGGTTTCTCTATAATACTATGAATTTTATTTTAAGTATTTATAAACATTGTCCTAAGAAAGGGTCCATAGGCTTTACCAGACTGCTAGTGGAGTCCATGATACAGAAAAGTCCTGGTCTAAACTATCCTAGATATATTAATATCTCCCCCATATATTAAATAAATATATTGAAGAGAATCTATGATTGTTTAGTCACCTGCCTCAGGGCTCAGAAACCATTCTGCAAGCAAAATGAGTATATGTTTTTCTAAATCTTTCCTTCTGAAAATAATGTTGCCCAAACCTCTAATTGTCTGCTGAATGCATATACCAAGTCTGAAATCATCACACAACCTAAGAAAAAACTTGAGTAAAGAGATGAGAAAACCATAGAATATTGATATTTTTAAGTCCCTCATTTATCACTTTTCTCCTCTTTTTCCCTATCTGCCAGTCCCACTCCACTTGCCTAATGGATATCCTCTCAAGTCCAACATTTCCAAATTAGAAATTGTTGTTTTCCCTCCCAATCTGCCATTTTTCAAAAATTCCAATTTTTTTCCTAGTGAAGTCTTCACTGTCATTCCATTCACAAAGATTTATCTTTGAGTTACCCTTAACTCTTTCCTTTATTTTACTTCACCCCATAAATCCTATACATTCTACCTCAAAAACTTATCTTACATCTGTCTTTTTCTCATGACTGACACAGCCACCAACTTAGTTCAGACCCTCATCATCTCTCACCTGAACTATTGTGATAACCTGCTAATTGATTTCCATGTCTCCAAGGTTTCTCTCTGTACACTGCAGTAATAGGTAATGCACAAGCATGAATAGTTACACTATACAATACAACATGGTAAATGCATAGAGAAATGCATGAAAAAGTTTTATGTGACTTTTAAGAGAAGAGGTCTTTTCTTTGCTGAGGCAATTGGGTTAAGTGACTTGCCCAGGATCACCCAGCTAGAAACTGTGAGTTTCTGTCTAAGGCTAGATTTGAACTCAGGTCCTCCTGACTTCAGGATTGGTGCTCTCTCCACTGCACCATCTAACTGTCCCCAAGGTCTTTTCTTTAGGGTAGGATAAAGAAAGGTTTCTTGGAGGAGAATCTGAAGTTTGAGTTGGACTTTTAAAAAAGGTTGAAAGTCAAGAGATAAAAAGATAGAGACATAGGGAACAATGAAAGCAAAATCAAGGTAAAGGAAGAAAACAATGCATATTCAGAGGAAAGCATAGTACATTTGGAGTGGAATATAGGGTGAATGGAAGTAATACATGATGAGGAAAGATTGGTTTTATCAAATCATGAAGAGCCTTGAATCTTACCAGTTTGGAAGCAGAGAGACAATCACCAAAGGGTTATTTTTTAGCAAAGTGACATGACCAAAGGAATTTATAGTGTGAAGAGCATAGTTGAAAAGTAGAGATAATGGATGTATTCTCATTTTTAGAATACATGCTCCTCCTTACCTATGTTTCAGAATTCTTATCTTTCTTCAAGATTCAGCTCAGCTCCTACTTCTGTGAAAACCCCACCCTAATCTGTAAAGTCCTTAAAACTCTCTTCCCCCTCTAAGTATTTTGTATTTATTTTTGTCTGTCACACATGTAATCTCTCAATAGAATACAAGCCCCTTGAGGGCAGGGACTTTTCCTATATTTGTCTTTGAATCTCTATCTCCTAGATAACTATCTTGCACACAGTAGATGCTTAATAAATGCTTGTTTAATTTTATTTGAGCCTTTGAGATTTTCCAAGTAAATCATCATATTGTCTGCAAAAAAAAGATAGTTTTATCACTTCATTCCTATCCTGATTCTATTTCTTTTTCTTTTTTTAGTGCTATTGCTAGGATTTCCAGTAAAACACTGAATAACATTAGTGATAGTGGGCATATTTATTTCACACCTGGTTTTAACTTAATTTAGCTCAGTCAATAACTTAGCAGTTTCCTTGTTCTGCTTGTTCCTAATAAGCAGTCTTCCATCTGCTTGAAGACCATCAATGATATGGAATTCACTGTTTTCCCTGGCTACTCATTTTATCGTTGTAGAACAATTTCCTTCTAGAAATCTATACTTATCTGACACTTCAATAAAATGTTTTTGACTTTTCAAAATGTTTTTTATGCCCTATTTCACTTGATCCTCACAAAACTCCTAAAGAGAGTCAGGATAAAGATTGTTAGGCCCATTATAAGGATGAGAAAAACAGAGTCCTGGAATGGTGAGAAATTATTTTACCAGGGTCATTCAGCAACTCAATGAAAGAACCTGATTTACCATCCAAGTCAACTAGTTATTTGAGTTATTTATTTCCTTATGCTTAAAGGATTATAATTTAGAACAAAGCAATATTTGAGTTGGGAATTCAAGAGGGTCAAACAATAAACAAAGAGGCAAAAAGAATATCAAAGGGATAGGTAATGACGTGATGCAACAAGAACTTATTAAAACACCTGCTGTGTGATAAGAACTATGCAAAGCAATGGAGATACAAAATCAAAAGAGAAACAACTCTGTTCTCAAAAAGCTTATGTGCTATTGCCTTGGAATAGAATGAATGAATTTCTAAGTAAATGCTTAATAAATGTTTGAAATACAGAATTTCACTGAAAGCAGTTTTATGGTTCAGTTGTTTTAGGTCTGTCCAATTCTTTGTGACTCCATTTGGGATTTCCTTAGTGAAGATACTGGAGTGATCTGCAATTTTCTTCTCTAGTTTATTTTACAGATGAAGAATTGAGGCAACCAGGGTAAAGTGACTTGTCCAGGGTCACAGAATTAGTAAAGTATCTGAGACCAGACTTGATTTCGGGAAATGAATGTTCTGACTCCCAGAATACTTTATTCTAGGACTTTATTCATTGCGCTATCTAGCTGCCACTAAAGCAGTGCCATGTCTTATTCTTTTCTATACCCAAAACCTGACACAATCATCTTACATACAGTAGATGATTTATATATGCTTATTAGATGATACTGGATTAAATCTAGAGATTATAGTTATTTACTACTATATGCCTATTCTCTCATATAGTTAAGTACACAATGGATTGTTGAATTGGATTAGATCAGCTAGAAGGTAGGGGACATGTCTTACTCATTTTTGTGTCTCTGACAATTAGAAAAAATGCTTTGATCAGTATGAATCGAGTTGAATTAGACAGAATTTAATTGAAAACAGGGATCTTTGTTTATTTATTTATTTGTCCCAAAATATAATACTTTGCCCATTGGAGGAATGGAATAAATTTTCTTTAATTGAGCGAAATGCTTCTCCCTCATGAGCTGAATTTGTCATCAAATACCAGAACTTCTGGCCACAGGGATAAGTTAAATTATTAAAAAGTCCCATTTCAACTAGCTTCTAAATCCCATTTGGCAAACTCTAGCAGGGATTTCCCATGTCTAATTGCCTGCTGACCCTTCATGGAAGAGAGGCAGTTGGTTTGGAGTTTCCTCCCATCATGCTTCTACCTTGATGAGACCTCAAATCTCCCAGCCTCTAAAACAAGCTCAATAATCATGGCTGGGAGAAGAGAAAAAAGTTCATTGGCTAATACACACACAGAGATGACGGGAATATTACCCCAATTTCACACCCAGTCCTCCATTAATAGTCTCATGGGACCATGTCTAAGTTTTCTGAAGTGGAGCTTATAAGAAGGGTAACAACTCAGAATCCCCAGTACTCACAGAACTTCTTGACTTCCCTAGAGGGATCCCTATCCAATGTCAAGGTATGCTAGAAAAAATAAATAAATTCATAGTTGGAGAGAGACTCAGATTAAGCCAGGCCATGAGTAGCTACATGACCATAGGTAAGCTACTTAGTCTCTCAGATCCTGTTTTTTCACCCACAAGATGGGGATCACCAGGCTCATGGTACTCAATTCACCAGATTATAAATTGTGTGATCCAAACCAAGTCATTCCTCCTCTTTGATTCTCAAGTTTCTTATTCAATTCAATTTAACAAACATCTGTGAATGGTTTTTATTATTTACAAGGCACTGTGCTAAATTCTGGATAAAAGATTTTTTTTTAAATCAGAATCACTTCCTGAAAGGAGCCTACATTCTACCAAGAAGATATGTCATGCGCATATATATTTTTTACATATATGCCTCATAACGGGGCAAAATGTGATAGGATGGCAAAGAAGAGGTGCTAAAGATTTTCTATAGAAAATCTTGTATTAAGAAGTAAACATATTTAACAGAGGAGGCTAGGAAAGGCTTCAAAGAGGAGATGGCACAGGTCTACCTTAAAGGAACAGTAGGATTTCCAAAAGGTAGAGATGAGGAAGGGTTGCATTCTAGACATGGCAACTACATTATGTAAGTATGCAAAAGTGGGAGAAGATTTACTAAGTCCAGGGAATGTCTAGTGATCTGGTTTGATTGTAATATAGGGTCTATAAGGAGAAGCAATAAGAAATAATTCTGAAATGGTCCTAAGTTCTCATCAATTCAAGAGTTTCCCCCAAAGATCAAACTTAAAATCCATTCATACTTTCTCATCCTGAGTCACCTTTGTGGATGAATTCCTTTTAATTCACCACTAGCTGGAGGCCTTCCTTGATTTCTTTTGGCATTGAAAAGGTGCCAATAGAACATTCTAGATTCCCATTTATCATTTCTCATCCTTGCCAGGGGAACCATTCCATCTTTTCCTCAGATCCTACAATTCCTTGATGAAGTCTTTTACTCTAATTTTTCGGAATTCCTCAATACTTATTTGTTGCAGACCACTCACACCCACCATTTGTTTCTCTATTGACCTCTCTAGAATAGTCATTTTTCATTCCTCACAGAGAATAGCATTCCGTGCCCTATCACAGTATTGTAACATTGATAGAATTTTAGCTTTAAAAAGACAGGTCTTTGTTTTCATGGGAAGGTTTGGAGCAACAACGGAGTTTTGCAAATTTCTAAAAGCAATCTAGGCCACTTTCCTCCTTCTTCTTCAATTTGAAGCCCAACTCATTGTCTATTTGTAACATATTTATACCAAATATATATATTGATAGATGAGTTGTGTAGGGTAATGGATGCATTAGTAGAAAACAAAGAAGCTTTTATGAGCAATACTCAACAATAGCTCATGTTGTTAGCATTTCAAATTAACTGCAAGATATACAAAGTATAAAATCCCATTGTGGTTTTTATTTGCTCATTATGAAAAAGCGTTTGATTCTATAAGAACAAAACCACCTTATGAGCTTTTTTATTACAGGTGAATCCCATCCATACATCAAAATTATTCAATAGTCCTTGGAATGAATAACAATTCATTATAACAAAAGTAATATTGTTCAATGGTCTTTTAATTATGAATGTTAGCCAAGGCATAGAACAAGTAGATCTATACTTGTTAGGGCATTCACCATTGAGATACAAGTAGATTCAGCATACAGTCCAAGTTGAAGAGGGATTCCCTGCAGATGATGAGGTGCTACATATCTATTTGGGATCAATATCATACTAATTTCATTGAAGCTCAGAACCAATTATATTATCTCTGGACAGAAATCTGTAATGATTCACAGGAGATAGTCATGTCTATCTATACAAGAAAGATCATGTGGATGAAGAATGGCATATAAGGCTAAGGACATATAGATTGGAGAGGTAGCATGGTATAATTGATATAAAGCTAACCTCAGCATAAAAAAAAAAGACCTGGGTTTAAGTCCCATTTCTGACACATATTGGCTGTGTGACCTTGAACCTATCACTTAAAGTTCCTGTCCCTAGGGTCTATGCTCTAGATTATAAGGTTTAGAGTATGTACTCATCTTCATTGGCATAAGGAATTATGGATCCAAGTTTTTAAAAATGGGTTGAGATCAGATTGTGAAGGACTTTAAATGCCAGGTTAATGAATTGGAATTGTATCTTTAATATACAATACAATTTACAACATTGTATCCTTAACATACAATAAGATACAATATATCCTTAATATGCAATAACACAATACTAAAGGTATTTCATTAGAGCAGTGATATGGTAACAATGTGTGCATTAGAGTGATTGTTTTGAAATTTTTGATGAATGAATTGGAGAGAGGGGAAATGGAGGTAGGGAGACTGATTAGGAGATTATTACAATAACCCAAATAATTAATGATGAGAGTTAGAATTATGATGGTCTTGGTCATGAAAAAAAGAAAGGAGAGGGGAAATAGGAAGGCATTTTAGAGACAGAAGTGATCGGAGTTGTTGATTAAATATAGGTATTTAAATGAAGAGAAAAGAAAAAGTCAATGGTAACTTACAGATGTTGAAGCTGGAAAGATAATGGTGCCATCAGTAGATATAAGGAAGAAGGGGAAAGTTCTGATTTTAAAGAGAAGATGAGGAGTTGTTCAGGAGTTGTGGGCAGGACATTCGGGTACAAGCAACAAGCAAGTAATTGAAGGATTAGCCAAAACAATACCACTACTCTATAACCATATCAGGGTTAAACTATAAAAACTATAACACATGACAGAAATGTTAGCAACCATTTCATCTGATTTCTACAATAATGTTGAAAGATTTCCACAGGTGGAGTTTTATTGGACAGATAGTACAGACAAATAATGAGCTGAGCCTCAAATTGAATAAGGAGGAGAAGAAAGATCTAAATTGCTTTTGGGAAATGACAAAACTCTTTTATAGACTCCAACCTTTCTATGAAAGTAAAAACCCATCTTTGTAATACTAAAAATTGATCAATATTATAGCATTGTGGTAGAATGAGATACTACTCAATCTGGAGACTTAAAATGAGTATCACAGAGGTGAGTAGAGAGGCATATGGTGGGTGAGAATAGGCTACAACAAAGAAATAATGAGAAACTCCCAAGAAAGGGAGTAGAAGACTTCATCAAGGATCTGTAGGATATGGAGAAGGTGCATTGGTCACATGCAAGGATAAGAAATGATAAATGAGCACCTGGAATCCAATGGGAACCTTTCTAATGCCTAAAAAGTGCATATTTCCATTGAGTACATGATGAAACACAGAGGTACCTGAAGAGATCAAGTGATTTGTTCAAAACCAAAAGTAAGTTAATGCTGAAACATATACTCAAGTCCTCCTATAACACAAAGGATGAGATGGCTAGGTGAGAGAGAGGGAGCTAAAAAGATAAGACAAATGGCCTTAAGCCCAAGTCAAAATAGCATGGAGACATTACTTCATTTCTTAGGGTAAGAGGATATTCCATTATTGGCATATTTGAACATGTGAGTGACTGCAACTTCATGGAATTCTAAATGTACTTGGAAGAGAAAAGCTCTAAAGAAGCAAATGCTGAATTGCCTAGAAGTTAAATATGGAACAGGAGCTTAGAAAGCTGCAATATAAAAAAGAAAAGGTAAAAACCAATTTCATAACAGAGCCCCAGGCCATAGTTTGGAAAGAAAACCAATATGTGGTGATATATAATAATCATAGCAATACCTTCCATTTACTTCACACCTGACTTTGGAAAAGCTCAATAGGTTTCATATTCTTTATTTAGTTCATTCTAATGTTCTCTGACCTCCTCAGGTATCAACCAGGAATTCTGATTTTATATTGGATTTACATATATGAACTAGAAGGGCCTTTAGAATATGGAATTCACCACTACAAAGCACCTTAGATTATAGGATGTTTGTCAAGGGGGGAAAGATTTTATAGATCATTTAGTCCCAAACCATAATTTTATAGAGGAAATAAAGGACAGGAAAGGCAAAGGGACTTGCCCATCACACAGTAACATAGTAGCAAAGCTGGAACTAGTACATGACTCAGTTTCTTCTAAATCCAATTATTATTGTCATGCTGCCATAATGGTTTTCTAGAGATAGCTTAGCAATCTCTAAAAATCTGCAGGTAATCATAAGGAACATTGCAGACAATGCAGACTTTATCTTGGGACATCCACAATTTTCTCTTTTTAAAATATAATTTTTTCTAATTTTATGTAAAAAATTTCAACATTATTTTTTAAATTTTTGATTTCGAAATATTTGCTTTCCTGCCTTTTTTCACCTCCCCTTCATTAAAAAGACAAGCAATCTGGTATAGATTATAAACATGCAGTTATATAAAACATTTCTATATTAGTTATATTGTAAGAAAAAAAACAGACCCCTCACTTCACCCCCCCCCCCAAAAAAAGAAAGTGTATGATTGCTATTTTTTTCAAGTATGCTTCAGTCTGAATTCAGTCTTCATCAGTTCTTTCTCTGGAAGTGGATAATATTTTTCATCATGAGTCCTTCAGAAGTGTCTTATATCATCATATTGCTGATAATTGCTAAGTCATTGATAGTTGATTTCTGCACAATACTGCTGTTACGGTATACAATGTTCTGATTCTGCTCATTTTACTTTTAATGTCTTTCCAGGTTTTTCTGACAATATCCTGAGCATTGTTTCTTTTTTTATATAAATGATAGCTCTCTTATTTTCAAAATATATTCAAAGATAATTTTCAACATTCACTCTTGCAAAACCCTCTGTTCCAAATTTTTCTCCCTTCCTTCTCCCCACCCCCTCCCTAAACAAGTAATCAATATATGTTAAACATATGTAATTTTTCTGTTATATATATATTTCTACATTTATCATGCTGCACAAGAAAAGTCAGATAAAAAGGGAAAAACAAGAAAGAAAACAAAAAGCAAGCAAACAGCAACAAAAAGGTGAAAATACTATATTGTGAACCACATTCAGCCACCATAGTCTTCTTTCTGGATGCAGATCTCCATCACAAGTCTATTGTAATTGGCCTGAATGACCTCACTATTGAAAAAAGATATATCCATCAAAACTGATCATCATATAATCTTCTTGTTGCTGTGTACAATGTTCTCTTGATTCTACTCACTTCACTTAGCATGCCTTTTTGAAATCATCCTGCTGATCGTTTCTTATAGAACAATAATATTCCATAATATTCATATACCATAACTTATTTAATCATCCCTCAACTGATGGGCATCCATTTTTTCCAGTTCCTTGCCACTATAAAAAGAGATGCTAGAAACATTTTTGCACATGTGGGTCCTTTTCCCTTTTTTATAATCTCTTTGGGATACAGGCCAAGAAGAGACATTGCTATTTCAAAGGATATGCCCTCTGGGCATAGTTCCAAATTGTTCTCCAGAATCACTGGATCAGTTTACAACTCCACCAATAATGTGTTAGTGTTCCAGTTTTCCCACATCCCCTCCAACATTCTTCATTATCTTTTCCTGTAATCTTAGCCATTCTGAGGGGTATGTAGTGGTACCTCAGTGTTGTCTTAATTTGCATTTTCTGATCAATAATGAATTAGAACATTTTTCATATGACTACAAATGGTTTTAATTTCTTCATTTGAAAAATGGTTCATATCCTTCGACCATTTATCAATTGGAGAATGGCTTGTATTCTTATAAATTTGAATCAATTCTCTGTATATTTTAGAAATGAGGCCTTTCATTTCCAAAATATATAGAGAATTGACTCTAATTGACTCTAATTGTGAACTGATGCTAGGTGAAATTAGCAGAACCAGGGAAACCATTATTCACTTCAACAACAATACCATATGAGGATAAATTCTGATGGACATGGCTCTCTTCAATAATGACAGTATCCAAATCAGTTCCAATTGAGCAGTAATGAACAGAAACAGCTATACCTAGCAAAAGAACACTGGGGAATGAGTATGGACCACAACATAGCCTTTCCACTTTTTGTTATTGTTTGCTTGCATTTTTATTTTTCTTCTCAGGTTATTTTTAGCTTTTTTCTAAATCCAATTTTCTTGTGCAGCAAGATAACTGTATAAATATGTATACATATATTGTATTTAACATATACTTTAACATTTAACATGTATGGGATTACCGGCCATCTAAAGGGAATAGAGGGAAGGAAGGAAAAATTGGAACAGAAGTTTTTTGCAAGAGTCAGTGTTGAAAAATTACCCATGCATATGTTTTGTCAATAAAAAGCTATAATTTTAAAAAAGAATAGAATCTGAAAAAAAAGGGAAAAAAAGAAATGAGAAATTTATCAGAACCCTTGGATATAAATTTTTCCCCAGTTTTCTGCTTCTCCTCTAAACTTAGTTGCATTGGTTTTGCTTGTACAAAACCTGTTTCATTTAATATAATCAAAATTATCCATTTTGCATTTCATAATGTATTCTGGTTCTTCTTTGGCTATAAATTCCTTCCTTCTCCATAGATCTGAGATGTAGACTATCCTTTGTTCTCCTGAATTGTTTATAGTGAAACTCTTTATGTCTAAATCATGAACACATTTTGAATTTATTTTGGTACAAGATGTTAGATGTTGGTCAATGCCTAGTTTCTGCCATACTGTTTTCCAGTTTTCCCAACAATTTTTTGTCAAATAGTGAGTTTTTAATCCCAGAAGTTGGGGTCTTCGGTTTATCAAACACTAGATTACTATAGTCATCAGCTATTGTGTCTTGTGAACCTAACCTATTTCAGTGATCTACTACTCTATTTCTTAGCCAATTACAAATGGTTTTGATGACTACTGTTTATAATATAGTTTTAGTTCTGGTACAGCTAAGCCACATTTGTTTTCTTTTTTTATTATTATTAATTCCCTTGAAATTCTTGACCTTTTATTCTTCCAGATGAACTTTGTTATTATTTTTTTCTGGCTCTGTAAAGTAATTTCTTGGCAGTTTGATTGGTATGGCATTGAATAAGTAAATCAATTTAGGTAGAATTGTCATTTTTATTATATTAGCTCAGCCTACCCATGAGCATTTGATATTCTTCCAATTGTTTAGATATTACTTTATTTGTGTGGAAAGTGTTTTGTAATTGTGTTCACATAGTTCTTGACTTTGTCTTGGCAGGTAGATTCCCAAATATTTTATATTATCTAGATACTTTAAATGGAATTTCTCTTTGTATCTCTTGCTTCTGGGCTTTGTTGATAACATAGAAATGCTGATGATTTCTGTGGGTTTATTTTTGTATTCTGTAACTTTGCTAAAGTTGTGAATTGTTTCTAATAGTTTTTAGTTGATTTTCTAAAATTCTCTAAGTATATATACCATCATATATATCACTTGCAAAGAGTAATAATTTTGTTTCCTCATTACCTACCATAATTCCTCTCATCTCTTTTTCTTCAACATTCCTAACACAATATTGAATAATAATGGTGAGAGTGTGCAAACTTGTTTCAACCCAATCTTATTGGGAATGCCTCTAGTTTATCTTTATTTAAAACCATCAGCAAGGTCCATATATAACAGTTATTGAGCATCATTTCTTATAGCACAATATTATTCCCAATCATATAATTCAACCAGTCTCTAATTAATGAAAATTCCCTTAATTTTGAATTCTTTGTGACCACAAAATAGGTCCTTTTCTTTTTTAAAATCTCTTTGAGATACAGATTTAGTAAAGCTATTGTTGGGTCAAAGAGCATGTACTATTTTATAGCCCTTTAGTTATAGTCAAAAATTGTTCCTAGAATGGTTAAATAATTTCACAACTCCACCAATAATGCATTAGTTTCCCACTTTTCCAACTCCCTTTCAAGATTTGTTATTTCTTTTTCTCTCAAATTAACCAGGTAGTTTGAGGTTTGATAGGTTTGAAATAGTACGTCAGAGCTGTTTTAATTCTCATTTCTCTAATCAATAGTGATTCAGAGCACTTTTTCATATGACAATAATAGCTTTGATTTCCTCATCTGAAAACTGCCTAAATTTGACCATTTATAAATTGGGGTATCCCAAGAAATACAGTGATCTTTCTTGGGGAAAGAATGATTACTTTCATTCTTAGAATTTAACTCAGATCTCTCTGTATTTGAGAAATGAGGCCTTTATCAGAGAAATTCATTGGAAACATTTTCCCAATTTTGTTTTTCTTTTAACCTAGATGCATTTATTTGCATAAAAACCATTTAAATTGGGGCAGCTAGGTGGCACAGTGGATAAAGCACCAGTCCTGAAGTCAGGAGGATCCAAGTTCAAATCTGGTCTCAGACAATTAACATTTCTTAGCTACTGACCCTGGGCAAGTCAATTAACCCCAATTGCCTCAGCAAAAAGAAAGAAAGAAAGAAAAGAAAAGAAAAAAACTATTTAAATTAATGTAATCAAAATTATCCACTTTATATACTACAATGTTTACTGGTTTTTGATCCTGAATTCTTCTTTTTTTCCAAAAATCTGACAAGTAAATTATTCCTTATTCCCCTAATTTGCTTATGGCATCATCCTTTATGTCTAAATCATTTTGAACTTATCTTAATATATGATGTGAAACATGGGTGTAGACTAGTTTCTGCCAAATCTCTTTCCAATTTTCCTGGCAATTTTTGTCCAACACTGACTTCTTGTCCCTAAAGTCTAGATCATTGTGTATGTCAAATATTAGATTACTATGATCATTTAGTACCATGTCTTATATGGCTAACCTAGTCCACTGATTCACTATTGTATTTCTTACGCAATATCAGATTGTTTTGATGATTACTACTTTGTAATACTGTTTTAGATCTGATGGAGCTATGGTACTTTCTTTTACATTTTTTTTTAATTCCCTCTATATTCTTCATATTTTGTTCTTCTAGATGAATTTTGCTAATATTTTTTCTTGATCTGTAAAGTTTGCTTAGTTTGATTGGTATGGCACTGAATAAGTAAATTAATTTAAATAGGATTCTTATTTTTATTATCTTGGCTTGACCTATCCATAAGTAAATAATTTTTTTTCAATTGTTTAAATTTGATTTTATTTATGGGAAAAGCATTTTGTAGTTGCGTTCATGTGATTCCTGAGTTTATCTTGGCAGGTAAACTCCCAAATATTCTATATTGCCTATTATTATTTTTAAATAGAATTTCTCTTTCTATCTCTTGCTGCTGGACTTTGTTAAAAATATATAGAAATGATGATGATGATGTGTATGGGTTTATTTTATATTCTTCATCTTTCCTAAAGTCATTAATTATTTCAACTAGTTTTTAAATTGATTTTCTAGCGTTCTCCAAGTATATTATCATGTTGATAGTTTTGGTTTCTTGTTGCCTATTCTAGTTCCTTTGATTTCTTATTCTTTTCTTATTGTTATAGTTATTCAATATTATTATTGAATTATATACTATATTATTGAATTATGTGCTATAATTCAATATGATTATTATTCAATAATAGTGGTGTTAGTAGGCAATCTTTGTTAACCTCTGATCTTGGTAAGGTTTCTAGCTTATTCTCATTACAGATAATGCTTGTATTTTGGTTTTACATAGATACTACTTATCATTTTAAGGAAAGCACCATTTATTCCTCTGCTTTCTACTGTTTTTAATATGAATGAGTCTTGTATCTTATAAAAAGCTTTTTTGCATCTATTGAGATAATTATGTGATTTTTATTGGTTTTGTTATTGGTGTGGTTAATTATGCTGATAGTTTTCCCATATTGAACCAGCCCTCCTTTCCTTATATAATTCCCACTAGGTCATATTGTATGATCTTTGTGAAATATTGCTGTAATCTCCTTGTTAATAGTTTATTTTAAATTTTTGCATCGTACATCTCATGAAGAGGCATAAGAAACCTATTATATCTGAGAGAAAGAATGGAGGGGGATGAATATAGTGGGTATCTTACTGCCTTCAGAATTGGCTTTAAGTGAAAAATCTTAAGACATATTCAATCTATGGTGAAACTTCTCCCACCTCATTGAAAAGTGAGAAGGGAAAAGTGAAAAGGGAAGGAATAAGCTAAGCGGAAGGGAATACGGGAACTGGGAGGGAAAGGGGTAAGATAGGGGGAGGAACTCTAAGGCGGGGGGAGGGATACTAAAAAGGGAAGGCTGTGAGAAGCAAGTGGTGCTCACAAGCTTAATACTGGGAAGGGGGGGAAAGGGGAAAGAAGGGAGAAAAGCATAAACCGGGGTTAACAAGATGGCAAGTAATACAGAATTGGTCATTCTAACCATAAATGTGAACGGGGTAAACTCCCCCATAAAGAGGAAGCGGTTAGCAGAATGGATTAAAAGCCAGAATCCTACAATATGTTGTTTACAGGAAACACACCTGAAGCGGGGAGATACATGCAGGTTAAAGGTAAAAAGTTGGAGCAAAATCTACTATGCTTCAGGTGAAGTCAAAAAAGCAGGGGTAGCCATCCTGATCTCAGATCAAGCTAAAGCAAAAATTGATCTAATTAAAAGAGATAAGGAAGGGCACTATATCTTGCTAAAGGGTAGCATGGATAATGAAGCACTATCTATATTAAACATATATGCACCAAGTGGGGTAGCATCTAAATTCTTAAAAGAGAAACTAAGAGAGCTGCAAGAAGAAATAGACAATAAAACTATAATAGCGGGAGATCTTAACCTTGCACTCTCAGAATTAGATAAATCAAACCACAAAATAAATAAGAAAGAAGTCAAAGAGGTAAATAGAATACTAGAAAAGTTAGATATGATAGATCTCTGGAGAAAATGTAATGGAGACAGAAAGGAATACACTTTCTTTTCAGCAGTTCATGGAACCTATACAAAAATTGACCATATATTAGGACATAAAAATCTCAAACTCAAATGCAGTAAGGCAGAAATAGTAAATGCATCCTTTTCAGACCACGATGCAATGAAATTTACATTCAACAAAAAACCAGGGGGAAGTAGACCAAAAAATAATTGGAAACTAAATAATCTCATACTAAAGAATGATTGGGTGAAACAGCAAATCATAGACATAATTAATAACTTCACCCAAGAAAACGATAATGAGACATCATACCAAAATGTATGGGATGCAGCCAAAGCGGTAATAAGGGGAAATTTCATATCTCTAGAGGCCTATTTGTATAAAATAGAGAAAGAGAAGGTCAATGAATTGGGTTTGCAACTAAAAATGCTAGAAAAGGAACAAATTAAAAACCCCCAGTCAAACACTAAACTTGAAATTCTAAAAATAAAAGGTGAGATCAATAAAATTGAAAGTAAAAAAACTATTGAATTGATTAATAAAACTAAGAGTTGGTTCTATGAAAAAACCAACAAAATAGACAAACCCTTAGTAAATCTGATTTAAAAAAGGAAAGAGGAAAATCAAATTGTTCGTCTTAAAAATGAAAAGGGAGAACTCACCACTAACGAAGAGGAAATTAGAGCAATAATTAGGAGTTACTTTGCCCAACTTTATGCCAATAAATTCGACAACTTAAATGAAATAGAAAAATACCTCCAAAAATATAGCTTGCCCAAACTAACAGAGGAAGAAGTAAATATCCTAAACAGTCCCATCTCAGAAAAAGAAATAGAACAAACTATCAATCAACTCCCTAAGAAAAAATCCCCAGGACCAGATGGATTTACATGTGAATTCTACCAAACATTTAAAGAACAATTAACTCCAATGTTATATAAACTATTTGAAAAAATAGGGATTGAAGGAGTCCTACCAAACTCCTTTTATGGCACAGACATGGTACTGATACCTAAACCAGGTAGTCTGAAAACAGAGAAAGAAAATTATAGACCAATCTCCCTAATGAATATTGATGCTAAAATCTTAAATAAAATATTAGCAAAAAGATTACAGAAAATCGTCACCAGGATAATACACTATGACCAAGTAGGATTTATACCAGGAATGCAGGGCTGGTTCAATATTAGGAAAACTATTAGCATAATTGACTATATCAATAACCAAACAAACAAAAACCATATGATCATCTCAATAGATGCAGAAAAAGCATTTGATAAAATCCAACATCCATTCCTAACAAAAACACTTGAGAGCATAGGAATAAATGGACTTTTCCTTAAAATAGTCAGGAGCATATATTTAAAACCATCAGTAAGCATCACATGCAATGGGGAAAAACTGGAACCTTTCCCAGTAAGATCTGGAGTGAAGCAAGGTTGCCCACTATCACCATTATTATTTAATATCGTATTAGAAACACTAGCTTTGGCAATAAGAGTCGAGAAAGATATTAAAGGAATTAGACCAAACTATCACTCTTTGCAGATGATATGATGGTATACCTAGAGAACCCCAGAGATTCTACTAAAAAGCTATTGGAAATAATTCATAATTTTAGCAAAGTAGCTGGCTACAAAATAAACCCCCATAAATCCTCACATTTTTATACATCACCAACAAAACCCAACAGCAAGAGATACAAAGAGAAATTCCATTCAGAATAACTGTTGATACCATAAAATATTTGGGAATCTATCTACCAAAGGAAAGTCAGGAATTATATGAGCAAAATTATAAAAAAGTCTCCACACAAATAAAGTCAGACTTAAATAATTGGAAAAATATTAAGTGCTCTTGGATCGGCCGAGCAAACATAATAAAGATGACAATACTCCCTAAACTAATCTATTTATTTAGTGCTATACCAATCAGACTTCCAAGAAAATATTTTAATGATCTAGAAAAAATAACAACAAAATTCATATGGAACAATAAAAAGTCGAGAATCTCAAGGGAATTAATGAAAAAAAAATCAAATGAAGGTGGCCTAGCTGTACCTGATCTAAAATTATATTATAAAGCAGCAGTCACCAAAACCATTTGATATTGGCTAAGAAATAGATTAGTGGATCAGTGGAAAAGGCTAGGTTCACAAGACAGAATAGTCAACTATAGCAATCTAGTGTTTGACAAACCCAAAGCCCCTAACTTCTGGGAAAAGAATTCATTATTTGATAAAAACTGCTGGGATAATTGGAAATTAGTATGGCAGAAATTAGGCATGGACCCACACTTAACACCATATACCAAGATAAGATCAAAATGGGTCCATGACCTAGGCATAAAGAACGAGATTATAAATAAATTAGAGGAACATAGAATAGTTTATCTCTCAGACTTGTGGAGGAGAAAGAAATATGTGACCAAAGATGAACTAGAGACCATTACTGATCACAAAATAGAAAATTTTGATTACATCAAATTAAAAAGCCTTTGTACAAATAAAACTAATGCAAACAAGATTAGAAGGGAAGCAACAAACTGGGAAAACATCTTCACAGTTAAAGGTTCTGATAAAGGCCTCATTTCCAAAATATATAGAGAACTGACTCAAATTTATAAGAAATCAAGCCATTCTCCAATTGATAAATGGTCAAAGGATATGAACAGACAATTTTCAGAGGACGAAATTGAAACTATTACCACTCATATGAAAGAGTGTTCCAAATCATTATTGATCAGAGAAATGCAAATTAAGACAACTCTGAGATACCACTACACACCTGTCAGATTGGCTAAGATGACAGGAAAAAATAATGATGAATGTTGGCGGGGATGCGGGAAAACTGGGACACTAATGCATTGTTGGTGGAGTTGTGAACGAATCCAACCATTCTGGAGAGCAATCTGGAATTATGCCCAAAAAATTATCAAATTGTGCATACCCTTTGATCCAGCAGTGTTTCTACTGGGCTTATATCCCAAAGAAATACTAAAGAAGGGAAAGGGACCTGTATGTGCCAAAATGTTTGTAGCAGCTCTGTTTGTAGTGGCTAGAAACTGGAAAATGAATGGATGCCCATCAATTGGAGAATGGCTGGGTAAATTGTGGTATATGAATGTTATGGAATATTATTGTTCTGTAAGAAATGACCAGCAGGATGAATACAGAGAGGACTGGCGAGACTTACATGAACTGATGCTAAGTGAAATGAGCAGAACCAGGAGATCATTATACACTTCGACAACGATATTGTATGAGGACATATTTTGATGGAAGTGGATTTCTTTGACAAAGAGACCTGAGCTACAATTGATAAATGACGGACAAAAGCAGCTACACCCAAAGAAAGAACACTGGGAAACGAATGTGAACTATCTGCATTTTTGTTTTTCTTCCCGGGTTATTTATACCTTCTGAATCCAATTCTCCCTATGCAACAAGAGAACTGTTCGGTTCTGCAAACATATATTGTATCTAGGATATACTGCAACATATCCAACATATAAAGGACTGCTTGCCATCTAGGGGAGGGGGTGGAGGGAGGGAGGGAAAAAAAATCAGAAATGAGTGTCAATATAAAGTAATTATTAAATAAAAATTTAAAAAAAAATTTTGCATCAATATTCAATAGAGAAATTGGTCTATAATTTTCTCTCCTCGTTTTTACTATTCTTGTTTAAGTATCAACACCATATTTGTGTCATAAAAGAAACTTAGCAGGACTCATTCATCACATATTTCTCCATATAGTTTATATAGTATTGAAACTAATTATTCTTTAAATGTTTGAGAGAATTAACTTGTGAAAGCATCTGGTCCTACTGAATTTTTTTCTTAAGGAGCTCACTGATGACTTTTTCTATTTCTTTTTCTAAGATAAAAGGAAATAGCATATTTAAATAATGCTATGTTAATTTAAGCAATTTTTATTTTTTATAAATTTTTCTATCATTTTACTTAGATTGTTAGGTTTATTTGCATATAATTGAGCAAAGTAGCTATTAATTCCTTTGATTTCATCTTCATTAGTGGTGAATTTATCCTTTTCATCTTTGATAGTAGGAATTCAGTTTTCTTCTTTTTTTATTAAATGAACAATTGGTTTATCTATTTTATTGGGATTTTCCCCCATAAAACCAGCTCCTAAAGGTGTAGAGGGTATTTAAGGAAGATTTAAACCTATGGTGTAAGGACTTGTAAATCTTTTTCAAAGACTACTCATCCAGTTTTAAGGTCCATCTTTATCTAATTCTCATCTGTGGTTTCAAAAAGCTATAACATGCCTAGGGCTACACCACAGTAAAAACCATTTTGGTAAACAGGCTAAACCAGTTGGAGGGCAACCAAAAGGCCTCAAATCCATCACTGAACTAGGGGGATTTGTATCCAAGCATGTGAAGGCTTCCCCTGGCTGAATGAGTAAATGAGAATAATTTGTTCCAATATCCACAAAAGAAACTAAATCATGAAGTTTTGAGTCTAAGACTTAGTCATCAAAGACATCAAGATCATTTATTGAATCCTAAACCATTGTCAGTCATCTTTACTTTTGTCTTGCCACTGGACTTCACTGAGTCAGGGGGAGATAATGAAGCTGACTTTATGCAATTGTGCTCACTTAAATCCAGTTCACATATAACCCTTACCTCTCTCTTGGTATGTCTCTCTATTTCAAATTTTGTAGAATTCTTGTTTTTAATCCACTTCTGTCTTATGGGTAAGCTCATCTCATTCACATTCAACTTCTAATTACTAACTGTATTTTTCTTCATCCTGCTATTCTCTTTTTGTTTCTTTGTCTGTCTCTGTGTCTGTGTCTTTCTGATTCTATTTCTTTATCTGTCTCTCTCTCTCTCTCTCTCTCTCTGTCTCTGTCTCTCCTCCCCTTTTTCTCTTTCCTTCCCTCCCTCCTCTCCACTCTCTCTCTTTTCCTCTCTCTGTTTCTCTGTCTCTTTCTGTCTTTCTGTCTCTGTCTGTTTCTCTCCCTCTCTTTGTCTCTCTGTTTCTCTTTCCCTCCCTCCATTTCCTCTTTTTTCCCTCCATCTCTTTTCAAGGGGACTTGTACTCTTTTGGCCATTGTTTCTCTCTTCTATCAGCTACCTTACCTTTAATCAGCCCCCGCCCCCTCATCTTTCTCCACTCCTACTTTCCTGCAGAATAAGATAAATTTCAATTAAACAATTGAATGTGGAGTTTAGAACTTATACATCAAAGAGTCTATTCCACTCCCTCTCATTTTCCCTTTTAGTGTTAAAGTTTTTTCACCCTTTTGTGTGCAGTAATTTACCCCATTCTACCTCTCCCTTTCCCCTTCTAGTGCATCCTTTTTTCATTTGAGGTGAGGTATCATCACATTATATTCAATTTACATTCATACCCCCTATCTATGTAAATTCTTCTAACTGCCCTAATAATGATAAAGTTCTGAAAAATTATAAATATCTTTCCAAATAAGATTGTAAACAGTTTAAACTTATTGAATCCCTTATAATTTCTTTTTCCTATTTACCTTCTTTGCTTCTCTTGAGTCTTATATTTGAAAGTCAGATTTTCTATTCAGCTCTGTTCTTTTCATCAGAAATGCTTTAAAGTCCTCAATTTCATTAAATATCCATTTTCCCCTGAAGTATTATATTCAGTTTTTCTCTATAGATGATTTTTTATTGTAATTTTAGCTCCATTGTCCTCCAAAATGTCATATTTCCAGTCCTCCACTCCTTTAATAGAAAAGCTGCTATTGTGCTATTGTGTTATTGTGACTATGATTCCATGATATTTAATTATTTCTTTCTGGATGCTTGCAATATTTTCTCCTTGACCTGAGAACTTTGAAATTTGGCTATAAAATTCCTGGAATCGTCATTTTGGGACCTCTTTCAGTAAGTAATCAATGAATTCTTTTGATTTCTATTTTGCCCTCTGGTTCTAGAATATCAAGACAGGGTTTTTTTAAATTTCTTCAAATAGGATGTCTCAGTCTTTTTTATAATGGCTTTTAGGTAGTCCAATAATTCTTAAATTACATCTTCTCAATCTATTTTCCAAGTCAATTTTTCCCAATATGACAGTTCACATTTTCTTCGGTTATTTTTCATTCTTTTGACTTTGTCTTATTGCTTCTTAACGTGTAAAGGAGTCATCCTAATTTTTAAGGAACTATTTTCTTCAGTGAGTTTTTGTATCTCATTTTACATTTGGCCAATTCTGCTTATTAACATGTTCTCTTCAGTAAATTCTGTACCTCTTTTACCATGTTGCATATTCTTTTTTAAGGAATATTTTTAAGAAAATATTCATTTTCTCCAGTATGTTTTGTTTCCTCCTTTATCAAGGTGTTTCATTACTCTCACTTATTTCCCCAATTTTTTCCCTGCTTTATATTTGACTTTTAAAATCCTTTTGGAGCTTTCCAGGGACTGAGACCAATTTATACTTTTTTGAAGCTTTACATGTAGCTGCTTTAATTTCATTGTCTTCATCTGAGTTTGTATTTTGATCTTCCCTGTCACCATAGTAATTCATATTTTCAGCCTATTTCATGACTTTATATTTGAGTTATGTTCAGCTTCTGGGATGGAGGGGGACTGTACCAATCTTCAGGTTTTTCATACTGCTGTTTCAGAAGTAGTTCTGGGATTCTGTAAGTTTTCAGTTTTTTTAAGATAACATGATCTAAGACAAAGTGTGGTCATTGCGCTTCTGGCCTATCTCTAGTCTGTGAATGACAACAAGCACTCTTTTCTGCCCTGGAACTGTGACTAGGTTCCATCTCCAGCTATTACTCCTCTTTACCCTGGTACTGTATATCATATTCTGTCCTTTAAGGTAAGCCACAATCTATATCTTTTGCACTATTTTCACACAATTTTCCTTCCTTGTCTGTCCATTGACCATTCTGGACAGTTTTAGAGAAATGGTCTCCAGGGTCCCTTTCTCAAGATGATTTGTATTTTAAGTCTCTTCTAGCACTGAAAAATTCATCACCTTTTCTACTAAAATCCTGCCTTCTTTAAGAAGTTTTGTCTAACTCTTCTTAATTCCAGTGCTTTCTGTTTTATTTTTTTTTACTTCCTATTTATCTTATATATATAGTTTGCTTTGTACACATTTATTTGTATCTTATCACTTCATTAGATTGTAAAATCTTTGAGAATAGGAGCTATCTTTTGTCTCCTTCTGTAACCCCAGCACTTAGTACAATACCTGGCATATAGGAGGCAGTTAATGAATATTTATTGATTTGAATTGAATCAAGGAAATATATCAGTAAGCTGCTCAGGTGGATTTGAGGATGAGGTAAAGAGTCATCCTGCACAATTACTCCCTAGCCATGTAACTCTATATAACCCACTAAAGGTTTTTAAGCCCCACTCTAGAGATCTATAAAGTAGAGATCATTATGCTTTCATAACCTATCTTATTAACCTAATTTATTAAAAGAAAAGCAATTTAATTTTAACATATTTAATATGTATTAGATTACTTGTCATCTAGGGGAGGAGGTGGGGGAGAAGGAGGGGATAATTTGGAACAGAAGGCTTTGCAAGGGTCAATGTTGAAAAATTATCCATGCATATGTTTTGTAAATAAAGAGCTTTAATTTAAAAAAAGAAAAGCAATTTAAAGTAAGCTTTAATTCCCTATAAAAATCTAAATATGCACTATTTTCCGTGTTCTTAAAGACAAAGACTTGAATGAATGTCCATCATTGTCCATAATATGGTCCTTTCTAAAGCATTCATTCTATAAGTACAACCAGCAAGCATTTTTTTGATGCTAATGATTATAGTTGGTTGCTCACCTCTGCTTCAATGAGGCAGGTTTTGCTGAATAAAACATGGTTGGTCTCCACAGTTAAACCTCCCCATTCACACTCTTAGAACCTCATCCCTTACTGACTGGCTGGTTAAGAGTGCATATATCTCTCTCAGAATCTTTCCATTTGGATCTAGAAAATGGATGCCATGCTGTGTACATTTGTTTGTGAAATTAATATCACTCAATAGGAAACCATTGTCTCTATCAATCTGTACTACAAAGTATAGGCAAACTAAGTGGTTAGTTTTGAAATGCTCATTAAGGGGTATCTAACCCTCAATGAGAAAAGACCATAGGAGAATGCTAATTGAGTTCCTGAATAAGTGCAATGTCCAGGGGGAAAGAAGATCATCTCAGAACCAGTGATTTGACTCTACTTTACAAGGCCAATAGTGATGGAGGAATGAAGAAAGGAAAGAAGGAAGGTTTAAGATTTACACACCCCATCCATTCTCCCAAGCTGCCCCACAAGATCTTGTCTTGTTTCTGTCACAGACAGCCTTAAGATTACCTTCTTGTAAATTGCTCTCAAGGGGCCTACTCTCTTGGGAAGAACTGACAAAGGACTTAATTTCATAGGCACTTCCTATAACCCAAACATAGCCTGACTTGTTGCTAAAGAATGATTTGAAAATAAAATGTCTAGCCTGAAGTATAGACAAATCCTTAGGGAGAGCTAGATAATAATATAGTTCCCAGGTCTATAATATTTAAAGTTTATAAAGCATTTTTCTCATTATAACCAAATGGTAGATAGTGCAATATGATTTTTCCTATTTTAAGGATGTATTAACTGAGACTCAAAGAGAAATACTTTACTCAGAGTCATATCATACTTAATCTTCATATTCCATTCAATCATCCACTGAGGCCATCATGACATCTTCCTGCCACTATTATTATGATTCCCCCCCCCAAATCAATATCCTCTGCATGAGACTTTTAGGTTCTATATGACCAGTCACTGAATAATATATCAGTCTTCTCATTTTCTGATCTACTACCGTGAGGTCCAACCATTTTCATTGCATAGAGAATGAGATCAAACTCACCTAGCCTACTACATTTAGCTGACGTCAGTCCCCAAACTAAACAATGCTTCCATTCAGCAATCTATCTTACTATTTGTCTACTGCAAGTGTACCTCCTCCCACCACCTCTCCTTTTTTTACTTCTTCTACTGGATACAGTAGTCAAATCAATAGTACAATTGATTTGGGATTGTCAATTGACTACTGCATGAGTCAAGCTATCATGCCTGTAACTCCTCAGACACTCCCTTATTCAACCACCATTCCCTTTATATGTTTTCTCCTTCAATTAGAACTTAAGCCCATTGAGAGCAGAAACTCTCACTTTTCATACTCTATCCACAGCACTTGTGGTCTTGTCTAACACACAGTAAGCACTTAAATGTTTTTCAGCAGCTAGGCAGTACAATGGATAGAGCATTGGGCCTGGAGTCAGGAAAACTCATCTTCCTAAATTCAAATACAGCTTCAGATATTTATTAGCCGTGTGATCCTTAGCAAGTCACCTCCCCCTATTTCACTCAGTTTCCTTACCTGTAAAGTAAAATGAAGAAGGAAATGGTAAACTGCTCCAGTATCTCTACCAAGAAAATCCCTATGGGGTCATAAAGAGTCAAATATGACTGAACTAGGACAAATGTTTTTTTTTTAATTTGTTTTTTACATAACTGGGTCCAACAAGTAGATTAGGCCATGTTCTACTTTTATACCTCATATCTACCCAGTGATGGAGCTGAATCAAAACCCTAGATCTCCTGAATTTAAATCTACTAATGTGTTTTACATAAGCCAGGTACACTGGATACAAGATCTTAATGTCCCTTTCCCATATACCCTCACAGTGTTCAGATTGCACTCCTCTATTCACTCAAGTACCTACCAGATTCAGTGCTTACGAGATTTCCAGTGACTAAAGCTATAATGTCATTGACAGAAAATCCAATGAACTAGAGCTCAAACAGGAGTCAGGAGATCAGTATTCCATTACCAGGTCCACCACTGATTTTTATTAATTTATCTAACAAATGTCTATTTTATATAAAGCTTATACAATGCCATGTACAAGACACCAAGAAGAAAAGAAAGATTATTAAAACACAGCCCTTTTAACTTGCATTCTATTAGAGAAGATAAGAAATGGAAGCATATATTGAATGAATGCCCATCATTTCGGGAATGGCTGAATAAGTTATAGCATTTGAATGTAATGGAATATTATTGTTCTATAAGAAATGATGAGTAGCTTGATTTCAGAAAAACCTGGAAAGATTTACATGAATTGATGCTAAGTGAAGTAAGTAGAATCAAGACAACATTATACAAAGCAACAACAACATTATGAGATAATCAACTATGATGAGCTTGGCTCTTTTCAATAATGAAATGATTCAAGGCAATTCTAATAGACTTTTGAGGGAAAAATCTATTTGCATTGAAGAGAGAAGATTGTGGAAATTGAATGTGGATCACAATATGTATTTCCATCTTTGTTGTTGCTGTTATTGTTGTTTGTTTGCTTAGGTTTTTTCTTATTTTTTTTCCTTTTTGATCTTATTTTTCTTGCACAAGATAAATATTAAAAATGTGTTCAAAAGAATTACACATGTTTTATCTATATTGGATTATTTGCTATCTAAGGGAAAGAAGATGGAGGGAGAAATTTGGAACACAAGGTTTTGCAGGTGTGGGTACTAAAAATTATCTTTGCATGTATTTTGAAAAATAAAAAGCTATTATTTTTTAAATAAATATCAAAATGGAAAAAAGAAATGGAGGCACATAATTCTAATTCCAAAAAAAAGTAGAAGTCTTAGAGACTGAGGGATTGGATCCAAATCCCAACTTTGCTACTAGTTAACTTTAAGATATTGAACCAGTTATTTAACTATTTTAAGTATCAATTCCCTTTCAATAAGATAAAGAGCCTGAACTAATCTAATCTTGAGGCTTGCTACCTGTGGGAAATTGGGCACTTCTTCTTTGGCCTCAGTTTCCACATTTATACAATGAGGGAAGGGGTGGATTAGATGAGTTCCAAGATCCTTTCTAGTTCTATATCTACAATCCTTAAGACCACTCAAAGAATATGATAAATGCAATAAGATATGATGAATGTAATTAAAATGTAATAAGTTCAATAAGAAAGTGAAAATCAGGTGATATGGGAGCCTGGAAATGAAAACTATAACTTGGTTGGGGATGAAATCAGAGATGTTTTCATAAAAGTTGCAACATTTAAGCTAGGGAGTATAGACCTCTATAGAATATGAGAAAAAGAAGGGCATTCTAGGTGGAGGGAATAGTAGAGCCAAAGGACAGAAAATTTACACACACATATGTATATATATAGATAGATAAGTAAGTAGATATGTCAAGAGAGAAACACAAACAGACAGAAAGACAAAGAGACAGAGAGAGATAGAGAAATATTTAGGAAAAGGAAAATAGAACAAATTTGGCTAAAATTTGGGTATGTGAAGGGAAACAAATCAAACTCAATATAAAAGGGCAATCTCTGCTGTTCTCCCAGTACCTCCCAGAGTTCCTACATATAGTAAGCCCTCAAAAAATGTGTTGAAATAAATGAAAATCAAGTGAGTATAATTTACAGAAGTAACTGACTTTAGATAGCAGACTTAGAAATTTGGACTTTTATACAATAGGAAATAAGCATTGCATAGATTTGTGTTGTTGTTCTTTCAAAAAAATTATAACATGATCAGAACCATACAGTAGTATAGCAGCATGTAAAAGATGGATTGGAAAAGGGAGAGGCTAGAAAGAGAAAGGCTAGTACAATAAAACAGATGGTAAGAGTTTAAAGGTGGGTAGAAATGGAGAAGGAAGAAATAAAAAAGAAGGGACTCATGAAAAGATGTAATGTAGTTAACTCACATTAGCCAGAGAGTTACACTTTATGAAGAACATTTTGATAACTGAACAAAAGATGGACGGGAGATGAGAGTGACTTGTGACAGGTCACAACCCTCCCCCACCCCAGTTCATTTTCTTTACCTATAAAATGAGGGTAATAATACCACCTATCTCATGGTTATTTTGAGGATCAAAGGAGACAACCTATTAAAGCATCTTGTAGATCTTAAAGCATAATAAATGATACCTATTATTATCATTATTATTCAGAGAAACTTAAAAAGACAGCATCAAAAACAAAGTTATGAACAGTAACAAATGCTGCTGTAGTGTTAAGGAAGATGAAGCCTGAGGAAAAAAACCACTTGAATTGGTGACCAATGTCCAATAAATCACTGATGACCTTCCAAGAACACAATTTCAGAACTAAGGACACAAACCAGATTGTAAAAGATTGAACAGTGATAAAGTAAAGTGAAGTGAAGATAACAGTTCAAGAATCCCCATTCGTTTAACTTGCTGTATAATCTACAAGTTACAACCTGTCCATCAAGGTGTCATCAGAAACTGGAGATATGACCTGCTTCTAAGGGAAATTATGTTTCCTCTTTGAGTTTGAATTTTCTCCTCTATAAAATGGGATTGAAATATTCATTGTGCCTCTTCTTCGATGTGTTATGAGGAACAATGAATTAATAGGGGGGAAAAAACTTTGAAAAATATGAAACCAAGTCACACAACTGGCAAGATGTCAAATTAGTCTCTTCAAACATCTTAAAATCTTTAACTCCATCAAAAAAAAGATGAAATTATCTACCAACTGAGAAATAATTATAGCTAAACTTATAGAAGAAGAATACAAATCTTCTGAGAGGATAAAACCCATTATAACCTAATACTGGAGAATTTTAATTCTTAGTTCATTCACTTACGCATCCTAACTCCATGGCAGTGAGTACAAGCAAGCTAGAAGATTTGTGTCTGCAGCCCAGCACTAGTGTAGGAATCTTTCCTACAACAATGATTTACGTGAATATCCTAATGCTCTAGAGTTCACAAGAAATAGTAGATGTCAAATCTATCTAACTTCATATAAAGCAGGAGTTCCTGAGTAAAGAACTTTGTCCACTCAGAAGGAAAAGAGGCTAAAAGGCAACTGAGGTCAGTCCTGCCCTTCCAAGTGTTTTTCAGGATAGGGTCCCAGGTTAACAAATTCTTAACTCAAAAAAAAAAGGAGGAAACTTTATAGACTATTATAAGGGGTTTGCTCATCAACAAAAGGGAAAGTGACAAAATGAATGACAGGTAATATAAGAAAAATTATAAAATGTATATATATGTATATAATATTGAAAAAAACTCAATAGAAACCCAGAATATGAACAAATAAATTAAGAAAGGGAGTCTTAAAAATACACAATGAAGTGAGTAAAATTTCAAAAGTAATACAAAGTTCTCTAAGTAGATATAACAGGACAAGAAGAAAATCAAAAATGGTCAAAGGATATGAACAGACAATTTTCAGATGAAGAAATTGAAACCATTTCTAGTCATATGAAAAGATGTTCTAAATCACTATTGATCAGAGAAATGCAAATTAAGACAACTCTGAGATACCATTATATACCTCTCAGATTGGTTAAGATGACAGGAAAAGATAATGACAGATGTTAGAGGGGATGTGGGAAAACTGAAACACTAATACATTGTTGGTGGAATTGTGAATGGAGCCAACCATTCTGGAGAGCAATTTGGAACTATGCCAAAGGGTTATCAAACTGTGCACACTCTTTGATCCAGAAGTATTTCTACTGGGCTTATATCCCAAAGAGAGTTTAAAGGAGGGAAAGGGATCCACATGTGCAAAAATGTTTGTGGCAGCCCTTTTTGTAGTGGCAAGAAACTGGAAGCTGAATGAATTCCCATCAGTTGGAAAATGGTTTAAATAAGTTATGCTATATGAATGTTAAGGAATATTATTGTTCTAAAAGAAACAATCAGCAGGATGCTTTCAGAGACTGGAGAGACTTGCATGAACTGATGCTAAGTGAAGCATTTCACTCTTTTTGTTATGATTTGCTAGAATTTTATTTTCTTTCTCGTTTTTTTTTTTTACTTTTTAATTTTTCTTGTGCCACAAGATAATTGTATAAATATATGTATGTCTATTTTGGATTTAACATATATTTTACCATGTTTAACATATATTGGATTACATACCATCTAGGTGATGGGGTGGAGGAAAGGAGGGGAAAATTGGAACACAAGATTCTTCAAGGATCAATGTTGAAAAAATTATCCTTATATATGTTTTGAAAATAAAAAATTCAATTTAAGAAAAAGTAAATCAATAATGTCTAAAGAAAGACAGAGTGCTGTAACCTAACCCAGAAAAAACAATAACAAAAAATTACAGAAGAGCCCAAAAGAAAAATAAATTTCATAAAATTATATTAGGAATATAAGATTATATAAATAAGAAATTAGCATTTTCAATGAAGAATTTATTTAGTATTTTATTTTCCCCAGTTATGTGTAAAAACAATTTTCAGTGTCCATTTTTAAAACTTCAAGTTCCAAAATTTTTTTCCTTCTTCCCTCCCCAACCCCCCCCACATTGAGAAAGCAAGCAATTTGATATAGGTTATACATATATAATTGTGCAAAACATTTTCATAATAATTATGTTGTGAAAGAAAACAGACAAAAACAATCTCAAGAAAAATAAAGTTTATAAAGTATGCGCCAATCTGTATTCAGATACTAAAAGTTCTTTCTCTCTATGTATATGGACAGTATTTTTCATAAGTCCTTCTGAGTTGTCTTTGATCAGTATTCAGTGAAAAAATTTAAAATACAAATAACAAAATAAGAAAAGTTGAAATCACTAAGGAGAATCTCTCTAAGTAAGGAGAAACAGAGAAACAGAGGCAGATAAAGAGACAGAGAAATGATAATAGACAGGGAGAGAATCATAGATTTGGAGTACAAAAATACTGAAGTAGAAGAAAGTTTGACAGAAAAGAAGCAGAAAACAATATGGAAAAAGAATACATTAATTCTATATAAACCAAAATTGCTGCTCTAGAAGGCAAGTTGCACAGAGATAATTTAGAAATCATGGGTCCTCCATAAGACAAGCCAAAAAACACTGAATATTATGATGGAAGAAATAATTCATGAAATCTCTCCAGAATTTCTGAAAAGATAAAAAGGCATAAATTCAGAGAACTATAGACATCTCCATGAAATTCCATATTTCAAACTCCAAAATAAATTTAAATTTAATAATTTTAAAAACAACAAATTTTATGAATGACTAAGAGAATTTTTTTTCCAAATAGGAAGGAAATATAATTGTGTTAATATTGATACATTCTATAGTCATGAGAAATCACAGGCATGATAAAAAGAGCATACCCAAAAAATTCTGACTAGAATTTTATCTGTTATTTGAGAATATCATACCTTGCCACTTCAAAATGTCTTGTGTCTAATGTATTGGTGGTGGAGTTGTAAAACTATCCAAACATTCTGGAGAGCAACTTGGAGCTATGCCTAAAAAGCTATAAAACTGTGCATTATCTTTGATTCAGCAATGTCATTACTGGATCTGTATCCCATGGAAATCATAAAGAAGAGGAAAGGAAAGGATTCACATGTGCAAAAACGTTTGTAGCAGTTCTTTTTGTGATAGCAATCAGTTGAAGAATGGCTGGACAAACAAATACATGCAGGTAATGGAATATTATTGTTCTATAAAAATGATGAGCAAGCTGATTATAGAAAAATATGGAAAGATTTACATGAACTGATGATGAGCGAAACAAGTAGAACCAGGGATACATTGTACACAATAACAGCAAGAATGTGCAGTGATCAACTTATGGCTTGGTTCTTCTCAGTGGTCAATAATCCAAAGCTATCCCTATAGATTTTGGGTAGAAAATGCCATCTGCATCCAGAAAAAAATCTAAGGAGACTGAATATAAATCAACACATGCAATATTCACTTCTTTTTACTGTTTTTTATCTCTCTCACAGTTTTTCCCTTTTGCTCTGATTTTTCTCTCCCAATATGATTCATAAAGGAATGTATATTTTTAAAAAATAAACACAGCAAATAAAAAAGACTATAAAATTATTTTTTAAAACTCCATAGTTCTTTCTCATTAAGCATATGAGGTAAAATGAATAAAGATTATTTCTTTAAAATAATATAAATAAAATAAAGATTATTTATGAATAAAAATGTCTTGTGTCAGAAAGTTTCTCTTCTTTAAGAAATTTTTTTTTACATTATCAAAATTTTTCACAATATTCCTTTCCCCTATCTTAGGAACCCATTAGATATAACAAATAATACTTGAAAGGGAAAAGAAGAAAAAAATATTAGCAAAATTTAACAAAATGTGTAATAAATCTAAAAACATGTGCAACATACTACTCTCATAGATCTCCTATTTCTGCAAAGGAGAAGATTGCAGTCTTCTTATATCTCCTCCTTGGAACTATGATAAGTTCTTTGTAGTTTTGCAACATTTATTTTTAGTTGAATTATTTCAGCTGTATATATTTTCTCTGTATTCATCAAATTCATTTTTTCTTATAGCCCAGTAATATTCCATTATATTCATAAGCCACCATTTATCTAGTCATTTCTCAATATATAAACATCTACTTTGTTTCCAATTTTTTATCACAAAAAAGTATAACTATAAATATTTTGGTGTTTATTCCTTTTAATAATTTTTGTTCCTATATATGATCTCCTTGGCATATAAATCTAACAGTGGAATCTTTGGGTCAAAGAACATGACATTGCATACATTTTATTTTCATAATTTCAAATTTTTTTCCAAAATGATTGTACTGATTTCACAGTTCCCTCATCAATATATTAATGTGTCTATTTTCCCAACTGCCATTCCAACATTGATTATTCCCTTTTATCATTTTTTACTATTTTCAAGGTGTGAAGTGAAACCTCAAATTGTTTTATTTGCATTTCTCTTATTATTTGTGATTTAGACTATTATTTCATACTGATGTTAATATCCTTTGATTTTTCTTTTGAGAACTGTTTATAATCTTTTATCACTCATATGTTGGGGGATTACTTTTGGCCATATGTAATAGATATTTATATATAGATTTATGTATATTCATTTAAGTTAATTGTTAAAATATTAAATACTAAGCCTTTCATATTTCTATTCTCCCTTTACCAACTTTTTTTTAATTTATCTTGCTACTCTAGAGCTTTTCTTTTTTCAAATGATTTTTTTATTATTTTATTTAGTTCTATAAAGTATATTTTTGACATATTTTAATTGATAAAGTATTAAAATAGTAAATTAATTTTGATATTATTTTAATATTTTATATCGACATGACATGGCCATGAATACTAAGTATTTTTCCAGCTATTTAAGTTGTTTATTTCATTAAAAAGCATTTTATAATTTAAACTATACAGTTATTTTGTGAATTTTGGTAAATTGAGCCTAAAGTATTTAATATACTTTATGGTTATTTTAAATTATATTTCTCTTTCAATTACTGCCTGTTGGATTTTTTTGTTATTATATAAAAGCATTGGGGATAGGGGTTAGGGATAGTTATTTTGTCAACTATAACTTTGCTGAAGTCATTAATTGTCTCTTCAGAGAGATTTTCAAAGGCATGTAGAAATTTTGTCTTTGTACAAAAAGGGATACACCAAGAATTAGTTTAATCTAAATTAATAAAATTTCTTGTGACAGGATTTTAACTAAAACACAGAGTGCAGAATTTTCTTCCGTGCTGTAAAAGATCTACCAAGGGAGAAAAACACTGATCTAGAAAAGTTTACAGAAGAATTCCAGCAAACTTTTACAGAACAATTAATACTATAAATATGCAAAATTTCTCCAAAACTGAAAAAGTCTGCATATTTTCTTTTATTAGATGAATGTAGTCTTCATAACTAAATCAGAAAAGATTAAAGCAAAGAGACCTATAGACCACTATTACTAATGAATAGATTCCCCCAAATTAAACAAAATTCTGACAAAAAGTTTACAAAAATATGTCAAAAGAATTATTTACAATGATCCAGTTAGATGAAATAAAGGATGTAAAGTTACTTTACCATCAGGAAAAAAGAGTGAACAACAATCACATTTTAAAATAAAAGTGCCCATAGCTATATTATTGTATCAATAAATGCAGAAAAACTTAACAAAATAGAATGTTCATTTATACTAAAAACTCAATAAAAACATAAAGGTAATAATCTTCTAATATATTATAAAAGCATATATATAATTAAAAGCTAGCATTACATGTATTGTGAAAATACTATATGCTTTAATAGGATGTTCACTTACTCTGATATTAATTGATACAGTTCTAAAAACAATAGCAAAGGCAACAAGACCAGAGAAATTGAACATAAGCAATGAACATAGAAAAAAACATAAAATAAAAACAGAAATCGGCATCAATTCTACATAGCAATAACAAAATTCAGGAAGAAATAAAATAAGGAGAAATTGTATTCAAGATTCATAAAATATTTGAGAGTCAGTCTATCCAGGTACACACAAGACCTCTATAGACCCAGCCATAAAACATTATATAAAAAAATGATATAAATAACTGAAGGTCTAGTGGGTGCTTACACTAGACTTCATCTAGCATAATTAAAGTGATAATACCTAAAATAATTTAGAGATTTAGAGCTGAATCAACCAAACTGCTTAGGAGCTATTTTATAGAACTAGACAAAATAATAAGAAAATTCAAAAAAATAGAATCTCAAAAAAATATAAAAATAAAATAGGAATAGAACTTCTAGACCTCAAAGCATATACAGCAGTTCACTAGAATAGCATAAATAGGAAAAATCAGAAACAATTAAACTCAATATGTCAGTATTTGATAAGCCTTAGAACATCAATTACGGTTTGACAATACTGAAAAAACTAGAAAGGTATTTGGCAAAAAATAGGTTTTGACCAACATCTATATATTGAATCATATGCTCAAAATGGATACATGACATGAATTTTTAAAACCATAGAAATGATCATATATTTAACCCAACTACAGATTGCATGAAAATTTCTAGCCAAATGAAATATATCACAAATAATAAAACAGATAATTTTAATTACATGAAATTGAAAAAACTTTTTGGATGAACAAAATCCTTGCAACTAGGATAAAGCAGTAAACAGTCTTCAAGGAAAAACCTTTGCATCAAATATTTCTGTCACATAGGAAACATTTCGTACCCAAGAAATGGAGAGAATGAACACAAATATACAAAATCCAAGGCAATTCTTTAGTATCAATGATAACAAATAATTCTGAAAAAGAACTGCATGTTTTTAACAACTATATGAAAGCTTCTTCCAAGTAACTAATAAGAGAAAAAAAAATCAAAACAACCCCAAGGTTTAATCTCAACTAATTGGCAAAGATGTCAATTTGAGAAAAGTAAACATTGAAGAAATTGTACAAAGAGAGGCATACTGACTCATTATTGGTAGAACCATGAAAAGAAACTCATTCTGGGAAGCAATTTGTAATTGTGAGAAGGAATTTTCTAAAATCTTCATACCTTTTGACCCCAAAATGCCCCTGCATTTATCCCAATGATGATAATGACAGAAAGAAAGATTTCATTTATTCTAAAATTTTTCTAGCAGCAACTTTTGTTGTGCTAAATAACTGGAAATAAAGTGGATGGCTATCAACTGGGGAATATTATTGCAGCAAATACAGTGGTGAATATTAAGAATACAAAAAACAATAGGAACTTTGATATGAACTCATGCAGAGTATAGAAAGAAGAACCAGGAAAAATAAATAATGACAATATATAAAGGAAAAGAATAACAACAAATAAAATCAAATGCTGTAAATATATAATGACTAAGCTTAGGCCCAAAGAAAAGATAAAGCATGGAAGAGAAAATGGGTATGAAAGATATATAATGTCAACTATGTTGAAGTTTTGGTTAGTTTTATGAAATGAGAAAGAAGGTTAAAATGAAGAATCAATGTAAAAAAAAGTTTTAAATTAAAATTTTAAATTAAAAAAGTTACAAAATCAAATGTAGACATAAGATGTTAATCTTTCACTGGGAGTATGATTTTCTCATTGGAGTAGCTCTCCTTTTCTATTCTCCTATAGTTTAGACTCAGATAGTTAATTTTTGGCCACTTTAGCATTGCCCTGAACCTCAGGTAGCAGCAAATAGGCAGGTAACAGTTTTCATCAACTCCTCTTCTTCGTGTATACCTTTTGATGTCTTATTCATTCTTCAAGAATGAAGTAAAAGGCAACCTCTCCATCAAGTTCTCAATGATTCCCCATCCCACTCCCCATAAAAAGCTATCCTTTCCTCTAAACTTCCATGGCACTTTGTCTCTCTGCTCTTATGACCCTAGCAGCACCTTTCCTTGTTAATTAGTTCTTCATGGGAATGTGTCTCATCTACCCTAATGAGTTGTGAATTCCTTGAAGGGAAGGGTCAATTTTTAATCATTTTTGTCTCTCTACATGACAGCGAGAAAAACTATCCTGAAGAATCTTAATAAAGAAGAGAGAAAAGGATAACATTCACAGTAATAACTACTAGGAGTGCCTTGGCAAGGACCCAAAAGTCCTGGATTCTAGTCTCATTTCTACAAACTTATTTGGCTTTAGATGAGTTATTTCCTATCTCTGGTCCTCCATTTCCTTATCTGTCCAATTATGGGTGTGAAATGAATGACTTCCATGATTTTTTTTCCAGCTCTAATGTTTTAAACTTCTAAATATATGTCTAATTAAATAGAAAAAAAGCAATTACTAAAAAATGCAAGTCATTTATAATTATTTACCCATTTTCCACCTAGTTTGTGCATTTACCTGTGGTTCAGCTCTCCTAGGCTAGTGAGAAACTTAAAGAAAGTGTTAAGTGCATGGTGCCTGTCATTCAAAAAGAAACTCTTGGTACAGGCTCTGGGATTATAGGATACTATTGTGCCCTTTGCTTATTTTCTCTTTTCATGAAACATCCTCTTAGAGTAAAATAATGCAAGTTAAAGCTGCATACCTATAATTGGGCCAGATGCTAAAGTGAGGTAATGTCCCCCTGACCAGCACAATGCATTTCTAAGGCAGTGGAAGCCAAAAAGCTTAAGAGTTGAAAGGCACAAATCCAGTAAACCCCCTCTCAAAAAAATAAGGTCAGAACATCTTTGAAAGTAGCAGGGGAAGATCAGTTCCCCATCCAAGCAAGGTACTTAGAACATTAGATTACAGTACAGCATCCTTTGCCTATAACTGAGATCTGTTCTAAATGCCAGAACTTGCTATATCCTAATCAGCCATTTGGGGTGGCAAATGGCTGACAAATCCTGGGCTTTGCAACATTATCATTCTCCAAACCTACGTTATCATTATGATGGCTCAGTATAATTCCCAAACTCTCAAACTTACTTCTTCAGGAAGAAATTTGGGGGAGAGAGATGTTCCCTTCATTTCCCCAAAGTGATTGCATCTTAAAAGGGGGTGTCAGAGAAGATAATGAGAGATAAATGCAAGGCCCTTGAAAGTTGAACAGACTCAGAGAAAGGACACAAATTTGAATTCTAGTTCCAAAACTTACTAGGTGTGAGACCTGAAGCAAATCATTTCTTTCTCGGATTCTCATTTACTTCATATGCAAAATGTGTATAACAATCCTTATACTACCTGCCACATCAAGTTGTTATGAAGAAAGTGCTGTAGAAATAATATTTTTGTTGTTCTTAGAAATTAATTGTTGGGAGCAGCTAGGTGGCGCAGTAGATAGATCAGCAGCCCTGAAGTCAAGAGGACCTGAGTTTAAATCTAGTCTTAGATACTTAATATTTCCTAACTGTGTGACCCTGGGCAAGTCACTTAACCCTAATTTCCTTAGAGGAAAAAAAAACAGAAACTAATCGTGGAATTTTATGTAAGTGGATAGACACAAAGAGTCTATTCTCTCCAATTCTACTACACTGTTATAGTAGAATATGTACTAAGCTGCCCCATTAACAAATACTTTAATGTAATGAAAAATAGGCCTGAACTTCAAGTCAGAAGGATTGTGTTTGAATCCTGTTTCTGTGATGTAATCTGTCTCCAGTCCCTCTTTGAGGCAATCAGGTGATATGAAAATAACACAAATGCAGAACAAGAGACCAAAGATATCCAAAGATTAATTTTATAAATGCTTTCCTTTGTAGCAAATCAAGTTTCACTGAAGGTCAGATGACCCAAAACAGGAGGGGAAAATATATATGCAGCAATTGTTCCATTCGTCTCTCAGTCTGATGCATGAGCAGCCAAAAGGAAAAATGAATGAGTTTCCTAAGATCTTCAGAAGGATCTAAACCCTTTCCCAATGAATCATTTGCCCAAATCTACTGTTCCAAAATATTACCTTTGCTGCAAGTGAGTTGCAACTTCCATTATGACCTTTTTTGAGAGAAAGGCAGGACTCTGTTTTTAAAAATCCAGACCCGTGATTTCATTGGGCCAGGGAACTCCTGGGATGAAATCTCTCTGCACTAATACAAATCAGCAAGTATTTTACAATGTATTGTCTTCAAGTCTTATTCAGGGTTGCCTAACGAATACATTTCTGAGGTAGGACTTGAACCCAAGTATTTCTGATACTGGTTAGCTTCCCATCCATCATGCCGTGCTGCTTCTCAAGGCATGACTTAAAATATAACAATAAAAATATTTCAGTAGTAGAGTGGATAAGTGTGCAAACCTCTTTAAATACATTTTCTGATTTGATCATTCAATCAATCAATATTTACCAAGTGCCATCTATATTCCAGATATAGTGTTAAGCACTGAATACTTATTAAAAACCTTGGGAGGTACAATGCAAACACACGTGTGTGTGTATGTATATTTATGATCCCCACTTTGCAAATAGGAAAACTGAGGGTTTAGAGAGATTAAATGACTGATTATTACCACTCAGGGGTCCTCAAACTATGGCCCGTGGGCCAGATGCAGCAGCTGAGGACATTTATCCCCCTCACCCAGGGCTATGAAGTTTCTTTATTTAAAGTCCCACAAAACAAAGTTTTTGTTTTTACTATAGTCCGGCCCTCCAACAGTCTGAGGGAACAGTGAACTGGCCCCCTATTTAAGAAGTTTGAGGACCTCTGAGTTATGCAGGTGGTTTTTGAACTCAGATTTTAATTACCTCCACATTCAACATCCTTTCCATTAGACAAAGCTACAGCTTTTCTCAATATCGTAAGGATCCAAGATTACTTCAAGGTTCTCTCCCTTACCCCACATTGACACATAGGGTGGACATTCCTCAAATATTAAGTGTCCAAACAATTTATCACCCTGTAGCAACCTGTAGCTACACTTCACCAAACTTAGCTCTAATATTCTTCAAATTGAAGATCACCAAGCCCAAACTTAAAACATTTTCAACTTGGTACAACCTAACAAGGCTTGTATTTCTTTGATATCGCCTTGAAGAACCCTTTGTGATGAGACATTGAAGGATCACTTTAATGGAAAGCCTGTGGTGATGATGAACCATTGCTATAAGGAAATTGCTAAAGAAATCATCATCATCATCTCCTAGACATCTTTCTGGCATTGGTGGAGAGAATTCTAGACCTGGGGTCAGGAAGATCTGAATTCAAGTTCTTACTACCTGAATGACCCTATTTTTGTCCACCTGCATTTTTGATTTCCTTCATAGCTTAATTGTACACTATTTCAAAGTCTGATTTTTTTATACAGCAAAATAACTGTATAGACATGTGTACATATATTGTATTTAATTTATATTTTAACATGTTTAACATGTATTGGTCAACCTGCCATCTGGGGGAGGTCGGTGGGGAGAAGGAGGGAAAAACTGAAGCTAAGGGTTTTGCAATTGTCAATGCTGAAAAATTATTCATGCATATATTATGTAAATAAAAAGCTATAATTTAAAAAAAGGACTTGAATGGCTAAGCTTTCTAAAGCAATTTATAAAGTACATTATCTTATCTGATCCTCATAAAAGCCCTGTGATATCAGTAGTGTCACAATTATTCCCATTTTAAAAATAAGGAAATTGAGTCTCAGAAAATTTAACTGAGACTTACCTGGAAACGCAAATCTAATAAGTTGAAGAACTGGGGTTTAAACTCAAGAGTTCTAATTCTCCTTGCCATGCAACTATAGTGTCTTCCTCTTGTTTCCAGGGACAATTAAAAATCCTCTGTTTAATCTTTAAAGCCCTCGTATACCTTTCTGATCATCTTACATATTGCACCCTACTATATCTATTCTTCAATCCAATGACACAGGCCTCCTTGCTTTTCTCTTGAACAAGAAATTCTATCTCTCAACTCTAAGTGTTTTCACTGGCCATCCCTCATACCTAGAACTCTCTTCTCAACCCTATTAGTTTCCCTGGCTTCTTTCAAGTCTTAGCTAAAGCTGTTCCTTCTATAAGAAACCTTTTCCAGGCCCCTCTAATTCCAGTGGATTCACACTATTGACTACCTTAAATTTATCTTTTTATGTAGTCTGTTTGTACATAGTTGTTTTCATGTTGTCTCCCTCATTCTATTGTGAACTTCTTAAGAACCAGAATTATCTTTTTTAATTTCTTTCTCTTTTTTATTATAGTTTTTTATTTACAAAACATATGCATGGATAACTTTTTAACAATGATCTTTGCAAAATCTTCTCTTCCAAATTTTCCCCTCCTTCCACCCACCCCTTCCCCTAGACGGCAGGTAGTTCAATACATGTTAAATATGCAGAACTATCTTTTGCCTTTCTTTGTATCCACAGCATTTAAACATAATGGGTGCTCAATAAATACCATTTGATTAACTCCAAGCTCATTGCTCTTTTCCATGTGTTATATGATGCCTTCCTATTCTAAATTTGAAAACTGGTTTTTAATTTTTTTCTTCCTATTATCAGTAACTTAAAAGCAACCCTACTCCAGAAAACCTCCTGACTAGCCTCAACCCTACAATAAACTTTCTCTTGTAGCCTTTATCAGATTGCAAATGTTTCATTATCCTCAGAGGAAATCCATGGGAATGCTCTGATTGATAGGAAGTTCAAATAATAGGAGTCCAATCTTACTCATGACAGCCCTTTGCTATTTAAAAGCAGCAATCATATCCACCTCTACCTTTGTATCTGGGACATAAAACTGATTAGTGGCAAAATCAAAACGAACACAGTTCAGACTTTTAAGGCATTGCTCTCCCCACTTCACCAGATTACCTCCCAAATTTAGGATACTGAGCTTCTTTTTCCCCTTTAACAAATAGGAAGAACAATAATTCTATCACATTTTTCAGTTTTCAAGTTTTTTATCCACAACAATCACGTAAGGCAGGTAACCCAGATATTTTCATTCCCATTTAACAAATAAGGAAACTGAGACTCTGGCTTTTCCAATCATATAGTGTTGGTGCTGGGATCTGCAGTCAGATCACTATAGAATAGAATATTCTGAATTTCTTCAAAAAATGATTTTATAATAAATTTTAGTTAATATTACTGTTATTACACATAAAGTCAAACAGCCCCAAGCCACTACAAGAATCAACTAGTTTTGACTGTAACACAAGTAAGATGGACTTTACTAACCTTTAGTTTTTAATAATGTAGAAAGAATCAAAGGAAGATAATGAATTTTAATATAATCACAGTCAAAAATATATTACCTTCGATTGTTCTGTGCTCAGATCCATAGCTGTTTCAGAAAGAGTGACCAGACTGGGAGGTAAATTTGATTTGTTTTGGGTAAAAAATGACATTTTTGAGAAGACATTGTACAATATGCCTCATTTAAAAAAACAATAACATATGGTAAAAATGAAATAACATCAGATTCCAAAAGAGAGAAATCCATAGCATTTTCTGAACCATTCCTATTATTTATGGAAAAACAAAAGATTTTATGTTTGGGTATCACTTTCATACAAAGATCTCCAGTTCCCTTCTGACTAGTAACAACCAACTGTGAATTGGTAGGCCAAGGACAAGTAATTACTATTTCTATTTTATGAGGAGAGAAATAGTTTTCATTTAGGCTGGTATTCTCATTAGGGAAAGGATAGTTTCCCATTTCTGTTTATACATGATTCTCAACTGCAGTGACAAGTGATCACTTGTCATTATGGTCCACAGTCATGTATGGATCAGAAGAAAGGGTTATAATGCAAGTCTTGAAATTAAAGGCTGAGGGAATGAAAGGCTGAGAATGACGAGTAGGAGCAAGTCAAGGTCTCTTATAGCTCTTATAGTCTATGTTCAAGGTTCTAAGAATGATTATCAAATTCTAACATTCTATGGATCTCTTCAGGATCTGACTATGATTTTTTTTTGAGGAGCAAATTTGGAACTTATCAGATGAACTTCTATCAAAATTGTATCACTCTTTAAATAATGCTTCCACTATTCTCAAGAAATGATTTTGAAACACAGAGATTTAAAGGGGAAAAGAAATAGCCTCAATTGAATGTCTGGAGTTATTTTCCTCCCTTTCTCCTATTTAGTTTTGATTTAAAAAAAAAAAAAAAAACCAGTTACCAGCATAGACCTTCCCTAGAGGTCCCAGACAAATAAAGGAGTCACGTATCAAAAACCAAGTGCCAAACTTCACCAGGTTCCCCAGATAAGGCCAATTAATTCTCTTGCTTCAGGGAAATTGCTGATCACCATAAAGAAAAAGGGATGAGGAAGAAATAGCCATTTTGTGGATTCTATACAACCTGAGTTCAGTTCCTGGCTTGCATTCCCCAATCCCCAAACTACTGAGAACCTCTTCAAGGACAACCTATCCCTGCTATAAGCAATTAGAAGCTCTCAGGTTTGTTGTGCAGATTCTTTTTAATGTAACAATAAAGGCTTATGTAAGAAGATGCCCCTCTTATGTAAGTCTGTGCAAAAGAGGAAAACACTATTACTGCCACACAAAGAAAATCACAAAATACATTTCTGAGCCAAACACTGTAGTTTTTTTTTAATGTTTGTAGTTATTACCACCACATCGTCTCTATAAAAAAGCAGATGTTCATATTCCTTGACGATTTATGCTCTATAGGGAGTTTAAAAAGAAGTCTCTACAGCATGACAGTGGGAAAGGTCCAGACTAGAAAGAGTTGAGGGAAAAGGGTAAGCTTGTGGTATCCTAATTTGTGGTATAAGGACAGAGCCTTGAAGGATTTAATTCAATGCAACAAATATTTATTAAGTACCTACAAAGCATTGTTCTGGGTCCTGGAAATTCAAAGACCATGACAATCTGCTCTCATGGAGTTATAATTTTGCTAAAGGGTGCACAGATAAGAAATACAACATGCAAATGAAGTAATTTAGAAGCAGAAATGAAAACTCACTAACAATGGGGCCCTTATAGGAAATAACAGTTAAGCTGAGCCTTGAAGGGAACTACAGATCCCAAGGGGCTAAAGATGAGGAGGGAGAATCTTCTAAGTATGGAGGACAGCCTACAAAACAGCATAGAGATGTCAAAAAGAAGGTCAAGTATATGGAGGAGAAATAGCCATTATGACTGAAATGTTGGGTACATGGAAGAGAATAATGGAAATCAATGGAAAAGATAGCTTACAGTCAGATTTTGAAGAGCTCTAGATGCCAAACAAGAGATTCTATAGAGGACTGATCCTTCATATCTATAATCACGTGGAAAATCTCTACCAGCTTTCTTCTGCCTAAGTCACTGTCCACATTTGCCCACATTGCTCATTCTACTGAATCCTCATCAGAATAGCCCTCATTTTCCGCCAGCTTCACCCTTGCTCTCTTCCTCAGTGAATCTTAGAATCCTAGATTTGGTAGTAGCTTTGAAATATCAGATATAAAATATCAGAGATGGAACAGGCCTAGAACAGAATGATAAAAACCGGAAAGGATCTTATGACATAGAATTTCAGGGCTAAAAAGAACTTCAGAGGCAGAAGGACTCCTAAAGGGTATGTAGTCCAACATTATCCTTTTATAGATGTGACACTGAGGTCCAGAGAAAGAAATGGCTCAGTTACCCAGAGAAAATATTTGAACCTGGATCTTCTGGCTCTGTTGGGCAGCTACGTAGTGCAGGGATAAAGCACCAGGCCTGGAGTTGGGAAGATCTGAATTCAAATCCAACCTCAGACACTTGCTAGCTGTATAACTCCAGGCAATTCATTTAACCTCTATTTGCCCCGGGTCCTTAGCTATAAAATAGGGGGAAAGAACTAGCAGGCTACTCTTTCTTTGCTTGGAAAATGCCATGGACAAAATCCATGGGGTCACATAGAGCTGGACACAACTGAATGACTGAACAACCTCTTCAGACTCTTAGTCTTACATTATATTCTAAATCCTGATTCCTCAATTTTCTCATCATCAGTGAGAGAAAAATAAAATGCACTGCTGAACAGAAACCCAATCATGCTTCTATGGTAACTATATGATCTCCCATCAAGAAACTCCCTCATAACACCTCATAAACCATCCTCCCCATACAGATTCAACCTTCAAATGTGGTTTCCTGCTTACATTTTCTTGCTTACTTCCTATTTAGTTCTATAAGGGATAATAATGAGGACCCAAACCCTGTTGCAAGTCCAAATCATTATATTTAGGCCCAGAATTAATTTAATTCTCCCAAGATGCCTTGGGACATCTGCCACAAAGGATAACAAATGCCTCCAGTTCTCTATTGATATGCTTTCTCTCACCTTTTGTTGAGTGATAAATTTAATTTGTAGATCAGTTCTCTGGCTGTGAACAAGGGGTGGAGTGGCCCCAGCTTGTCCATCCTCCTTCCCTCCTCCCTTCTCCCTGCTAATCTTGTCACATTCTTACCTTCCAACTTGGCTGCCAGCTGGGGATGCCAATGTCAGCTTCTGTGAAAGGAGAAAGTACCCAATTGCCAAAAGCCAAAGGCTGCTTTTTCCAAATGGAAAAAGGAATAGAATTGGTCACCTACAGGAGATGATCCAAAGAAGGCTAAAATGGCTCTTTCCAGTTTTGATGTTTGAAATTTTAAGCTCTTTTTCATTGCTGATATTTTGGGTTCTAAGGTCTTGATGAATGAAAAATCAGCCATGAGAGAGTTCTTTCTTTAGTATTGTCTCCAAATAAGAAACAAAGTCCATTATGATGGGTAACATTAAGTTGTCACATATCTGGACATATATATATATATATATATATATATATATATATATATATATATATATATATATACATATATAATTAACTATATAAATTAATTCCGTTGCTGTACACCCGGGTGAGGGTATGAAGAGACCCAAGAATCTATGGTGTTAGTCATCACAAGTGACAAGAATAAGAGTCCAGGGCACCAAGCAATAATTGTAATGGTACTGAGAATCTGGACCAGAAGTAGAAAGAATTGCAATTAAAACACAGAAAAGAGAGGTTTGGAAAAATGGAGTAAGGACAGAAACAAATTTCAGACACTTTCTAATTTTTCCTATTCTGATTTTTGTTATTATAATTCAATTGCTTCTGCCTTTTCTGATGCTAGTGATCACATTTGAGGTTTTCTTAGCAAAGATACTGAAGTGGTTTACCATTTCCTTTTCCAGCTCATTTTACAGATGAGGAAACTGAGGCAAATAGGATTAAGTGATTTGCCCAAGGCAACACAGCTGATAAGTGTCTGAAAAACCCTGACTGGACTGGCTTTCTACCCAGTGCATAATCTAGCTTCTCTACTCAGGAAATGGGAAAATACCCTTCAGAGTTAGGACACATGGGCTATAGTCCAAATTCTGCCACTAACTTTTTTTGTGACCTTGGGCTAGTCAGTTTCCTCTTCCATAATGTTAGTAGGTTAGACTCATGTAAACTACTGGAGATCAGGGATTGTTTCATCTTTTCTTTAAATCCCTAGCACCAGTCACTATGTCTAGCACTTTGTACGAACTCAATAAATGATTATTGATTGACCTTAGGATCTTTAAGGTCTTTGTAACTCTAAAAATCTACAATAACAGCCAAATTTGTGTGTGGATTTGAACAAAATGATTTGTGATTTAGATTTTAATACCAATATCCCTTTTCTTCTTCGTGAAAGAAGAGAAGGAAGAAGGAACCATAGTACTACATTTGTGTGTTTGTGATTCCATGAGTAGGTGTTTGATAAATATTTGCTGAATGAATAAATTAGTGAGAGAAGGAGGGAAACAAAGAAGATTGGTTTCTTCCTTCCAGTCTGTTGTAAAATAAAAGGAAATATTAGAGGAAGCTGACAGTAGAGAACCTAAAGTGGTATGATAAAAAGAGCACTGGGTTTGGAGCCAGAGAAGTGAGTTTGAATTTTAGTTTTGACACTAACATTTTAGTTTTAGTTAGACTTCTCACTTAACTGCTCTGAGTATAATTTCTTCAAATACAACATTAAAAGTTTGGATTGGATTATTTTTTTAAGTTCCTTTGAGCTCTAAATCTTGAGAGAGGAGAAAAAAAACTATTAATTTTCCCCCATTCTTTTAGACTCTTGTTGATTTCCAGGTAGGTTTAAAATAATATTGCCTATACAGCAGACTTCTTTGTCATCTATTTGGATTTGAGGTAAAACATGGATAAAAAGGCAAAGAAGAAGATCTCATAATGCAGGGATAGAAAGCTGACCTTGGAGTCAAGAAGACCTGGATTTGACTATTGCTTCATATAACTTACTAGCTGTATGATCTTGAGCAAGTCTTTGGAGCGCTTAGAGATCCAATTTCCTCATCCAAAAAAGGGCAATAAAATTAAAAACTCCTCCCCACCAAAGATTTTTTTCCCTGCAAATCAAAAGAGATTATACAAAGTACTTTGCAAACTTTTTTGGTTGCTTAATCATTTCAAATGTGTCCAACTTTTAATATCCCCATCTGAAGTTTTCTTGACAAAGACAATGAAGTAATTTGCCATTTCCTTCTCCAGAAGGATGAAAAAACTGAGGCAAAAGGGTTAAGTGACTTGCCCAAGATCACACAAATCTGAGGTCATATTTGAACTCAAGTCTTCCTATCTCCAGGTCTGGCACTCTATTCACTACACCACCTAGCTGCAAATATTCAAGTATAACATGAATGGAGATGAGGAGGAGGCAGATGTTAATAATGATGGCAATGCTGGTGATGATAAAGCATAAGGAGATTGCAGTTTGTGTTGGTAGAGGGAGTATACACAGATAAAATCATGGATTTTTTAAAACAATCATCATCCCCAATTGATAAATGATCAAAGGATTTGGATATGCAATTTTCAGATGAAAAAATTAAAGCCATAGTCATATGCAGGGAATGCTCTAAATCATTACTCATTAGAGAAATACAAAGTAAAACAACTCTGAGGTACCACTTCACATCTACCAAATTAGCAAATATGACAGAAAAGAAAATGGTAAGTTCTGGAGAAGATGTGAGAAAATTGAGACATTAATACATTGTAGGTGAGTTGTAAAATGATTCAATCATCCTGGAAAGCAATTTGGAACTAAATTGCATGTCCTTTAACCCAGCCAGTACCACTACTAGGTCTGTATCTCAAAGAGATCAAAAAAAAAGGAAAAGGACCCCCCCATATAAAAAATATTTATAATGGCTCTCTTTGTGGTGGCAAAGAATTAGAAATTGAGGGGATGCTAATCATTTGGGAAATGGATGAACAAGTTGTGGCATATGAATGTAACTAATTGAATACTATTTTTATATAAAAAATGATGAACAGGTGGATTTCAGAAAATTCTGAAAAGACATATATGAACTAATGCTGAATGAAGTGAGCAGAACCAGAAAACAAACACAATAATAGCAACGTACAATGATCAACTATAAGAGATTTCATAGTTCCTCTCAAAAGTACAATGATTCAAGACCATTCCAAAAGAGTCAGGATGGAAAATGCTGTCCATATCCAGAAAAAATACTATGGAATCTGAATGCAGATTGAAGCATATTATTTTCACTTAGGAAGGGAGTCTTGGTTTGGGGTTTTTTCCCCACAGTTGTTCCACTTCTTTTTTGAAAACATGACTGATGTGAAAATATGTTTAATATTATTGCACATGTATAACCTACATTGGATTGCTTGCTGTCTTGGGGAAGGAAGAGGAGAGGGAGGGTGAAAATTTTGGAATTTTATTTAAAATGAATGTATTGAAAACTATCTTTACATGTAATTGGAAAAAATACTGCTTACAAGAAAAACAGCACCAATGTTCACAACAACACTAACTAATTAACAAAAGTTAAATTAAGTTCTTTATACTTTCTTTTAAAAGAGAAACCTGTATATAATTCTCTTGGGAAGGCAGTGTGGTATAGTAGATAAGTGTGTTGAACTTAGAGTCAGAGAGAGCCAGAGTTCAGGCACTACTAGTTTTGTGACCAGAAGCTAGAGTTTTAATTTCCTCTTCTGAAAAATGAGGAGGCTGTACTTAGTGACAATAGGATCATAGGATCATAAATTTAGAGCTAGAAGAAAACTTAAAGATCACTAAGTCCTTCTGATTCTGTCCAACATTGATACTGTAGTTGAATTAAACAACATCATACATTTCAATGATGCATTATAGCTTATATTGTGTTTTTATAATCTATCTTCATAGTAGTCTTGTGAAGTAAGCAGAACAAGTATTAACAATGCCATTTTACAGATTAAGAAATTGAGACTCAGAGTATGCCTTCAATAAGTACTGAATTCCTCACCATTTGATGCGGACATAAGGAAAGGTTGGCTAACTATCTATTGAGACTACCATAAAAGGAATGATTTAGATTTAGAGCTAAAAGAGAACCTAGAAGCAATTAAGTCCAACTTCTTCACTTTACAAATAAGCAAAGCCCCAGAAAGGTAAATTGACTTCCAAGGTCACACAAGTAGTCAGAGGAGAAATTTGAATCCGGGGTCTCTGATTCAAAATCCATTGTTCTTGACTTAGATGTCTTCTGACATGTCATGTAGTTCTAGTATTCTGTGGTTTCATGATTTGTCTAAAGTCATGCAGCAAATAAATGAGATGATACTTAAACCCAGCTCTTCTGATTCTGAGTCCATGACTTTTTCAACTAGGACTTAGAAAAAATTTTTGTATGAGTCTCATTCCCTTCCAGAAATCTTTGCAATTTTTCATGATATATACATGCTTAAGCCAAAAGAATGAAATATAAGAATGGGATTTTAAACACTAGTCACAAAATTGGAGAAGGAATTTGAGGGACAGAGAATATTGACCAGACACCTCTAAAAATATCCCCATGTAAGTGGCTTCCTTTTCCACCTCCATATAAAGCCAATACTGCCATTCATTTCAAGACATTACTCCTGAGAACACACCACGCATAAACAAGTAATTAACTTTGTGGCTTCCCAACAGAGGTGTTTTGCTGAGATCATCCCAGCCTGCTATAGGTTTCCGGTTCCTGTCTCTTATTTGCAGGTTTGCTTTTGGTTCTTCTTGCCATGAAAGAGCTGGAGTTTCCCCTCTCTGCAACCAAAGCCGCCTTTTAATCCAATTCTCCTGTCTCCCATTCTCTCATTATGATTATTGATTTGGGCAGCCTCTCGCCACAGTTACACAATCTCCTGATTAAATTCTGTGAGCCAGTCGGCTCTGGGTACAGAAGGGGAATGAATACATAAACTGCTGCATTCAACCCAAGGGAGGCATGTGAAGCTAGAGGTGGAGGGAGGAACTTCACCAAATCTCTTCCATTGTGATAAGGGATAATGTGAAGATCCTTGAATCAGAAATCAGGAGACCTAGGTTGAAGTACTGTCTTTGCCTAATTTTCTGAGAAAACAGAGGCTAAGAGAGAAGTCATTTGCCTAAGGTGACACAGGGAGTTAGTAACAGAACCTAGACTAGATCCAGAGTTGTTTATTACTAATCCAGGTGTTGACAGCCATTGGACTATCAATCAATCAACAAGCATTTATTAAGTACTTATTGAATACCAAGCACTATGTTGGCACTGGAGTTACAAAGACAAAAGCAAAATAGTCCCTGATTTTAAGGATCTTATATTATAATGGGTGAAACAACATATGCATAATATATGAAGAAAAGGAAATAAACATTTATTAAGAACCTATTGTGTTTCAAGTATTGCATTAAATATTTTACAATATTATCTCTTTTGATCTCTATAACAACCCTGGGAAGTAGGTACTATTACTGCCCCCATTTTCTACCAGAGGAAACTGAGACATCCTGAGGTTAAATGACTTGCTCAGAATCACACATCCAATAAGTATCTGAGGTAAGTATCTGAATTCAGAACTTCTTGATTCCAAGTCAAGCAGTTTATCAACTGTGCTTTCTCCTGCCTCCATATACAAACATGTATGGAATATGTAAGATATATGTGAAGTAGGTTATATGTAGAATATATAGAAAATGTATTCAAAGGTAATTTGGGGAGGAGTATGCTAGTAGTTTGGGGGACCAGGAAGGGATTCATAAAGAAGACTGAATTGTCTTATTAAAATCAAAGTTTTCAAGAGGAAGAGATAAGGAAGGAGTGAATTCTGGGTATGGGGAGATAGCTAATGCCAAGGTTTAGATATAGGAAATGGAACATCCTATCTGCAGAACAGCAAGTAAACCGGGATTGTTTGAATGCAGTATGCAAGGAGAGAAGAAAAATATAACAAGATTCCCACACATGACCTGGAATAACTAAAAGCTAGAAGGGGAAAAGTTGGAAAATGTGATGTCCAAAGGGGACATTTCAAGGGAGTTCATCACAATTTAATTCAATTCAACAAATATTTATAAGGTGCCTACTTTGTGCAAGGTTCAGTTTTCAATACTCAAGACAAAAAAAAATGAAAACAATTCAACATCTGTACTAAGAATTTTATAGTCTAATGGGATGAGTTGGACAACTATAAAACAAGTTAGAAAGTCTTTAAATGATAGGGTAAATAAAAGAAAGGATTAAGAGATTAAAAGAAGATGCAATAACATCTAAGTGATATAAGTAAAAAGGAAAGTAAAATCAGGGAAGGGATCACAGAGGAGGTAATACCAAGCTAAAGAATTGGCAATTTATTTCAATAGTTAACTACAAGTCACTTCTTACTGATACATGAACTTATCTAGTCTATCCAGCAGAAAAACCCTTCCAGGACTCACCTCAAAATTATACTACACACAAAAGGAAACCCTCAAGAACCCCTGGCCTGATAGAGTACAATAAGCTTTTACCTATTTCACTCCAAGCCCCACATCTCAATTAAAAACAATCAATTATATCTAGTTGTCAAACACTTGCAGTTGAAACCCTTCTTATCTGTGCTGGCTGAAGAAGTCTCCAGCAAGGATACTGGGCTTTTGAGGGCTATTAGCTACAGCTGCTGTCTTCCCATGCCAATTATACTACTGGACTAATACCAGGGTTCTTTCAACTGTTCCATGTCTATAAGTGGGGAATGGAGGGATAGAGGGTCTCTGAAAATTAAGCCCCAGGGAATCTAATAAACTATGCACTGTCCTCTTGTCGAAAACAGATGCCTTATTCTAACAAGCTATTCCATAAATGTTGTTAATCCCAGGGATCCTAGGAAGGAGTGTATAATCCCATCACCACTGCTAGGCACAATTCAGCACATTTACTTCTTGAGAGTGAATCAGTAACATATTTATATGTACATAATGACAATTTATTTAGGGAGAACATAGTTTCCAGTTCTAGATACTCTGAACACCCAGATATTTGAGGAACTTGAATTCATGTGATAAATTTTTATTCTTTGATAAAGCTCTGAGTCAGGGATCAAAAAGAAGCTACTGAGGTCTGAACCCCATGACATTCTTTTCTATGGCTTGTATTCCTAAGAATAGACATGATCTTTGAATGAGATAATCCCACCATTTCCAGATGACATTGCCCAATGACAATTCTTGATAGGAAAACTCAAACTAAGATAAATCCTGCCATGATACCAAACATTACAAATTATATTTTTCCTAAAACCAGGCTTGTAGAACACCTAAAGCTCATAATCATGATATATGGATGAAGAGGTAGATTCTCTCACACACAAATGCATACACACACATAATCCCTTCAATTAGCTCTAATTTTGGTGAAAAGAGCTATATTTGTAATCAGATAATATTTAAGATTTATGATTTTTTTTTCAAAATTTTCAAAATTACTTGAGTAGAAAGGTATCATAGTATAGGAGAATATGTGTGGGATCAAAGAAACCTGTTTTTAATCCCAGTTCTGCCATTTACTAGCTGTAAAAAAAAAAGCCACTTACTTTCTTTGAGCCTCAGTTTCTTCATCTGTATGAGAATACTGTCATTTGCAATAACTACTTCACGTTGATGTGAATGTTTTGCATACGTTAAAAAACTACATAATCATGAGCTGTTACTATAATCAGACCATCATGAGGCAAATTGTTATAACCATTCCATCTGTGACAATATTCCATTCATCCTTTATTATTTGAAAGAAAGAAATTCTGTTCTTTATATGTTCATCTTCATTTACATTGATTGCACTCTTGACCTTAAATAAATAAGTCACAGACTTTAGATGGATAGATAGATCATTAAACCTAAAATGCAAGTCTTCTGACTTCATATCTGCAACTTTGCCTTTCACTGATTAAAATAAGGATGCCCATAAATCTCTGTGCATATCCTGTTTTGAAATTACTATCACCTTCACCTTGTCCAAAATCAACCAATGTGGAAACAGTATATTAGATGAGAAGAAATATTCCCATATAACTTTTCTAGAATGAAATTAATTGTGTTTACAACTCTTCCTAAGTCTCTAGACAGCTTCTACTCTTCCCTAGAGATCACTATAAATGATTTTGCATTTATATTTGCCTTCAATAACATTGGTAAATTTCTGCTAACATCAAGAAACAAAACTTGAAATATGACTAAATTTCCCTACTCAGGAACCTTAATTCCCTCTGGTTCTTCATGTCTCTACAAGATCGATAAATCATCGAAATGTCCATCTCCACCTTGTAGTAGACAATGTACATGCTCAAATTTCTTCCACTGAATTTCTGTATTATTGGACTACAAAAGGCAAACTCCTCTAAGTCAAGTTGGTTAGTTCTCTAACTCACAAGGTAAAAACATGAAATGGAATGGCTGGAAGGAAGCTTAGAAAAGGTCATCAAATCTGTTTCTCATATATATATATATATATATACATACACACACATATATATGTATAAAAATTAGCATATAAGACATGTAAGTTAGAATAAGTTAGAAGAGGCTTTTGATATCTTCTGATTGATCAAACTCCCTCATATTAAGTAGTTAAAAACTGCAAATAGGAAGCATTGAGTTTCCTCTCTAAAGGGGATTTGCATTTTCACCTCATCTCTAACTATGGAAGAAAATTCGATTTTGTCCCTTTGATAAATATTTGTCAACATGACATAAGTTGTGTGGTAAGGAGAATTTTAGAACAAGCAGAGGAGATTCTGGACATCCCACTGTGGGGTTAAAGAAATTGGCATCTTACTATGAATCAGGAATCCTAAATTCTAGTCCTAATTTCACCAATAACTTTCTTTAAAAAAAAAAAAAAACTAGGTTTCCTTAGGCTGGAAGTACATTTGTCACTCACAAGTTCAACTCCTCTGGTGATGAACGCGGAAGATTTGACTTACTCCTTTTCCAAATGGGCTTGTTCTCCCTTTCTTAGAAAACCTGTGATCCTTAATCCCTAGGATTCACCATATTGGTATCAGAATTAAATCAGACATTTTATTAGTTTTAGTCCTATGGTAGCTCAGAAGAGCTTAAGTCTGATACAGCAGCTTTAACTTCTCCCAGTAACAGGTTCTATAGGCATGTACCTTCACCATTAACATTCTGTATGACTTTGGGAAAGTCATTTATTCCTCCTTCAGTACCAATTTTTTCCTTCTCATAATTAAAGAAATATTTTCCAAAGTCCCATTGAGCTCTGTATTTCTATAATAATTCTCTGTATTTATTGTATCATTTCTGCTGTCCATGGTTCTGAAAGCCCTATGCCCCTACAGTGTCAGTGCTATACAAAACAACAATAGCAACGACAATAACAACAATCTCACAAATATCACCAATGATTAGGATTTGCAGTATGAATTTTATATGGATAGATTTTACTGAATAGCATTATTATCTCTTCTAGACTTCTTGTAACTGGCAGAATGGAATTACAAAATGCCTAGCTAATGTATAGCTATAAAAACTAAGAACTTGAAGGGATCTTGAAGGTTATCTAGTCCTAGCCCTATTTGAAAAATGAAATTCCTTTGTCAAATTCCTGACAAATGGTAAACCAGTCTCTTAAACTCTTAAACTCTTTCAGTGATTTGGAAGCTCACTATTTCATGAGGTGAGGATGGGGAAGGGCGGGGAGGAAGGTAGAAGAATAAGAGAATGAGATAGAACAAACCTAGGAAAATTCATTGTCTTGGCTGCAATCTGTACTCCTATTAATTAACCCCAGTAATTTTACACTCTGTGGCCAAATAGAGCAATACTATTTCTTGTGCATGATAGCCCTGAAATACTGGGAAACAGTAATTATATTGCACTCGATCTTTTCTTCTTCAGACTGAAAGCTATCTAGTTCCATTAACTGATCTTTGTATAACAGTTTTGAGTGACTTAATTTGGATGTTGTAGCAAAAATAATATCAGATTTAGAATCCAAAAACCAAGATTCAAACACCAATTCTGTCACTTAGTTCCCTCCATATGGTCTTTGGCAAGTAATTTGCTTCTCCAGGTTTCTGTTTCTTCAATTATAAAATGAGGTTCTTGAATTAAGTGTTCTTTACAGTCCCTTTATGTCCACAATCCTTTAATTTAGAATGATATTACTGTATATGGTAAAGGGAAAAGTACCAGATTTGGATCCTCCTTCTTGCCCTTGTTGATTATATGACCTTGGACAAATCATTTAGTTTTTCTGATCCTAAGTTTCCTAATCTTTAAAATGGAAACAATAATATCTAAAGGACTGATTGCAAAGGATTGTAAAACTAATATCAATAATGAAGATAGTGATAATAATTATATCATCCTCTCCCCCATCATAACCAATCTCCTTTGAACTTGCCACAGCTTCTCAGGGTCTTTCCTATATAAGGTGGTACTTGGAGCTGAACATTGTCTAAAATATGAAACATGAGCAGGACAGAAGACAATAGAAGTGTTACTTTTCTTCCACTGTCAGGCAATGGACAGAGAAATACAAAATGTTCTGGTCCATATGGAAACTGAACTCATGGCCTTTGCCCCCAAATTTCTTTCCTTAATCACTGAGCTCATTGATCACAGATTTTGTAGCCCCCTTTGTAATTCTTACTCTGTTGTTAAACCTATCACCTAAAGTTGGTCTATTCTGTTTATTAAGTTGTTGAAAATCCTTTTCTAATCAAGCACTCTTTTTACCACGTGTTACAAAACATTCATTCAAAATCACCATCCTATTCTATATATATTCAATTCAAATGGGCAAAACTGTCCCTATTGTAAAGAATAAGAAAACCAAGAGATGAAAAGGTTAGGCAAATTTACATTGGTCACACTGAAAAACTACCAGACTTAAACAGTAGGCTGTTAACGTGACACATCATAACTTCAAAAGACTGATACATGCATGCTAACTATCAACAGAGAGGTAGTGGAATAGAGGTATAGAATGTAGCATATATTTATAGATATACTATGATGTATGGATTTGTTTTGCTTGACTGTACTTGTTAGAAATAAAAGTTCTGTTGGAAATGGAGGGATCAGAGAGAAGTGACAGTCATGTGTTTAAAAACATTATTATTTTAAAAATCAGTTAATGCCTAGCCCACCTCATCTCTAACCCTCATATTGAAGCCTTGCTTAGCTGAAATACATATCTAATCAGTTTTATCTTATCTAAAACATATATAATAGTCTCCTCTCTACTATCCAGGTGAACTATAGGTTGCAAAGTTTAGTAAGGAAAGGATTAGTTACAGAGAAAGTATGACCATGTTTACATGAAGTGAGGAGGGAGACAGCAAAGCATAAGCATTACAAAGCTAAATATAATTTTTGGAGTTATCCATTGTTTTGGATTATCCAGGCCACTGACCCCCTTGTCATGGGCAGCTGCAGCAGCTGAACTCATTTATTAGCGCTGCTTTCTATTTCAAAAAGAAAGTTCACAGTCTGGTCTCCCTCATCCATCTTTCACTAGATGAATAGAACCATAAATCTTCCTTTCACACCCTCCAAAGGCCCAGAACTGAGCTGAATTGCCCCTTTCCCATGCCCCTTCCCACTTCCCACACCTCCAGCCTGTTACATCTTATTCAAATGGCCAAAACAAAGCTAAGCTTCCCTCAGACTGGGATGAGGAAGCCTACTCTACAACCAATGGAACTTGACACACAAGCCAGTAGACCAAAGTCTCAATTCATTAGGGAGTGGGAATGGGAGGGGAGGAGAGGAATGAATATTCAAGCTAGCCAACCATCTCCCATCAAAAAGTCATCTACTACGGATGATTCAGAGTCAGGCTGACAAAACTTTCACATCCCAGAACCTCAAAGCTAATGTTGGAGGAGGAAGAAAATCATAGAATATCAGAGCTAACAAAATATCAGAATGAAGACTGTCAGAGTCGGTATGGAGCTTAAAACATGGAAGAATGAATATAGAATGCCCAGGGTAGAAAGAACCTTAAAGCAAGGAACAGAAATGTTCCTTCAGAAATGGAAGGTTCCTCAAAGATCTGCTTATCCAGCTCCTTCATATTACATAAGGTAAGCAGATCTAGAGAATGAAAGTGAAGCCAAAGGTCATGTAATGACAATGCCAGAGCAAGAAATCAGACCCAGGTGTCCCAACTTCCAGGCCAGTGCTTTTTATATTACACTACATTGCCTCTTATTTTGTGGCAGTTATGAAGCAATGAAAAAGGGCCGCCAACCGAGAAACTTTTTAATGTTTTTCTATAAGAATAAGCTCCTGTGTAAGACTAATTGCCAGCAAAAGTATAACACAGACAAAGTTTGATTTTTGACATCCAATCACTTCTTCCTCTTCTAGACATCTCATCCATGAGGCCTTAGGCAAGCCCTTTACCCTCTCTGAACCTATTCCTTCATTTGTACTATGTGGAAAATGGACTAGATAATCTCCGGGGTACCTTACAACTTTGATAGTCCATGACCTGCATTGATACATGCTAATTTCTCAGGTTCCTTCCATCTCACAGATTGGAAGGAACGCAGGTCAAAGCTTCCATGTCAGGCAGCAGTGAGATTGGGTCTATTAGTGACTGGTAGGAACCTCTGTTAGAGGTTTAAAACTAAAATGAAATTCCTTTCATTTTTGACATGCTCAGGGTTTATGAGCATTGGTCTGACTTTTTCCCAACTAGTTTCTCTGATGGTGAGGGAATGATCCAAATGGTAACATCGGTGAATCTTGGTTCAGCGCCCATTTTATGTAACCCCTGATGTCAATAACAGAAAAGTATTAGTGGTAATTCACAATCAATAACTTTCTCTGATTTTAGTAATACTGGAAATGAAATTATTCTAACAGGAGACGGAAGAAAATATTTATTCTAGATAGAAGTGTACAATTAAGGGCTATAAAACATTATCTAGTGAATTCAGTCTGAGCTTGGGGGATAAAAAACAATTGAATTTAAGATAAGGTAACTAATCTTGGCACAACCAATAATTTGATGTGTGACCTTACACAAGTCACTTAAACTCTCTGATCCTCATAATCTCTACTCACAGAGCAGGATGCGCAGCAATAAAATGAAAACAGTAGATTTTTCTTTTTTTTACTTAGAGCCCTAAATAATGAGCTATTCTGTCTTAGGCAAGATTGGAGAATAGGTCCCCAATGATCCTGCAGAACGAATTTTACTTTCTGACACGAACCAAAAAAATCCAAAGTCCATAAAAACAATCCCTTACCTTTTTTAAGTGCTTTCATTTCCATTATTTCAATCGTATCTCAGAACAGAGCTGTGAAGTAGGAAGGGCTAGTGTTCTTAATTATTAGCTGAGGAAAGGGAAGCTCAGAGAGGTTATACAACACATCCAAGATGCCGTAGTGACTTAGTGGCTGAGACCCAATTAGTCTTCCTAATTTGGGTTCTTTCTACCACCCTATACTGCCTCCTGAGTATAAAATGAGCTTGAAGTCAAGTCTTCTACCCCTAATATGATTAAATACTGAATAGTCTTTATAGTGATCAGAAAATTCTGGAATCACTCAAGTCTAGGGGGTTAGCCTTTTTTGAAACCTCACCCCTTGCAGCCCTTGTCTGACCCTTGACCCCTGACCCCTGCCTCCTGCCTCCTATATCACATATGCATCTTCCAGGGCTGCAGAAATAAAAGGTCTCAACCTCTGTTCTCCCCCTCTACCCCCAAAGGATCATGACGCCTTCTTGTTGAATGCCCTACAGGTCACCAATTCTCTCCACTTTGCCATAGCACAAACCACCCCCGCCCCCTCTATGTGGGAGCTGGGCCCAGATTCTGGAGGAGTCGCCTGATTCCGCACTGCGTCTGATTCTCATCGCCTCCCCCTCCCAGTGCCAGTGCCCGCCTCTGTGTGCATCAGCTCTAAGCACGCCCTCCTGCTCCATACTCGGAAAAAATAGCAAACAGAGAAGGCCTGGGAGCTGGGCTCAAGCCTGTCCTTTCTTGTGTCATAACCCAGCAGACAGCCTATCCATGTTCCCAACACTTGCACACGCACGCCCATCTCATTGCACAAAGCAGCTAGACACTAGAATCCATGCTGGCCAGCTGACAAGGCCCAGGTCAAACGCCTCAAGAGCCAGTCTTTCTCCTTTTCTCTATATAGGAATCAAAAGACTTGTGCCAGTTTGGGGCTGGAAACAGATTCGTGCTGCAGGGAAACCAAACTTACAGAAAGGAAATTGATTCAATACAGAAAGAAAATTACCCCAAAAGGGGGCTGATACTCAGTAAAATGGTGAGTTGTATGCTTTGTCTCAAGAGATCAAAACTTCTTTTTTCTTGACCCTTCCCCCCACTAATATCACTATCACATATGTCCACTGATGGTCATAAAATATGCAAACTAGAACGGACCTTAGGGGAAAAAATACCAAACATGAGAGCTAGAAAGGACCTTAGGACATAACATCAATCAATCAGTCAAGAGATAGTTATTAAATATATACTATATGCCAGGGGGGAAAGTTTCCTTCAAAGGACTTTTGTTCTGCTGGTGAGAGACAACATGTACGCATATAAGTGTATAAAAACTATATAATAATTTTCAAAGAAAGTCACTGGCAACTATAAGGATCAGGAAAGATCTGTGAGAAGAGGCATTTGAATAAACCTTTGATAGAAAATAAAGATTCTATGAAATAGAAATGAGGAAGGAGGGTATTCCAGACATGAAAGATAATATATGCAAAGGCATGGAGATGGGAGATGGAAGGGTCAAAAAGAAGGGCAATTTGCCTGGATCATAAAGGACTTAAAGGGGAGTAATATCTAATAAACTTCTAAAGATAGGTTAGGTTCAGGTTTTTAAGAGATTTAAAAGCCAAATAGAGAAGTCTACTTTTGATCCTAGAGGTAATATGGAGCCTCTAGAGTTTATTGCACAAAGAAATGACTTGCCCAAGCTTATTCACAGAGAGCAAAAGTGAGGAACCTGTTTTCTGCCAAAAGCCATTTGAATTTACAACATTATTTGTGGGACATAAAAATTATCAACTTATAGAACTTGGGTAGCAGAAGGTTGTTCTACCTACCTTTCAATTCATCATTACCTGTCATTGTTTTAGCAAATGATTTTGTGAGTCTTATATGGCCCATGGGCCAGATGTTCCCCACCCCTGATATAAAAGCAGAAAGGCAACATAGTAGATAGACTGATGGGACTGGCATCAGGAAGACCTAAATTCAGAGCTAGCCTTAGTCACTTACTAGTTGGGTGATATTGGAAGTCACTTCACCTCCATCTGCCTCAGTCTCTTTACAGGCAGATGAAGATCATAATAGCACTAGTCCCCCAGGTTTGCTGTGAAGATCAAATGAGATAACATTTGTAAAGCCTTTAGCATAGTACTTGGCCCAGTATGTGTTTAATAAATGTTTATTCCCTTCCTTCTTTCCATCCTGTGCTTTAGGAATTTTCCTTAAACAACTGTATGGAGGATAGATTGGAGAAAAATAAAATTTGAAACAGAAAGACCTCTTAGGAGACTATTCAGTCCAGGTGACAAGTGATGAGGGCCTGACTCATAAAGCTGACCATGAGAATGAAAAGGAGATGAGTATTGAGAGGTTGTGGAAGTGAAACGAGTAAAATCTGGTGATTTATTGGATATGTTGGGACTGGAGAAGACCTGAGAAAAAAGAATGATGAAAGTCACCTGAAGATGATTTAGAACCTAAGATTTTAAAGATGGGTAATTATGGCCCACATAAATTATGTGCCTTGCTCAAGATTTCATAAGCTAGAATAAGAGCCAAGATTAGAACCCCAAGTCTCCTAGTTTCCAGATCAAGCTCTTTTCCTCAGATTTTGCTACTACTCAACCAGCTGAAACATAATCAATAGAAAGGGCACTGAATTTAAAATAAATGATCTATTTTCTAAGGTCCCTTCTAGCTCTGCTAGATGACAATTAGGTCATCAAGTACATGTTCTAACACCTAGAGATTGCCATGTGACCTTGAGGTGAGAAAATTTTGTATGGGGAAAGCCCTTAAGGTTGTTCTTTGTTTTCTCAAATAAACAAAACTTTTAGACAAAAAAGTTTTATAAGAAGCAAGCTTTATACTCACCTTTGGAAAAGTCTAGAAAGGCACTATATTATAAGTATATTATGAGAATTTCCTGGATTAACTCCAGGTGGGGGCAAATCAAAGAAAGAAAAAGATGACCCTTCTTAGATTAGTCTCCCGGGGTCAGATTCAGTCTCTATGAATTCAGAAGTGTAGGAAGTAGGATCTGAGCCTTGAATTAGAATATGAATCCATTCATTATTAATATTGTTTGTAATGTCAATTTCCACTAAAGCCTTTCTTTGATGCACAGAAGTGAAGTAGCAAGTTAGGTTTTAGAAAGCCATGACAATAGAGTATGATTTCTGTCTGGAAAGGTTTAAAGTATTATCCTAGAGATGGATAAAGATAAATGGATAAGTAGTTTGATAGTTAGGTAGATAGATAGATATTTATATATATTCCAAAGAACCAGCCTACCTGTATTTCAGAGAAACAGATGAATTCTTTGTCCTTCATAAAACCATCCAGTGAGGGAAAAGGGTTAGGGAAGGGAAGAAGAAGCATTTAGTCCCAGTTGCACAGGTTCAAGAATAACTTTCACCAAAAAAAAAAAAAATGCATCTCTCCAAATATGAAAGTATAACTATTAAATATCAGGTTCAATGAGTTCTCTCATAATGTCTACTTCTAACATGGAAAGAAAAAAGTCTTAGGAATGAGAGAATTAAGAGGAGGAAGAGGCAATCAGTGGTAAATTTAAAATACAGCGCAAATAAAATTCCCTGACATGCCCACCTTTTCAAAATGTAGTAGACCTTTAGAGTCTGCTTTTGACTATTATATAATTTAATACATTCATCTAAATCTGAAGGGAGAAAACAGTAAATTATTCCAATAAGACCTCAGCTGAAAGAATCGAAGATTTTCCTTTAAAAAAAAAACAAAAAAACAAAAAAAACCACAGTTCCCAGTCTAGACTATCAGCTTGGATTATCAACTAGGAACAAATATTTGCATAAAAGTAGGTCATAGAACACAAGGCTTTGGGTTTTTTTTTTTATTTAAAAGCCTTAAACTTGGAGAGACAAAAATAATAAAAATATTATGTTTTCAAATGAATAACCACAATGAAAATAAGACAAAATTATTAAGATAGAAAGCATCACTTTTCCCTTCTTTTGTGCCTCATTTCTTCTATAAAATGGGGTTATTATTCCCTATCCTGTCCTTTCACAAGGGGTTGTGTTAATCAAAAAGAATAGGATGTAAAGTATTTTCTAAGTGAGAAGATCTCTGATGTTTCTAGTGCATACCCTCCAGATGATTTATTAAAAGACATGAAGGGCAGCCAGGTGGAGTAGATAGGTAGTGCAATAGATAGAGCACTGGCTCTGGAATCAGGAGGATCTGAATTCAAATCTGGTCTAAGACACTTCACTTTCTAGCTATGTGACTAAGTCACTTAACCCCAATTGCCTCATATACATAAAAAAAGACATGAACAAGATGTAAACCAGAAGAGAAAATGGAGATAGCCAATCTACTAATTCTACCAGTGGAGCCTATCACTTCTCATTCATTCAACCCTTCCCAATCTTGACCCTATATTTAAGCAGCTCAACAGTGAGACTGAACACTTAAACCTGTTACCACTAATGCCTTGCCAAACACCAATCCTGGATAATCTGCTTCTTCTGCTCCTACTTATGTACTACTGAACAATGTTAGAAGAAATACAAGCTGTGTTGACTGAATCCACTACAATTTTATGCTCTATAATCTCATATAAACTTTGACTGGGCAAGTTAGAAGAAATACAAGCTGTGTTGACTGAGTCCACTACAATTTTATGCTCTATAATTTCATATAAACTCTGAATGGGCAAGTTTAAAGTACAATGGGATGGGGGGGAGAATGAGAGAGGAAAGGAGAGAAAAGGAGGGAAGAAATAAAAAAGTGGGAGGAAAAGGGAAGGAAGGAAGGAGAGAGAGGAAAGGAGGGAGATGATAGATGGATGGATAGATAGATAGAAAGAAAGAAAGATAGAGAGATAGATAGATAGGTGATGATAGATGGATGGATAGATAAATAGATTGGTGTATCTAGAAATAGATCGGTGTGTGAACTTTAGTCCTCTTTGCATCATGACCTTTCCTTGACTCTTCTCTAATCAATTCTTTATCAAATTCCCTACAAAACATTTTCTAAATCTTCTTTTCTCACACCAACATCTATCCCTAAGCTTTTAGCAGAGGTCAAGGACATAGGTTTTACTGAAAAAATTGAAGGCATTCACCATAAGCTCTCTCTTTCTCCTCTACAACTCAAAATCTCTTGACACCATTCCCAATTGTTCTTTTTAATCTATGATAAAGAGATGGTCATTTTCATAAAGGCCAATTCCTCGATTTATATCTTTGATCTCATTGCTCCATTCGCCACCAGAAAATTGAGGTGTTTAAGGAGGACTAGCACCTCTAGTATGAGCCCTTTTCACAGCTGTTCATTCATCTTCAGTGTCCACCTTCATCCAATACTCACCTGTGATGTCAAGAAGCTGTAGCGTGCACAGCAGCCACATCCCAGTAAAATTGTCTTGGCAGCCAGACTAAACCAAGTTGAAGGTAACTGACATGTCAGAGGGGATGTCTATCCCAAACATATGAAGCATCCTCCTAGCATAATAGGCACATGAGAATCATTTGTTCCAACAGCCACGAAGGTGACTGACACAGGTACTGTAAAGCACTTAGAGTTTGATAAGGTTATCCACTGCATTTTGTCCTGCCACTGGATTCAGTGATCCAGGGAGAGAGAGTAAGGCTGATGATGTTGCACAATTCTGCCTCACTTAAATATAATTCACACACAAATTAAGATATCACCCATGGTGTCACTGGTCCTCTTTGAAAACAAAGGACAAACATTGCTCTCTTTCTAGTCTTTTAACCCCTCCCTAGCTATATGCTCATCCGTAGTTGCCTTTAAACCTCCCAGATCTACCCTATCCTCAAAGAGTTATTTGATCCTACCACCCCCTTAAACTATCATTCTATAATTCTTCTTCAGAGCCAAACTCCTAAATACTGTTATTCTTTCTTTTTCTTTTCTCATTTTTTTTTTTGCTAAGACAATTAGAGTTAAGTGACTTGCCCAGGGTCACACAGCTAGTGAGTGTTAAGTGTCTGAGGTTGGATTTGAATTCAGGTCTTCCAGACTTCAGGGATAGTTCTCTAGCTGCCCCTCTTTTCTCACTTTTCAGTCTTTTGTAATCAGTCAACTGAAACTCATCAGTCAAAACTGCTCTCTTCAAGATTATCAATAATCTCTTAATTGCCAGATCTAATGACTTTGTCTCAATCCATAACCTTCTATATCTTTCGACAACATATAACACTGTTATATTTTTTCCCTTCTTGCTTTAGTGTGAAGCTGTTCTCTCAACTGTCCTCCCAATTCTCTGACCTTACTTTCTCAACCTCCTTTACCTAAACCAGCATCCCACTTTCTGACTGTAATTGTGCCTCTGGGCTCTTTCCTCTACATATAAAATGTCAGTGAATCCATCTTCTCCCAAGGGTTCAATTATTACCACTGTAGAAATTACTTCCAGATTTGTAAATCCAACCCTAGATTCCCATGAGTTTTAATCCAACATCACCAACTATCTACTGGGCATTTCCCACTGAATGTCCTGTAGGGCTTCTCAAACTCTACATGTCTAAAATATAATTTTACCTTTCCTCTAAAATGTACTCTGCTTCTGAACATCATCATACTACCATCCTTCCAGTTATCCAAGTTCACAAGCTTAAAGTCATCTTTGACTCCTCTCTTCTCCATCCCACACATTTAATCTGTTCAACAATCTTGTCAATTCTACTCACAGCATCTCTCACATCTATCATCCTCTCTCCACACACACAGCTACCACATTAGTTCATGCCTAGACTGCTGAAATAGCTTTCTAACTAGTCTCTTTGCCTTTTCTCCCTTTCCAATCAATCCTTCACACTGCTGTCAAAGTAATATTTTTGAAACATGGCTAAGACCATGTCACTCCCCTACACAATCAATTCTAAGGACTCCCTATTGCTTGCAGCATCAAATACAAGCTTCCCTGTTTAGTACCTAAAATTTTCTGCACTCAGACTCCAACCTACCTTTTGAACTTTATACATGATTCTCTATAATGTACTCATTAGCCTAGCCAAGCTAGCCTTCTTGTTGTTGATCTTTCATTTCCATCCCTTTGCATAAACTGTCTTCGAGCCTGGAATCCATAGCTTCCCTCCTCTTAAACTCTTAGGTTCTTTCAAAATTCAGCTCAGGTGCTCCCTCCTGCATTGGGGAATTCATCTACCAGCCACCAGCTGCTAGTGCCTCCCCTGAATTTACTATGTATATATTTGATATATACTTCCAGGTGTAGCTTTATCTCTACTGATAGAATATAAGATCTTTGTCTTTGTATCCCCAGCATCTTACACAGTACTGGCAAGTGGTAGGTCCTTAGAAAAGGCTTGTTTATTGATTACATGAGATAATACCGTTCAAGTTCTTTTCAAATCTTAAAGTGTAAAAAAGTGATTTGTTATTGCGTCTCTTACCTAAGCAATGAGATCATGACTCTGTTAAAATATAGACTACAACGTTTTGAAAGAAATGCAAAATATAAGAAATGCTCTATACTGGCATAGTGGATAGAGCACTGGCCTTGCAGTCAGGAGGACCTGAGTTCAAAACCAGCCTGGGGCATGTACTAGCTATGTGACCATAGGCAAATCACTTAACCCCAGTTGCAAGAAACAAACAAACAAAGGAAGGAAAGAAAGAAAGAAATAGTCTCCTCAATCAAAGAATTTACTTAGACCAGGATAGATTAAATATTTGCATATATAAGGAAATATTTATCTGACAAATTAAATAATTCTCCCTCTATGCCCATAATCCCAACCAATTACCAATCCCATCACTAGTAAAGCACAATTTGGAGACTTTAAAGAAAATCATTTAAAATACTGAAAAGTGGGAGTGGAACAAATAAAAGATGGAAGGGAAAGTTGGATAATGGAAAACTAATGGAAAGCCTATATACTAAGAAGAGAAAGAGACCTGGTAAGGAAGAAAGAGATCATGACAAAATAGGGAGAAGAAGAGGACCTGTTATGATAAGAAAAGGAGAGGCTCTAGTGTGATGATAAAGAGAAAGAGTCCTTTTTAATGGAGAGGGGAAGAAAGAAGAATCAAGCTTTTATATAAAGGAGAAGGGACTCTGACATAATGGAGAAGAGATGAAAGGAGCTCTGGTAATGGAGAAGAGAGAAAAGGTAGCACTTTCTAGCACACTTGAACTTATCTGTGTATGGTTTGGGCAGCTCTGACTGTGACTATAATATGTACATGTATATGAGTATTGCTAGATTGGAGGATGGGGAAAGGAGACAAGAGTGAGAGATACTAAAAATAGTGCCTGGGAGTAACTGCATCATAATCCGGATTTACAAGAAAATAAATTATTCCAGCCTTTGCTGTGGTGTCTGCAGGTCACTCACAATCTACCCAATAGAAGTCCTTTTACATCAATGTCACTGAAAAAAGATAAACACAAATATCCCAGTGGGGAGGGGAAGGTGTGTGGGCTTTTACAAACAGTGTTGGTTACAAAAATCATCTCTTGCCTTCTCAACCTTGGTCTAATTATTTCATTTATCTTTTGCCAGTAGAATGTGAAATGTTATAAGGAACTTCAGTACATAATAGAAGGACACAGCTGAATGGGACTTTAGATCCTTGGTCAGAAAATGTCAGAGCTGGAATGACACTCAGGACACAGAACATATAATTTCAAAACTGGAAAAGATTTTATAAAACAGTGTTAGAACTGGAAGGAACTGGACTTAAAGCATAAAGCATAGAATGTCAGAACTGGAAATAATTCTTGAAATTACCATGTCTGAGATGGCAGAAACATTAAGACATAAAATTCAGAAGGTCAGGGATGTAAGGAACCTTAGAACACAAGATAGAATGTTAGAACTAGAAAAGATAATAGAACAAATAAAAAAATTGTAAAACCTTTCTTCTATGACAAATGGTGGCAATTTGCTATTAAATTGGGGGGAGGGGGGCATTGTTGGATTGTTTTTCTCCCCAGAAAAGAAGATTAACTCTCATCAAGCAGTATTTCTCATTAAAAACTCCATTTTCCTACTAAATACTAGATTAATGTTGTTTAAATTATGTTGCTGGTAGGAGCGGGGGAGGGGAGAATTAATGAACTTCTACTAAGCAAAAATGTGCATCTGGTAGGAAAGAAACTCTAAATTAATGAAGAAGAAAAACTAAAAAACAATCACTTTAGGGCAGTATTCTCTGGGAAGGTATCATGAACATGCAAGAAAACAATTGAATCAAAGTTTAGGAGGGGAAAGTCAGGCAGCCTGGGAAGAAAACTGCCAAAACAGGAAGTCACTGTCTATTGTCCTTCAGTCTATTTATGCTATTATTTGACAATAGCTGTGCAGACACTCACCTCACTCCCTTACTTCCCAGCTGTCTATTGCAACCCTATATGGGGTCTTGTGTGGATGCTTGTGGGATCACGAAATTATGGTTTAAGATCAATAAATGTTTGATTTGTATATCTATTATACCTATATGCCAGATATACTTATATGTCATGTAAAAATTTCTGAGATGAAAAAGGTTCACAAGTGGAAAAAGTTTAAAAAGCCTTGCTCTACTTTACTTCTCCGAAAAAAAAAAAAACACTCCAACTCATTATGTCTGATTGTTCTTTGACACATGTACCACTACTGCAGTCATACATTCAGCTCTGGTCCCATACTATATTTTAAGAGGGGCACTAATAAACCAGAGTGTGTTTAAAGGGTAGTACCTAGGATGATAAGGGTACTAAAAATTATATCCTGCGACTAAGAAAATTGAAGATATTTATTCTGGAGAAGACTTTGGGGAGATGTGAATAATATCTTCAAATATATGAAGGGCTATCCTAGGGAAAATGGATCCGAATTACTGATCCTTGGCCTCTAAGCACAGAACTGGAACCAATGAGAAAGATATTGGTGATCAAATTTTAGCCTTACATAGGAAGAATTCCTAAATGTCCAACCATGAAATTGGTTTCCTATTGCCACAGCCATAGCCAGCAATTCTGTTACCTGAATCAAGCATCACAAAATGATCCTCAGAACTAGTACAATAAAAACCACTTTCAGATAAGTGAAATCATGCTTCCTCTACAATCCTAACTATCTTTCAAAGCTTATTTCATATGCCCTCTTCCCCCTCTCTCAAGTATTTCCTGATACCCCCACATTTGGATCTCCTCCTACTAATTTTTATGTCATCATGTTTACTCTCTTGCTCTCTGAAATTATATACTTTTTGTGTCACCTTTGTTTTTATGTGCTATTTTGCATTATAATTATTGGTGTGCATATCTCAGCTCCCTAGCTAGACTCGAAGTTTCTTGAGAGCAAGGGACCCGTGTATTATACATCCTCATCTCTTTCCTAAGATTTAGCCCAGTATTCTTTCTATAATAAGAGCTTAATAAATTGATATTTGATAGGTGAACATAGGAAAGAAAAGTAGCATTGTTTAAAGTTATGTTATATGGTGCTATTAACAGTATTATGATACAAAACTGGGGGAAAATGAGCCCAAATGGGGAAACAGAAAAATGCTGGTTAGTATATTGTCCAATTTAGATACATTTTAAAGTGTCTAAAGGATAATAATAGAAGCTAACATTGCAAGGCTGGAGTAGTTTCAGATAGTAGATTGTTTTAAGTGCAAAGTGAATTTTGAACCTCATTCCTTAGAAATAGTGAACATTGAAGGTTTTTCCTCATGGGAGAGTGGAAATCAAAAGGAGTTAGGAGCTAACTGAATATGGGGGAGAGAAATAATGGTTGACTCTGAAGTTCCAAGCATTTGGAAGGTAGCAATGTAATTCACAAGTAGGGAAATTGGGAAGAAAGGGACATTTGGAGAAGAGAAGATGGGGTCATTTGAACAAACTGAGTTTGAGGTGCTAATAGGACATCAGGTAAAAATGATGAGATGATTACTGGAAACAGACCTCTAAAATAGAAAAAGAAGTTGGAAATATAGATTTGGAACTCATGTATGTATAGTTGAAATCACGTGAAGGTGATTGAGATACCAAGGGAGAGAATGTTGAGAATTAATAAATTTGCTAATTAGAATCATTTATTAAAAGATTACTATGAGCCAATTCAGGCAGAAAAGTGGCACAGTGGATAGAGCCCCAGGTCTAAAGTCAGGAAGACCTGAGTTCAAATCCAGGTTGAGACATTTATTTACAACTTGAGCTTGGACAAGTTACTTTACCCTGTTTGCTTCAACTTCTTCACCTGCAAAAGGAACTGGAGAAGGAAATGGCAAATCACTCCAGTATATTTGCCAAGAAAATTCCAAATGGGGTCACAAAAAATTAGATATTTCTGAAACAACTAAACCATATAAGCCAAGAACTGTGTTAGGCATTGGCGATAAAAATATGAAAGTATGACTGTCTCTTCTCTTATGAACCTTATATTCTAATGGGGGAGAGGATACACATAGGTGAATAGTAATCAAGGATGGAAGTTTTGGCGGGGGGAAAAGAGGGGGGGAGAGAAAGGACTGAAAACAGAGATTTGGGAAATGTTTACAATACACAAAATTACTAGGTTCTTCTCAGAAGGGGATTCAACAAGCCACCATCATGTAAAACCACCCAAAAATCCTATCTATTATTTGTTTCCCATCATGCAAAGAGATAGATGGTTACCTCGTAAGTAGACTAATTTTCAGACCCTCTGAAAATACAGGATTCCAAAAAAGAAAGAAAATCAACTAGATTCAAGTCTTCCTTAGGGTCTTAGGTTCACTTCCTTATACTCTAATTTAATCCAGTCAAAATTTATGAAGTAACTAATATATGCAAAGCCTTGGGTTAGAGCTGGATATGCAAAGATGAAGAATAATGTGGTTTCCACTTTCACAGATGGGACTATAGGTATACATAAATAACTATAATGCAAATTAGAAAGATACTAACTGAACTGGAGAGGGGAAACAGAGCACTTAGGAAAGAAAAGAAGATGAAATCACAGTTAACTGAAGAATCACCGAAGAAAGGCTCCATAGAGAAGGAGCCTTAAGATTTTAGGTTTCCCAAAAGGAAAAAAAAAAAATGTGAGAAGCTAAAGAAATTGGAGAAAAAATTAATTAAGCATTGTAAATTAAATACTAGAATTGCAAATCTATTTTTTCATTTTATAAATATATTTTGAAATTTTCCACCCGACTCTTAGTCTAATGTCCCATCACAGTGAAGAGATGGTCCCAGATTCTCAAAGGGCTACACCAGCAAAGGACAAACTCTGGATGGTACTATACTACCAACCAAAAAGACTTAAGGGAAGACTGCACAAGAGATGATGTGCCTGTCACCTGAGGACCAACCCAGCTAACTTCAGAAAACTTTGCCACCCTACAGCTGATCACTATCAGTGATGAACTTTTCTAGTCACAGAAACTCATTAGAATAGATTATTACAATGTGGGGTGGCTGGAATCTGCATCACTAAAGTGAGTTCCACACTGCTAAAAGTATGGGTTCCTGAAGTATGAAAATAAAAAATGTTCGTAAATGTGTTATAGCAATGTACCTTTGTCTGCTTGCTTGTTGGTTTGAGGTGACTTTGAGATTTCCACTAAAGAAGTAAATCAAACAATGATGAGAAAAGCAATAGGCCTTCATTTATTTCATTTTAATTCATACAAAAGAAGACCTTCTGACTTAACGTAAGACACCCAGGGGGAAAGGCACATTGAGATCACAGTTACTCAAAAGAAAAATACATCCAAATTTCTGAAGAAGCATGAAAGCAAACCCAGAGAGTTTGAGTGAAATAATCTTGAGGCAACAGCAGTAGAAAGAGAAATCATGCAAGAAACTAAGCTCTTGTTCCCCCCATCCAAGTAAAGGCAGCTCTCCTATGTTGTCCCACAACATAGGGGATGCTCTGGGATGGGGATCAGGAAAAGGTATTTTATAGGGAGAAGCAGGTTCTTTAGCAGACACATCTGATTAGTTTCCTACATCTGATAATAAAGGTGGGAAGGTTAGGAAGCTGGGAGTTCCCAGTAAGATTAGAGAGGTGGGCTGGGTGAGTCTCCTAGTAAGGGGGCGGAGGCGGGGTTCTAGAGGGCTAAATCTAAACAGAAGACAACTTGTCCTAAGTATAGAACCTAAAATTTCAAAAGTTTTTCAGTCTGCCACAATTTACAAATTCACTTCTACATTCAAATCAAAAGGAAAGGTCCCCTAAAGCCAATGTTATGCTGATAAATGTTTAACAACCAGCTGCATGACACATTTTTGAGATTAATCTGTTTTATCAACATTTTTTGTTCACTTTCTTAAGTCTAGACAATCAACAACAAAAAAATCTAGCTCTGATCTATAGAACTTGCTGATTTCTGAGGTGTAAATACTCACATTGAAAATTAACAATCAACTCTTGAGTTGGTTCCAGTACAGCTCTGCCTAAAGCCTTGCTGCCAAGAGGCCCCAGAGGATCTTAATCTACCACCATACCAGGTTTATGATACCACACACACAGTGCATAGGCATTCATGTGGTAACTAACAATCATAATCACCCCCAGGGAAGGAGGATTTCTTCAAAAAGCCAACACAACCGGGCTTCCCCTCAGCAGCAATCCTGCCCAGCCCTTCTTCCAGGATGTTTCTTCCCTCTTCAGTACAGTATAATGGTAAGTACACTGACTTTGCAGTCAGAAAGTATCCTGACTTTTGGATCTTGCAAGACAATATGTGTGTCATAAGAGAGTATTTTCCCCTCTCTGGACCTCAATTGATTCTTCTGTAAAATGAAGGAATTTTAGCTAGTTCATTTCTAAGGACATAAAATCATGTTCTTGATCAACCTAGATTTTAGCTCTTCCAGAATTAAATTGGCCTGAGCTATCCAACAGAAGTCAACTCATTGACCTCAAGTAGTCTCTGGTTGATGATGCTATTATAGCTCAAAAGGCATGTTCAGAATTGATGCTCAAGAACATCAGGGTGATATCTCCATGAAGAGAAAATCTCTTCATCTCAAATCAAACCCCTTGCTCTCAAAGAGAGGAGCCAATTGGCAAACCCGATAAGACGAAGGTAATTTAAAGGTCAAATGAAGGCTGGTTATCGAGCTGCCTTTTCTCATGACAAATGCATCTGAGATGCTGCTCTTGCAAAAGGATGGTGATATTTTAAAACAGATGGCTTATCAGTGAAGGCAACATTGACTGCCCGATAGGAAAACTTCCTATATTAATCCAGCCACTGGAGAAAAGTGTCTATCTACCTCTGGGCCTTATTTTAGAAGTTTAAAATCATACAATGTGCAAGTTGTAATGGACTTGAAAACCTTGGCTATTAGAGCTAGAAGGGATCTTAGACTCTATAACACCAGTGTTAAAAGGGAACCACGAACATCAAAGGTGAAGGAAAGGAAAACACAGTATAATGTTAACACTGAAAGGGACCGAAGAGCACAGAATGTTGGAGCCCAGCTTTGGCTATAGAGCATGGGACATAGAATGTTAGTGGTATAGGCCTTTCCTTTCAGATGAGAATACTGAAACCCACCACTATGGGGTAAGAGAATAGTATTCTTGCCTCTTGTTAACTAAGTGTCATATGCAAATCAAACCTAAATTCCACTGGAATTCAAAGATGCTAATATTCTAGAACTATGAGCCAAAAGTTACATCACAGAGCACTAAATTTCACCCTTATTAATGGTAATATGAATACACATAGCACTTTACTATATAACAGCTATGTTAAGCATTATATTTTCATTTAATCAACATATAACAATGTAAGTAAGTACTGTTATTATTCCCATTTTACAGATAAGGAAACTGAAAGAGATGAATGACTTATTCACGGTCATATGGCTAGTAAATGTCTAAAGCTGGATTTGAACTCAATACTTTTCTGACTCTAGGACCTCTACAAATAAGCTTACACATACATGTACTTGTTCCTTTAGAAAGACCACTGTGTGCCAAATGAGGGAGCTGGATTAGAGGATGTTTAAGTAGGAAAAAAACAGCACAAGACTATGTTTTAGCTCTGACATTCTATGATGAGGACATCAAGAAATCATTTGCAGAGGCAGGTCAAAAACCTAAGGCTCCTAATTCCCAGGTTAAAGCCTTTCTCATTACATTGTCAAGAACTTTTCTTATTCCATTGTCAGGAAAACATGATCGTATGTGAGTTGAGCAAAATTGAGAACTCCTAAACTCCCAATTTAATGTTATAAAGCATCCATTTTTAAAAAATTAAATGATAGGGAAGATTTAAAAAGGAAAAGTTAGAGAATAAGACTATATCTATGATATTACCATGTCCAAAACAAAGGATATTCTGATCAGTCATCATGAGCATCAAGGTTACCTTATCAGTAAGAAGCGGGGAAGAAAGGAGAAGAATGGAAGAAAATACTAACTAGACTTATGACTTCATGAATAGAGGAAAACCCCTGGTAAGGAAACTGTCTTAAACAATGCAGATAGCTTATAATCTCAGAGCATGATTTGAAAATACAAAGTGGTTTGCTCAGTGACAGGGTGCTGGTGTATCTCAAAGGAAAGACTTGAACCAAGATTTTCTTTACAATGAGGCTGTCTCCCTCTACATATCCCCCATAACATGCTGCCTCTATAATGTGCGAGAGAGTGTGTGTGTGTGTGTGGGTGTGTGTGTAGACCAGTAGAAGAGAAGAATAATGCATTGGGCTATTACATCCAAAGGCAATATCCCTTAAGATCACAGAGCTCCCTTTGCTTTAAGTTCACCAAGCAACCTTCATTATTAATTTGGTTTCCCATGTGGACTTTCTGGGAAGGGAATGTGCTGACTGGCCAACATCAGGAATTTAATCATGTCAGCAGGTATATTTCATAGCATAGTGGAAAAAAATCACTGGACTTACTTCGAGTTTGAGTAGCTTGTGGTGAATCCTGATTCCTACACTGGCCAGCAAATTATTTTTCCTCCTTCGATCTACATTTCCCAATTTGTAAAAATAAAGAAGCAACTTGCCTCAATTGATTATTACAAGGAAGGAAAAGGAAATAAGCATTTATATAAGCATCAACTATGTACCAGGCACCAGGCTAAACCGTTTTTACTAAATATTATATCATTTGATACTTGATTGTTTCATGTGTTGTATTAATAAACATTTAATAGATGCCTACTGTGTGCAAGACACTGTGCTAAGCACTGAGGATAGAAGTAAAAGAGACAAAAGTTCCTGATATCAAGGATTATGCAATCCAATGGGGAAGACAACATGAAAATGAATGTATGCAAAGCAAGCTATACACAAGATAAAACAGGAAATAATTAATAGAAGAAAGGCACTAGAATTAAGAATGTTGGAAAAGGCTTCCTATAGAAGGTGGATTTGGGATTTTAAAGAAGCCAACAGTTGGAGCAGAGGAGGGAGAGCATCCAGGTATGAGGGACAGCCAGAGCCATGAAATGGAGTGTCTTGGGATAGTGACTGTGGGACAGCCAGGAGGTCAGTGATACTGGGTCAAAAAGTATTTTCAAGCAGTAAACTGTAAAAAGACAGGAAAGGTGGAAAGGGGCTAGGTTATGAAGGGCTTTGAATGCCAAATAGCATTTTTATTTGATCCTAGAAGCAATAAGAAGTCATTGGAGCATATTGAACAGAGTAGTGACATGATCAAACGTGCTTTAGGAACATTGCTTTAATGATTGAATGGAGGATGGATTGGAAAGAGGAGAGAGCTAAGGCAGTCAGACCTTCAAGCAGGTTATTGCAATAGTCCAGGTGTGAGAGAACAGAAAGAAAAATATGTAAACCTCAATATGCTATAGAAATGAGAATTATTACTACGATTTTCTCATTCCTCATCTTTCTCAAAGGAAGTCCTATGGAAATGGTCCTGCAATAAGCCACCAACCTAATGGTTCATTTATATTTAATGTTCTAAGGGTTATTGCACAGACAGGTAAAATGATTGCTTTTTGTAAATGAATAAATGCATGAAGATATAAGGTCTTCTGTGGGCTCAGTGAAAGCATCTTTGGGACAATAAGAACAAGCAGGATGGCATGTACCTCATCCTGTTCTTATATGGTTTTGATTTCTTCCAATAAATCTCTATCTACCTTTTGAAAGATTTTGATTTTATGTAGCTTGTAGATTGAGTTTTTTGACATTTATTTTAAAAGTTGTTTGTAAATTTTTGTTGATCAATATTACATCCAAGTGATAATATTCCAGTTCTAACCAATTTATTTATTGAATTTATGATGATGATTCAGCACAAATGAATTAACTATCTTCTGACTTGGTCAAAGTAAGCCAGTCCCATAGAGTTTGACTACCTCTTGTTGTAACTGAAATATCCCAGGGATCCAATCAGAAGATAGTGTTTAAGACCTATCTGTTTTTTTGTACATATCTGACTTTGCAATGATTTCCCTCTCTCAGCCTCAATTTGTGATCTGTAAAATGGGAGAGGGGACAGGAGGAAACAGCAATGACGGGGAATAGGGACTAGATTATATCTAAGGTCTTTTCTAGCTCTAACAACATGTGATTCTATGATAAAAAAAATAAGTAAATAAACCATCTGCAGAGCTGAGGATCCAGCCAGAGAACTGAGATGACCCTTAACCAAGAATTGCTACTGCCTCATGAGGCCTATTATCAGCAGCTTGCTAGCTTCACATTTTTACCTGTACAAGGGTATTTTTCCCACTTTACAGATGGAGAAACAAAAATCACAGAGAGTCTAAGTGATTTGCTCAAAGTCAATTCAAGTCTCTTGAATACAACAAATATTTATTAAATACCTACTATGTGCAAAGCCCTGTCCTAGGCATTGGAACTATAAAGACAAAAATAAAACATTCCCTCATTTCTGGAAAGTAAAATTCTACTAGGGGTTATAACTTTTACATAATTACATATAAAGTAATTTGGAAAAGAATTTTTAAAATAAACAAATGAAGGATCAGAGAATGATTTGTGAAGGGGGGAGAAGCTAAGTTGAGCCTTAGATAGACATAGGTTCTAAAATGTGACTCTGACAACCTCTAGAAAGAGGAGGTGATGAAAATTAAAGTATGTTTTTTTCTGTTTCTTTCTGTTTTTTATTTGTTTTGGGTGGTTTGGAGGGCAATGAACATGGCTAATTCCCACATTAGCCATGTGGGAATCTATTTTGCGTGACTATATTGGATGGATGTAATGGATAAAATCCATTATATCTTGCCTTCTCAGTGGATTTTTTTTTTTAATTATAAGTGAATCTGAGGAGGGAGTGAATTTCAACCATGGAGAAAAGTTTCTGTAAATACACAAAAGTAGCAGATACTAAAGAATAGCTGCTAATCTAATTTTGCCTTGAAGGTCAATAATGTGTAATAATGCTAGAAGGGCAGATGAGCCAGATTATAGAGGATGCCAAGGTGAGAAATTTGTATTTTACCTTAAAGGTGAGAGGAAGCTACTGAAAGTTTTTGTTTATTTGTTTTTCTATTTATTTGCTTGTTAGCAAGGGAATAATACAGTCAGATCAGTGTCCTAGAACTCTTACATAATATCAAACAAATAGCTATTAAGCATTTAACCATGTGCTAGCCATTGTGCTATGTATTTTACAATTCTTACCTCATTTGAGTTTTACAACTATTTTGGGAGATAGATGCATTTTACAGATCTTACAGATAAGGAAACTGAGGCAGACAAAGCTTAAGTAACTAACTCAAGGTCACATAGATAATAAGTGTCTGGGCATGGAATTAAACTCAAATCTTCCTGATTTCATGTCTAGTGCTCTGTCTCCTGTGCCATCTAGCTCTCTGTCAAGAGGAACTGGGAAAGGCTTCTTGAAGAAGGGTTTAGCTAAGATTTGAATGCCAAGAGTTGGGAGATAAGAAAGGAGAGCATTTCAGGCATAAGAGGTAGCTATAGAAAATTCATAGAGTTGGGATATGAAATGTCTTATTTGAGGAACAGCAGGGAGGCCAGTGTCATTAGACAAGGGTATTTGGAAAAGCTAAGAGGGTACAGGAAGGTAAAAGAAGATGAAGAATAGAAAGAAAGATGTCAATGCATAAAGGGCTTTAAAAACTAAAACATTTTATATTTGATTTTGGAGGTAACAGGAAATTACTGAGTTGATCAAATAGGGGTAGGGCAGAGTGATATCATCAGACTTGTGTTTTTGAAAGATCCCTTTGATAACTGAGTAGAGAATGGACTAGACTGGGAGAAGATGGGGAAAACAACCTGAAGGTTTTATTGTATGATTGTAGCAGAAGGATAAAGAATGCCTCCACCAGGCTTATGGCAATGTAAGAGGAAGAAAGAAAGCAAAAATGAGGAATGTTAAAATGGTAGATTGAATGTGGGGGGAGGAGGAAGAGAGAGAGTAGAAAGTCAAAGATGTCAATTAGTTTATCACATTTGATTGATGAAATAGTAGTATACTTGACATTAAGAGAAAAATTAGGAAAAGGAGAGCCTTTAGTTAGAAAGATAATGAGGGTTGTGTGTGTGTGTGTGTGTGTGTGTGTGTGTGTGTGTGTGTGTGTGTGTGTGTGTGAAGGATTGTGAAGTGTGAGGAGAAGGAGGTTTAAAAAAAGTGGAAGTAGACAAAATTAAAGTATTAAAACAGTCCAGATGAGAGATAATAGGGGTTTTAACTAGGGTGGTAACTATATAACTATAAATATATTGTAGAGGCATAAATCACAATAAAAAAAACTGGCAGGACTGGGAATATCAGATCTGTGTAATAAAAGGACCTCAGTTCAAATCCCATCAAATCCCATGAGGTTTAACTTCAGGAAAATAAATTAACCTCTATGGATTATAAGATAAGGCTTTTAGGGTCCTTTGTGGCTTTACATCTATGATCTGGATCCTACTGACTCCTGATCCCCAGGCTTTTTCTATATTGCCTTCCTATTCCTTTCTGATTCCTTTGGTCCTGACCCCCCAAAATGCAAGGCTGTGCAAAAGGCTATAAATACACACACTTGAGATACCAATCTCTGAAGTAATCAATATACTTCTACTTTCAGGATAACATTCAACTCAAAGTGTTTGCCTGAGCTGGAAGAAAAGATCCAATTGGAGAACTGTTAAGAAACTAGAAAATGGTGAAACATTAGCTGACCTGAGACATTCGTTAGAGATAGACCAAATTCTAATAGCAATTCTAACAGCTTGTTCTATCAGTATAAATCCACCTATCCTTCAAGACTCAGCCTGTCTCAACTTTTCTAAGTCCATATAGTGCTTTCTCTTTCCCATTATCTTTCTGACTATTTGTATCTGGCCTTTAGTTTATATTGCCTTGTTTTGTTATAGGCATGTGTCTTTTTCCCCTTAAATTAAATTATGAGCTCTTTAAAGACAAAAATTATGTTTCGACTTTTTCTTCCCTATAGGTCCTAGCACAGAGTTCAACACATAATAAGTCCTCAATAAAATCCAAAAGAACAGTATCTGACATTTGTAAAGAACTTAATATTTTAAAAAAAAAAAACTTTTTCCTTCATAGTATCTCATTAGATCCTCTCACCAACCCTGTGAATTAAGTCATGCAAGGTATTATTAGCCCCATGTGCCAGATGAAGAAACTGAAGCTCGGAGACGTAAAGGTCACATGACTAGCACATAGCAGAAATATGATTAAAACAATGATTACAATTCTTATTCAGGCCTTAATCCCTTATTACTGAACTATCCTAATAGCCTTATAACTGTTCTTCCTGCCTCCATTCTCTCCTACTTTATTTATCATTAACATGACTTCCAGATTAAACTTCTTAACCTGATCACATTACTTACCTGATAAAAAAAAAAAAAAGAACAAAAAACTTTCTCAGTGGCTCCCCATTATCTTTTTCCCCCTATGCATTTTCTTTTTTTAAATAATATTTTATTTTTCAAAATACATGCAAAGATAGTATTCAACATTCACCTCTGCAAAAACTTCTGTTCCAAAATTTTCTCCCTCTCCCCCCATCTGCCCTCCTCAATGAAGCAAGCAATCTGATATAAATTTCATTTATGTGCAAACCTTTTTAACATATTGCCATACTCATCATGCTGCACAAGAAAAATCAGATGGGGGGAGGGGAGGGAAATATGAGAAAAAAAAAACAAGCAAACAACAACAATGAAAAAAAGGTGAAAATATTGTTTTGATTCACATTCAGTCTCCATAGTTCTCTCTCTGGATGCTGATAGTGCTTTTCTTCACAAGTCTTTTGGAACTGCCTTGAATCGCCTCATTGTTGAAAAGATTGATTTTCTAGATAATGGAGAGTCAAAGTCCAAACTGTTTAATATGGCATTCAAGGCCCTCTATTTTCAACCTTAATTCATACTAATTTCCTTCAAGAACTCCACAGTCTTGCAAAATTAGATGACTTATCCTTGTCCAGATTTATTCTTCTATATCTCACCTAGTTTCCTCTCATATTTTCCATCTTAAAACCCTTCCCTTCCCCAAAGAAATGCCATCTTCTTCAGGAAGTCTTTCTGAATCATACCTCTCACAGGTAGAGATAACATCTCTCTTGTGTAACTAATCTCATATAATGCTCTCTTTGGACCTTTTCAAACTTGAAGTATAGTGATTTGTGTCCATGTTTCATGCTCCAGGGACTGTATCTTATGTCTTATTTCTATCTATTCTCAAATTTAAGGATATAGGTAGACATTTAGTAATTATTTGTTGAATTGAACCCAGGTCTTTTTTCCCATGCCAGGGTTCTTTTGGATTGTAAAAAATATTAGCTCATAGAAGATAAAAAAGGATCCAAAGGCACCTTAGAGTAACCATCAATTGGTAAATGACTAAACAAGTTATAATATATAAATGAAATGGAATATAATTGTATTATAAAACATGATGAAAGGAATTTTCTCTAAAATTGGAAAAATTTGTATAAACTGAGGCAGAATGAAGTGAACATGACAAAGAGAACAAATGATACAATTACAACAATTCAAATAATTATGAAATATTTGAGAACTTGGGTCAATGCAATGGCCAATTATCATTCCAGAAGACCCATGATGAAACCTTTTACCCATTTCCTGACAGAAAGTTGATAGCTGAGATATATGGTTTCTGGACATAGGGAAGGTGTAATTTGTTTTGCTTCTCTATATATATGTATATGTATATATTCATTACCAAGATTCTGGGTTTTTTTTTCTATAGAAGATTGTGCAGGAGAAAAAAATTCTTCTCTTTACTAAAAAAGAATAAATTTAATTTTAATAAAAGTACCTAAGTAATCCCTGAATTTTACAGATAAGCAAACTGGATTCCAGCAAAATGAAATGATGTACTCAAAGTCACACAGTGAGTAAGAATCAGAGTTGGACTTGAACCTAAATTTTCTGACCCCAAGTTTAATGTTCTTCCATACCATATCCTTTCACCCTATATAAATTTATAATGTCTCCCTTATCTAGAACTCAGTCCTTTACCATATTTCCCTCTCTGGAAGTAGCCAAGAATTTAAAAAGTGTTAAGTCTAGCCTTCTGATATCATTGAAGCTCATATATGTCAGATTGCTAGAATATGAGAATTGAAAAGTACTTTGGAGATCACCTAGTTCAGTCCATAGCAGAGAAAGAGTCTCTTTCACCAAAAATATGGCAACCAGACTTGTTTGAAGATCTCAAATGATAGGAGCCTCTCTAGCATTCAATAATTTGAATAGCTGTAATTGAGTAATTTTTACTCTTATACTGAACTGAAATCTACCTCTCTCTTAAAATCCTATTTCTGTACTCTAGAACTAAGCAGCTCATCATCCTTGGCAGAAATGACATCTTCTACATTTCTGTCATGAGCTAAGACATCTTCCCTAAAATAATCTTTCAGAAGACATCCCTCATATGATTCCCATGTTTTTTTCTTTTTCAGCTAAACATATCTAGTTCTTCCAGCTATAGCTGGCATGATCTAGCAACTATTTCCCTTCTCTGGATATGCTCCAATTTGACACTTAGAGAAGAGGTGCTCAGACCCTTCTTTGATGCCTTTTGGCCTTTTTTATACACTCTTTTAACAAACATGGTTATCAGTTTTCTAAGGCCATAGCCTATTAGAATGAGGAACTGCTACATAAAGCAAAAAGTGACAACTAACAATGAAGAAAAATATAGAAAAAATAGAGATCCTAGGACCCAAACATCACAGTCATTCAAAACCCATTCGTAAAGGAAGAAACAGCTGAGCAACAGTAATAGTGTCTACAGTTTCACTATATTATAGCCCAGTGTCATCATCCATAATTATAATCCTTAGTCACCAAGAACATATTATATATACACCTCTCATGAGCAACATCAGCTACAGCTGAATTTAGGAATTGGATGAAAGGATTTATATAGCAAACCCTACCTGGAAGCCAAAGAGATTGAATCTTCTGGATAAATGAGCATTCTAGAAAGCAAAGAACTTACCCCAGTAAACACTAAAATTTTTTTATATTTTCAGTGCCTTCTTCAAAAATATTTTAAGATGCATCACTTACTTTCCTGAATGTGCAGAATTTCAAACCAGACAATTCACATGTCTCCTTCACTCAATTTCATGTATCCCTGCAGTATGACACTTGGATATCCCTTGGAGATGAAAAAATCTACCATGGGGTATGAAAGAAAACACTGAAAAAATAACAAGAAACTGGAAGGAAGTGGGTGCCTATACATTAGAGAATGGATGAACTATTTTGTGTTATATTCATATATAGGGACAGTTAGGGGGCACAGTGAATAGAGTGCTGAGCCTTGAATCAGAAAGGCTCATTACCCTGAATTTAAATCCGGTTTCAGACATTTGCCAGCCATATGACTCTGAGCCTGCTTACCCATTTGTCTCAGTTTCCTCATATGTAAAATGAGCTAGAAAAGAAAATGATAGAGCAGCTAGATGGTGCAGTGAATAGAGTACTATCCTTGGACTCAAGAAGACCAGAGTTCAAATTCAGTCTCAGACACTTAACACTTACTAATTGTATGACTCTGGACAAGTCACTTAACCTCAATTATCTCTCAAACAAAAGCTCCAAAAAATAAAATGACAAACTACTTCCACATCTTTGTGAAGAAATCTCCAAATGCAGTTATGAAGAGTTAGACACAACTGAAATGACACAACAAAACCCATAACATCATGCTGTTCCATATCTCTTTTCCTTTTCATCTCTGTCTTCTGACTTCCTTTAAGCCCCACCTAAAGTACTAATTTCTTCAAGAAGCCTTTTCCTTTATGCTAATGTCTTCCCTCTGAGACTATTCCCAGTTTATATTTTTATATCATATTTGCATGTATTTGTTTACATAATATCCCCTTCATTGATTGTGAGCTCCCTGAGAGCAAACCTTGCCTTTTGATTTTCTTTGTATCCCATCACTTACCATAAACATCTGGCAAATATAGTGTTTAATAAGTGTTAGATGATTAATCAGTTGTTACCAAAAGAAAAAATATCAGGCATTTGGAGAAACTTGGGAAAATTTAAATGAATTGATATAGCACAGACTAAGCAGAACCAGAACCATTTACCAGTAATCACAATGTTACCAAAGAAATTAACATAGAAAAATTTGAGAATTCTAATTAATTCAGGAAGCAGTCGTGACTTCAGAGAGGAGATGGTTAAGCATATCTGCCACTTCTCTACAGAGAGGTGGACTGGAGTATGAAATGAGACATACATTTTCAGTCATGCTCAATGTGTAGAATTGTTTTGCTTTATTGTACTTCTTTATTACATGCAAAGATAAGTAAAGGGATCATCTTTTGAGAAATTATGGTTTTAAAAAGAACATCAATAAAACATTCCACATACACAAGAAAAAAAAAAAAAAAAGAAAACAGGTGTAGGGGTTAGCATACCTGAGTTCTGGGCCTAGCTGGAATTTAATTGTCATTGGAAACTGGAACTTGTGCATGATAACAAAGCATTTTCTGAATTATATTCAATAGATAACATTCAAGAGAAGTGAGATCTAATAAGATTAAGATCTGATAAGAGGATGAGGCTGATGAGGAAAATAATCATGATGATGATTGATGATGATAAGCTGACAGCTCAAGTTCTAGATTAGAAGCCCTTGGAGACCTTGAAAAACAGCCACTTTTCAGCAGAGCAGTTAAAAGCATATAAATGTAGAAATCAGAAAATTAAATTTCAACAAGTTCTATCAAGTTCTGCTGCTAACTATAAGACCTGGAGCAAGTATCCTCTCCTTTTGAATCTTCATTTTTCTCCTCTATAAAATGAGAAGAATATCTTACATACTTTCTAAAGCTTCTTCTAGCAACAATAATCCATATTATAAACTTCCCTTGCATCTCTAAAATGTTATGCAGCCCAAATATTTCTTATTTTAGATTCCAAGGTCCCTTTTAAATAAGGGGTCAATTGATAATTTCCAAAATTTCTTTCAGTTGATACTCTAAATGAAAATGTTTCTTCTAGCTCTGACATTCAAAGCCTTTGGGGTCTTCTTCTGCTTTGAGGAGAGAACAAGAAACAGAAACAGTGAGAGAGAGCGAGATATATATATGTATATATATGTATGTATGCATGTATATATATATATATGTAGAGAAAGAGAGGGGGGAAGGAGGGAGAAAAAGAGAGAAGGAGGAAGAGAGGAAGAGTGAGAGAGAGAAGGAGAAAGAGAAGAAAGGAAGGAGGAAGGAAGAGACAGAGAGGGAGAGAGAGATAAAGAGAGAGACATAGAGACAGAAGAAGAGAAGGAGGGAGAGAGAGTGGGCAACAATAACTGATGCTCATTCAGTCTAGGGCAGTAGCATCTCGGATTACTAAAGGTGAGATATCCTGGTTCATTTACTGTTACTAATCAGGATAATTCATCATGTTTTAAAGAAGACCCCTGTACTAGGAAAGAAAACCTGCAGTGAGGCAGAACTGCTGAAATCTGGAATCCTGAAGAAATTCCAGCATCCAGTTTATGTTGCGAATGAGACAGATTTGGAAATCAACCAATCAGCTGGATACTATGAAAGCACCAGAGAGGACTAGAGCTCCAGACTGCAGAGCCTCAGGGAAAAGTATTTACTACTTCAGCCCTGTCTTTTTTTGTTGTTCTTGTACAAGCCAACTTTTTAAAATTTGTAGTTCCTGATCCATGCTACAAAGTCATAGTTCTGCTACCATAAAAAAAAAAAAAAAAGAGGCAGTCAAACTTGATGTTTAATGTTCCTTTGGTTGAAAAGGTTGGGGGTGGAGGGGGTGAGAAAACTTAGAGGGGACATGATTGCTGTCCAAATAGTTTAAGAGGGAAGGCAACTGAAAAGAGACTTCTTCTTCTTCTATTTAGGCCCAGAAAGCAAAATTAGAAACAATGAATGGAAATTAGTAAGAGGCTCAACAGAAGAATTTTCTTATAATTTGAGTTGCCCAACCCTAAAATAGACCTCCTATAGAGGTAGTATCGCAGAACTATAAAATGACCAAATTTTAGAGCCGTAATATCACACAAACTTGGAATCCTAAGATCTTAGAGTCACAGAACCTTAGAATGGAAAAGTCAGAGAAGCAGGGATTCATAGATATTATGCCTAGGTAAGCCTGTTGTATTTGTTTTGTTTCCTAATCACTGGGTCTGCAGTCGTGCATCCCAGTCAGCCAAGTCACCAATATCATGCTGTCATGGATGATAAAATGAGAGGAAAGGTTGTCCAATATAATTCATCCCCTTTGTTGAGAGGGAAAAATTATTCATAATAAACTGGGGGGGGGAGCTCTAGATCAAGAATTCTTAAACTTTTTTCTGTCATGAAATCTTTGGACAATCTGATAAAGCTTATAAACCCCTTTTCAGAATGTTTTTAAATGCATATAACAAAATATTACAATGGAAACCAATTATATTTAAATATAGTATTCAAAAAAATTTTTAAACAAATTGAGTATCTGTGGAATTGAAGTAGATTAAAATGCCTGCTTATAAAATATACAAAGAAAGTTAAACAGCTAATCAATGAATAAGTATTTTTATTATTAAAAAGATTTTATTGATATCTTAGATATTTTGTCCCATACTTTTTTATTTTTATGTCAATTTTAGTTAATTTTTTCAATTATCAAGTATCTATTTTTCCTTCAATCTCCTCTCTCCCTATAAAAAGGAAAAGCAAGTCTTATAACAAATAAGTATAAACAAGGAAGAGAAATTGTATTGAGTATATCCAAAAAAATGTGTGCTTCAGTCAGCATAATAGTAAATTATCTTTCTGTCAAAAGATAAATATCATTCTTCATCACTGGCCCATTGCAATGATAATTGATAGATGTATTGAGTTATTAAGTCTTTCAAAACTTTTTTTTTGTTTTTACAGCATTAGTGTTGCAAATTTTTTTTGTATTTTTACAACAAAGGTATTACAAAAATTTTTCTTGGTTGTGCTCATTTTTCTCTGCATCGGTTCATACACCGTTTCCAAGGTTTCTCTGAAACAATCTCCTTCAACATTTCCTATGGCACAATAGAATTCAATTATATTCATATGCCACAATTTATTCAGCTGTTCCCCAGTTGATGGGAACACCTTTAGTTTCCAAATACTTATTAATATACAAAAAAAAAACCTTCTATAAATATTTTTACATGAGTTCATTTCCTCTTTCTTTGGTCTCTTGAGGGTATACAATGTAGTAACAGTATCAGTGAAAAAGCACATGCATAGTTAGTGCCTTTTTGAGAACGGTTCCAAATTGCTTTTCAGAATGGCCAGACCAATTCCCAACATCACTTGTTTTCCTTCGGCAACTCCATTTTGTCTTTGTTCCTTTTTTGTCAATTTTGCAAATCTGATGGGTATAAGATAGAACCTCCGAGTTGGTTTAATTTGCATTTTCTTACAGTTAGTGATTTGGAACACCTTTTCATGTGGCTCTAAATAGCTGAAGTTTCTTTCCCTGAATAAGCATTTTTTGAGCACTATGTAACTAGTATTGAGGATACAAAAACAAAACAAATAATCCCTAACCTCAAGAAGCTTACATTTTCCCAAGGAAAATGCAACACTTAAATATACAAAATAGATACATAATTAGTACATGGTAATTTCCTGGGGGCAATAGAAGACACTAGCAGCTGAAAATATAAGGAAAGCCTGCTGAAAAACCTGAAGCTGGAACTAGATTTGAAGGAAGCAAGGAATTTTAGCAGTTTAACATGAGGAGGGGTACATTCTAGGCATGGGGTACAAAGGTATAGAGAAGGACATGGAATATCATATTGTATAGACAATAGAGTGCATAAAAGGAAGCAATGTGTAATACGTCTGGAGAGGTAGGCTAGAGCAATATTGTGAAGGACTTTGAATGACTAACAAGCAGAAGAGTTTGCGTTTGATTGCAGAGGCAATAGGGCTCAAGCCTATCAGCAGGGCAATGCACCTGTACTTTAGGAGAATCATTTTGGCAACTGAAGTATATATAGAATAAAGACTGTCCTGTTCCCTTGGAATTTTCTAGATGATCATGATCATGAAGACAACAAATAATTTCTTAAGTTGGTATAGCACTTTTAATGGTGCACATCCATATCTATTCTCTCATTTAATCCTAGCAACATGCCCTTTGAAGCAGATGGGACATTTATTCCTATTGTAGACCAAAAACGGAGGTCCAAACAAGAGAAGTCATTTGCTCAGTCATGTGGTGAACTAGAATACAGCTCTCCTGATGATCCTTAGTCGTGTTCTTCTGCAGTGCAGAGCCCAGCCCTGACAAATAATTGTCCACAGCCCAGCTGAGAGGATTTTTCACAAAACAAACACCCATCAGGAATTTCCTTTGCCCCCAGTGCATCCAAACAAGCCCTAAACCTCCAAACCCAATCAAGTTGCTTGGTGTGGGGTTGTGTGGGGCCATCCGAACAGAGGTTTAATGAGTAGTTTATGATTCCTCAGTGTCTGCAGTAAGCTGTTTGCTTGTCACAGGGATATGGCCCTTTTGCCACAACATAATGAAGGCCTTTAGCCCCTTCACAGCCTAAGTAAATCACCTTGGCCTCCTCTCATCTGTTCCTGAATTTCCTTGGTCAGAGAAATTGCAAAACCAAAAAAAAAAAAAAAAATGCTGAAGTCAGGGAGAGAGAGGATCCAACCTTACTAGGGTTTGTGTGTGCAAAAGGAAACAAATCCCATTTCAAAGTATCTCTGCACCAAAATGAATCACAGGCTAATAGAGCCAGATGTTCCTTAGAACCCTAGAACATAGAGTTTGATAGAACCCTAGAACATAAAGTGTCAGCGTTTGATAGAACACACTAGAACATAGAATTTCAGTGCTGAAAAGGGAAAATGAACAAGCATTTATTAAATACTACTATGTGCCAAGGACTGTGTTAAACACTTTACAAATCTTTACATCAACCCTGGGGACTAAATGTGATCACTATTCTCATTTTGCACCTGAGGAAATTAAGACAAAAGGAGGATAACAATTTGTTTAGGACCACATAGCTGTAAACATTTGAAGTCTGATTTTAACTAAGATCTTTCTGATTCCAGGCCCAGAACTCTAACTATGATGCCTCTTAAGACCTTGGAAATAAGACTTTGAAAGGGACCTTGGAATAGAAAATAGAGAATATTGGTGCTTAAAGAGACTTCAGAGACTGTCTGATACTACTCCCTCAGTTCACAAATATGGAAACTAGTGGTGGATGTGATTTACCTAAGATCATACAACCATTTATTGGCAGAGCCAAAACAAATATCCAGGTTTCTTTGGCACATCCTTAGAATGCTCACACCCTCCCAGTTGCACCCTACTCAGTTCTATACTCCCCAGATAATGGCCATGTGCTTTTACATGCTTTATCTCATCTGCTATTAATAACTTTCTGGAACTGAGAAATCAAATACCATATTACAATGAGGAAACTGGTTTCTTAGATTCTATTCCCTTTCCCTCGAATCTGTGCTAAAAAACTTTAGCTGGCGATGAGCTATGGCCTAATGATCTAGGAGAAGCATATAATGTTAGAAAGAAAATCAACTTAGAATCTTGGGTCTTAGAGGATCTAAGTTTGAGTTCTAGTTCCAAAAATTGTTTCACCTCCAACGAGTTTCTCTCTATGGGCCTCAGTTTTCATATTTGTAAAAGGCAAGGAGGCAGCTAAATGGCACAGTAGATAGAGCACCCACTCCTGAAGTCAGGAAGACCGGAGTTCAAATCCATTCTCAGATACTTAGTAAACTTGTGTGACCCTGGGCAAGCCACTTAACTCCAATTGCCTAACAAAAAAAAAGGGGGGGGAAGGGATGGATCTCTAAGTTTCCTTCCAGCTTTGCAATTCTAAATTCTAATGTCTCTTTACCCTTAATGTGCCTCCATGGCCTTAGGTAAGTCACAACCTCTCCAGAACTCAATCTCTTCAGATGAAGAGGCTGGGCTAAATGACCTCTACAATCTTTCATAGTAGCCAGAGCTAGGTGTGTCAGCAAACTCATTCCATATCTATTACCCCTTCCTATACTAACACTGACTTCTCTAGCTCTAACATTCCTTGTTCTATTTAAAAGATTCTTTCATTTTATGCCCTAATGTCCCTCCCAGTTACAGTGTTCTGTGATTCCATGACCTTTTAATTCTAGGAGGGGTGATTCTTTGGCTTATACAAAGTTGGTTTTGTTTTTGTTTTGTCAGCTTCTATACTTCAGACAGAAATATAACAAAGGACAATATAAAAATGTTCCACTCTAGGGGTTTGAGAACAGTAACGCAATCTCCCTGGACCTCTGAATGATGCCTGAGTTGATTTTATTGTCCAAAGTTGCAGACTGGCAACCAGCTCTGGTTGGGGCTTTTTTTGTTTGTTTGTTTGTTTGTTTTTTTCCTTCTAGTGATTTTGGCTGAGTTGTTGCTGGAGCCAAAAAGAAAGGAAAAAACCCACCCAGGCTAAAGTCTGAACCTTTCCCTCCCAAAGATAAATTATGTTGGTTTTTGCAGTGAGTGAATTGGGGCAGGAGAAAGATTTTGCTAGAATAAAATGCTCTGGCCCAGAGAGGTGACTTCTCAGCTCACAAAAGCTTTGAGGTTTCTTGAATTAGTTTCTGGACCTAGTTTAAGCAGCCAGAAAGGAAGAAATTTCAACCCCAATGAACTTTGCAAATAGAATAGGTCTTAAGTCATAAAGGTCTTATAAAATAGGTTTTCCAGTCTTAAAGTTTAGGTGTCTAAGGAAAGAAGGTACCGCAGGCTCTTTTATATTCTTGGGAAATTTGTACCTCTGCATGTATAATGGATTAACAATAATAAAAGGAGCAGTTAGAATTCGTGTGGTATTTTGCCTTTTACCAAAAAAAATGAGTTTCATCTTATTTCATTCACCTTTGAATTTTTGTGATTCCTAGACTATACAGAATATATGGCATATCAGAGTTGGAAGGAACCTTAGACTTAAAATTTCAGAACTTGAAGAAACTTTAGAGTCTATCTGATCCAACCATTTCCTTTTACAAATGACAAAACTACTAAAGTAGGGAAGTGATTGACAAATTTCCATTTCCTGACTAGAGGAGAGGGAATGAGATGAAGAAAGAGGAGAGTATTCTGCTTATTTTTTTTTCCCAGAAGAAAACTAGACTCAAAGGACTAAAATTCTGTGATTCTATAAATCTTATGATTAATCCAAAGAAGTCATCCCATTGACTTATTCTACCAACTGAATAAATACATAAGCTATGTCACTTTCTTATCTTATTTCTTTAAAGAATGCACAGTTCAAACTTCCATAGGACTCACTAATGCAGCCCTTCTCTAAAACTCCTCTTTCCTTCTTCTCAGGATAGCATGCTTTCCCCTAAACCATGCCTGTTTTCTTTACTTTATTGTTCACATCCCATTGTAAGGTCAGTGAAAGATAAGTATTGTTATCTTGATTTTGCAAATAAAGAAAGTAAGGGTAAAATAAGAGAAATGACTTGCCCTTGCCCACCTGGTAGGGAAGTGGCAAAGCCAAGACTTGGATCCACATGTCCTGTGTCTCAGTTTTTCTTCTCACTGTACATATATATACATATATGTTCTGTAGCCCCACAAGACCCAGCAGAAAGCAGATATGGAATAGATACAATACCTGTTCACAATTGATCTGTCCAACTGCTTCAGTCTGATGATAAAAAAAAAATCCCTATTCCCCTGTCACCTTGATAAACATCGTCCAACAACACTGTGACACAAGAGATCATTTTCAACATTATCTCCCAATATCTAGCTCCATGTCCTTGCCTCCATGCTACTCCCACATTACCATCAGGCAAGGCTTAGAGTTGTCATGAAACACTTTCCCATCCATACCCAAGGGCAGGCTCTCTCTGTATCCAAAGTGATGGAGGAAGAGTTAATTTGATGAAATTCCCCAGGTTAATGGGAGAAAGCCAAACAAGCAAGAAAAAGGAAGACTTATAGAGAGAACAATAAAAGGGACAGCAATGAAGATATGAACAAGTCATTTTGTCACAGGGGCATACCATACTAAAAAGGAAATAGTTGAGAAACATTACAAGCCTGGCATGGAGGCATGATATAGTAGTGTCACTAATGGCACAGCAGCCCCATAGAGAACTTTGGGACTGTACAGAAGGAAGAGAAGAGGGAGGATTCTGGGAGCTGAATATAAAAGTTGTTTCTCTCCTTAGCTTATGCCTAAAACACTCAAATTCAGTAATACTCAAATTTTCCAGGAAAAGTCTCTTGTCAAAATGTTAAGTTAATCTCAATTGTGTTTTGAGAAAAGCAGAAGATAGCCAGAAAATGGAGGAAACTTTTGACACAATCTGCTCCAGTCCCCTGGTCTAAACCCATCCACCCCATCCCTGCAGGGAAGAATAAGGTACCTGAGGACCAGCGAAACTAAGCCACTTATTTGAGATCACATAGATAGTAAGTTTCAAAGGCAGGAATTGAACATAATCCTTCCAACTCCAAGGGCTCCCCTTTCAGACTTGCTCTATGCCTTTCATGCAAGTCATCATTTTCATTCCTGGAAGGGCATAGGCTTGGGAAAACTTAGGGAAATATATCTGAAAGATGGACAGATGAAAACAACAAGTTGGCAACAAATAAGACATATAGAGTGAGTGCAAATTAAAATTTAATATCTAGGTTCTATCTTTTGAGAAGACATCTAAAGCTGGGAAGAACCTCTGACACCATCTGCTCCAATTCCCATCCTCCCCTCCTTTCCCTGCCATTTTACAAATGAGGTACTTGAGGACCAGGGTGGTTAAATCACTTAATCTTGATCACACAGGTAGCAAAGTTTCAAAGGCAGGATTTTAATATAGTCATTTTAACTCCAGAGACTGTATTCTTTCCATTGTTTTGGGCCTTCTTACTCTAAATCTAGGTCCTTTTCATAGTTCCATATTAACTCTGATTCAATAGCAAATGAACTGTATAAACAAATCTTTGTATCCTTTCTTTAACTTTCCTTTCCTGAGCTGTCCCTGACTGAGATTTCTCTTTCTGACCATTTCCTTGAATAACATTTTCAGGGAAAGCTATTTCAAGCCTTCCTTATACTCCCTTCTCCCTAGCTGGAGAGATTTCCCCCCATACTAGAAAGATTTAACAGAAATTTTTCAAAAAGCATTCGAAGTCTCAGCTTTCCTAGCATGAGAATCACCTTCTAGGAGTCAAGGTTAGGCTATCTCCTTCCTCCCCAACTCTGCACTACCTCCAGGATCTTATCCCTCAGGTATTCAATATGACTGTGACTTTCAGAGAAAGGGCCCATGAACATCTTAGCTGTATCTTAGAGTTCACCTCTGTTGAATCAGTATTCTGCAACAGCGAGACCCAGGTGATGTCCAAGCCTGGGACTCCTGAAATTCCTGCTACTCCTCATCTGCCTTCTAGCTGAAGTGTGCTCTTACTTTTTCTGTATCTCCTGGACCGTTTACTCCTTCAACCCTCTGAGAAAAATCCAAAGTCATAGTCTCAATCAATGATTCCTCTTCCTCCATTAGTGATGAGAGAGCTCAGTTCTAAGGACATCTTCTGTCAAAAGTGGAACAGCTAAAAATTCTTCAATTTGCCTGAATCATTGATAATCTTTATGTCTTCATTATTGGTTTATTGGTTTGTTGGTCATCTTTTAGAAGGTGGAAAAACCAACAAGGAGCAATTTTACTCTGAACTCCATTTTGACATAAAAATGTCCTTAGCCAAAATTTACAAAGAAACTAGCTTCAAGTGGACTGATATTCTTCCCATCCCTCTCATGCACATTAAAAACATCATGCTAGGGACCAGGAGATCATTATATACTTCAACAACAACAACTATACTGCATGATCAATTCTGATAGACATGGCCATCTCCAGCAATGAGATAAAACAAATCAGTTCCAATTGAACAGTAATGAATTGAACCAGCTACACCCAGCAAAAGAATTCAGGGATATGAGTGTGAACCACTACATAGAATTCCCAATCCTTCTATTTTGTCCGCATTTTTGATTTCCTTCACAGGTTAATTGTACACTATTGCAAAGTCCGATTCTTCTTGTGCAGCAAAGACATGTATGTGTATGTATATGTGTGTGTGTGTATAATTTAACATATAATTTAACATATTTAACATGTATTGGTCTGCCTGCCATCTAGGGGAGGGGGTGGAGGGAAGGAGGGGAAAAATTGGAACAAAAGGTTTTGCAATTGTCGATGCTGAAAAATTACCAATGCATGTATCTTGTAAACAAAAAGCTATAATTAAAAAAAAAAAACCATCATGCTAGATGTTCCTCTACTTTAATACTTACTTATCTTACCTGTTGACTTTTGTTCTGTCCTTTCTAGGCCCAAGATCATTCTCTGTGCAGAGAAAAGGAGCAAGAATAAGATTTGGACAGCATTGACTTCTCTCTATTATTCATGATCACATACTGTCTTAACCCTTCATTGCTATAGGAGTACATCCTTACAGAGCATGGCAATCTGAAGCTTTACTTGGAGGGGTTTTCTTCTGTCTTAAAGAGTGCTTTCACAACAACATGGTTCTGTTTCTATGATTGAAGAATTTTTAACTGCTCCACTTTTGACAGATGTCCAGAGAACTTAGTTCCTCGTCACTAATGTAAAAAGAAGAATCATTGATTGGGACTGTAACATTTGAATTTTCTCAGAAGGTTCCAGGAGTAAGGGGTCCAGAAGCTACAGAAAAAGTTAGAGCATACTTCTGCAAAGTCTGAGCAGTCTTCTTCATACCTGGCTTTAAGTTGCACCTAATGCCATAAAGATACACACTGTGGATAAGTACTAGTTGTCATGATGGAAATAATAGGAATGCTGATATTATCTTCCATTTAGAGTTTGTAATAAAGAAGGAGAAGAAAGCTGACATGCACTCCAAATTTGAGGAGAACATGTTTTAAAGCATGATGGAATAGTTCATATTCCATGGATTCAAATTTCACATGAAAAGAAAGCCCAGGAAAAATAGGGAACTTTCAAGACTTACATTCTATAGACATGGAGAAAAATTCCACTGAAGATAACAAATAATAATAATAATAATAAAACAATAGTAATAATAATTACTAATAATTATATATCAACTATTATATGCCAGGCACTGTGCTGTGTTTCACAATTATCTCATTTGTTCTTCACAACAGGCCTGGGAAATAGGTGCTATTGTTATCCTTTTTTTTAATATTAATAACAGCTGACATTTATGTGATATTTATTATGTCAGGCACCATCCTAATCATATTACAATTATCATTTCATTTAGTCCTTAAAGCAGCCTTGTAAGATAAGTATTATTAGTATTATCTCCATTTTACAGATGAAGGTAAAGTGAAGTAAACAGAGGTGAAATGACTTCACCAGGATCACACAATAATGTGTCTGAGGGTAGATATGAACTCAGTTCTGACAAACTCTAAGGCTTGCTAAGCTCTGTCCTCTAGACCATCTACCTACCAGAGACAAGAAAATTGTCTGAAATGGAATCACAGGGAATTTATCAATCAAGTTAGATTTTTTTAAAAGACATATCAAGAAGAGAGAAGTAAGCATGGATGTCCAAAAATAGGAACAAAAGCTTGTTGTGGTGCCATAAGGACAGCCATAGGACTGCCATAATTTAGAATGAAAGGAAGGTGGCAAGGCAAGCTAAGAATCCCAAAAGGAAAAAAGCAATGAAGGGATAGGAAAGTGTGAATGGAACTGTGATCATAAATGATAGAGAGAAGGCAATGCTTTTCAAATCTTACTCTTGTTTCTTTTCTTTGCCAAGAGAACGATCTTGAACCTAAAAGGGAGAGAACAATACATTGTTCATAGGGAGTCAAAAGCTAAGATAAGTGGTTATTTAAGTAGAGAAACATCTAAGCTGCCCTTGATGAATCAAGTCAGTGAGTGAATTCAAAAAAGTAAGAGAAGGCAATAAACAGCTGCTCTTAATGAATTTTGTGATTCTAGAAAATTACTCAAGGCTCTAATCAGAAGTACCTATATATTTCCATGGGTGGTCTTCTAGAGATTGTGTCCTGTCATTGGTCCAAAACCAAAGAGTAATTCTGTTAAGAGGATCAATTAATGGTGATTACATGCACCAATACAATCTAGTGTCAACCCACCCTTACAATCTTTTTTCCAATCCTGTCCTTCACCCATTCCACATTCCAAATAAAACTGGCCAATTCATTGCCAGTCATGTTCTAGTCTCTCCCATCTCTGCATTTTTATGTATGCCATTCCACTGCCCCTCCCCCATATAAAAACATAATCTGTCCTCCTCTCTGCCTATTGAAATCTTTCCCTTCCTTTAATTTTTAGTTCAAGGGTCTCCTTCATTTATGCAGAAGAACCTATGGAAGCTTCCATCTTTTTGTACCTCTTCTCAACTGTACTCCAAGAAAGATAATCAAACACCAATAAGTCAATAAACACGTATTAAGTATGGACTATTTGCCAAGCACTGTGCTAAATCTCAATGGTCAGCACCAGAGTACTAAGACCACCCAATAGCCCCAGAGGAATCCTTTATCTGTGAGGAGCCAGTTTCTGTCACAATCAACTTTCTATGCAGAACTTAGAGGGGTTGAATTCTATTCATGTCCCTATGAATAATATTTATCTACTCACTGCGTCTTTCCAATTCATCCCAACTTTCTGTTAACTCTGTTGCCCAGGTACACCATCCTATGTACAAATCCATCTCTAATGCTACCTCTCCCAATACTCTCATTTGTATTTACTCCAGTCTTATTCCTCCCAAACCTATGCTCCTTCCACTTTACTCTTTGGAAATCCCATTCTGCTCTAAAACAAGATGTCCTTCATCCAGTCTCTTTTGGGAAGAGGGGTAGCAATAGAATTTAAGTGACTTGCCCAGTGTCTGAGTCAGATTTGAATTCTTGGTGCCAGGGTCAGGATCTCTTTCTATCTCATTCATTCTGTAAACAAAACCTAGATTTTGTTCCCTTAGAAAACTCCATCTCTAACAGAGCTCTCTATTGTTAAATCATTTCATTCATGTCTGACTCATCATGACCCTGTTTGGGGTTTTCTTGGCAAAGATACTGAAGTGGTTTGCCATTTCCTTTTCCAATTCATTTTACAGATGACAAAACTAAGGTAGAGTGAAGTGACTTGTCCAGGGTCACACAGCTATTAAGTGTCAGAGGCCAGATTTGAACTCAGGAAGAGCCTTACTTCAGGTCCAGCACTCTATGCACTATGGTACCACCAAGCATCCTGTAATTCTCTTTTATGTTCAGTTATATCATTTCACCTTTCCAAGCCCCTGGAAAAACTGGGCTAGAGACAGCTGGATGGTACAATAGACAGGGAAGCCCGGGAAATATAGAGTTATTAGGTGGTTAGGTCTACAATCAGGAAGACACGAGTTTAAATCCAGCCCAAAATACTTCTAAGCTATGTGAGCCTGGGCAAATCTTGTAACCTCTTTTGGCCTCAGGCCCCTCAACTATAAAGTAAGAATTATAATAGCACTTATCTTTCAGGGTTGTTGTGAGGATAAGATGAGAGTGCTTTAAAGTGTTTCACAAACCTTAAAGTTCTGTATAAATACTAGCTATTATTATTAATTATCACTATGATTCCTTCCAGCTATAAAGCTTGATCCTATGATCCTAAATCTCTTCATCTCTCCAAACTTGGTTTCCATATCTGTAAAAAAGGGAGATGTTGTACTGGATTATTGCTAAAATTCTTCCCAGCACTAAATCCTATGAAAAATAAAAATGTTGACATTCTACTATATATGAAGTACTGAACAAAGGACCCTGAGTGAATGTTAACCTATTTTCTTCACCTATAGCCTGCTTTCAGAGTTTGGAGACTGACTCAGGAGAATTGAGTTAAGAGAGAAATTCAGACCATAAACAAACTTAATGATATCTTTGTTCTTTGTTTTGCCATGAAACCCTCTTTGGGTTCTGGGAATGTTTCTCATACTGAACTCAAGGCCATCAGAATGGGCCTCTATATCATTAAGAACACTCCCCTAACAATCAGACATGAAGAGAGTCAGACTTCCTTCATACTTCTCCTTTTCTCCCTCTTTCACTTTCTTGCCACTTATAACACTCAAAGATGTCAAAGCATAAATCTGGGAATAGAGCTGGTTCTTCATAACTAATACAGGTTAGAGCTGAATCCTTTCCTTCATAGTCAATCATAGTCCATAAACATTTATTAAGTACCTACTATGTGCAACACCTGTTAAGCACAAGAGATACAAAGAGGCAAAAGACAATCCCTAGGCTGAAGGAGCTTGCAATCTAATAGGGGGAAATGATAAAATAAATATTTATAAACAAGTTAAATACAGGACAAATAGGAAATAACTAAAAAGAGGAAAGACACAAGAATTGTGAGAATGGGAAACAAGTTGTTGAAAAACATGGGGTTTTAGTTGGGACTTAAAAGAAGTCAGGAAAACTAATAGGTGTAAATAAGAAAGAAGACCAGTGTAGGCACAAGGACAGTCAATAAAAAATATTCAGAGCTGAAATATTAGAATGTCTTGTTCCTTGAACAGCAAGACAAGTGTTACTGCATAAAAGAGTTATTAGAAGGGGAGGGAAGTGTAAAAAGATTGGAAAGGTAAGAAGTAGCTAGGTTATTAAGGTCTTTGAATGCCAAAGCATTTTGTATTTGATGCTGGAGGTGATAGGGAGTCATTAGAAACCTATGGAATAAGGAGGTAACCTAGCAAGGATTATGCTTATGAAAATCACTTTGGTAGTTGAATGAAGGAGGAATTGGAGTAGGGAGAGAGTTGAGGCAGACAGACCTACCAACATGCTGCTGCAATAATCAGATGTAAAGTGACAAAGTTCTACTCCAAAGAGGTAACAGTATAGCAAAGGGGACATATTTCCTGCATAAGAAAAGAAAATTAGAAAGCTATGATGTGCTCCTTTTCCAGAAGCTATCCAGACTGCAAATGGAGCATCCTCCTATCCTGACTCCAGATTCAGAAGGGAAAAAAAATGCAGAATCGTGTATCCAGCTTCTCTGAGGTCTTTGTCAACTATAAAGCATATCTTTCAATAAATCTCATTTGATTATATAAGTTTTGTGCATGGTCTCTCCTTTTCCTCGTTAGCATGGAAACTGATTTACCACAAAATCATTCATTTAGAGAGGTACTTGCCACTAAATGTAGGAAATAACAGGGAGAGGAGAGATTAATCACCATGCCTTTCCAAATTATCCCCTATGGACCTAAATGGCACTAATTCACTCTTGTACCTATTTTTTGCCCTTAATGTTAATGTTTGGTCCCTAGATTCCTCACTAGTCTCTCAGTCTATCAAATCTGTCCTAGCTTCATTTTCATTTCTATCAGTATTGACACTGTATCTAACCACTTAAATAATAAGTAACATTTGTGTACCTCTTAAATGTTTTCAAAACATTTTACAAGTCCTCCCCTGAACCTTTGAAACCCTTTGCCTCTCTGATCCTCTAATTTCCTATCCTTCTAATCCCCAAGCCCAAGTAGCTCTTACCCATATGCTTTTTCTACTCCTTTTTCCAAACTCTCACATACTGCTAAAAAATTACAAAATCATGTTGACCAAGTCCACTTAAAATTGATTCTTTCTCAGCTCCACTGGAACTTACTGCTGACAATCCTTTTATTCACCTCTTATTATAATCATACTCTCTACAATGGCTGTTCTAGGTCTTCTCTCCTTCTCCCAAGTCCACTCCTGCCATGTTACTTCTATCAGATGATCTTATTTCCTCCTTTAGTGAAAAGATTATGTAAATCCTGTTCCAAAGCTTATTATTTTGGAATTCTTTCCTCATTAGTGGAGATAAACACCCTTTACCATGTGAGGGGCAAGGTAGAATTGGCAAGACACCAGAGGCCTCCAGCCTTTGCCAGACCTCCCTCCTTTGGGGACCCTCCAAGCACGAACTTCCCTTTAAAACTCTTCGAGCAAGAATCTTCTTTGTGTGTAGAATCAAGTCAGCTTCCAACTAAGAGACAAAATGAAAAAGGCTAATCCCACTTTGGGTTGCTGAAGAAAAAAACTCTAGGAAGATGAGAGGAGCTGGCAGTCTCCATCATGTCCCTCTTCCAGTTTGCTACTCTAGAGACTTCAAGGACTTTCCTCTTGGATGAGATGCAGAACTCTGTCTCTTGGTTGAACTCATTTACTTCACTCCCTATTAAGATCCTTCCTTCTGTATTGCCCAATATCACACACACACACACACACACACACACACACACACACACACACACACTACACTACATACTTAAGTATAGATATATATTCTCCATTGTATACCTTCTCTGAGTTCAAATTTGTTATTTGGATTAATGGGTTTCTTTGCTAATCTCTGAATTTTCATTTCGGAGATGGCATTTTGTGGGACAAGGGTCAATCTTTGGATAAAGAGCCTGGCCCCTTGTCCCTAAAATCACAAAATAATCAAAAGTTTGTTGAAACCCAACCATATCTCCTAGAATAATAATATTGAAGGGAAGAGACAGATATTTCTATCCTACTAGTCATTATCTCTGAGAAGAACAGAGTAGTAGCTTCCTTTGGGAAGCTTTTTTGGGAAAATTTTTTGGGAAAATTTCCTTTGGAGAAAGGTGAGGGGAATAGAGTCTAGAGATGTTGATTCTGTTTCCCTTTGAGCCATACACAAAGACAACAGTCTTCTCTCCCTATTACTACAACTGAAGTAGTTAAATGTGAACTCTCTCAACTCTCCTTCTATATTCTTCCTCACATCTCATTTAGTTATGGTACCCTTGAGACTTTTCCCTCTACAGGAAGGAATAGCCTTTCTCTGCCAAAGATAATCCCTATACATGTACTTGTGAGTCTATCTTTACTGTCTTCTCCATAACTTTATCAAACCCCCCCTTTCTCATGAATCTTCAATCTTTTCCTCTTTAGGCTACTTTCCCTTAGCCTACAAACATGTTCAGGAGACAGCTGATAGTGTAGTGGATAGAGTACTGGTTTGGGAGTCAGGAAGACCCAAGTCTAGCCCTAGACACTTATTAGTTGTGTGACCCTTGACAAATCACTTAATATCTGTTTGCCTTAGTTTTCTCAACTGCAAAAGGGGGCTAATAACAGTACTTATGTTGGGAGGATTAAATGAGCTAATATTTATAAAAAGTTTAGTGCAGTATCTGGCACACAGTAGACACTATATAAATGTTTCTTTTCTTCAGGTTTTCAATATCCTAAAAAAATCCAAACCTCTGCCCCAAAATCCTTCATTTGACTTCACCAATCCACCAAACTATCTTCCCCTCTCCTCCCTTTCACTACCATATTTCTATAAAAAGATTACTAAATTCACTCACCTTAACCTACTTATTTCTCAATCTCTTGTTTTCCACTCCATCACTCTATTAGCTCTTTTTCTAAGGTTATTATTTGCTGGAGGTGGACCTAATTTGAGTTAGTCTTGCGATTTAGGTTTGGCAATGCAACTAAATGAAATACTAATAGACTATCTACCAACTAATAAAATGAGACTTAGCCATACAGCACTAGTTTAAGAAGCCATAGTTTATAGTCCTTATTATGTCATTATGGAAAGATATCCAATCAGCAGAGAATAGTATGATGATTCAAATAGCCATGGAACAGTCTTAAGTCTGAGAGACCACTGATATTTTGTGGGCTGATATAGTTTCATGGCTCTCCGTGACAAAGACACTACATTAATAGCTAAATCATTTGTCCTTTGGACAACTAAAGTTTCAGGGAGAGCTCCTAGGAGATAGGGAAATAGATAGACTTCAACATATCAAGATTTTTAAGGTCTTCTAGATCTCAGGGATGGGAAAAAACCTGGATTAAGTATCAAGAGAAAAATATCTTCATAAGGAAAAACAAAAATATAAAGACGGGAAAAAGCAGAACTAGGATGACAATATGAAGAAGAGCAAATACCAAACATCATAACTTGATGTTGTAATGGGTTATTTTAAAGATAATTTATAGGGTATCCTCCAATGTAAAGGAGTAATGATATATAATAGCAGCACTATGAGTATCAGGACCACAACACAAATGAAAATACTTCATAGATAGGCATCAGTCCTCATCACTGATTAGGGACATCTGCATTAAAATAACTAAAAAGTCATTATCTTTTTACATAAAATCTATCTCAGTTTCAGGATTAATATTAAGATCTCCTCTTCATCACTACCACCTCAGTATTCATCTGCTCAACAGCTAAAAGTAGTTAATACCAATCAATTCTCTGTCTCCTCCAGTAGCTACCAATTGTCTGTACCCTATAGTAGCTTCTCCTGAGAGGGTTACTCCCTTCTTCTGCAAGGTCTGGGTAATGACTTATCTTTATCCAGAAATTCAATATAGTAAGCCAGATAGAGAATTCCATTTCTTCTAGACAGATACACATTCACCATAGTCCTCTAGAAACAATTTCATCTCCCTCCATTTCAGTAAAAACAAAGTATCTCCTATCAATGCCATTTCTTGATTTTCCAATCCTTTTATGGAAAGGAGATGTCTAATTTATCCTAGAGAAAAGTAAATATGCCAATTAAGAAATATCTAAACCATATCCCAAGGCTATCTTAGGCCTTCTGATATGTCAGGAAACTCAAGGTGTAGGTGACTGCACCTGGGATGAAAGGAAAGTCTAGAGAAGATCAGCTGTTGTTTGTCCTTCCTTCTTGAAAAGACCATGATGTCAGGAAAGTGGTGCCATGACTTGCAAATGAATTGGATTTAAGTGAAAGAGAGCTGTGCAAATTCACCAGCCATACTTTCTCTTCTAGAGCTATCTGGGCTCAGTGGAAAAATATAGATCGGCATGACTAGAGATAGTCCTGGATACAGTGAGAGACCTTGGACTTAAGGTACGACCTTTTCCAGTTCTCAGTTTGAGGCAACACCCATTCAGTGATTAAGATTGGATAAGAAATGAGGCAAAGAATGACCTCTTTTACCTACTCAAAAAAAAAAAAAAAAAACTAATTTGGAAGGGAAGACTCTTATCTAATCCATCCCTCAGCACATGTCTTAAAATTTTACCCACTGGGAAGATATGCCAGGAGCTCCATCTCTTATAGCATTTCCCATTATTGGATTGGGATCAGATTAATGATTATGATGTCTCTTGTAGCACACACAGACATCAATGAAATAGACAAAACTATGTTCCTCAAAATTCAGGTACTCACGGACAGGGGTCCTTTGAGTTTTGAGAGAACCAGGATGTAGAAATTGGGATTAGAGACCTCAACCTCTGGCAAAATCAAAGCCTGAGCATGAAGTGTGCTAAAAATGCAAGAATCTCAGGCCAGTGTGATCATAAATATACTATTTCCATCTTACAGAAACAGAATTCCATCTTCTATGCCCCATTCATCTTATTACTGCAACCATTTTGTATCATATAACTCATAATAAGCATCACTAGATGAAGGATGATGGTATGCATTTGCATCATCCATTCAGATGTAACTAAAGCCCAGTAGTAGATGAACAGCTGATTTTTACAACTGGTATGATGAAAAGCCATTTTACAGAGTTTTCAATTCTAAAGGCCTGGCCATAACTAGATGCTTACCAAAGACCCTCCTCAGCCTGGGATAGACAAAAAATTACTAAAACAAGAGTTCTGTAGAGTCGTAAGGGCCCAGAGGGCCCACTTTAGGTCTTCTATTCTTGATCCCATCTAAAAGAGTAAAAGAGGCAAGCTTGCTGGTGACTTGGTAAATTGAGACCACCAGACTCCCCTAGTACAGAATGAGTTCTCCAAAACCTATAGCATTTATTATATTATTATCATAGAAATTTATTAGATTCTGGGCCTCCTTCTAGACCATGTCTACAATTGTCTGGTATCTTTCTAATTTACTGTATTGCCAAAAATTTGGCTAATTCAGCAAGTTAGACTATGGATTTTTTTTTTATCCTTTGTCCCTCATCTGGGTCATTATCCTAGCTGGAGCTTTATGGCCATATCAGCATTACCACATCAATGTAGTGATGAACTTCAATGCTCTCTGAGTGAGCCTCTTTTTAGTCTCTACTCAGCCATTGGCAATATGCATAAGAGATTAGATAGCATAGGAAAGAAAGCTGAAGGTTCAATGTATTCCCTCCTAGGTGAAAAAGAATGGACTGGTCTCATCCACAAGAATAGAAGAAAAGGCATTAGCAGGATCATCAACTTCTTTTACCTCAGGACTGAGCTACCTGATCTATTACATTGATACCTTTTACTGTTACAATATTTTTTTTCAGTTTCTTGCAGATTATTGTAAGCTACCAGCAGCCACTTGACCTCCTCAATGACCACACAGGATTACTGTAAGAGAAAATGATATAACAAAGTACTCAGGTTTCCTTCATTTCCATCACTAAGGAAATAAATAGTTTTCACATGGTAATATTTGGCATTAATTGCATAAAATGGTTTGAAAACCCAATCCCCAAAGATTTCTATTTGGCTCTACCTACAACAACCTGCACAGATGTTTATATAAGCAATATACAAGTGTTTATGGAAATACTGACATGATACTAATTTCCAACTATATTAACCATTTTATCATCAAATCCAATAGACTTTTAAATGTCCACATCTTCCTTGATCTTGCATTGGACACAAGAGACTACCCCTCTTCCTTAATACCTTCTCTTCTCTTAATTCCATGAGATTACATTAGCCTCTCCTGCTTTGCTGACCTCTCCTACTCTGTCTGCTTTCTTATATCCTCAAACTCTTCTCACTCCCTAAAGACAGAAGTCTCTCAAGAACCTGTCTTGTCTCTTCTCTATACATACACTCCCTCCCATGATGATTTTCATCCTGTGGCTTCAATTTTTACCTCTTGAAAGATAATTCCCAAACTATATCTCCACATTCAACCTCTCCCCAGAATTTCAGTTCCATATTTCCAATTGCCTGCTTGATATCTTGTTTCAAACACCATAGAAAATGATCAAAGGGATAGGTTCAGAGAAACCTGAGAAAATGTGCATTAATTGATAATGGTTTACCCATTATCCAGTGAGCAAAATCAAGAAAACAATTCATACAAAAACATTTTAAAACAAATAATTTTGAAAGTCTTAACTGTGATCAATGTAATGACCAACTATGATTCCAACTATGATTGGTCCTCCAGAGGACCAATAAAAAATGCTACCCAATTTCTAAAAAGATAGTGATAAAATTGGTATGAAAAATGACGTACATTTTAATCATTGCCAATGTGACTTTTTGTTTGGTTTGATTATGCATATTTGTTACAAGCACTTTGCTTTTTTTTTTCTTATCAATTAGGAGAGAGGATGCTCTAGAAGAAAGAAAATAAATTCTTTTCCATTAGAATAATTATTTTTTTAAAAACTGAGTATCTTCCTTTTAAAAAAAACCACTTTTCTCCCTTTCTTTTACCTTTCTATTATGGGTACCACCATCCTCCTAGGAATTCAGACTTATAATCTCAGAACCATGTCTCCCCCAATTCCATATATCAAATCATTTGCCAAGTCCTGTAGATTCTAAAACATCACTCGTATATATCCCTTAGCTCTCACCAAAATCATCCTTATTCAGACCCTAATGCCATATTATCTGGGTTATTGAATAGCTTTCTGACTGGCTTTTCTGACTCTAGGCCTTTTCCAATCATGCTTACCACTGCTACACTTCCTAAAGGACTACACTTCCTAAAGCACAACTTACTACTTCAAAAACCTTCTATGTTTCAAAACTTCATAATGTTCATCATTATCTACTGAATAAAGAAAGGATACATTTCTGAATCTAATCATCAGAGCCCTCACAATCTGGCTGCTACCTCTCCTTTCTGCCACTTGCTGTCATCCATTTTCATTTTTTTTCTTTCAAAGACCAATTCTTCACCTTCCTTCAACTGCTATCTCTTCCATGAAGCCTTCCTTGAGACTTCCAAGGAACTTTTCTTCTTTAATCTTCTCAGAGTATTTTGCCTGAGCCTCTCCTTTATGCTTAAGTCATCTTTTTTATCAGTTATTTCATGTACCTGTGTTTCCCCCATTTTAGATTATAAAATTCTTAAAAACAAATTCTGTCTGATTCATCTTTGTACACATTAGTTAATTGATGAATATTCTAAATGAATTAATGATTAAATAAATGAATGAATTCCATTTTCTTTTATCCCTCAGAGCTGAAAATTATCTCTTCCATCTTGTAGTACTCTATGAGCTCAAAGCCTCATCTATAAATTGGGGGTAATACAACTTGTACTATCTACCACATAAAATTGTTATAAGGAAAGTATTCTATAAAACTACCCAATTGGTGCAAATAATGAATACTCTGAATGGGTCACTTTATTTGATTTTGCACTGTGAATTTCCATTGGGCTACTACTAATTACCATAGTTTGCCTAATTATGACTTCAAATAGTGAGAATTAAAATACATGTAACTATTTCAAGGGATTCATTATTCACAATAGTCAGGATGGAGCCAGCACATTCTGATAGTGGGACAAATGAGAGTTTTCATCTGCATCAGTAAAGGAAATATCCACCACAATAAAATCACAGATCTTTAAAAGTAAAGATCCTTATTTAGGTTTTCCAAACCCCAAATGGGACGAGTTCACAAAGTTCTGATAGAAGAAAAACAGAACGTCTCCAACATGAGGCACCATGACAAACAGAATACAATGTTTCTGACTTCCTGGCTTTATCCTCTTTTAAGACATACATAAACATAGCGACGGTCTTTCTTTATAGGCCACAATGTAATCAATCGCTGGGAAGCAAATGCAGTTTTCTTCATCTCCCTCCCGCTTGCAGCTCTCCTAGAGAGCTCAATAACTCAATCACCTTTCTATTGGCTAGGGAAGTAACTGTGTAAGTCAATGTAACAGCTATGAGGCTCAGCTAGAAATTATCTTTATGGAGAAAAGAAGAGAAAAGGCTAACTCTACATAAGACTGGAAGGAAGAGACTATAAAGAGCACTGACTCTCTTTATCACTTTTACTCTTGCTTTCTTTCTATCTCCCTTCTCTCTGAGTAGTTTGTGATATTCTGGGAGGTCTTGAGTAATAATGAACCCAAAATCAAAGCATCTTAGCCTTTTGACAATCTGGTTAAGTCTATACAATCCTTAACAGAATAATATTTTTAATGCATAAAATAAAATACACAGTATTATAAAGAAAAGTGATTACATTGAAATATAGTTATAAAAATAGATGTGTTTTTTAAATAAAAATTACAAGATGATTAAGAACCCTCCTGGTTTAGATGTTTGGGATTTAAATGAGTTTTTTTTTTTGGGGGGGGATGGAGGGAGGTTTAAGTCTCTCTTAGATCTATGATTATTTTACAAGGTCTCCATAGGCTAAAGGACCTCTGGGAAATCAGCTTAGCTCTGGGATTTAGTTAAGGTCTATGAATGTGCTGGACCTAGATATCCATGCTACTTGGATTTCCAGGGCAGCCTTTCACTAGCAGTCTTCTCTTCTCTCCCCTCAATCATTCTGACCCTATTTCAAATCTTCCTCTACTCCCAACAAACTGTTTCCTCTAAAATATGCCCCACCTGTGCCATATCTTCTCATACTCTGATAAAACCTTCCTGAGAAACCCAAGGTTAGCAATAAACCAATGTTTACTAATTTTTGTAATAAAATAAAATTTTATCCCAAGATAAAGGGAATAATGATTAAAATTAGAAACTTAATCTTAGCAGAGTAATAGAAAAGTAAGGAGATAAAGAAAGGAGGACTATAGACTGTTAGAGCTAAACAACCCTTTTTTCCCATTAATTAGTATTTTTTCTTAATTGCATATAAAGATAGTTTGCAACATGTACTTTTGTAAGATTTTGTGTTCCAATTTTTTCTCCCTCTATCATCCTCAAGATAACAAGCAATCTGATATAGGTTATACATATACAATCATATTAAACATATTTCCATATTTGTCCTGTTATGAAAGAATAATAAAAATAAAAAGAGAAAAATGCAAGAAAGAAAAAAGCAAAAATAATATGCTTTGATCTGCATTCAGAGTCCATAGTTCTTCCTCTGGATGTGGATAGCATTTTCTTTCATGGGTCTTTTGAAATTGTTTTGCATCATCTTAAGAAGAGCAAAGTCTATCATACTTAATCATTGCACAATGTTGTTGCTGTGTAGAATGTTCTCGTTCTCACTTTATTCACCATCAGTTCATGTAATTAAGAAAGGATTCTTACAGTGGAGTACAGAGGATGTCAGACCTAGAGAGGACCTTAGTGTAAGACATACTGTTAGTTTAGCTGTCAAGGACCTTGTTGCTGTCAAGTCATTTGACTCATGTCTGAATCTCCATGACCACATCTAGGATTTTTTTGGTAAAGATACTGGAGTGCTTTGCTATTTCCTTCTCCAGCTCATTTATAGATAGAAAAAATTGAGTTTAATAGCATTAAGTGACTTGTCCAGGGTCACAACTAGGAAATGTCTAAAACCATATTTTAACATGGAATCTCCTAACTCCAGGCCAGGTATTCTATCCACTTATCCATCCAGCTGCCATTACAAATGATTTAATCCAAATGGAAAGAAAATAACAAAACAGCTGAAGATAAATGCTGAAAAAAGTCTAATGACTAAGTTTGGCCCCAAAGAAATGATAAGAGAAGCCATGCTTCCTATCTTCTTTATAGAGGTAGGAGACTAAGATACAGAATATATTGCATCCAATGTCAAATTTTATTACTATGTTGATTAGTTCTGCTGAACTGTTTTATTTTTCTTTTTGTTCTTTGTTATGAGATTGTTCAGAGAGGGGATTACATTGGAAAAGGAAAATGATAGTAAAAATAAATGAAATTTTCCTTTTAAAAAGTAAAACATGTAGTCTTACTCCATCATTTTTCAAATGAGAAAACTGAAACTCAAAGAACTGGCATTACTTGTTCTTAATCACATAGCTAATAAGTAGGGGACCAGACACGAGTTCTGCTGTACTAACTTCAGAGCCATATTATCGTCTGCTGTGCTTCCACTATCACTTCCAAGTATCTGACTTCAGAGGGCCTGAAAACTCACTTGGTTATACCCAAAGTATTTTGCCATGAGAGGTTTCTCGTCTGATTTCTGCAAAGAAGAAAATATTACTATATTTCTGAGCTGGGAAAGAGCTTTTTAACCATCAAATAAGGTTTCTAAATTTCACATATGATGCAACCAGGCTAAGAGAGATAAATTGTCTTCCCTTAAGTAATTCATTTGGCCCATTTGGAGCCAAGGTTAGAATTCAGTTTCTTGATTTCAAATTCAATGCTATTTTCCTATTTTCATGTTGCATTCTATGAGAATTTTCATTCCTCTGATGCCTTCTTGAGCCATGGTGAAGGTGCTTTACTGGGCAGAGTAAAACCTCTGGCAGATTCTACCACAAAAGAAATGTTCAAATAGAGTCCTAGAAACACACAATATCTCTTTTCTTCCTCAAACACCTCACAATTCCTCAGCTTACTCATTTCACATGACCTATGTCTCCAGCCCTAGGCCATACAAGTGACATTCATACTCTTTATTTTGCTATCACCCATAAAGAGACCATTTCAAGTTCATAAACTCTGATATTCCTTTATCTAATCACAATCTATTCTCACATTCTCATACTTCTCTGTCTGCCTTGTAACCTCCAATTCTGTCATCATTTCTAATTTCTTAACCCCTCAGTTCTTCCTAAGCCATCACCCCTCCCCTAAAAATAATCTTCTCCCATTCACATCTTGATCCTTTGGTGAAACAACGTCACACTGTCCTCTTCTATTAAGTAACTTGTCTTCCTCTATCATGTCACCAAACTTGCCTTGCCCCAGATTCAATTTTGGATCATTCCCACCATTCACTGCCTTCATTCATACATGCATTCTGCTTATTGACGCTGGAGAAAATCATGAAACCATGCTGACTGTGTCCACAGCAAATTTACATTGCATAATCTTGACTGAGCCCTTAGTGCTGCAAGACAATATCTTTACACATCCTTAATTAATTCACTATTCCACTCATCATAACAGCTATGCCAGACATTTTTATTCCTCTTCAAAACTCCCGTGTCCTTTTTCTATCCTCTCATTTTGCCTCATGATTTACTGAAAAAAATAGTCCATTCACCAAGAGCAGCCTCTTTTCCTCTCTTCCTCATCTCATATCACCTGAATACCTTCTACCACTATCTTCCCTTTCACCCTTGTTTCACATAATGAAGTGACTCTTCTTCTTGCCAAACTCCCTTCTATCCCATATTCTCCAGCAAATTGACCCCTTTATTATCTTTACTCTCTTAATTATCTTCAAACTCTGTCTACTGACTGCTCCCCACTGCCTCCATACTTACTCATGTCTTCCCCATCCTTATTGTGCTACTCTAGCCACCAAGCAATGGCCGCTAGAGATCCAATCCAGACCTGCAGAATAGATCTCCTCTTGTGAAAGAATGATACAAGGAGACTGAGAGGCAGTTGCTGTTCTTTGAACTCTCTGACTGAGAAACCATTGCATTGTTTTATCTCTCTCCTCTTCCCTCTGCCTCCAATTTATTTCATTCCCAGTCCACAACACCTGTGTCAGCAAAGGCTGCCTTGCAACCCCTTCAGATGCTATGATCCACAGCTGTGGAGGCTCTCGGAGAATTGACCTACACCTTAACACATCCTCAAAAATTCTCACTTGATTCATCTATCCTCTCTAGCTATTATACCATATTTCTCTTCTCTTTTTTTGGATAAATTTCTTGAAATGGCTGTCTGTAATAGATGCCTCTACTTCCTTTTCTTTCACTTTCTTTTTAATTCTATACAGACTGGCTTCAGACCCCAACCTTCAATCTCCAAAGTTACCTTTTAATTTCCAAATGCCTAATGGCATTTTCTTAGTGCTCCTCCTTGACCTCTACAGCCTCTGACACTGTCAATCACTCTCTTCTTCTTGACATTTACTTCTCTCTAGGTTTTTAATGATACTACTCTCTCCTAGAGCTCCTATCTTAGTGATAGCTCTAAGTCTCCTTTGCTGAATCTTCATCAGTCACACCCACTAACTGTAGGTTTTCTAAAGGGTCCTGTCCGAGGATCTCTTCTTCTACCTACCTTGTCTCCCATAGATACAATTAACACCTCTATGCTGAGATGCTTACATATCCTGATCCAGCCTTAACCTCTCTGCTAATCTTTAGTCTCACATCTCCAGCTGACTATTTGACATCTTAAACTGCTTGACATCAAATTAAACTCAACTTTCCAAAAACTTCACTTGTCCTTCCCCCTACCCTCCTCAAAAAAAAAAAAAAAAAAAAACCTTCCCTCTTCCTACCTACCCTACTGTTGTCAAAGGTACCACCAATCTCCCAGTCAACCAGACTCACAATCTAGGGGTATCAGTCTCAATTCTTCTTCACTTTCTTTCACTACCACCCCATATCTAATCTGGTGTAAAGGCCTGTCAATTTTGCCTTTGTAACATCTCTCACATGTGTCCTCATCTCTCCTCTGGTACTGCCATCACTTTGGTGCAAGCCTGTATCACCTCACACAAAAACCTATTGCAATAGCCTGTTGTTTCCATCCCTTTCCTTAAGTCTCTCCCTACTCTAGTACATATTCTACTCAGCCATCAAAGTTATTTTCCTAAAACACAGATCTGATTCATCTTAAACCCCCAATCCTGACCCTAAACTCCAGAGGTTCCCTATCATGTAACCTCCATGATCAACTATAAAATCCTCTTGTTTTCAAAGTCTTTCCTAATCAGCCTCCATCCCGATTTCTAACTTTGTATTTTACACCCTCACCTCTCTCACAGCCTGCAATCTATTAGCACTGACCACTTCTTGTTCCTTAAATGGGAAACTTCAACTCCCAACCAGAAATTTTCACTCATTTATATCGAGAATACTCTCATCATCTCAGTCCATTAGCTTCTTATAAATCCCAGTTAAAATCCCACTTTTTACAGGAAGCCTTTTTTGATTCCGCTTAATTCTAGTGCCTTCTCTCTGTTGATTGTTTCCAATTTATCCTGTATTTAGTTCATTTGTGTATGGTTGTTTGCATGTTGTCTTTTCCATTAGATTGTGAGCTCCTTGAAGGCGGGAACTCTCTCTTGCCTTTCTTCATATTCCCAGGTTTTAGCTCAGTATCTGATACATAGTGACAATTTAGTGTTTCCTGAGTAGGTTCCAGAGGCTTAATACCAGCACACAGGCCACTTGGGAGGGAATGGTGATTTCTGTGATTAAAGTAGCCCATTAATCAATCATTAAATATTTATAAAGTGCTTTCTATGTACTGGGCATAGTGGTAGGGGATGATGATCAGAATACAATGAATGAAACAATCTCTTCTCAAAAGAAGCTTATTTTTTAAATAGGGAAGTCAACAAATGCATAAAATTATTTTGCAAAATATAAAATGAATAATTGCAAATATAAACAATGTCATTAAATATAAGACAGTCTGGAAGGGAAGTTGCTACCTTTTGAGGGGGCAGAAGAAGCAGAACTTAGGAAAAGCTTCCCATAGAATATGATACCTAAACTCTATCTTAAAGGAATGATTTGACTTTATGAGGCAAACATATGAACAAAAAGCAGTCTAGCTATGGGGATGCCATATGCAGACAATGCAAAGACACCAAGATGAGAGATAGTTTCCACCAATGAAGAACAGAAAGAAAGTCAGTTTATCTGAAATTGCAGAGGGCAGGAAGGCGTGTAGTGCCCAGTGAAGCTAGAAAGGTAGCTTAGGTCACCTTGTGGATAGATTTAAAGCTAAACAGAGGAGTTTATATTTAATTCTAGAAGCAATAGGAAGCCAGGGAGTCTGTTTGAGTAGTACAGGGGTCACATGTTCAGATCTGAGCTTAAGGAGAAATACTTTAGCAGCAATGTATAAAATAAACTGGAATGAAGAGAAACTTGAGCCAGGGAGACCAATTAGGAAATATTTCAATAATCTAGATGAGAGGTGATGAGTGATGAGAGGTAACTGTGTGAGTGGGGAGAAGGGATTGGATATAATAGATGCTGTGAAGGAATAAATGGCAAGATTTGGCAACTAATTGGGTATTTGGAGTGTAAGAAATTTAGAATAACGCCAAGACCATAATCTTGATGAGCTTGAGAAATTAGAAGGATAGTGGGACCTTCATCAGAAATAGGAAAGTTCAGAAGAAGAAAGAGTTTAAGGGGAAAAGGATGAAGTTTAGTTTGGGGCAAATTGAGTTTAGGATGCATACAAGGTCTTCAGTTTAAAACGTTCATTAAGCAGTTGATTATATAAAGCTAAAGCTTGGCAGAGAGAATGAAGCTGTTTATGTAGATCTGAGAATCATCTGCATAGATATGATAGTTAACCCCATGAGATGCTAATGAGATATGAAAGTATAAAAGAGACAGAGACAAAGACAGACCGAAACAGAGACAGAGAAAGAGATAGAGGATATAAGGAGAAGAGGGCCAGAACAAAAACATGATGCACATGGAAGGGTTTTATTATCACAAAGATAAATATCCATAAAAATGTTTCCATTTCCCAAAACTCTTGATGAGAAGAATCCACATCAAGAATATGTTGATACATATACTTTAACATATTTAACATGTATTGGTCTACCTGCCATCTGGGGGGGGGGGGGCGGAAGAGGGGACAAATTGGAACAAAAGGTTTTGCAATTGTCAATGCTGAAAAATTACCCATGCATATATCTTGTAAATAAAAAGGTATAATAATAATTTTAAAAGAATATGTTGATAAACATATGAAAAGTTGTGAGCTTTTGCAGATGATATTCAATTAGAACTCAATTGTGTAATTGATTGGAAATCATTGGGACTATATGTTTTCATTATGTTTGTTTGTCAACAATTTGAGAAAATCATTTTGATTAGAAGAGTAAAACTCCAACTTATGAAGCAGCTAGGTGGAGTGGATAGAGTTAATAACTCCATTAGAGAAAACCTGGGTTCAAATCTCTCCTTTGTCACTTTCTAGATGTGTGACCATATATTAGCCATTTAAGCTCTCTGACCCTGTTCCTTATCTGTAAAATGGGGATAATGATATCTTAGTACTTCCTCCAAAAGGTCATCATGAAATTCAAATGAGATCCTGTCTTTAAAGTGCTGTAATACATACTAATTATTATCAAAGGCTACCAAAGTGTTTTGAATATGTCAAAATCAAACACTTCCTTAGAAAATGTAACAACCAAGAAAGAGAGTGTTGTTTGATGACATCTAAGTATTAATATAAAACAAGGTCAAAGATATTTGCTCCTGCCATGAAGGATACAAGCACAGAGTCCAAACTTAAGAGAGATTCTTTATAGGTGGTAGGTCACTCCAGATGTTTCTGTATGTAAAAAATATTGCACTGATTGTATCAAGCCCTGAAATACTGAGGACTCAACTAAATGAGATCAATAACAATTCAAAAGAGGTTGATCAATAGAGATAAGCAAAAATGCCTTTGAAAGTCAAATTATCAATTTGTTATATACTCAAATAAAGGTAAAATATCAATGTTCTTTTTACTGGTAGTCATTAAATTGGGAATGGTTTTTTTTAATGTTTTAATGTTTAATCTCACAATCCTTCTGAAACCAAGTAGATGAAAATTGCCTATTGTCTGTTGCAGTTGAGCCATTTCAATGGTGTCTGACTCTCCATGACTCCATTTGGGGTTTTCTTTGCAAAGATAGTTGCCCAGCATCACATAGCTAGTGTAAATGTCTGATGCTGAATTTGAATTCAGGTTCTCTTGACTCCAAGGTCAGTGCTCTATCCACTGCTCCATCTAGCTTCCCATAATCTAGTTTATTGTCTAGACTATGATACAATTATATAGATGTGCCAAAGAATACATCCATCAATACGTGTATCCAGACCAGATATTGCAAATGAACAATGAACTGGGCCCAGAACTGAGTAGGAGATCAGGTCTGATCCTCTTTGGGAAATTGTCATTGCTTTAAAGGACCTTAAACTTCTTGAAACAAAGGCCCACATTTTAGCATCAGTGTTCTTCTATATTCAAGTCCAGTCTCTGACACAGTGTAAATCTGGTTGCAACAGTTAACTTCTCAGTGAGAATCCCAGGCAACTCTCTCAGACCAAAAATTCTAGAGATAATACCAATTTGCATGACTAGTCGGAGATTCTCACCAGAATTTTCACTATAAATGAAATTCCAAATATAATCCAAAAAATTCTTTTATTAATGCTATATTCTGTGATTCATGGAACACTTAAAATAGCTAAGGTTAGAGATAGATAGTAGACATGAATATTCTACTCCATGTTATCAATGAGCCAAATGAAGAATTTCCTAGGAAAACCAGCATAAAGCATATAATCAGAGAGAAAATCCATCTTTACTCATTGCCTCCAATTCCTTACCTAATACTGTCTTCTCAAACTCTTCTGCCCCCTACCATCACTTTATAATTGAAATGCCTCTTTCCAAAATTACTGAAAATCTTTTAATTACTAAATTCAAGGACCTTTTTTGTCAGTCTTCATGTTTGATCCTTCTGCAGCTGGTGAAATTGTTGACTACTCCCTGCTCCTGACCACTCTCTCTGCCATGATGGTTTGTGCCGCTGATCTCTCTAGATTCTCCTACTAACTGCTTTATCTGCTTTGCTAGACCAACATCAGTGTCCCACTCTGTGTACAGATGTGCCTCAGGGTTCTATACTGTACACATCTCCCTCTACACTCTCATTTGGTGACCTCATCAGCTTCCACTTCTTCAATCATCTCTACAAATAGACTACATCTATTTATCCAACCCTAGTGTCTAAGAAGCTCCATACTAGCTTTGCTAATTGCCTGCTCTAGACATCTCTGCCTAGAGATCATAAGAATCTCAAATTCAACACATCTAAAGTAGAACTCTTTCCCTAAATCCACCCCTTCCTGTCATATTTCTATCAAGGACACCACCTTCCTTCTCTTCATCCACAATCACATCATAAAGTTGAGCTTTACTCTCCATAGTCCCTTATTCCCCACATTAAAATTACTTTATATATGTCCATATTTTGTATTTATTATCAGTATATATACTCCTCTAGTAGAATATGAGTTCCTTTGAGGCAAGTAGTTGTTTTATTTTTATTTTTGCATTCCTAGCTCCTGGCACAGAGCCTTGTACAGAGAGGTGATTAATAGATTTTTGTTGAGCTTCATATATTGTCAGGCTTGAATCATGTGTTGATTAGCTTTGTTGAATTGTTTTTTTTTTCCCTTTCCTTTTTATTCTTTCTTATACTCAATGGATAGAAGACTAGTCAGAATTATTTGGAAAATATGGGTAATGTAAAAGCAAAATCTATCAATGACTGTAAAAGAAATGTGACCTATAATATATTTGTTGAATTGAACTGAATTCATTACCTAAAACATTGGTGGGTTGATTTTTTTTTTTTTTTTTTTTTTTTTTTTTTTTTTTTTTTTTTGCTGAGACAATTGGAGTTAAGCAATTTACCCAGGGTCACACAGCTAGAAAGTGTTAAGTGTCTGAGGGCAGATTTGCACTCAGGTCCTCCTGACTTCAGGGCTGATGCTCTATCCACTGCATCAACTAACTGCCCCTATGGGCTGATTTTATTTCTAGAACAAATCATAACATAAGTAGCCTGAGTACTCCATTAACATCTACACATCAGAAGAGTTAGCACAAGATTTCAAAGAATGTTTATTGGACTTCATTGAGAGAATTCACAGAAAGTTGCGTAAGAGAAGGTACAAATGAGTTCTGATGTTCATTTTTGAATGGAGTTCCTATTTGTTATTATCAGAGATCTGCCAAAGTATTGAAATAAATTCCTAAGTCATTTAGTTTCTCTACACCTCAGTTTCTTCATATATATTTTTCCTATCTATCATCCTGGGTTATTCTGAACAACAAATTAGGTAATTGATGTGAAAATTCTTTGATAAAGTTAAATTAATATTAATCATATTACCTCAACAAGCATATATTAACTACGCACTATTCTAGGAAGTCTTAGTACAGCCAAAAAAAAAAATCTGTGCGCTCAAGAAAATTACACTTTGCTAACTGAATACAACATGTGCACAGATAAGGAAATACAAAGTAATTTTAAAAATGACAGAGGTAATCAAGAAAGGCTTCATGAAAGAAATAGAACCTGACCTAAACCATTAAGAAAGATCAGGATTCCATAAAATGGATCTGAGGAGGAAGCATATTTCATTTGTAGGATATATTTCTTCAAAAGCACAGATGCAAGTCATGAAATACCAAGCATGGGAAGATGAAATCCTTCTGGAATCAGAAATCATACTGGAAAATAAGGCTAGAGAGAGATGATGAGTCAGAAGAATAAGTTAATACAAGAGTAAGAAGTTTTAATTTTATCCTAGAGATTCTAAGCAGAGGAGATAGATGTACTCACACATGTGCCTTATGAAAAATGTTTTGCAGCAGTGTAAAAGATGCATTAGAGAGAAAAATTAAAAGCAGAGAGCCACCTGAGTGATCTAAGCTACAGATTGGCTATGAGAGAAAAGGTAGAGAGAAGAGACATAAGTGCTTCTGAAGCTGCAACTTGTAAAAATAGTGTGCCTTCAGGAAAGTCTGAAAGAGGTAAAGCTTTGGAGTGAGGAAAAATGATTATTTCTGTTTTGGACATGTTGAGTTTCAGATGCTGATAAGGCATCCAAGTGGCAACAACCAGTAGGTAATCAGCACTTTTGCACTGCAGTTCAGGAGAGAGTTTAGGGCTGGATATATGTACACACACATATACGTATATATGTATTTATACACACACGTATATTATATATATATATATATACACATACATACATACATATATATGTATGGATCATCTGCATAAAGATGAAAATGGAATCCATGAGAACTTGGTGATGAAATCACTAAGGAAGAGAATAGCGGGGGAAAGAGGGCCAAGAGACCTACTCCCTAATGCAAAGAACAAAAGGAATGTTCCCTTTTCCAGCAATGAAAATTGAGAAAGGATAAGTGAGTCATGTAAGAGGAGAATCGGAAGAAAGCAATTGCATGACAACTAAGGAAAAAAAGTCCTGGAGTGACAACTAAGGAAAAAAAGTCCTGGAGAAAGGGCTGGCTAATAACCACAAAAGCTGGAAAGGCCAATGCATATAAGGACTGATGAAATGTCATTGGATTGAGCATTTAAGAAATCATTGATTACTTTGAAGAAATCCATTTCTGTGGACTGGTAAAAAAAAAAATGGGAAAAACACTCTAGAATTTGAGTTGTGAATAGATGAGGAGATATAAGACAATAACCTGAAAGGATGATATATATAATTCTGTGAAAACTTTTTAAGGATGAGGAAACCTAAAAATGTTTATAGACAACTGAGAAGGAGTCAATAAATATGGAAAGAATGAATTTGAGTAAAAGAAAAAAAAATCACATAAAGGTCAAGCTCCCAGAGGAGATGAGGAAATGTGATCCAAAACACAAATGTAAACAAAGGAAGAGAGGACTGCTAAAGATGAAAATAGATTTTGTACCATGGAGTAAGAAAGACAAAGGAGTTCACAGGTGTCCTCAGTTTCCTCACTACAGAAGAAGGCAATCTGCTGAAAGACAGGCAGATGGAAAAGACTGATGGCTTAAGAAGAAAGAATTAGAGAACAATTATTCAGGCCCCTTACTATAGAGTCAAATAAGGAAAAATAAATGCCCCTCCATTATTTAGTAAATGATTTCACAAATTTTATAGAAAAAAAATCACTAAAGTGCCAATAATCTTGTCTATAGTACTTTAAACTAATGGCCTGTTATTCAATCTTTTTTTCCATCCTGGTCCCTGTTTTCCAGGTACATGCCATTTTGTCAATGCTGTATCAAGAAATGATGTTGTCATTTTTTGTCATACCTTCAATTTTTCTCATCTGTAAAATTAAAAAGTTGAACTAGACAGTATCTTTAATGTCCCTCTCACCTCTTAAATTTTATTAGGGACCTTTTAGACCATCTTATCCAATCCTCTCATAGAATATGGAATTTTAGAACTAGAAGTTACCTAAGATTTTAGTGGTTCTTAACTTGATTTCAGTGAGTTCATGGAAGATTTTAATTGATATGTGATTTCTTCTTTATTTTCACTAACCTCTGAAATTTATCATTTCCTTGCATTATTTAAAAATACTGGAAAGGGTTCCATAAACTTCATTAGATTGTTAAAGGGGTCCACAATACAAAAAAGTGAAACAAGAACTCCTGACTAAGACAAATTGTAAATTCTTTGGGAGAAGGGACTGCTTCATTTTTGTCTTTGTTTTCCTAATACCTACAACAGTGCCTGACACATTTTAATGCCTTAAAAAGTACTTGGTAATTAATTTATATATAGAATTGTCAATATTGGAAAGGACCTTACATATTTCCAAGTCCAACTCCTTCATTTACAAACAGAGAAACTGAGATGTAGAATGAGCAAGTGCCTTGTTCAGCATTACATAGTGAAACATCAGCATTATTGCTAACTTGAGATGGCTTCCTCTGTCTTTAAAAAATTTAATCAGACAGGACATAGTAACAGGAGATGAGTGATTCAGAACTAAACAAAATGAATGATGTGGGAACTCATGCAACTGAGTGTCTGACCCCAGAAGAGATGGGCAAATCCTCCCTGCACCATCTTATTACAAAATAATCCTGTAAGAAATAATCAACTGAGGGATCAGCAGCTCAAATGTATTATCAGCTGACTAAGCTTCATTCAAAGAAGACAGCCTCCTGAGAGATAAAGATACTTAGGTGGAGTTAGCAAGGTTTTCTTGCACTTAGGGTTCTCTAATTACGTATCACTAACCCCTCAGACTAACTTATTATTACTATAGACTAGGATTTTTTAATTGGTCCAGAATCTATATAGAAAGCTGTTTAGAGAGAATAATGATGGGCAAAATGAATCTTTGTTTAAGGTCATCGAAACTGCCATTGTTTTATAGTAGGATCTAATCCACCTCATTCATGGACATCTGTCCTCTCTGCTTGTCTAATCATTATCGAGTGTCAACAGCACTCAGCTCAAATGCTCCCTCTTCCACAAACCCTTTCATAATTCTTCCTCGTTGTCAACAGTAATCTCATCCTTTTCAGAACCCCACAAGAACTTCATTTGTACTTCTTCTGTTGACTTTAAAAAATTCTAACTGATCTTATGTTTTCATTCATTCATTTTTCTATGAATGTGACTGTATTAGCACCTCACTAACCATATGACTTTGAGCAAATCACTTCATATCTGAATGTCCTACTTTATCTGTAAGATACTTGCACTGCCTTTCTGTCTCACAGAATTTTTATGAAGAAACCTTGTTGATTTTAAATCTGTCTTAAAATTACAAGTTACAAGTATTAGATTTCTAAACTGATTTATTCTTATAAAACTATATAAACAATGTATGTGTGTATCTCCATGATTTCATTTGACCCTTTCATGGCACTATAGAGAGAATACTATATTGGCAGTCAGAAGACCAAGTTTTAAATCCTACCTCTGCCTTGTGATGCTGAGTAGGTTATTGAACCTCTTCCAGGCCATTTTCTTCATCTGCAAGATCATGAGATCGAACCCAATGACCATCCAGTTCTAAATCCTATGGATTCTATGAAAGAAGTACTATAAGTATGATGAAGCATATTTCTCATGGTGTGATGTGAATATAGCAGTATCATTTAATAGAAATAATGCCGAATGAAGAGGCAGGAGACCTGGGTCTATCACTAACAAGCTATATAAAACCTTGTCTCTCTGGTACACTTTTGTCCTCTGTAAAATGAGAATATTGGGCAAGATCTCTTCCATCTCTAAATGAGACTGAGAAGTTATGTTACTTGCTGATGGTCACAGTTAGTGGTGAAACTAGGACTCAGACCCAAATATTCCCAATCCAGTATTCTTTAGAGGCAACATTTTTTAATGAACAGAGTACTAGACCAGCAGTCTAGGAGACATGAATTCAAATTTTGATATTTATCAACTGTGTGAGCATAAGACCATCAAGTGAATCCAAGATTCCTGGTTTCCTCATTTATATGTAAAATGGGGATGATAATATGTAAAAGACCTACTACATGTTGTTGTGAGCTATAAAATCTTTGTAAACGTCAGATATTGTTCTTGTTCTTTAAGCCAGCTTACCAGATTGTACTGTCTATCTATGAACTCAGTATATTCTTTTCCTCTCCACCTCCAAAGGAGAAGGTGACTTACTTTAAAAATAAATAAATAAAAGCCCATAAATGTTCTCTTCAAGGAAAAGCCAGTCCATTTTGGCAAAATATCTCCTCCCACTGTTCCACATTCAGGCCCACATCCATCATAACACTTCATAACAATTAGGCTAGTCTTCACAGCTCCTCCACATATCTATCTTTACAAAATATCATTGAAGTCTGTCAAATCAGTGTAGAGCTGTCTGACTCTCCGCTCTGAACATCATCCTGAGACAAGGGAGTAATGCCATGATAGCCAATCTAAATAGATTTGTCTTGTATAATCATTTCTGGGTGGTTCTCAATTCAATTCTCTTCAATTCAAAAAACATTTATTAAGCCCTTATTATTTCCTAGGTACTATGCAAAGTGTTGATGATACAAAAACAAAAGTGAGACAATTCCTACTCTCCAGGAAATGTACAGTCAGTTGATCAAAACAACATGCAGACAAATAAATAAATGTAGAATCTATACAAAATCATTTGTGGGGATAGAGTGGAGAAGCAGTAAACATTGTTCTTAAGGGCATTAAGAAGTATTTGAGCCAAGTCATGAAAGGCACTAGGAAATCCAAGAATCAGGAGAAGAATAAACATTCCTGGTATGGCCTATGAAAAGACTTTTATTGTTCAATTAATTGTGTCTGACCCTGTCTTGGCAGAGATACTAGAGTGGTTGGCCATTTCCTTCTCTAGCTAATTTTACAGATGAAGATACTGAGGCAAACAGGATTAAGTAACTTTCTTAGGGTCACATAGCTAATACGTGCCTGAGGCCTGATTTGAACACAGGTCTTTTTTATCTCAAGCTTAGTGCTCTATCCACTTAACTACCGAATTTCCTTTTGTGAAACAATAGTGGGGTAAGGAAAAAGATATCACAAGTCAATTTGACTAGAATGAAAAATGAGTGAGAAGTAAAGTATAGAAAGTCACTCTGGAAAGATAGGTTGGAACCAATTTGTAAAGGGATTTAAGTGACAAACAGAAATTTTCATTTTATCTTAGAAGCAACAAAGAAGCAATGAAGCTTCTTGGGGGGAGTAGGGCACAGAATTCAATTTGCATCTGTGTGGAAGATGAATTAGAGAAGGAAGAGAATGAAAGAAGGATCAATTTGAAAGCTGTTGCAATAAGCTGCATGAGAGATATAAGTGTTGTGAAGTGAATTGTGTGAGTGAAAAGAAAGGATATAAGAAATGTTGTAAAAGAAAGTGGCAAGATGTCACATTAGTTTTTGTATGAGAGGAGAGGTGATGAATAAAATAAATTGAGAAGTCAAGTACAACTCTAAAGGTTGAATAATGATGCCCTTGATAGAAATGGGGAAGTTAGGAAGAGGAGTAATTTCAGGAGAAATATAATGAGTTCCATTTTGGACAAGGAGAGTTTATGAAAGATGGAAGTAAAATTTAAAAATTTATTTTGCCTCTTAACTTATTACATCCTTACAATAGTCTGATAGGGTAAGCAGGACTAGGATTTTTTTGTTCTATTTTATATATTAAAAAATTGAGGCCCAGAAAGGGAGATGATTTGTCTAAGTTATTCAGCTAATGAGGTCCAAGAGGTAGATGGTGAAGCAGGTCTGGTTATTGGCAGAAGAAGATGAGAACAGTATGTGTAGATTTGGAAGTCTGTGGGCTCCATTAACTTCATAGAGATGATGGTGAAGTTAGTGGAAGCTGGTAAGATAAGAAAAAATTAATCTTGGAAGTACATCCATGCATAGAGAATGGAAGATGGATGATGATTCAGCAAAGTGGATTCAAATAACATTAAAAATAGGCAGAAGGAGAGCAAGGAGAAAAAAGTATCTTAGAAACCCAGAAAATCTCTTTAAAGAGGAGCAGGTGATCAATAGTATCATTTAATGATACTCCCTTGTTTCCCTCCCCTTTTTTTTTTTCAGCTCTTCTCTGACACCTGATTCCCTTTACTCATTAAGTTTCTCTATTCCTCCTACATAAGGACCCTATTACATAGAAAGAAACCTGAGGAGTTAAATTCTAATCCTGACTCTGAAAGTTCATTAGCTGAATAACTTAGACAAATCATCTCCCTTTCTGGGCCTCAATTTTTTAATATATAAAATAGAACAAAAAAATCCTAGTCCTGCTTACCCTATCAGACTATTGTAAGGATGTAATAAGTTAAGAGGCAAAATAAATTTTTAAAAATGTTTGAAAGCAATTAAACAATTGTTTTAAAACAACATTTTTAAAAGTATAAAATGCTAGATGGATATGAGTATTATAGCTCCAATGTTCTCTTAACTCCTGAGCCTCTCTTTGATACAGAACATGAACTTTAATAATTCTAATCTATCTTACTTTCATTGTCACATAGAGATAGACCAACACCTGAGACTATCTTAATTACCATATCTTAAGATAGACTGGTACTTGGTCCATAGTCATGTTGAGTTTGTTCTCCACCAGGCTGCTCTCTGGCCACTCCCAGCTCCTCACTAATTCCACCCTTACTCCCTAGACGCAGCTCTTGCTTCCCTCCTACTTTAAAAGTCCATGACACTTGGAAACCTTGCTTATTCATGTTTGGTTTAATCCATGAGCTGTTTTGGAATAAATGGCATCTTTTATGGTTGTAGTAAATGTCTGTCTTGCTAGTTTTTCACAATTGAATAACTCTCAAATTTACTTCTTCATCTTTTTTCAGTTCTGATCCATTAGAGTCAGATGCTTCCAAAGCTGATGAGATCATGAAGCAAAGGATCCCAGATCAAAGAGCCATAGTCATTAAATCTTGAGCTGGAAGGAACTTTGGAAGCAATCTGATCTAAACTAGTTCATTTTCCAGGCAAGATAATAAAGGGCCAAGCCTATCAATTGGAGAATGACTGAATCATTTATGACATTTGAATAAAAAGGAATTAAGACATAAAAAATAATGAATATGGTAGATCCAGAAAAGTCTAGGGAGACTTGTGTTAACTGATACAAGGTGAAGTAAGAGGAACCAGGAGACAATAACATAAGAGAAAACAACTCTAAAAGACTTTGAAAGAACTCTGATTCATTTAGTGACCAATTATAATTTCAAAAGATTGATACCAACTTCCCACCTTTCCATTTCATTTAGGCAAAATAAATACTTGGTTATTAGAAAGACAAGTGTTTTCTTTCTGACTTAAAAATCCAGTTTTCTTTCTACTATATCACATTTTATTCATAATATTTAGCTGGAATAATTAGCTAAAACAGAAAACTGCCAGGTAGCACACTAGTGGTCATATCTCAGGAGGAATCATACCTGTAATTACATCTACCCTCCTTCAATGACTTTTCAAGAAATGTTTGAAAACCATTTTCCTTTCCCTAAATATATTTAAATCTATTTGATTGAAAAAAGGAAAAGGAAAGAAAGAAAGAGAGAGAGAGAGAGAGAGAGAGAGAGAGAGAGAGAGAGAGAGAGAGAGAGAGAGAGAGAGAGAAAGGAAGGAAGGAAGAAAGAAAGACAAAGAAAGAAGAGAAAAAAGAGAAAGTTCTGCTTATGACTTTGCCATTACTCATAACTATCCCCATAATACAGAACTTTGAAATTCTGTTCTCTAATTATAATTTTCTTATAACTTTCCTTTACCCCTTCCCATTCTTAGTAGATCATTAGTCTTCATCCAACCTTACTCGCTATTATACTTTCTAGCCTTCATCATCTTTATCATATATTTAAACAATTAGTTTCTACACCATTCCCTTACCTTGAATCTCTTTCCCTCTTGTTTTATTACCACTCCTGCCCCACCAAACTCCAATTTAGGATTATACCAATGATCTTCTTGATACTACTCCACTGTGCTAAATATTGCTATAGAGAGTCACATAATCCTGCCAATTAGGTCCTAAATTTGATATTATCTCACCTAAATGGAAACCTCACTGCTACATGAAGATGACAAAACTCTGGAAACTTTGGAAGGCCAAATCCCCACCCCATCACCTCTTCATCTTAACAGAGAATTTTCTTCCCCCCAAAACAACTTGTCATTCAACATGACCTCCTTTTCTACTACTCTCCAACCCTATTGTCTTTTATATTCATTCCCTGTTCTTTGCTCCCAGTTTCTGGGGAAGAGGCAGCTCTTCTTTTCCCAAGGTTAATGCTTTACTTTTGTTCTTGATTCAATCTTCCTATCTCCTCCAGGAGTTTGCTCCTTTTTTCTTTCCTTCTCTTTCATTTTAAAATACTAGCTCCATTTCTAATGCCTATGAACTCTCCAAATTACCCCATATTTTTAAAAAAAATCTTCACTTGATCTAGCTATTTCAAGTTATCATCCTATAGCTCTTCTCTTTTCACAGATATACTCCTAGAAGGAATTATTTATACTTACTACCCATACTTTCTCAGATTCCACTCATTTCTCAGATCCTTTTTAATCTATCTTCTGGCCCTATCATTGCAATGTTTTAAATGATCTTTTAATTGATAAATCCAATAGCTTTTTCTCAATCTTTATCTTACCTAACCTTTCAATTTTTTGATATTACCAAATTCTCCCTCCTCCCTTTATGGATATTTTTATTTTCCTCCACTTTCTCCTGATTGTTCTTCTACCTATCTGATCTACACCACAGTATCTTTTACTAGCTCATGATCAATCTGCCACTCCCTAAGCATGGATGTCTCCCTAGACTCTGTCATGGGTCTATATAATTTCTCTCTACTATCTCAGTGATTTCATTTATTTTCCATGAGTTCAATTATTATTTCTATGCATATAAAAGACCCTCTTTCACCTCCAAATTTCCCTATTTATGTTGAAGGCACCATGATCCTCTAATTACTCTGGTTCACAACAGTAGCATCCTTAATTCTTTCCTCTTTCTCCTTTCCCCTGACCAATCATTTACGAGGTTATTTTGGTTCTGTCTAGACATTTATACCTTTTCTCTCTATTGAAATGACCACTACCCTAATTCAGGCCTTTCATACCTCTTGTCTGGTCCATTACAGTAGACTCCCAATTACTCTCTCTGCTCTCTCCCTTTCCAAGCCATTTTCTACAAAATAAGCTTCCTAAACCCATGTCTCTCTATTGCTCAAAAAATCTTTTCTAACTCCCTATTACCTCTAGAATTAGATTTAAATGACTCTATGCTATTTAAAGCCCTCCACAATATGTAAGTAAATCTACCTTTACATATATTTCATATTACTTCATCACTATTCAGACTCCATGTTCAAAACTGTCCAGCCATTGCCTGAACTTAACACTCCATTTTCCATATTTGTGCTTTAATAAAGGCTAGAATGCACTCCATCATTCCCAGATTATAGAATCTCTAGCTTGCTTTCTTCAAGGTTCAGCTAAGATACCATCTTCTAAGCAAAACTTTTACTGATTCCTCCTATTGTTAGTATTCCCTTTCCTCTCAAGTTGTCTTATGAATGTACTTAGCTGAATCCATCATATTTCCACTATGAAATGTAAACTCTTTTAGGGGAGGGACTGATTCATTTTGGATTTTGTGTCCCTTTCAGCTATTACAATGTCTTCAACATACTGTGTATGTACAAAATATTTGGTGACTTGAATTATATGATTGTCTGTTTCCATATTTCTATGTCTCTGTCTTTCTCCATACCTATGTGTCTATATCTTGATGTCAGTTCTTACCTTTGTGCCCCTGTGTTTGACTTTTTGTATCTCTGTTTCTCTGCTGTTACAATTTTAAATAATTTGCCCAGAGTCACATAGCTAGGAAGTGTCAGAGGCTGAATCTGAACTCAAGTTTTCATGACTTCAGGCCCAAGTGCATTTTTCTTTTTGCCACCTAACTCCCCTCACTTTCTTCTAGAAAGAGACAACACTCACAGGTGAGAGAGAATCATGAAAGGCTTTGCTTACAAGATGAAATCTCAATTGAGTCTCAAAGAGAAATAATGATTCTATGAACAGGCAATAAGGAGAGCTTTCTAAGCATGGAATTCCTTTTATGCAAAGGTTCATGTATGAGAAATGAAATGTCAAGTTCAAGGAACAATTAGTAGTCCAGTTTTGTTCAGATAGAAACTGTATAAAAAGGAGTAACATGAAATAAATATGGAAAATCAGTTGAATATAGATTGTAGAAAGTTTTAAATTCCAGTCTGAGGATATATTTTACCCTAGAGATAATAGGGAGCTACTGAACATTTTTGACAAAGAGAAAGGCAAAGTCAGACCTATGTTTTAGAAATATTAATTGGGTGGCTATGTGGAAAATGAATTTAAAAAGGAGAAAGATTGGAAGCAGGTATTGGCCCATTAGTTGTTCCTTGAACTTGCTATTTTATCTCTCATTTATAAGCCTTTGCAGAGTCTCATGCCTAGAATCCATTCTTTTCTTACCTAAACTTTCAGAATCTATATTATCTTTTATTGATCATCTCACTACCTCTCACATTTAACTTTTCCTGATTCACATAGTTGTTGATATTTTTTCTCTCCTCAATTTATCTCATATTTACTTATGTATACACATATTATTTCCCCCAAAACAACATAAGCTTCTTGAGGGTCTCTGTTAGCTCAATGACTATCACAATACCTTGGACAGAGTAGGTAACTAGGCTATTGAATTTAATTGAGTTGCCCAATGTCACAAAATGTCACAAATTGTGACAAAAATTGGTACTGGAACCCAGTTTTTTACTTCCAATACAATGCTTTTCATACATGTATAAATTGTATTTTAATATTTGAAGGATTTAATATTTCATTGCTTTTGGCACTCCCTTCACTTAACATTCTAAACCTTATAAAACTATATTTATGAATTACAAGAAATGGAAAAAAAAACCTGTTACCTATTGGCCACCTTTCACCCCTCCTTTTCTCCCCAAAGGTGATAAGCCTCTCTAAAATTAACAAGGTTGGCTTTCCAGTAAGAGATTTCCAATCTACCACCAGAGACCATCAGGCCTAAACTTGAAATCTTCTGGCTTAATACCTTATTAGAGCATGCATATATGCTTTGACATAGACAATGAAAACTAAGTCTCCAAGCTATATGATGAACCATCAGAAATCTTTAGAAATACACATATACTTTTAAATATGTATAATACGTATAACATACAAATATAAATAATATTTACATTTACAAATGCACATAGATTACAAGCACATTCACAGTATATCTATATGAACATACACTACAATACAAATGCACACACACACACAGGGTATAGGGGGAGAATAAATACACAGAAATACACATTTTCAAACACAGGTTAATTCATACATTCACACACATGCATGAACACAGTAGTACAGACATATAGGTGAACATGACTATTTGCAGGATACATATACTACCTTTTTTCCTGAATTCTCCACTGCTCCCTCCGGAGCTGTGAGGGAGTTTGTGTTTTGTTTGTCTGTTTGTTTTTATAATCTTCAGTACCTTAATAGTTATCCTAGGGTACCAGTCTGGGCCTGAGGAAGAGGAGGTGAAAACCCCAGGTAGCTAATGTGGTGATGGTAAGAGAAAAAGAGGAGGAGTTTTGCAAGAGGAGGGGGAAGGAAGAGAGAGGAGAAGAGAGGAGGGAAAAAGGAGGAGGGAGATGAGGAGAAGGGAGAAGGGGAGGGGAGGCAGATGCTCCCTGAGCCAAAAGTTCCAAACCCCTCTTCTCCACCCCACATCTCCATTGAGAGCGTGAGACCCGCATTTCTCCCTGGTGCACTCGGATCTGTTGAAAGCGTTCAGAAGTCTTTCAGATGTTTTGGAGGATGAGAAAAGATTGTCCTTATTTAAAAAGCAGGTGGGGGTGGGGAAGGTCTGTCTTCCCCTCAGCTGGATAGAGACCAAAGAAGCTGTCTCTCCTTAACCTGAGGAATGGGTAGGAAAGAGGGCCTATCCTACCTCAGGGGAATGTAAAGAGGATTAAGAGTGTTCCCATCTCAGTATCCCCAGGTCTGAGAGTAAGGACGTGTTCCCGCGATTTCAACCCGGCTTGAAAATATCCTGGTTATTTGTTAATCCTCTGTGGGTCCCGCTGCTGCCCAGTAGCTCCAGGGAAAATCTGATTAATTTTTTTTCTCCAGCCACGCTCTAAGGACCAAGAAAAAGAAAAGCTTTTAAAAGAGCCACTGCAAGAACGATATCAGGATTTCCATACTTGGCAGATGCCAGGCCTGGAGAGTGAAGGAGGTAGGGAGGTGTGGGAAACGATTCACTCCAAAACCCCTAGTCCCGAAAAACAAAAAGTCGCCTAACCTTACTGTTCTTCGCACCTCTGTCTACTATGTTTAGAAGGGAGAAGAGGGGAAGATATTAGAGGTTCTGAGAAGAGAAAAGTGCGTGAAGAGAGTAGTGAAGAAAGAGAGGGAAAAGAAAAATTAGGGAAGAGTAAGGGAAGGTTGTTTTGGTTTTGTTTGTTAGTAACAGAAGAGAAAAATACAGAAGAAAAGGTTTTTGAAGCCTATCCGCCCCCAAAACTAAACTTGTTCAGGTGACAGATGGTCGGAAAGGGAGAAAGCGAAGAAGAGGAAAAGGAAGCTCTAGAGACTGGGTCAAGGAAGACGAAAGCGAGACTTGAGAGTCCAGAACCTGAAGACTTCTGTTTGACAACTGAGGAGAGGTCGCTCCTACGGCCAGTCTCACTTTTTCTTCCTACAGCCGTAACAGTCAGCGGTGGCGAGATTCGAAGCTAAATCTCTTCTGTCCTCCTGGCCTCTCTCTCCCGCTTTAATGAAACTTCAGTGTAAAACCTCTCCCCAACAAATCAAGTGACATTGATTTGTTTCCCTCTTTCCCAGCAGTCTAATTCCGTATCTTATCCGAGCTTAAACTCCTGAGATCTTTGTAAGGTGTCCAAGACCTAGAGGTTAAAAAAAAAAAAAATGATGTCTTTATCTAACCCTCCTCTTAACCCACTCCCCCACACACTAAAGTGAGATTGTCTTCCAGCACTTCACGAGTTAATGCATCCTGGGGCCTAACACGCGATTGGTCTGTAGGAGGGGGAGAGCAGGTTTTCGGAGCCGCAGGCCAATGAGCGCCGCTTGTGGGTGGGTTTGAAGAGACTAGGGAGTGTTTTCCCCCTTCTCCCCCCACCCTCCCATTCCTCCTCTTTCCCCTCCCTCCCCCAGTTTAGTAAATTAATGCAGCGAGAAAGTCCGAGGAACTGAAGGAGTCCTGTCTTAGGGGGAGATGGGGAGACTGGAGGCCAACGCCGACAAGTAAAAAAGAAAGAGACTGCTGGAAGAATTCTCCTTTCCTGCCCAACTGGACCGCCATGGAGCACCCCCAACCACTGAAACTTGCCCCGAGCCCTCTCGCGTCTCCAGCCCCAAGCGATGGGACACCTGCCCTGCAGCGATCATAACTTATCTGGCGGGTGGGGGGGTGGGGGGAACGGAGAAGCAGGAATCGCGAGGCGACAGACAGCAGCCAGCCTGGAGGTAGGGGAGCGAGCCTTCCCGGACTCTGCCTGATACATTCCCTGGGATTTAACTGAAGCAAACACCCAGCGCCAACCACCTTCCAGCCACTCATCTCGTTTCCCAACCCTCTTGCCAGCGCCAGAGCCGAAAGCCTTTCCCAATACACGATGTTTGCCGGGTCCAGCAGTCCAAGGCCAACCTTTTGATCTCCACAGGAGAAATATTTTTTCTTCACCTTGCCGGGATCTGTCCGTTTAAATAGAAAAAGGAGGAGGGGGAGAACAATAAAAGGAAACAAGTCCCCCCTAAATACACCAACTCAGCCCCTCCACCCTACCGCGGCAGGGAGCGATCAACCAAGCTAGAGTTTATTAAACGGCAATACTCTCTCCCTGGTCTGAAAGACTGAGAGCCAGGCGCTATCCGTGGTCCTGAAATTCACCTCCTTTTCCTTTGGGGGTTCCACCCCCAACAGCTGGATTGTACTTTTTTTAATCGCCAGTGGAAAAGTCCCAGCACTTGATTCACCTGGTTTTGTGTCAATCCTAAACATATTTTCTGTCCCTAAAACTCGTGGACTACAAAAGCATCGGACCTGGGAAAATGTGCAGCTTTAATACACTTAGACTGTACCTTTGGGAGACGATTGTATTCTTCAGGTATGCGATTTTTTTTTTCTACTGACCACACCACGGTAGTGCTGGGATGCGGAAGGGGAGGTGGGGAGAGCGAACTGGGGGCGGGCTCTGACCAAGTCCCCCTCCCTTTTCTGTTAGGGGCTGAGAACCTCTGCATTCGGGGCATGCTATCTGATTGGTGTGGGGAAGAAGAGCTGGGGGCTGTCGGTCCCTTAGGCAGCAGTGGTTCCGCTTGCCGTGTCTTATGGCCCCTTTACTATAGCTCACCCACCTCCTTCTGCATGTTGGCTCACATACGATTGAGGACTTTAAGGGGGAGCAGGATGAGTTACTGAGTTTAATGAGGACTGCATTCTCTCTAACCGCAGTGCCGAAAACCCAAGCTCTCTTCGGTCTGGGAACGGAGGGACAACTAGTGGTGGGGGGGAAGGTTGCACTTGAGCTCGCTGGACACAGAACATTCCATTTGCTCCTTAGTTTGGTTTCTGTTTGGAGGACGAAGGTGGATATAGGAGAATGAACAAGGGCTTATAGAGTAGACCCATTGGTGATGCAGCTTAGGAAGCATCCGGTGTTTGGAACTATACACATAAGTTCTATTATATTTTAGAACAAACGTTTGAAAATCGAACCCTAGTTACTTCCTCTATAAAATGAAAGAGCTGAGTTTCTGGCTCTAACATTCTCTTTATATTTTAGAGTTCCTTCCTGCTCTAGTCTATGTTGCTTTACATACCCTTTACAGACCTTTCACAACTCTGGTATTTTATGTTCTGCCTTTTAAGATTCTTTCTGGTTCTAAATATCTAGAACCCATGATTTAGGAGCTAAAATAGCCAGGAAATACATTGTCATTTTGAAACTTTATACTTAGCCCCTCCACCCCATATTCTATTTTATGATCCCAGAAGATTCCTAATTGATTAATTTTACGTTCCTTTTTATTTTTAATTTATTATGTCAACAAGATGGGGAATCCCTTCCCGCCCCCCATTTAGATCCCCTTCTGAATTTAAAAATCAGTGCCCTGCCGACTTGTATCTCTCAGATCAGGAGTGGTTATAAAAGTGTCAAACCCTTTGCCTGGGAAACCTTGAAACGGACAGCCTTGTTGTAAGTGGGTGAATCATTCCATGCTTAGAGAGGGTGATGATAAATGTCATATACTCGAATTGGAAAAAAATCATTCTTCTCTTTCAACCCGCAGGGATCATTCATCTTTCTCATTTGGGCTGCTCGCCTCTTGTGCCTTAACCTGGCAGTTGATTAAGAGTCATTTCAAAAACAGGCAATGTTGGGGTTTTTAATAAGGAACCAATGAATATTATTCTCCCCCAGTACTGACAAACAAGTGTCGGGGTCTTGTTATTGTCAGCACTGATGTTTTATTAAATATCAGAGGACTCTGCTTATGATCTGTCAGTTTGGCTTATGAATCGGTAGGCTTATTAAATGAAGGTCTCTCCCTCTCTCCCCCACCCCTTTGAAACTGTACAGTCTCAAGTCAACACCTGACCAGAGTATCCCCTCTCATTGTCTTCTTCCCTTCAGACTGTAAGAGAAAATGAAACACCACTTCAAATTTTTCCATGATTTGTGGTTCCAACCTCTGTTTCCAATGATACTTTTATAAATTAATCAGAAGGGGTAGTAGGGACAAATAGAAATTATGGAGCTAAATGGGCCTGTGAAATAGCATGTGTGGCACAACAGGAAGAGGACTAGGCTGAGGAGTCAAGCAATGTGGGTTTTTAGTTCCATCTCTGTTACTAACTTACTGTGTATAACCTTGGACAAGTCATTACCCCTCTCTGAACCTCAATTTCCCACTCTGCTAAATGAGGAGATTGGCCTCATGATAATCTATAAGGTTCCTTACAGCTCTGACATACTATGATTCTATGACTTTAAAAGAAGCATTCAGTTTGTCCTCTCAACTAATGATGTCAGATCTTCCCTCCCCTAAAGTATGTGGTAGAACTGCAAAATGCTGAGGAGGTAGGCCAGTGGGTAACATTTGTATGCAAAAATGTGCTTCTCCTTTTGGCTTACAGGAGGTAGGACTAAACTAGAGAGATTAAAGAGCAAATTAATAGGACCGAGCACATCTTCCCTTTTTTTTTAATGAACACTTTGCAGTGTTTGATATTTCTGTCTCAGACATTGCATTTCACAAAGGGGAGACATGCCACAGAAAAGAAAGATTTGCATTTTAATTGTTTTGATAGGATTGTGGAAGGACCCAGCTCATTCTGTTGGTTGTAACAGAAAGACTTACTATGCTCGGCTTCCTTCTCCTCCATCATTCTTTAAGATATGTGATACACAATGTGTATGAGTAATGATATGATTCCATGTGCTCCTGGAGAATGAAACGCCACATCTTGTTCATGCTTCTGTGTAGTGGAAGGTGGGGGTGGAGAGGAATGGTAAGTAAAACTACATTTAATACATTGGACAATCTACCTTATTTTAGGGGTGAGAAGTTTATAAGATGACAATATCTGTATCTAGAATGGAACTTAGAGATTCATTTGTCTAATTCACACACACATTTTACAGATGAAAAAACTGATGCTCAGAGAAGTTAAATGATTCCCCCTCCCCCACCAAGGTCACAATTAGTGAGTGTTAAAAACTAGGATTAGCAATGATTGCTTTACCATGTATAATACAGAAGGTATAGGAATTAAATTAGGGAAAGTATGTCAATCATTTTTCAAAAAGGATCATAATGAGGTAACATCCCTTTGTCCCATTATTCCCTCTCTCTTCTGTGCACTTGGTCATCGAGATTCATGATTTAGGCCAAATAGCGGGATAAATATTACCATTTTTATTTAAAAGTGGGATTTTATACTGGCAGCATAGGGGGGAAAATAAACTGCATGCCAATACTTGCTTATTTGCACCATATTGCATACAGGTAAACTACATAATTCCTAAGGAAGACATTAAATGATGTTAGCTTCTTACCTTGTGAAGAAATCTCAGGGGTAAAAATGTTCTGAGTCTCATATCTACTACTTTGTAAGCTTTCATCTGTAAGACATCCAATAAATTACACAAACACACACACATGCACACACACAGACATTAAAACCCTAGAAGCAGCAGCCCCTTGAACTATTAGGTTTTCCACAACAAAGCTCTCACTGGCCTGAAAAAAAGGAGTGTAGAGAAAAGGGATATTTGCTGATTGCAGCAAATGACAGGACGATATAAGGGATATGTCACCCCCAAAAAACTAGTTTCTAATCCTGTCTCTGCGGACTCACTGCATGACCTTGGGCAACTCACTTAAACTCCCTGAACTTCAGTTTCTTTATCTATAAAATGATAGGATTGGACAAAGATAATGGGATTATCTCTAAGCCTCCTTCTGGCTCTGAGGTTCTAGGGTCTATGTTCTAAGGTCCCTTCCAGGCCTGGCATTCTATATTCTCAGATCCCTTCTAACTCTGGCAGTGTCTTGATTTAAAGTCATCTGAACACTATTTTATGTTCTATGTTCTAACGTCCTTTCCAACTCAGATTCTCTAAGCTATAGAAGGCAAATTCTCTTTCACTTTCTGGGTTCCTTCCCACTGACTAGTGATCAACTTGTTTCTTTCCCCCAATGAAGCTGCATTCTTCCTTTAGCCCTGCTTAATATATTTTGGTCCCACTGAGCCATGGTCACAGGACTACTGAAAAAGGATTGGTCAGGTTGAGAAAGACTTTCCTTCAAAGTTCCTTCTTGAGTATAATATTCAGTTTGACCTACAAATAGCATCCCTGGCTTGATGAACTCATACAGGGACAGTTATGGCTTAAACTATATGAAGGGTAAAAAAGATATCATATCTGATATTTTCAGGGTACCTCTTGAAAAAGAGCTTACTCCGTTTTTAAGTCATTTTTCATCTAATAAATAATCCATACTCATTTTGAAGGTTGATGTTGGTTAGAGATGAGAGGGTGTCACCCCACCTTAGTGTGACTTTTGTCATGGTTCAGAGAAGGAAAGATTTTAGGAAATCAATTTTACCTTGTCCATAAAAAGAGATGTTAGCAGTATCCTGATGTAGTGAAAAATGCCACTTGAAACTCAAGGAAATTGTTTAAGGCCTGACTCTTCCAATAATTAGCTATGTGTACTTGGATAAGTCATACGCCCTCTCTGAAACTCAATTAACTCCTCTGTAAAATAAGAGAGTTGGACATGGTCCCTTCAGCTCTGACATTCTACAAAATCTACTTCTATGAGTATAGGTTCTTGGTTAAGAAAACTCAGAATTGATTTTTTCCCAATGGTTCTCCTGACTCCATTTCAGAAAGATTCCACATTCTTTCACTTTTTAACATTCACCAAGCTTTTGAATTCTTGCTGTGTGCACCCACACCATGCTAGGCATAGAGAAGGTTAAGGGGAAATATCAAAGGAAGAAAATGTCATACTATTGGCCCTCAAAGAGCCCTGGTAGTTTGAAAGGGGGATGCAGATGCATTAAAGGTGCACTAAAAATCATTTCCCTCAGAACAGAGATGCCCGCAGAGCTCCCCATCAGGTGGCTTGCGCAAGCGCCCTGCAACATCATTGCATTGATGCGGGCGTCATTAGCTTTATTTCCTTCATCAGCTGGCAGGAGCTAGGATGATTTTCGAGATGGATGGACTGCCTCCTGGGCTGGGGGAAGTCTCAAAAGAACTCTTCAAGGTTGCATAGCATTCAGGAATTGGAAATATCACTGGCCTAAAAATCAGGAAATCTGTTTAGAGGGGATATGTGGAGTATAGGCCCAGCATTTCCAATGACCAGCTTTGTGAACTTGAGTAAGCATTTTTTCCTCTCTTGGGTCTCAATTTCTTCACCTGTAAAATGGGGATAACAATATTCTTCCCTAATTTGCTCCTGAAGTTGTTTTGAGGAAGGTAAATTTTAAAAACTACCATCTTGACACAATGGAAAGGGCACTGAGTTTGGAATCAGAGGATGAGGATTTAAGTCCTGGATCCCCTATTTATTACATTTTGGGATCTCAGCCATGTCTTTCCACTTTTAATTTTCCTCATTTTTAAAATGTGAAAAAATTATACTTATTCTGCCTACAATATAGCGCTAGTTGTGTGTATCAAATAAGATAATAGACGTCAATCCCTTTGTAAAAAAAAGAAATCAATATATAAATGTCAGTTATTATTGAATAATAGTAATGCTTATTAATAAGAATATGTGATCATAATGTACTATTGAAATGAGAGTGTTATTACTATTGCTGTTCTCCTTTGCTATAAAAACCATGGGCTTATAGGATTTAAAATCAAATGGTACTTTAGATGATCCAAATCCTTTATTATTCAGAGGAAGAAACTGAGGCCCAAAGAGTTAAGTGACTTGCCTGAGGCCATATTGGGATGATCAGAGGCAAGAATTCAAATCCAGGTCAAAAATACCATTTTGCGGTTGGAGCAGGTTGGTACTTAGGCATGAGAAATCAAGAAATACCAACTGGAAAACAAGGGGGATCTCAGGCTTTTATAAGAAATTTCAGACACAACAGCATACTGGCCAATCCAAGTCCCAATTAGAAAAGGGCATAGAGAACGGCACTGCGTCAGTTTGTGCTGGATTCCCCACACCCATAACCAAGGGCTTCCCTGCACATCTAACAGCAGTCTTCTGCCGAAGTCCACACAATTGAGAAGCTGCACCACCAGGGCAGCTCCCAGATTCATGACGAAAGCTGCCCTTGGTGGATAATCCAAACATGGGGGATTGAGGGCTGGGAAATAGCAAAGGATAGTTCTTTATTCAGCTGTGCTGCCAAGCTTTGGGATGAAAGCCCCTTCATGGGGTCGAGGGCCCCAAAGCTTTTGAAACTCCCTATAAAGGCTCTTATTGTGGTCTTCTAAAGTTGATATTGTCTGGTTCTCCTGAAGCTAATTCAGTCCAATTAGATTACCACTCTCAGTCTTTGAATTCAGATATTATTCAGTGTCAGAAGCTCAATGAGTTTGCCGTTTTAACGGGAGTCACTGCCAGTCATTAATCTGAGGTTTGACACTGGCCACGGGAGCCTTTCTTTAGCCAAGCCAGCTGGCTTACAAAAGCAGTGTCACTACGCATCTCAGGCCCTATTCTTCTCCATGACCCCCGTCACTCTGTCCACCCAGCTTGGGCCTCACAGTCCAAAGAAAGGAGGCCCCATTGCCAGGAGCCTCCTGACTGACTTATAAAATCCTATTTTGCACACAATTCCTCCAAAAATAATGATTATACCACCATGTTAATGATGACAAATATTGATATAGTTCCATACAGTTACAAAGCATCTTCCCTATGTTATCTCATTTTATCTGCACAATAGAACTTCATCAGCTGGCCGATAGACAGAGCAGGAATTATTACCCCTTTTGTTCTGATGAGGAAGCTGAACTTCCAAAATCAGCTTATCAGATGTATGGCAGTCTGATATAATGGAAAGAGAATCAGATGTAGAGTCAGAAGATTGTGTCTAAGTCTCTATTCTATCACATACTGACTGCATGACCTTGAATAAGTCAGCTCTCCTCCCCAAAAGTCAGTTTCCTAGGCCATAATTCGAGTGATAATACTGGTCCTCCCTTCCTCCTTGCCTCACAGGGCTATTATGAAGAGCATTTTGTGAACAATAAAGAGCTAAAGAAAAATGAGTTTCCTGCTCAACTCCCTTGGTCTTTTGACCACACCAAGTGTAGAAAATTATTCATTTTTTCAATTTTTTGAAAACACAAAGAGACAAACTCTAAAGTTCTTGCCTTGGGAGAATCTAGAAAAGGAATCTAGAAAGGGAAAAAAGGGGAGTGCAGAATTTACACCTATTAATATTATTATTACATTTCTATACAAGTCAAATAGTTATTAGTACACATGCTTCTTGGACTTTTAGAGATCTGTATTGTCTAAATAATGCTGTCTGATCTCAGGATCCCTCTCTCTCCCTCTTCCTTCCTCTCCCCAGATTTCATAGTCACGATTGTACATGAACCCCAATCAGCGCAGCAAGTGCCAGCCATTCCAGAGCTGCACCGTGGCATTGCTCATTGGCTGATTTCTATACCCCCCCCTTTTCCCTAAAAGCAGTATCTGATGAACACAATTTCTTTCTTTTAATTAATGCAGCTACTATAATACCAATGAGTAGGTGTAACACCTCTATTCATGTGACTGTGCCTTCCCTAGAAGGTTTACTCCATAATTTATCAAAGCTGGTCTGACCATTGGACCATTATCTCTCTCCTGCTGGCAATTTCTGGGACAAGTATATAAGGGTAACAGTAAATTGGATATCAACTCTGTCTAGCTAGGTCTGCATTTCTAATTTCTTCAACTCTTTCCCTCTCTTTTCTTTCATCTCTCTCCCACCTCAGCCTCCAGCTACACCTGTAACAACTCCTGCAGGCTGTTGCGGTTTTTTTGTTTGTTTTTCAGAAAAGAAGCAGGGAGAGGGTAAAAAGGATTGAGTAAGAATTTATTTTGTATCTGAATATAGGCCAAATTGTGGAAATCAGACCAGAGAAGAAACTGGATAGATGGATAAATGGACTGATGTATGAATGAATAGATAAGAAGATGGATGGATGAATAGATGGATATACTAAAAAAAAAAAAAACAATTATGGTTCACACACAGGTTTTATAAAAGCCAGATTAGGAGGGAGAAGCATTCAGTAATTGGGGGCCATTATAGTATTCTTTCCATATAGGATCTAAAAGGATCTATAGTATCTCACTTGTCACTAATGATATTCCTAAAAAGAAAGTCATCATTAAGGAAACGTGTACAAGATTTATAATCAGTCTGGTCTCAAATCCTAGATGTGTTTTCTATGTGACTTTAAGAAAGTCATTTCATCTCTCTTGGCCCATTTTTCCATTTGTAAAAAAAGAGGAAATTAGACTAAATTTTCTCTATGGTTCCTTCTGGATCTATATTTCATGATACTATAGATACACATTAAAGAATAATTCTTCTGAAGGGAAAGTGATACAATTGATTCTCCTCCAGATTCCATCACCAGAAGATCTGGTTGAAGTTTTGTTTCTAGCAAAAAAGATCATAGAATAATAAGTTTAGAGGAGCCCTCCAAAGTTATCCAAACCCATTCTTCCATAGGAATTTCCTTTGCAACTTTCCCAATAAATAAAAGTATAGTCTCAAATCTTCCTGTACCACGGAGAAAAAATTTTTTTCATATAAAGAAAAAGCCATCATCCCTTAATTACTGCTTATCAAGACGGTCCTATTAGATTACTCAAGAAATTTTATTGCATTGAGAGAGGCACAGTATTTGGGGAAAGGAGGCTGATAGTCCTTTGTACCATGCTACTTTCAAACTCTACTAGAAGACTGCCTTCAGTTCTGGACAATACATTTCAGGAAAAAAAAATTGACAAGCTAAATTACAACCAAAAAAAAAAAAAATGACCAGACTGTGTAGTAAACCAAGGCAGTATCTATTCCATACAAGGATCAGTGGAAGAAGCTTAGTCTAGAGAGGAGATTTGGGGAAGGAGGTGACCACTTAGTAGAAATTTAAAAGGATTATCACTTGGAAAAGGGATTAGACTTGTTCTGCTAAATACTAAGCTGCAGTTAGAGCAATGCAGGGAAGTTTAAAAGAAGCAAATTTTGACTCAATTTATTTTTTTAACTTCCTAAAAATTAGAGTTGTTCAAAACTGTAATAAGTCATTTTGGGAAATAATGAGTTCCCCATCCCTAGAAGTACTTAAGTGGAAGCTCAAACACTTAAAGGATATATTACAGAGGGGATTATCACTCAGGTAAGAGTTGAATTACATGATCTCTGTGGTCCTTTCCAGCTCTGAGATTATGTGATTCTATGAGTCATCTTCACTGGGACTTCCAAACACTTCTGGTCATAACTGGTGAATCCCAAACTCCATCAAAGGAGAGTATTGGAGGAGAATAAACCTTTTAAAAAGGGAGAAACATCATCTACTTATCTATTGAAACCATTGAACAAGATTCTATGGATCTTCTGAAGCCTGCACATCACTGTCAGAATTAGAAAAGGCAATTTCTGTATGCTTAAATTGAAGGGTGCTCATGATTTCCTTTGGATAGGAAATGGCAGTGATGGAAATGGCCACTAGTGTAAAACAGGGATGGAGGAGATGAGGAAAGGATTAACAGTGAAATACCTAACTCCTAGGGAGTTTTTAGCTTCTTGATGAAGACAATCCATCACTCTATTAATGAGGGATCTGGAACATATTATTACTCTAGGCCAGCTTCCAAAAGGTAAAACAAAGATATTACCTATGGTTCCTCTTATAGCATCAAGAGCTCAAGTATCAAATCATCAGAAGGAAAATATTGTCAATGTCCAGGATGAGGTTCTGAGATGAGGGGTGGAAAAGAATGATTCATCAGCCAGTGGGCCCCAAGGGAGACACCAGGAAGATGGTACTTTAGAATATCAAGTGATTCCATATACATCTGGGCTAAGAAGAATCACCTAGGTAAGCTGGGGACGCTTGTTGGCAATCCTCAACATCCTAGAAAAGAAACTGCTGAAGAACAGTAAAAAAATTATTATAATTTCATAAAATAATTATAGAATAATAGGAAGAGAAAAAATGATTGCTGCAAATTGAATTGAACAAGAAAAAAAGTCTGGAAAGTCTATATCTATTAAGGAAAAAACACAACTCGAGATTATGAAGATGGTAGCTCACAAAGCTTGTAATTGTTGTTTGTCCTTCATTTTCAAAAAAGAACATGACATCAGGAAGATGATACCATGACATGCAAATTAATTGGATTTAAGTGAGGGAGGGCGATGCAAGGTCACCTGCCTCACTTTCCCCTCCAGAGCCATCTGGGGTCCAAGAGACAGATATAGATCAAGATGACTGGAAATGGCCTTGGATGAAATGGGAGATCTTGGCCTTTCTACACTGAGATCTTCAATAGATCTCAGATTGACTGAAGTGGGTGGTAGCTCAGAAGAGACAGGAAAAGAATTCAGGGAAGGCCAAATAATCATTTTTAAAACCAACACTTTTATAAGTACTTTAAAATTTGCAGATAGACTCTGAGATTCCTTTCCAGCTCTGAGATTCTGTGATTTGCATGCATTATCTCATTTGAGTTTCACAACACTCCAGTGATGTAGGTACCCTAGGTATTATCTCCCCATTTTACAGATGAAGAAACAGGGCAGGAGTCAAAGAAGGGAAGTATCTTGTCTGGAATCATACAGCTTGTAAGTATCAGAGGAAGCATTTTAATCCAAATTTTCCTGATACCAGGCACAGGACTACTCCAAAGCATTGCTCTAAAAAAGGATTAAGAACAAGCAAAATATTAAAAGGAATTCAATGTTCTGGGCAGTGGCACAGAAGTATTCATGATGTACTCAATCTCTTGCCACCTAAAGAGAATTGAGGGAGTTTCTGCCTTCAATAAATAAGCCAAAATAAGGCATTTGAATGGGAAATGACTGTGGCTCCAAGGTGAAGTGGATTGCTCAATTTCAGTGTGATTGTGACACTGGGCCAGAAAGAAGGGTGAGGATATTCTCCTGACATAAGTAATGAGTGGAGGAAGCGTATTTAGAAACCATCCCTTCCTTAGTTTTCTGGAATGTAGGACATTGAGAGCTATGGAGGATGAAATGTGTGTGGAGAATCAGTATTGGGCTAGGGGCGATTAGTAATATGAGCTAAAGAAAAAGAATGACTGTAGAAAGATTGGGAAAATACAAAATGGTGTGTGTGTTTGTGGGTGTCCAAGCAAAGATTCCTCCATTAATTTGTTGGCCTGTGAGTAGGCACGAATCCCCACCAATTTCTGCATAACTCCAAGCCAGGGAGCCTGAAGGAAATTGAATAGAGCAGGTAGTAAGACTAGTGGAAGCTGCCACATTCTGCTGGTGCTAGGACTAAGTGAATGTGAGTCCCCAGTGTCCTCCCGTGATTCAATTCCAGGATGTAGGGATAGTGGCGACAAAACTGTGAGTATTTTAACATCGTGGCTCTGACCCTCCAAAAATTTGTATTTAGTGGGGATAAAGCAGAGGCACAAGCACACCCAGAGGTTGAAGAGGGTTTGAGATTAATGTAACAAAGAATGTGTCCATGTGATTCATACTTTGAGGAGAGTTAGCCTTAAAAACATTCACTTGGACTTATGTGGGAGAGCCTATTCTAAATCCCTTGGCATGTTGAATCATCTCACACATTCAAGGCAGTTCAATGTATGAAGTACTGAAAAAAGTGTCTGAGTGCATGTTAGCCTGCTTGCCATACCCACAGTATGCTAAAGCATCTGAAAACTACCTTGGGAGAGGGGTTAAGTCAGAAATACAGAATCATGTATCAAATAACAAAATCTGGCACCTTTGTTCTTCGAATAAACTCATAATTACCTTGCAAAGAAGTAAGCCTTTGTGCTCTGAGATAATCTCCAAAGTCCAGCCAAGGCCATGAAAAAGAGACTCCTATCTCTATGAGAACAAGTCCAAAGTCAGCCATGGGAATGAGTCACACTTTGCTCCTTTCCATTTTCTTGCTTTAACCCTGTCAAGTCAAGTCAACAAGAGTTGAATTATAATGCTTTGAGATTCTAAAGTATAGAAATAAGATGACACCCTATTTTCCTATCAGTTTTCATGTTAGAATTTTTAAGAACAGAGAAAACTGACTATTTTACATTAGAGAGTAGGACCTTTCCTGTACGATAGGGGAAAGCTGAGAATTTATTTTTTTATGGGCTTCTAATTCTCCCACAACCACTAATCCCCAAAGAACTCTATTAGATGCAGACTTGGAAATTTGTCCTACCACCATGTCTAGCCCTCCTGAGTCCTCAGTTGGCTGTTTAGAACATTCCCCTATAAATCTCATTTAGATACATAAAGATTTGTATGTCACTTTCTCCTCAATGTGTATGCTGATTTATCACAGAATGGCTTCTTTGAAGAGGCATTTGCCACAAAATGTCAGTATTAAAATTGGCAGTAGAAGTTGATCAATTATTCTGTTCCGTAGGAAAAATAATTCTATGAGACTAAAAGAATAGAACGAATGTAAATTGGTGTCAAGTGGAGGGCTAACTTAGCTTAATGTTGCCTTTGGCATAGAAATATCTGTCATGAGAGTAGGCTACTACTAAGGGGAAAACAGTGGAAATGTGAGCTGAAAAGTGCTAAACTGATGTAAATCAAGTTAATTTCCTACAAATAACTATTTGACATTGGATTTGACCAATCAAATCCATTCCACTTTCTGCGTCTCAGTTTCCTTAGCTCTAAAATGAGGCTGTTGACTAGAAGACTTTGAAGTTCTGAAATGCTAAATGGGAATTCACCTCTTCCCTCATCCTTGTATTTCCCTCTAATGCACCTTAATTGAAATTGGTTGTTGAAAATCATGTCCAGGATCTAAATTGCCCCCTGATGGTCCTAGATAAGGCTTTGTGTCTCTATTGGTTTCCTTGGACTACAAGTCATGAGTTATGTATGGAGGAGCAAAGAGCAACATGACATAGTAAGACATTCATTGAATAAAATGTTGAAATATATGGGTTCATGTCCTAAGTATAAAATTCACCTGCATGTACCCTTGAATTTCTTCCAACTTAAGCCTCACTTTGCACAACTAAAATGAGGGAGTTGCACTAAATCAAATCCAAAGACCCTTTCAAATTTAAAACTCTGTTCCATCTTCGATGGCATAATTCAGTGTTAATTTTCTCTGTTCTCTCTTCCAAAGATCCTTATATCTGATATTTTTTGTGCTAAAGTTCCTCCTATCTTTGACCCTTTATGTTCTAAGATGCAGGGGTCCTCAAACTTTTTAAATAGGGGGCCAGTTCACTGTCCCTCAGATTGTTGGAGGGTCGGACTATAGTAAAAACAAAAACTTTGTTTTGTGGGCCTTTAAATAAAGAAACTTCATGGCCCTGGGTGAGGGGGATAATCGTCCTCAGCTGCTGCATCTGGCCCGCGTGGGGTGTTTGAGGACCCCTCTTAGATCTTCCAATGCCTAGTCTAGTGTTTCAACTACTGAACTGACTCTTTGACCTTATTGTTGAGTTTGAGACACTTAGTGCAATTCTGAATAAACCTCTTGGTCAGCCACAGTTATCCTAGTATATTAGGATAGAAACAATCCCCAGCAAGTCTAATGCCTAATCAGAATGCACTTCACGAAGCTGTCAAGCCAGTCAGTGGCTCTCATTACCTCCCAGGCACAGAGTCTTGGGTTTTCATTTGCTTGTTTACCAAATAAATTTTTCTTGAAAAGTGCATGCTTGTAAACAATGACTTGGGTCTTTGGAGAAAGAAAGCATGGAGACTATAAATAATGGGGAGAAATCATAATGATAAGAGAGAAATACATGAAAGTCAAGTGTCTAGGGACCAAATGTTGCACTAAGCAGAGACTGGTTATATCTGGCTTGGAATCTCTCACTGAGTGTTCTTCCCCGTGAATGAGGTAGGTATCAGATGTCTGGTGGGAAAGGAAAGAAATTTGTAGAGTTTGAGAGTGGGAGGAAGATAGTGTGTTTGTGGGTAATGGGATGAAGCTATCTCATGAGGTCTTCTGCCAAAGATCCCTTCACTCCATTGTTTCCCTAATTAATGACAGCATGAAGTGAGCTCCCCAGATTTCCTATTATATCATTTCATTCCTCTTTAAAATGACAATAATGCTACCTTTTGCTCCCAGAAATATTCTGAGGGTAGAACAAGAATGATGGTATCATAGAATCTAGATCTGAAAGGGACCTTAGAGATCATCTAGTCCAACATCTTTATTTTACACAGGAATTAATTACCTATTTCACAGGATTTAATTTAATTTTACACAGGAATTAATAATCTAAATCCCAGAAAAGGAAAGGTGATACAGAAGCAAAGGTCTTCTAAACTGCAAAAAGAAGAAGAATTCACATATCTATAGGGTTTTGACATTTAGAAAATACTTATCCTGCAAAAACTCTAGTGGAATGGAGAGTATATGTATTATTATCCCTCTTTTGTTTTTTATATGTATTATTTATTTTTAACATTCTTTTCTTTTAAAATTTTGAGTTCCAGATTCCTTCCTCCATCCCACTGAGAAAGAAAACAATATTATATCAATTATATATGTGAAATCATGCAAAATACAGTTTCATATTAGCCATATCACCAAAAAAAGCAAAAAAGATAAACAAAGCGAGAAAATTATATTTTAGTTTGTACTCAGGTTTCACTCTCTCTGGAGATAGATGGCATTTTTTCATCTTGAATTCTTTGGAATTATCTTGGATTTTTTTATTGATCATATTAGACAATCCTGTCATAGTTTATCATGATTATAACACTGCTGTTACTGGGCATAATGATCTCCTGGTTCTTCTCATTTCACTTTGCACCAGTTCATACAAGTCTTGTCATGATTTGTTGATTTTGTTTTCTGAAACCATTCTCTTCACCATTTTTATAGCACAATAGTACTCCATCACAAACATACCCCACAATTTATTCAGCCATTCCCAAATCGATGAGCATCCCCTTATGGCCAATTCTTTACTACCATAAAAAAGCTGCTATAAATATTTTCTACATAAATCCCCTTTCACTTTTCCTTTGATCTCTTTGAGATATAGATCGAGAAGTGGTATTGCTAGTTCAAAAGATAGGCACAGTTTTATAGTCCTGTGGAAATAATTCTAAATTGTTCTCCAGAATGATTGAACCAGTTTACTACTCCATTAGTAATGAATATCAATTCATTAGTGTATCTAGCATCTCCAGCATTTGTCATTTCTGATAAGTAGTTTTTTTTTTTATTTAGAGTATTTTATCTGATGCTGATAGATAATTCTGATTTCTTCTTCTGAAAACTGTTTACATCCTTTGAATATTTGTCAGTTGGGAAATGGCTCAGTTCCATATATATATTATATATAATTGAGAAGTGAGTTCTTTATCAGAGAAACTTACTGTAAATTTTTTCATATTACTCCATTGTCTGTAACATCATTTCATAAATTATAGTTCCTAGATTATCTCTTTCAACTAGGTTTAACTACAAAGTCCATATGATTACTTTTTTATTATTATAGCTTTTTATTTACAAGTTATATGCATGGGTAATTTTACAGCACTGACAATTGCCAAACCTTTTGTTCCAATTTTTCCCCTCCTTCCCCCCACCCCTTCCCCCAGATGGCAGGTTGATCAATACATGTTAAATATGTTAAAGTATAAATTAAATACAATATAAGTATACATGTCCTAACAGTTATTTTGCCATATAAAAAGAATCGGACTTTGAAATAGTGTACTATTAGCTGGTGAAGGAAATCAAAAATGCAGGCAGACAAAAATATAGGGATTGAGAATTCTATATGGTGGTTCATAGTCATCTCCCAGAGTTCTTTCACTGGGTGTAGCTGGTTCAGTTCATTACTGCTCCATTGGAACTGATTTGATTCATCTCATTGTTGAAGAGGGCCATGTCCATCAGAATTGATCATCATATAATATTGTTGTTGAAGTATATAATGATCTCCTAGTCCTGCTCATTTCACTCAGCATCAGTTCATGTAAGTCTCTCCAGGCCTTTCTGAAATCATCCTGCTGGTCATTTCTTACAGAACAATAATATTCCATAATATTCATATGCCACAATTTATTCAGCCATTCTCCAATTGATGGGCATCTACTCAGTTTCCAGTTTCTGGCCACTACAAACAGGGCTGCCACAAACATTCTTGTACATACAGGTCCCTTTCTCTTCTTTGGGATCTAAGCCCCATAGAAACACTGCTGGATCAAAGGATATGCACAGTTTGATAACTTTTTTGATGCTCTCCAGAATGGCTGGATATATTCACAATTCCACCAACAATGTATCAGTGTCCCTGTTTTCCCACATCCCTTCCAACATTCCGCATTATCTTTCCTTGTCATTCTAGCCAATCTGACAGGTGTGTAGTGGTATCTCAGAGTTGTCTTAACTTGCATGTCTCTGATTAATAATGACTTGGAGTACATATGATTACTCTTTAAGTCTTTACCTTAGGTCTTCTGTTTGAATGCTAAATCTTCTATTCAGTTCTGATCTTTTCATCAGGAATGCTTAAAAGGTCCTTTGTTTCATTAAATATACATTTTTTTACCTAAGGATTATCCTCAGATTTGCTGAGTAGGTGGTTTTTGGTTATAATCCTAGCTCCTTTGCCCTCTGGAATATCATATTCCAAGTTCTTCATTTCCTTTTAACATGGAAGCTGCTGTCTTGTATTAGATTCATTGTGGATCCATTATATTTAAATTGTTTCTTTGTTTGCAAATTTTTCTCATTGATCTGGGAACTCTGGAATTTGGTTATAGTATTCCTTGGGATTTTCATTTTGGAATCTCTTCTAGGAAGTAAGCAATGGATTCTTTCAATTTCTAGTTTGTCCTTTGAATCTACAATTTTGGAGCTTTCCCTTATAATTTCTCAAAATATGATAATTAGTGTTCCTCTTGGCCCTGGAACTCTAACCCTTTTGACTAATCATAAGTGCTTCTCTGCATCCTGGAACTGTAACCTAGAATTTTATAGGCAATAGAATTCCCAATCAACTCAGCTGCCCGCAGTGTTAGCAAAGGATACCTTATAATCTCTTTCTGAGCAGTTGTTTGACTTCTTTACCATCTCTGATGAGCTCCCAAAACTGCTGTTGCCACTGTCACAGGCTCCTCCAAGGCCCATAACTGGTGCTCCTGCTATGCTCTGGGCCTGTACTCACCCAGGTGTTAGAGACTTCTCCTGCAGACTTCCTAAGTTATCTTAAACTGGGAAAATGTCTCCCTCTAACTTTTTGTTGGCTCTGGCATTCCAAAATTTGATTTAAGATATTATTTTAAAGTTGTTTGTAGGGAAATGTTAGAAAAGTTCAGCTGGGTCTTGGCGTATATTCCACCTAAAAAAAAATTTTATCCATCTTTTGAAGATGAGAAACTGAGTCAGAGAACTTTTGTGATTTACCCTAAGCCACACAGCTAGCAAGTTTCAAATCTACAATTGTAGATTGTCTCTGTTTCTCTGTCTTTTTCTCTTTCTATCTCTTCTCTGTTTTTCTATATCTCTCTTTTCCTGTTTTTCCCTCATCCCCTTTCCTTATCTGCTCCCTATCCAAAGAGGCCTCTTTTGCTGACTAGAGGAGGTGGAAGAGAAAGGGTTTTTGCCACTTGCTATCTAATTGAAATCGTTTCTGCCCAGACTTAGTGCCAAGCTCTGGCTTATTCTAAATGCAGATTTATAGCTTGAATCGATCCCCCATTTCCAATTGAGTCTGCTATAGTTTTTTACAGAAAGCTGGACTCCTTCCCCTTGAATCCTTTCCTCAAGCCCCTGGGAAGCAAGTTGGCAAGAAGAGCAAAGGAAAGAAGAATCAGACAAGGAGAGACAAGTTGCATTCAGAATGACTCCAAATTAGGACTAGGTGATCTCTAAACATCATTTTCAACTCTAACAATCTAATGAATCTGTATGTCTAGAGAGATTTCAGTTCTTGCCTACATGGATTCTACAGTTGTTCTTTATTTTGTGCAGATTTATGCAACTATGTACATGGAAAAATATGTATATATGACTTGGTATGACCAGGTCTATAGGTGCATACAATAAGGTTATACACTGATGTATTATGTTGCAGATCGGATGACGATAGTATGCATGTAAAGCTGATAGGGTGAACATATGTGTTTACTTATAACTGTGGGAGTGATGGTAGGAGTATTGCAGAAAGAGACAGAGGAAAAAGAGAGAGAGGAAAAGAAAGGAAGAGGGAGGAGGGAAGAAGAAAGGAAGAAAAAAGAGAAGATGGGAGAAGAAATGAAGAAGAGGAACACAGAGAATAAAGGAGGGAAAGGGAGATTAAGAGAAGTAAGAAAGGATGAAAAAGAGAGGCAGGGAGAGAGAGAAGGAAGGGAGGGGGATCAGACCAGGCTTGAATATCCATGGGATGCATTGTAAAAGAATGCACTAGAATTTCTGCATAAGGATGGGGGCAACTTTGGAGAGAGAAAAGCCAGATCATGAGTCAGAATATCCAAAGCTCAAACCACTCATTCTCTGATCTGAGAAAAGAGCCAAAAATGTAGATTCCCTCCAGGTCAGCCAGGATGAATTAGGGAGGGAATTAGGGAATGAGGCACAATGACATGAAATTTTGTAGCCAATTTGTCTCAAGGATCTGGGTGCAGGGGGGATAAACTCTCCTCTAACTGAAAGAAGACAGGTTATTCCTTGCCTTATTTTTCTCATAAAACACAGAGTATCTCACTGCCTTTCCTCTTTTGTTTCTAGCACTGCCCAGATACAAAATAATAAATGAATTCTCAGGGCAGCTAGGTGCTACAGCGGATAGAGCTTAGAGCCTGAAGTCAGATAGATCTGAGTTCAAAATGGGCTTTAGATACTTACTATCTGTGTGACCCTGGGTGAATCACTGAACCCCTATTTGCTTCAGTTACTTATCTATAAAATGGGGACACACTAGAGAAGGAAAAAAGCAAATCACTCTAGTATCTTTGTCAAGAAAAATTTATAGACAAATGTCCAGGGGTTACAGAATCAGACACAACTGAATGAGAGAAATGGTAATAATTTTCAGCAATTCTAATATACTGACATGGGTGGAGTCCTGATCTTTGTGTCAAAGACCTGGGTTCTAGCTTTAGTTCTGCCAGGACCTCTGTGATCTCAAGTTCTTTGAACCTTAGTTTTTCATCTGTGAAGTGGGTAGGGGTGCCCTAGATGGTTCCTTTCCAACTCTGTCATTCTATATGTTATGTTCTAAGATACCTTCAGACTCTGATCTTTTATATTCTTAAGTACTAGCCATCTTAGGCCAGATAATAGTCTGACAGGAAGGCAGCTAAGATTGTAGTGGGTACTGTTTTGGAAAAGTCACTAAAAGAACAACAAACATTCCAGAGAACTGGAAAAGAAGTGAGACAAGAATGTTATGACATCTCTATACTGCATTTTAATTGCCAGGATCTTTGGCTTAAAAGATTAGCCAGTAGACAGAACAGTCATTACTAGTTCTAAATTGTTCCCAGATGGAAAGTCGTTTTTAAAAGTGCTTCCTAAACTGAACTTTCACCTTGCCAGCCCAGTCCAACAGTAGGCCAGACAATTTCTTTTCATTTTCCCTGAAGTTCTAGGAAACTTTGTGACCATCACTGGAAAGAAATGTTCTTCCTTGGATGGAGTATCTCCCCCCCCCCCCAATCAAGCCCTGCCAAGTGACTTTTCACAGTGATACTTGCCACATTCCGAGGACTCTGAAAACCTAGGTCCTGCATGCAGCTTTGCTACTAAATCACTACATGACCTTAGACAAGCCACTTTTCCCATTCATACTTCAGTATCCCCATCTGTGAAATGATACAATCCCATTTGACTAGAGCAATCTATAATATTCTTTCTACCTCTGATACTCAATAATTCTGTACTTCAAATCATTATGCTAGACAATAATGGATGTATGTTAGAACATTGTATAGTCAATATTTTATCCTCTAAAGTCCTTTACAGATTGATGGTCTAAGGCCTAAGTCCCCCAACCAGGTCACAGGATCTTATATTTAGAATGAGAGGGACCATCTAATTCAAACCTTCTATGCTACAGATAAGGATGCTAAGGTAGAGAAGCTGTCAGTCAATGTTAAACCACAAAAATTTATTAGGTATGTGCCATGGACCAGGCATTGTGGTAAGCACTAGAGATACCAACAAAAGCAAAACAATCCCTGACCTCACAAAGCTTGTATTCTAATTGGGAAAACAACATGTATACATATAAACAAATAAAAAATACATACCAAAAAATTTCAAGACTTCTGCATGATTACATTAATAAAGACAGATTTAGAAGAAAAATGGTAGGGTGAGAAATACTTGCATCCAATCTCACCAATAAATCATGCTAATCAAAATGCATAGGATATAAAAATAAATATACAATACTCAATAAGAATACTCAATAAATAAGTGATCAATGTGAATTCTTTTCAAAAGAACTATAAATGAGTACATATAAGTAACAATAGTAAGAAAACTACAAAGTAGAATAATTCCAGAGCATAACTTTACACTGTATAAATTTAAAATATAGGAATAGTCAATATTTACAGTGCTAAAGAGGAGGATGGGAAGACAGATACACTGAAGTAATCTTGACAGAACTATAATATTGTCCAACTACTAAGAAATTCAGTTGATAATTATGAAAGAAAAATGACAATACTATTCTTATTCTTTGGTTCAAGAACCCCATTATTAGATATATTCCCCCAAAGAATTCAAAGATAGTCCAACATATGCTAAAAAAAAAAAAAATCAATGCACTAGTATTCTTTTAATAGTAGCAAAAAACTAGAATCAAAGTTGATACCCATAGATTAAAGAATGATTGAAAAACCATGTTATATGAGTATAATTGTACAACATTATGCAGCAGTAATGGTGAACATAAAGAATCAAAGATGTGAGAATATTTGCATGAACTAGTGAAATAAGCAGAACCAAGAGAACAATATACATAATAACCAAATTAACGTAAATGAAAAAAATAACCAAAAGAAAATTGAACTCTGAGTAATGGAAAAAACTAATGAAAGCCACAGAACCAGAAAAGAAATGAGATAAGACTATTCAGTTAGTCATTCAACAAGCATTTATTAAGCATTAACTTTGTGCCAGACAATTTGCTGAGCTCTGTAGAGAAGAGGGGAAAGAAAGGGAGATAGAGCAGAGGAGGGAAGGAGGGAGGGAGGAAGGAAGGAAGGAAGAAAGGAAAGAAGGAAGGAAGGAAGGAAGGAAGGAAGGAAGGAAAGAAGGAAGGAAGGAAGGAAGGAAGGAAGGATGGAAAATAGTCAAGCCCTGTCCTCAAAGAATTCACATTCTAATAGGGAACACAACATGTAAACTATGTACATATAAGATAGAGAAAGATAAAGATACTAGTTGTATAAATGGAAGATATTCTCAGAGGGGAGATATTAACAGTAACAAAGCATATACTTCAGCCTAAATGCAGAATGGTGAGTGACTACTAGAATGAAAGATTGTATACATTATATATTTGTTTTAAGTTTTTTCTATCCCAAGGGAAGGTTCAATGTAGAGATGGGAATGGTATGCCAGGGAATGTGATGTAAAAACAAAAGGCATTGAAAATGTAGGAAGAAAAAAACTAAATTTATACCAGAAACTGGGAGGATCAGAAAAGGCTCTCTAATCACAAGCTGCCCCAATGTATATAAAATTACATCGGTGCTAAGTAACTAAGAATCAAAGGCAGACCAGTGTTCATTCCTTTACATCATACTTCTTTTTTTGTGTGTGTTCTCAAGTTCTATATTGTGTTCTCTTCTATATCTGAGGTATTTTTCAATACCTATATTCTATGGTTTAATGCCCCACTATCAAGGAGAAACTTTGGTTTCTCACTCTTATCCAGAGCCCAAACCTTTTGTCTATTCTATCTCCCCATCCCTCACTTTCATGACCCTTTTAACCGTCTTACTGCTACATGCCTTGTCCAGTCCCACATTATCATTTACCTAAATTATTGTAGTAGCCTCCTAACCAGTATTTCTGCCCCAAGTGGGGAAGAGTCTGCATCATAAATGGCATCTATATTTCTTCCTGATTGGCCTGAATATTGGATTAACTGAAAGACTATTCTAATCCATGGTATTTAACAGAGAATTTACAGCATATGGGCATACACAATCATATGTGATTCAGTTAACTTTAGTTCAGACTTTTCTGCAATGAAATGCTCTAAATGGTTCTCAGTCTCTTACACTTAAGTGTGAATGAAAAAGCTATGACTTTTGTAACAAAAGTTGATACTTTCTCAAAGGGATTACATTCCAACTGTGGAATTTCAAAAAACAAAAATATAGGAGAAAAATTTTTTTTCCTTGATCTTCATAGTATCTAAATTATTTCTCCTAGATGGAAGTATACTATGTCTGTGTATAAGCTATGAATGGGGGGAGTGAGAAAGACCAAGGTAGTGATACCAACAAAGAGATATAAAGACAGAAAAATATAGGGAGAGGGAGAGAAGGAAGGAGAGAGGGAGAGAGGGAAGGATGAAGGGAGGAAGGGAAGAAGGAAGGGAAAGAAGGAGGAAAGGAGGGAAGAAAGGAAAAAAAGGGAGAGAGAGGGGAGAAGAGAGGGGAGAGAGAAAAACAAGGGGAGAGAGAGGAAGGGAGAGAAAGGGAGGGAGAAGGAGAGAGAGGGAGGGAGAGATGGAGAAGGAGAGAAAAGAGAGAGAGTGAGGGAGGGAGAAAGAGAGAAAGAAAGGAAAGGGAGATAGAGGGAAGGAGAAAGAGATAGAGGCAGACAGAGAGAGAGACAAAGAGAAAGAGAAACAGAAAGGCAGAAAAAGAAAGATATGGGAGAGAGAAAGAGAAAAGGAGGCAGGAAAGGGGGAAAGGGAAAGGGAAAGGGAGAGAGGAGGGGAAGAGAAAGAGAGATAGACAAAGAGGCAGACAGACAGACAAAGAGACAGAAACAGAAACGGAGACAGAAAAAGCAGAGAAAGTGAGACAGAGGTAAGAGAAAGACAGAGAGACAGAGAGCAGAGAGGAAGGGAGGGAAGGAAGAAGGAGAGGGAGAATATCAAATTGGAAGATACCACAGGGACCAACTAACTAGTACATACCATGTCTGAATAAGAATCCCTGTTACAATACAGTGGCCCTTTGTTTGAAAATCTCTACTGATAAGGAACCCGTTGAATTTTTGCTTCACTCTAATTGTAAGGAAGCTTTTCTTTACTCCAAACCTAAATTTATCTGTGCAACTTTCACCCTTTGTTCTGAATCTGCTGGGATCAAGTAGAACAAATCTAATCCCTTTTCTATGGGATAGCCCTTCAAATACTGAAAGATAATTATCATGCCTGTCTTCATATCTTCTCTTTTCATTCTCATTTCCTGCAACCAGTCTTCATATGTCATGATTTCAAAGCCTTTCAACTTAATCTAGTTCTTCTCCAGTTTATTATCCATTCTATAGTGAGATATCCTGAACTGAATCTAACGCTACAGATGTAGTCTGACCAGGGCAGACCTCCTTAGTCGTGGATGCTATACTGCTTTTAATGCAGTCTAAGATACATTAGCTTTAGTTGCTATTACATCATAGGTTCATATTGAGCTTGTAGTCATTAAAATCCCTAAATGATCACTGTCAAGCCATCCTTCTCTCATCTTGAAGATGTAAAGTTGATTTTAAAAAAACTACAAATCTAAAAGATATTTATTGCATTTCATTAGACCTGACTTGATCTTCCAAATTACTGAGATCTGTTTGAATCCTGATTTTATCATCTAATATGTTGGGTTATCTCTCTTAACTTTGTGTCCTTTGAAAATTTTGAAAAGCATGTCACCTATGGCTTTATCCAAGTCATTGTAAAAAAAAAAAAAAATGCTGAATTTGCAGTCAGAAGACACAGTTTCAAACACCAGCACTGTTACTACCTTGATCTTGAAGTTAAATAGATTTGTCTCCCCTCCATTATCCACTGTCATTATCCCCTTCTACCAGTATAGCAGTCCTATCTTTTTAATCTTCTTCTTTTCCCTAATGTCAATTTTTAAGAAGAAAATCTTAATTACTTTTCCTCACTAATTTTGATTTATGTTTAGCTCTAATGTTTCTGAAGAATCTTCATATAGTACTGCGCCATATTATTTATATTAATTTTCTTTTTATTTCTGCTTAACCTCTATCTTTCATACGTCTTTAAAAAATCTAAATTAATCAATGAGTTTCTTATTCATCCATATCAGACTTTTTTAAACTTTTTTTTCCCTTTTTCTCTTCAGAATTTTGACTTTGTTTCTTTAAAATCTTTATTTTTGAAAGTTTCAAAATCCTCCTGGAATGACTTCCTTCATAGAATTTTAATCCATTGGATTTTGTCTATCCTTACTATAAACTCTTTGAAATCAGCTTTTACAAAATCTAGTATTTGAATCAGATTGTACCCAATTTCCCCTTTTTTATTATTACAAATTCACTATCACTTCCCCCATTATTTGCCTAATTCTTAGTATAAAAAACAGTCCTTCCTTATTGGTGAAAACTAGATCGAGCAAATAAGTTCCCTTCATCAGTGCTTTTATCTTTTCAAGGATTTTTTAGATGATGAAAAGTTTTAAGTAGAGATTTGATTTAAACTTATTTCCATATTTGCCATGTGCAAGAAAAATCAGACTAAAAGGGGGAAAAACATGAGAAAGAAATAACAAACAAAAAGAGAAAATACTATGTTTTGATCCATATTCGGTCGCCACAATTATTTCTTGAGATGCAAATAGCATTTTCCATCCTTAGTATTTTAGTATTGCCTTGAATCACCACATTTTTTTTTAATTTTTTTTTAATTTAATTTTTAGGATCACCACGTTTTTGAGAAAAGCCAAATCCATTATAGTTGATCACAAAGAGTATCTTTAAAGATAACTTTTTCTTTAAAAAGAATAAGTCAAGCAATGTTTTACTTAAATTTTTTATTGAAAGTTTAATATTGAACACCAATATAACAAACTAAACTTGTTTAAGTTTAAACCATTTAAAGTTGAATTAATTTCAATGAACAAAATGTGGTCATTTTTTTCCTTACATTTACAAAGCCACTTTCCTCTTCCCCCTCATTCAGTAGAAGTGCTCTCTTATAACAGTGTCTTAAAACAATTATCCATACAGTCAGGCAAAACAGATTAACCCATTAACCATATCTGAGAATGCAACTATTATTTCATGCCTCTAGTCCTTCATCTCTCTGCCAAGAGATAGAAGGTACATTTCATTTTCACTCATTTGAAGTTATGATTGATTGTTGCTTTTATCAGAGTTTTGAGGTTCCCCCCCACATTATTGTGATGGTCATGGTATAAATTGTTCTTGTTCTGTTGACTTTATGCCATGACTGAAGCCAAGCCAAGAAGTTATTAGTGCTCTATTTTTGGGAAAAGAGAAAGTATGGCCCAGCAATATATCCCAACAATTGAAATCCCTTATCAGTGTCATGTCTCTGTGCCAGGCTTATTATCTTTCATGAAGTACTCACTATTTCTTCTTATTTCTATATAAGTGGTCTATATTATTATTTCAGTTTTACTTTTTCCTCCTTTGATCTTCATCTTACTTCTCACCACCATGACCCATGCTACAAACACCCCAACCTATAACTCTAGTTCCTAGAGTTCCCCAAGTAAAAATGTTCTTAATTTACACTGCTTCTATTTATACATACATATATACATGTATATGCATGCAGTTATCCTATCTTGTTCTTTGAGAGCTTGGATTTTTTTCTTTTTTTAAGTTTTATTGATATCTTTTATTTTATACCAGAGTCTTTTTTATATATATCAATCCTTTCCCTTCTAAGAATTTCTTGTAGTAAATAAAAATAGCTTTTCAAAAATCAATAGCCATGGTAACTTTATCTGACAACATATACAACATTTCATGCCCCTAGTCCCCCACCTCTGAGGACAAAATCGACAACTCTACTTACAACATTAATGTTTGTTATATCATTTTTTTCATTTATCCTGCTGTATTATTGCCCATACCTATTCTTTTTCCTATTATTTTACCCTACATTAGTTCATACAGCTCTTCACATATTTTTTTCTAAATTACTCACACACTCCATTACAGTCTTATATCATGACTCCTTCAGTCATTTCCCATACAAAAGGCATCCTTGTTGCTCACAGTTTTTTGCTCCCACAAAAATGAATATTTTAATATATGTGGGACATTTCTTTTTGTCTTTAGCCTTCTTATGGCGTGTGCCCATATCTTATTCCTTTTGAATAAAACAGATCTTTCTAGTCATATTCCAGTTATGGAATCTCACCCTGTCAAGTCAAATTTGCTTACTTGTATTTGAAACTCTCATTTTCCTTTCTTGTTAGCCATACTTTGTATATTTGTACATGGACATCCAAGGACACAAGTTTTATTTCAGGATTCTTCCTTGGATTTTGTTTCTTGGGAATTTCTGGATGTCTCTAATGCTGTTCTTTTTTCCTATATTGTAGCCACTCTTTTATATCTAGTTCATTCTTCTTCCTCCTCCTTCCTTTTGATTTTAAAACCTTTCTTACTGGATTTGCAAGGCTATGAGCAAATACATTTTTACTAACCCTTATCCCTCCCCATAAGCGACATTCCTATAGTCCAATCATAGTCCAGCAATCCAAATTCCATCTTCAGCCTTCATCTTCTTAACTTCTCGTGTTTATAGATTACACAAATATACGTCTTTAATCAATATCACTTTTGTGGTATTTATCTATATGTGTAGGTGGGAATATCTGTATCTTCTGAGGGAATATGGTTGTCTGCCTAGTGTATGTGGGCATGAGTGTGGATATGAATGTATGTCTAAGGTTTGTGTTGGGAGTAGATAATTGTGTGTCTTTGGCATATGTGTATATATAGATTTTATATATGTATTTGTGTATGTTTGTATACAGGTGTATATTTTTGTGTATATGCACATGGATGCAAGTATATTATATACCTGTGTCCATATATGTCTGTGTGCATTGTTAAGGTGTACATTGTTATACATGGATGTATAATACATATAATCACGCATGTGTATCATATGTATGTTTTATATATGTCAACTGTATGTCTCTGGGTCTATGTAGATGAAGATTGGTGGGTACATTTTCATGAAGATTTGTGTCTATGTGTGTATGCGTTGTTGTATTATATAGGGGTTGTGTATGTGCTTTGATGGTGAGAAAGGAGCAGTATTCATGAAAGGACATAGAAGTCAGACTTTAGCTAAATCGGGATGGTTAAACAGTGAAACCTTGGGGTCTGGAACAGGAAAGGGAGGAGAGCCCATAAAGGAGTCAGGTAACGACAAGTCTGGCAGGCAGAAGGTTAATTTTCCAACCACAACCTCCATGGGGATTTAGGAGCCGAGATCACAGCTGTGATTCCTCCAGACCCCAGGGATCTGTCCCTAAATTAGTCGGCAGCTTCTGTCCGATTGTCATCTCTCAAATGCTTGGCCAGCTGCCGGGACCTTCCGCAGGGTGATGTTTGGGCTGGGTAAACAATTTAGCTGAGGCCTTCCTTATTAAGAAGCCGGAGAGGTATGTGTCACATCTCTCAGCTGTGGAACAGGCCTCTAGGGAAACACCTCTAGCAAAGGGGGGCACATTGGTAACTAATCTTTGTTTCCCTTTCTCCTCCCCCAGTCTGGCTGCTTCCAAGGAAGCGGAGGCTGCAGCCCGCTCTGCACCCAAGCCTATGTCTCCCTCGGATTTTCTGGATAAGCTGATGGGGAGAACCTCAGGATATGATGCCAGGATCAGACCTAATTTTAAAGGTACAAAATACCTTCCTTTTTTGCGTTTCCTGACCCCTTTACCACTTCCCCTTTTGTTTTTGTAGATATCTTTTGTCATAATGGACAAAATCCAGTCCTAAGAATCAGAAGATCTAGATTTTAACCTTAGCTCTGCAATATACTTCACTTCTCTGGACTTCAGTTTTCTCTTCTGAAAAATGAGATTGAACTTAATGCTCTTTAAGGATCATTACAGCTCAGATATTCTATTTTCTAAAGTTCCTTCAAGTTCTAAGATTCTTTGTTCTATATTTTATTTTTTAATGTCTCCTCCAACTCTTACATTCAATGTTCTATTTGTTAATATCCCTCACAACCTGAACATTCCTTCAAATAGTAAATAAATAGTTAAGTGCTTATTATGTGAAGAGGGCACTGTATTAGGTGCTAGAGGAGATCAAAGTTTAAATAAGGCATTGTCTCTTTCATTATATTGATACTGGGAGGGGAAACACCAAAAAAGTGTAATAAAAAGTTTAACAAAAAATATTATATGATAAGTGCATTAGAGTTGCACAATGCAATGCACTACATAAAATATGAATAAGGAAGAGCTCTTTAATAGCTGAGGGATTAGGGAGGACTGCATGAGTGAGGAGGCATTTTAAAAGATGAATCAAAACTCAACAAGTGAAGAGAAAAAGGGAAATACCAGCTAAAGGGAAAAGCATGAGCAAAAGCAAAGGCTGGACCACCCAGAATGTGTTTGGGGGACCAAGAACGATACAGTTTGATTAGAACATAGATTATATGAAGAAAACCCAAGGAAGATTGGCAGAATACAAAAGTGGAACTGACTTACAGAGAGCCTTGAATGTTAGAAAACAAAATTTGAATTTTGCTTGATTAACAATAAGGACTCCTTGATAATCCAAGATCTCTACAACTGTGGAAGTAATTTTGTTCAATGACCTTCTAAGTGTATAAATTATTCTAGACATAAAACGGAGATCTTTGCTCACTATAAGTCAGTCATTAAAGAAGAACTCCTGCCTAAGATAGAGGAAGCATGGTGCAATGGAGAACACTGGAGCCTGATAGTGTGACTTCAGAGGACTGATGTGAAACATGTCTCCTAACACTCAGCATAAAGGTGGTAGGCTATTGGTGCAGAATGGAGCATGCTTTGGACAATGTGTTAATTCATTTAACTATATTCATATATGATTAACTATATGCTATACTTTTATATTATAAAGGAGGCTTCTGTTAGTAGGGTGATAACTGAGAAATAATAGCAACATCAACAAAAGATTATATGATATATCATAGCATCATAAACTTAGAGCTGGAAAAGACCTAGGGACCATTTGGTAATCAACTAGAGGCTGAACATTTAATCCAACCCATTCATTTTATTGATTAAAAAACTGAGGCCCAAAGAGGTTATATTTGCTTATGGTCACACAGATAATAATAATAAGCATCAGAAACAGGATTAGAACATAGATCCCATATTTTTTTTACTTCAGAGTGAGGACACTTTACATTATATCGTAATGCCTGTGCCACCACTCTTCCTTCCCCCCCCCCCCACCAAAAAAAAAGGAGAAAATGAAAGAAAACTGGATTTGGAATCAGAAGACCTATTTTCAAATCCTGATTTTGTTATTTATCATCTATGTATCTGTATTACCTTAGGCAGATCACTTAATTTTTTTCTCATCTGTAAAACTGGAGAATTACATTAGATGATCCCTAAAGACTTTCTAACTCTAATTTTAGGATTCTAAATTTCTGATGGAAGAAGACTTCCTATAACAGTAAGGTTTTTCTAACTTCTCTTGTATATAGATAATATTGTGCTGATTATATTAAGCATCAGGATATAACAAGCCTCTCCAAGGAGACCCAAAATTATTAAGGAACTAGACCCAACAATTAATAGGAGAGAAATCAAATGGATGAAAATGAGATTAACATACAGTTGAATGTCAATCTGTTGAATTAGTAAATCAATTGTGAATGACCCACGTGACAATGCAAAGATTCATAGTAATCACAAATATGTGCAATATTTTTCCTATATGCAAGAAATGCTTTAAAGAAATATCACCTGGGGCAGCTAGGTGGCACAGTGGATAGAACACCAGCCCTGAAGTCAGGAGGACCTGAGTTCAAATCTGACCTCAGACACTTAACACTTCCTAGCTGTGAGACCCTGGGCAAGTCACTTAGCCTCAACTGCCACAGCAAAAAAAGAAAAAAAAAAGAAATATCATCTGATCAACTATGCTAGACTTGGTTCTTCTCAATGATTCAGTAATCTAAGGCAATACCAATAAATTTTGGATGGAAAATGCCGTCTGCATCCAGAGAGAGAACTATGGAGACTGAATGTAAATTAACACATACTACTTTCAACACTTTTTCTCCTGTTTTTTCCCCTCATATTTTAATTTTTCTCTCTCAAAATGACTTATATCGGGAAAAATATAAAAAATGTTTTTTTCTGTAACTGAAAAAAATAAAAATAATAATAAAAGAAAAGAAAAAGATATCATCATGTTGTATATGTTTAACCTATATCAGATTGCTTGTTATCTTGGGGAGGAGGGAGATAAGGAAGATCAGGAAAAAAATCTCTAACACAAAGTTTTACAAAAATGAATGTTGAAAACATTTACATGTATTTGGAAAATACTACTGAGAAAAGAATAAATTTATGTACATGCAAAAAATAAATCTAATCATGAAGATAGCATATGATTAGAAAAGCAGGTAGGTTAATCACATGTTTAAAAAAACAGGCATAAAAATATAGAAAGGTCCTAAAGGAAAGGCTTCAATACATTGGGTAGACCCTTTATGAAGGATTAATAAGAGAATACAAGCAAGAACTACACAGAGTGGAAGGCATGGATGCACTACAATTTGTTCAGCTGGTAAGAATACTCATTGAGTCAATGCGATTACATTTCCATTGAAGAAGGAATTAGAGAACTGAAGATATCTGAGCTGAGAAATGATACAATTAAATGAAGATAGAAGGAATATTAATCTGATGTTAATATTAAGATTGGATTGGAGCAAAGTGGAAATGGAGATTTTGAAGGCCTTTTAGAAGACAAGGTTCTAGGTATGGTCAATATTCTAAAGTCTTTTCTAGCTCTGACAATTTATGTTCTAGGTTGTAAGATACTATCCAGACCTAAGTGGTTTTTTTTATAACTTTCCTCTGTCTTTGATCTTTGCCATAGTTTAGTGGAAAAAGGTACTATATCTAGAATCAGAAGGCCTGCATTTGAATCCTGATTCTGAGGAAGCCATTTTCTTTCTTTAAATTTCTGTAAAAAAAAAAAAGAGAGAGGAGGGATTTCTAAGGGGCTTTCTGAATTTGACATTCTATGTTCTAAAGTTATTTCTATTTCTGATAGTCTATGAATCCATGGAATGTTTCTAAGAAATAGGTTAAGAAGAATAAGAAGAAAAAGGGAGCTCAAAAGAATCATAGTTTCTTTTGACCTTGAATTTATAGTGTTTTCCCTAGAAACTCCTTCCCCAATGCCAGGACAGGCTGTATGTCTACCAAGAGAATGATTCAAGGACTTCTGAAATATCCCTTTGCCCCAAAATATCAGCCTGGTACCATCTGAAATTGAACCATTAGATATTTATTCCTTTGGAATAAAGTCCTGCTAGAGGCAGGACTCAAAGTCAGAGCTTTTGATTTCAAGTCCATTTGCTCCAGTGAGAAGAGAAGAGAACAATAAAGGTAAAGCCTAATTTAAATAGCTTGAGGCAGCTGATAGGATGATGCCACTGGTCGCTCCTTAAAGCTAGTAAAATAGAAACCCTTATTCTGGGCATCTACTCAAGCCAAAATGTCGTCCAGAGCTAGGCTAATTCTTTGGTGCATACTAGATACAACAGGTTCACTCTGGTCAAGGAGACCAAGAAAATGATGGAAACAGGGAGCTTAAGAGTCAGGAAGATGGAAACTCTCCCCTCTATCCCTCACAGATTTCAATATAAAGAATCCTTCCTAACAGATCTATTCTACAATCATTTAAGGAGGTATTGGGATTTCCTTCCTTGGTGGACATGTTTAACCACAGTCTGAATAGTTTCCAATTAGGAAAGATGTGGAGGAAATAATATGAAGTGACAAGTTGGACTAGTGACCTTTGGGCTTCCTTCGGGCTTGAAGGGTCTGACTCTAGAAGATGCAGTAGTTAGAAGGGTTGGGGTGGGGGCTATGCTTCATTTAATGCTGTTGTGTCTTGACTAAGAATCAAGAAATTTGAGATTTTGTACCCAACTCTACCACTAACTCATTAGGCGGCTTGGAAGGAGGAGGTATGAGATTGTTCAGGAGCACTAGCACTTCTAGTGTGAGGGCTCATCAAGCCCTTTTCAGGACTTCTCATCCACCTTGAGTTGGCACCCAACTCTTAACTGTGGCTCCAAAAAGCTGTTTTATGGGCAACTACCCAGTAAAACTATGTAGGTAGATGGGCTACACCAGATTGTGGATAACCAATGAGCCTTAAATCTATCCATGTGTTAGGGGAATGTCTATGCCAGGTATGTGAAAACTTCTCCCAGCAGTATGGCAAATGAGAGCAATTTGTTCCAACAGCCGTGAATGCTGCTGAAAGCAGGCACTGTGGAATGACCATGATCAGCTATCAAAGATGTCAAGGTCATCCTCCATACAAATCAT